>NC_053154.1:77362209-78100542 GCF_016835505.1 Polypterus senegalus
TTACTTGTCTGAACTTATCATGACTTACAAACCAGAGCGCACATTACGATCTCAAGATGCTGGTCTGCTTATGATTCCAAGGATTAATAAAATAACAGTGGGAGTACAAGCTTTTAGTTACAGGGCCACTAAACTGTGGAATGGTCTTCCTGCTTCTATAAGAGATGCCCCTTCGGTCTCAGCCTTTAAATCCCGGCTGAAGACTCACTACTTCAGTTTAGCATATTCTGACTAGAGCTGCTGATTAACTGTACATACTGCATCTCTATTGTCAGTCATTAGCACTAAAACATAAGTAACATGATATTATAATAATTTGATACTAACCCTCACCTATTCTGTTTCTCTTCTCGGTACTCAAATGTGGCACTTGGTGCCATGGCTCAACTGACAAGTTGTTGTGACTGATGGAGGATCGCTGGAATCATGGGAAAGAGAGGTCCTTTTATTGGATTGGCTGGCCCAGCACTGTCTCAGCTGTGGAATGGCCAAATGGGGGAGGCAGCTTGATGGATGAGGTCTCAAGGACTATAACCAAATCCAAATCATATTATGTGATGTCATCCATTGTTAAATTCTACTACGTACTTCTAAAATTTTTATTTTTATACTATATTGAGGATTTGTTCTGTTCTGTGTATTGTATTGTAATGGTCTCCTTCTTTTTGACAGCCACAGCATGCCCAACCTACCTGGAAAGGGGTCTCTCTTTGAACTGCCTTTCCTGAGGTTTCTTCCATTTTTTCCCTACTGGGGTTTTTTTGGGAGTTGTTCCTTGTCTTCTTAGAGAATCAAGGCTGGGGGGCTGTCAAGAGGCAGGGTCTGTTAAAGTCCATTGCGGCACTCCTTGTGTGATTTTGAGCTATACAAAAATACATTGTATTGTATTGTATAACAAAACATAAGCTTATCCAGATCATTACCAATCTGCATACCAAGCAAGTTGGATGAAAACAAACCAATACTTCTCAATTCCTTATATGAATACTCAGAAGAAACAAAGACCAACACAGGATTTCTGTATATTGATTTCTTGTTTGCTTTTAATACAATCCAGCCTCAGATTTGTAGTTGGCAAGCTCTTGGATAACTTCTGTTTGAACCCTAAATTTGGTGAGGTGAATTCTGGACTTTTTAACTAACAGAACATAAGGAGTTAGAGTTATTGGCTATTTTCTAATAGCCTAACTTTACTGAATCACCAAAATGCTGCTGTTTGTCTACTACTCTGTTTATGTACATAAACGACTGCAGGGGTTCACAAAAGGACAGACATATCCCAAAATTTGCAGACAACTTTGTCATTGTGAGTCTTCTACAAGATGAGGAGGATAGCCACGGACCTGTTTTGATGAGTTTGTCCAATGGTGTAATTGTTCCTTTTTTAACAAACATCTCTAAGACCAAAGATATTGCTGTAGATTGTAGGTGTTCCCCACCTACCCTTCTCTTAACAATAATAAAAGTGCAGAATATGGACACAGTGGATTCTCTAAACAATATTGCCAATATTAGCATTTAAATTATTGGTTTACAGCAACCCCCTGTCATTGAGCGGTATCACAAATACATTACAAAGAAGGCGAACATGATTTTGCCATACAGTAGCCATCCTCTGTTTTCTGAGTTTCATTTGTTGCTGTCTGGCTGCAGATTTAGGTTCCCATGGGTAAGATTTAAGAACTCTTTTATTGGCACATCTATAGGCACTTTGAATTATAGTAGTTGCAGAGATCCTACTGAATTATGAATTATTATTGTGTATTGTATCACACATGTGCATTGTAGGATCTCCTTGCGGGCTCATTTGACATATATAATAGCCCATGTGACAGTGAGGCTCTGATCCACCTCTTGAACCCTCAGGTATCACACTGGACTCTAGGTGAAGATATTACTAGTCCTCTTTTATTGACTTTTACTTGCACCAAGCACCCTCCTCTGCACACTATTCATACGTCAAATAAACTATTAAGCACAATTATCACTCCTCCTCGCCCAGACACTTCGCCCCTCTACCTCCCAGCGCAGCTCAGCGTCTGGGTTTTCTCTGTGTCTTTTTATATCTCCTGACCCGGAGGTGTTCCTGCCCAACAGTCCACAAGTCCTTATTCCTTTTGGGTCAGGGTAAACAATCCATATCTTCACCCCGGAAGCACGCCGTCTCTTCCTGTCCTGGGATTGTGACGCACTTCCGGGGTATAGGGCACATACGAGTCCAAACTCCTATCCTCTGAGGACAGCATCGCCACACGTGTCCCATATGACGACAATTGTAGCACCGACGCCGCCCTCCTGGTGGCCTTCCTCCACGAAGCTGAAAACACCGGGGAAACTCCATCAGCTCCACCCTTTCTTCCGCCAAGGGAGGTTTACTGGCCGTCTCTGCCCTTTTTTCCATCTTGTCAGAAGACCCTCGACGTCTTTTGGGGATCTCCTGCTTACTCTGGGGCCGGTGCACAGCTTGAGCCTCTCTATTGGGAAAAGAGAGCCCCTTTGCCGTTTGCACACCCGTTGATTCACATTTATTAGAAGGCGGCGTCATTAGCACCGCATCGCTCCGATGAGCAGCACTGTTCAGCTGCACCGGTACGATCGGCGTTTCCCCCGGCCCTGCTGTCACCAGAGACAATCCTCACCTAAGACCGGTCGGGATCTTGAGGGCTGCACCGCTCCGGAAAGCCACGTTACACGCATGCCCCGGGCCGATTGCTCCTTCCCCTGACCTTTCGGTCATCGTGCCACATTCTACTGTCAGGCACACGGTGTTTTGACAACTGCTACTTATTAATTGTGGTGCCGGTTCGCACTGTGTCCGTTTATGCTGTACAATACGGGCCAGACTCACCTATATTCCCGCATCGATCACCCCCGGAGCTTCACGGCCCAGCCGCTGTACAAAGTCCCTCAGACCGTTCAACAGTGCCTCTGCTGTCGCTCACAATTCTTCTACACGTTTATTCAGCTCCTGTAAATCCTGTAAGAAACGGTGTTGGGGCTCGAGGTATTTCTTGAGACCCTGCAAATCCACACAGTTAGTTAATACGGCCGGTGGTAATTGCGCTTCCGCCTTTTCCTTACCGTCCGGCCGGGAACCAATGAGCACGTCCCTCCCTGGCACATGTTTAGCTGGGGAGCGCAAAGGCTCCTGGGTCTTGCAGTCCTTCGGGGATCGGCTGTCCGTTGTCGGCCGACTGCCTTCCTCCCCTCCTACTGCAACAGAGGACCATTCAGTCATCTCCCGCTCCTCGTTGGCTGCTGTTATTGTTGGTGCTGCTTCGCTTGCCTCCCCCTTCTAGGAGGCTCGGACCCGTTGGGGAACGGACGACCTCATCGAAGGACTCCGAGCGCCCTTCCCCTTCCCGCCATCCACCGCGGGTGATCAGGCTGTTGTCCTCATATGGGGGCGTCGCTAGCCGTCTCGCATCCTGGTTTGCCTTCTGGGGAATGCGGCCATCTTGCCGGAACATGAGGTAGGTATCCAACACGCCGCTGATTTTCTGGACGTGGGCGTCTGCAAAACAGGACAAAAAACACCCCGAAACGTCGGCCGTTTTCCCTGTACCTACCTCCGGACTAGGCGGCGGAGTCCCCGGTCCACCTAGGGAGTCCGATGCACTCGGCAGCTGTCCGCGTCCTGATTGTTGCGCCACTCGGGCTCGCTCGGCCCGAATTAGCGCCCGGTCTTCCTAACTCCCATTCAGGTGTGTCCAGGTCTTCTAAGCGTCCGTCAGGTGTTGTACCCAGCTGGGACTGACCTTTTTCTTCCTGGACTTCTTCCCCATCGTTTTCTGAAGCAGAATGCGGCTCGTAGATGCAGCGCTCCCCGTAGGGGTGTTGTTGCAGCTCCATGTAACGAGGCGTGACCCTCCTGGGTTGTCTGCCCACACAACATTTAATTTCAATGCAGGTTCCGACCGAAACAGACGGATCGGAATCCTGCCGACTACGCCAGATGTGACAGTGAGGCTCTGATCCACCTCTTGAATGCTCAGGTATCACGCTGGACTCTAGGTGAAGATATCACTCGTCCTCTTTTATTGACTTTTACTTGCACCAAGCACCCTCCTCTGCACACTATTCATACGTCAAATAAACTATTAAACACAATTATCATTCCTCCTCACCCAGACACTTCGCCCCTCTACCTCATAGCTCAGCTCAGCGTCTGGGTTTTCTCTGTGTCCTTTTATATCCCCTGACCCGGAGGTGTTCCTGCCCAACAGTCCACAAGTCCTTATTCCTTCTGGATCAGGGTAAACAATCCATATCTTCACCCTGGAAGCATGCTGTCTCTTCCTGTCCTGGGATTGTGACGCACTTCCGGGGTATAGGGCACATACAAGTCCACGGGCCCTCCTACAGCGACTCCCAGTGGCCCCCACGGTATCCAGCAGGGCCGTGCGTAAAGACTACAAAGTCCATAAGGCACTACTGGAATTCGGGGCCCGTCCACGCTGTCAGGAGAGCTCCTCCTGGTGGCCTGGGGGTGAGGACCGGAACTTGAAGCCGGCCATCCACCACACCAGCCAAGATGAAATGGAGGCACTGCCACTAATATTGTTATCTCCTTCTTTCTCCTCAGTGCCAAGAAACTGCCCACTGAGAGCATTTGACTCCACCCCTTCCAGTCCAGCCACCTAAAAACCCCAGGCATCCTGAAAGGTGGTCTCATTACTAGTACAAGCAATTCACTGGACAGAGCTCTGCTAGAAGTGACTAGGCTACCACTTGACTTCTTCATTGCCTAACTTTTCCCACATATGGGACATATGCTGAAGAGTGTTTTCTCTGTTCTTTTTTCCTTTTTGCTTTGTCCTCAGACAATAAAAGGGATGACCCAGTAAGCGCACTAAAATTTCTTCCTGTTTGGAACTGTCATTTCTGCACGCGACCACAACTATTACTGTTAATTATTCTTACTGCGAAAATCTTGCGAGTGTGTGTACTGATTATAGAAAATTACTATTACGAGTCATGTCTTGACTTATTTTGTTATATCTGTGTAACAATGCCTTATGTTTCTCGTATTTTCCTGCTACAAACTAATTTCCCTTTGGAATAATAAAATCTCTCTAACCTAACCTAATGTGACACACTTTATTGTTAACTGGGTGTGAACCAGAAATGAGGGTGCCATGGTACCCAAAGCATGATGGTCCGCTTCTACTTTGGAATAAATGCAAGGATATACAAATATCAGATTATCTCAAAAAATTCAAACTTTTCTCTCAGGCAATCTACTCTTTATGCAATCACTTGACTGGAGTTGCATAGTAACAAAGTAGAAATGCTTTGTTACTATAATTGAGTATATTTTGAGAATATTTCTACTTGTTTCTCTTTTATTCCATTCCATTTTCAAATGCAAATTGATACTTTTACACCAATATATTTTGTAAGACACTATGGTTACTGCAATATTAAAAAAAGAATACAAAATGGTTTGCCCTTGATTGCTAACACAAAACATGAAGGGACTTAGGTTTGTACAAGTGACAAGATCCCAATGTACTTCAATAGTATAGCCACTTGAAGATACTAATTATGACATAGTATAATACAGTTATAAATGTCATCAAAGCGCTTATGTTAGTTATAAACAGCTGCACCCACCAGTAAATAGAAGCAAGACAAAATAACACAGATCATTGTTGTGGCCTAGAAATTGATTCTTTTCAATAAAAGCTTGCAGTGCAGCATTAGTCATACATGTCTAGACAACATTTACAGTTAAAGTAATCCAAACCCTCAGACGTTTTCCAGCCTTCAAATCACTAGATTTAGAGGTGGAAGGATGACTAGCCTGTGATATATAAATGCATATCTTCTCAACCATTCAGCAAATGCTTCCTGACCTAACAACATTAAAACTAAGTGCCACGCTTTTTCCAGATGCCTTATTCCTTGAAACTGAACTAGCAATTCTAATTTATTTAATGATGTTTGAAAATTTTGTTTTTTTTTAGATTATTAAATACGATTCATAATTATTTATTTGTGTGTTTTACTCTGGAAAACATGTAGCTCTTACATGAATAAGGTGTGTACCCAAGACTATAAGCTATAATATGGGGCTTATGAGGGAATGCTAACATTGCTTTTAGTTACAGGCATTAATCCAGAGTTTAGCATAAATATAAAGAGTAAGTTAAATGCAGGCAGAGGATAAGAGCAAAGGAAAAGAGCCTGCTGACAGGCAGGTGGTTTAGCTCAATCATGACAACATATTATCAGGGACAGCCATGGGAGAGGGGAGCACATACGGGTGAATAAAGACAAGAATTCAAAGGCTAATGAAAAAGGTAAACATTCTGAAGACAGTGTGGACCAAGTTTGCAATAACTAGAAAAAGGATCCACTACATCTGTTATTCCTTTGAACCATTGGTGAAACAAAAATAGAAGGGAATAAAAATGTACAGTATTTTAACTCAGCATTGAATTCTGCGATGCAAATAAACATGCTAATTTAGAGAACTCTGGGAGAAATATGCAAATGTATAGCATACAGAAAAGCATTACCTTTTATGTTTAACTTCAGATAAAATAACCATTGGGTATTATTATTGTTATTGGGTATAGAAAAATGTGAAATAGGGGCTTTTGGAGACTTGTTATGTAACTTGTACCTCATAATTAGCTTAAAGTAACTTCAGATTGCCAGAAGGACAACAACCAAGGGTAAATTGTCTGATTTTTGGTTAATGTCAGTTACTAAAAATAGCTACCAATCCACAGTATGAAAAAAGCACCTCCTGATTTGACACAAATGTATATTCATCTCTAGTGAGAGATGGGTGTGATGCAGACAACATGCCTGCTTTCAAATGAGGAAGGAGGCAGGTTTTTAATATGAGAACACCATGCCTTCTATGAAAAGGCAAGTTATGAAGACACACTGAAAGTGACATGCGGTTGCAACCAAAAGTTTGAAATGTGCTGCTGTGATTTGTGAGTTTAATTCCATATTACAATATTTTACTTAAGACAAGTAGCTGAGGCCATGAATAGACATGGCTGAAACATCTAAGTGAGCTGTCAGGGAGAAGGCAAAACTAAGATGGGAAGAAGCAAGTGGAGACAACTCAGGCAGGCTATTGAAAGAAAGTAGGTGTCCCCTGTGGTTTGACTGTCAGTTTATAGTTAACAGTTACTGTGTGTTATTTCAATTTATATTGAGCTTGCAAATGATTATTTCCCATGTTTAGAAATTGCATGTTCTTATTTTGAAACCAAAGACTGTGAGAAAAATATAAAATCCCTGCACTACAAAATTGAAGCTCACCTATGGACAGATGGAAGACATCACTCCAGCTCATACCTAGGAAAAATGCCTCCCGCACTCTATCGCCATGACTGCACACTTTCCCAGGAGCTTTCCTTTGAAATTGTATCATTGTGAGTGTCAGCTGATTGTAAAGGAAGCTAAGTGTATCCTTTCCTTAGTGTTATGTTTTCTTTCTTCCATTAGGGAAGGATATAACCCTATATGTGTTTGTGTGTCTGATCACAATCTAATATTAACGTGGTTACCTACTAGGTAACGCTTGTGGTTGGTCAGCAAGTTGGCAGAAACCTGACACCACCTCTCAGTTGTGAGAAGCAGATCATAGACATATTATATAGTACCTGCCAAATAGTACAAGGAGTACACGACACCTATACATGCAATACTCCAATCTACACCCTGTAAAGCAAATGAACTAGCCGCGGTGGCGTAACGTCTGAGGCTTTGCCTTGGGTGCTGAAGTCCGTGGTTCGATTCCTGCAAGATGAAGCAAAAGTGAGTACACCGGATGTGCCACAATTAAGGTGTCACACATGTTGTGTACTCTTTGTATTATATATTACATAATATATATATATGCCTTTGGTGTCTGGTATTAGTAAAAGCTGCAATCTCCAATGAACATATTCTCAGGGTTTGTACACCCCCTGCTGGATTCATTTGGGGCTACGAACAGGATTGTAACTAATATACTAACCATGATGAAACGCTTATTGTAAAAGGTGCTTCAGATAATATTGGCGGCTTCTACCTTCGATGAGTAGAAGTCCATGGACCGCCATTGGCAGAGTGAATCTGAATCAACATCTTAGCTACAAATGGAAAGTGAGCTGGCTTCCCTGAAACTGTAAGCTGTGTGAACGGCACCCGGGCACAGACAGGCGGACATGTTGTTGTAAAACCACCACACGTTTATTACAGAGAATATTTACAATAATTATGGTCACAAAGACCCCCAAATAATGGTCACAAAGACCCAGTTCAGTGCACAAACCCCCAAATCACACAAAGTCCTGGCCACAATGCCTTTCTTCGGGCCGCCTCCACTCTCCACTGCTTCGTCCTCCTTCCACCCGACTCCAGCCCTGAATGAAGGGAGGCGGCCCCTTTTATAGCTGACCCGGATGAGCACCTGGTGTTCCCGGCATACCTTCGTTGGCCACGCCCCAGCGTGGCGGAAGTGCCGGCTGTCCTCCCGGCTGCTCTCCGGGCGCCGTCATAAATCTTCCCCCCAGCACTTCCTGGTGTGGCAGGAGTGCTGGGGAAACAAGTCCCAAGGCATTGGGGCGCCTCCTGGCGGTGACCCCGGCTCCTACAGGGAAGGGCTTCCATGCCCTTGACCCGTGGCCCCCAAAGCAACCCGGAAGGCAAACCCCACGTGATCCAGGCAGGGCTCTGACCCTCTTCCGGTCCCTCCTGGCGTCCCGGCCGGGTCATGGCCCCTGGCATCCCTGACAGTGCCCCACAGCCAGCGAAGACCACTCGTGGGAAAGAGCGACCCGTCCCGCGAGGGCAGCAGAGTCCCGAAACGGGTCCCACCCGAGGATAACCGGGGTCCGGCCCCGCACTCCTAGCAGGGACAGGGGCGGAGACACAATCTGAGCACCAACCCATGGTGCATCCCTCGTGCCACGCACGGGCAGCATTCCCCCATCCAACCGGCACCCCGGCACTTGCCTGATTGGCACCCTCTCCGCGGCTTCCGTGTCCCTCTCGATAGTGGAACTGTCGGCACCGCCTGCTCTCTCACCGCCCCCGCCTCAGGGATTCCCTCTGCTCCCTCAGAGGGCGGCCAGCCGCACGCTGCACCCAGCAACGCACCCAGCAACGCTCTCACTGTATTGGAGGAGGCGCACCCAGCCGCTTAATCCTCCCTTCACTTTCGGACGCCTTGACGATATGCGACTCCGATTAACCAACACGAGCCCCTTTCCGTCTGCGTCCGCAACATATCGGAGGAATCGGCACCCAGCCTCTTATTCCTCCGTTCACTCTGGGACGCCATGACGGTTTGAGACTCCTTATGGAATAAAAGGCGCCTCTGTCCCGTCTGCGTCCCTATAGTGCGGCGCAAGACCGCAGCCGACTCGGGCGGGGGCGCTTAGGACCCGGGCACTTAGCAGCCCGTGTCCATTCAGCGCCCTCTCGACTCCCCTCGCCAAGATACAGCCCACGGCGCCGCACCTCCTGTCGGAGGGCTGCTTACTCGGAACTGATCGTTATCATCACAGCCTTTTTCAACAGACCCTCCCGCATGCTGTACGGAGTCGGCTGTACTCACCGCCTCCGCCGCACCTCTCCGCTGGAGATTCCAGCGCCGCGCCGTCCCGCTGTGGATCGAACGTTTGCAGCGCCGCGAGCGCCTTCCTCTCCAGTTCCAGCACCTCAGCCCGGAGGGCACGTAGCATCTGTAATACACGCTGCTCCACGGGCTGAAGGGACGCCTCCAGCTCCACCAGAGCAGCCGGCAAAGACAGGAAGTTAACCAACGCGGAGCCTACCTGTCTGTCAGCCTCCGACGCCGCCACTTCCTGTGGGCCTTTTCCTCCGGCCCAATCGGGTCTCCCCTGCCCGTGATGGACATTCCTTGGTCCCGCCTCTCTGCAGTCATCGGCGGGCACACAAGACACACCGTCCAATCGCGTGCCTGTCAGGGGAGGGACTTCTGGTCCGCGGCCATCTTGGCTCCCCTTCTGCGGCGGCGACGTGCTTGCCGGCAGCCTTGTCGTTGTCAGCACCTTCGAGCTGCAGCGTCTCTTCCTCTGCAGCCCTCGCGCTGCCGCCGCCTTACCGAGCCCGCAAACCAGCATGCGCCGCCACTGACGCGGATCCGGAGGTCCCTGCCTGGAAAACAAAACACACGCCCGGCCCCCAAGGGCCGGCTGCCGATAGGCAGGGAACTCACCTCCCAGGTCCCGTCTAACCGAGGAACCGCCCTCGGCGTGGCCTCTCTGGACGCCATGCCGTCCCGGGCGCCTCCAGCAACGGCGCGATCGTGGGAGCCCGCTGCACTCCTCCAATGCACGCCGCCCGCCCGCTTCAGGGAATAACGGCCTCCTGCGGACCCCTGGCGGTCCGTGGGTTCCTTTACCCAGCGGGGCTGTGTGCACGCAGCACCGCGGGTACGTGGGTGGGGTCCCCTGCTGCACCGGGCCGTCCACAACAATATTTTTTTGAACAGGTCTCCGCCTTGAAACAGGCGGAGCATCCTGCCGACTACGCCAGATGTGAACGGCACCCGGGCACAGACAGGCGGACATGTTGTTGTAAAACCACCACACGTTTATTACAGAGAATATTTACAATAATTATGGTCACAAAGACCCCCAAATAATGGTCACAAAGACCCAGTTCAGTGCACAAACCCCAAATCACACAAAGTCCTGGCCACAATGCCTTTCTTCGGGCCGCCTCCACTCTCCACTGCTTCGTCCTCCTTCCACCCGACTCCAGCCCTGAATGAAGGGAGGCGGCCCCTTTTATAGCTGACCCGGATGAGCACCTGGTGTTCCCGGCATACCTTCTACGCCCCAGCGTGGCGGAAGTGCCGGCTGTCCTCCCGCTGCTCTCCGGCGCCGTCATAATCTTCCCCAGCACTTCCTGGTGTGGCAGGAGTGCTGGGGAAACAAGTCCCAAGGCATTGGGGCGCCTCCTGGCGGTGACCCCGGGCTCCTACAGGGAAGGGCTTCCATGCCCTTGACCCGTGGCCCCCAAAGCAACCCGGAAGGCAAACCCCACGTGATCCAGGCAGGGCTCTGACCCTCTTCCGGTCCCTCCTGGCGTCCCGGCCGGGTCATGGCCCCTGGCATCCCTGACAGCTGGTAGGCTAAAATTGTAGCAGGCAGTAGAGATTGCAATTGCTTTTTGCATGATTTGGACATAAAGGTCCAAATAATCCGAAAAAGTGGGGAGTTAAAAAGAAATTCTAGTCTGGCATGTGACATCCATAAAACATAGTTCTCAGTTCAGGAACAGTGTTGGCACAGATGGGTTGAACTGAGATCTCCACAAGAGAAACATGAAATTTGATAAAAGTGTCTGGGGAGTTCAGGGGGTAGCTAAGGAAGAACACTTGAGAAAGAATTAGCTACCTTTATTCAAATTATGGATGTTCAAAAGTTTGCTAGAATTAAGAAAAGAAAACGTGAGCCAGTGTTGGGGAACACTTTTAGAAGTACCTTTGTAATGATATACCTAGATATGTTAACTAACTATTATAAAATGTAACATCTTACAAACAGTGTACTTTTACGAAAAACTGCACAATTCACCGGCCAGCATTTATTAGCCCAGAGTTGATTTGTTCCAATACTGTGGGTATGCACAAGAAAAAATGCATTATTCTACACTGCCAAAATGTCACGATTAGTCATTTTCAAACACTCCCTTTTATTACAGTTTATGTTTACTTATTGTCAATTGTGAGATGCTCCCTAGAGAATCAAGGAATGGGAGTAAACATATGGATGACCTGTAAGTGAAGCACTTTATAATTTAATCATTGTAAAGCTTTCTTTAAATAACTCTGCGTTATGATCAACTGTATTGGAATCATATATCACAGAACCCAAACAATATGACAGAAAGACATTCAAGAATTAACAAAAACATGTAGAGCATAAAAAAGATGGGAAAGACAAAAGATATAGATAGGATTAACTGATTTACTCCACCAAAAAACAACTGAAGGAAACCTATGAAACAGCACAGTCTTCAATGAACAGCTCTGTTCTCTTTAGATATTCAAACCTCTGGAACTTATTTTTGTCATTTCACGTTTGTGGGTAAAAGAAGGTAAACATGATATTTTGGTAGAATAACCATTATCAGTGTCACATTTCAGCTAGGGTTCTTTCCTCCATTCCTGGCACTTCATTTCAAGTGTCTTGAATTGTTAAGTTTTGTTTTTCTGTGGTTTTGTGAATTTCTGGAATTTCAACCCATGTGCTCTGTTTTTGACTTTGCTTCAGATTTCTTCATTTCAGGAGTTAAAATTCTGGGCACTCTTCATGCACAGACCTTGTACATGTTTAGTTGTTCATAAAGATGAACTGCATTCTCCATTATAATTCATTCTGAATGCTGAAAGCTGGCCAGACCTTAGGTCTTCTTCAAGAGATGACTTGTGAAGACAGAGTTCTGCAGCCCATTTCTTGGCAGTTGCATTTGAAGTGGACTTGACTGGTCCTGATACACATTGGCAAGGCAAGGATCTCTGAAGGCTCACCTGACATGAGAAGGTTGATCTCAGTGAGGTGTGAGAGGGACGTATGAGAGAAATGTTTTTGGTTTTTTTTTGTTTTTTTGTGGGAAAAAGATAGAGAAGGAAAATTTCCTGGATTTCTTATTTTCTGCATGTACACATTATTTCGCCTCCTTCAGTCATAACTAATCTCCCTGTGTTTTCACACTTTGTTGTAGCCAGTAGAATCCCAACCCATCTGAAGCTTGGGCACCTTCTTTTTTAACCCACCACCAGGGATAAAGTATTAGGTTTCCAATCATGATTTTAATAGTATACAGTAAATGTTTAACAACTGTGTCAGTATATTTAAAAAGTGGGTGGATGATAACTACTTGTCTTTAAATACAACAAAAAAAAACCCAAATGTTAGCAATTAGGAGGATTGATGTTGACCACAACAATATTCTGTAACATTTAAACTTTGTTGGTCTGAACAACGCACAGCTTAGGTATTATCTTTGATGCCAGTGTGCCATTTAAAATGCACATTGCATTTTTTTGTTAAATTTATTAAAAGCATATAACACTCTTTACAATCAAGTCAAACTTAACAAAACTATGCCATTTAAAATGCACATTACAACTATGGATTAAGTTTAATGTGTAGGCCTGGGGGTTCAAATGAACCATGAGAGATAATTGCATTTTTTAAATCTCCACTGTACAGCAACATCTTTACATCACATCCTGTGCCATACATCATAAATTGTTTTTAATTTAAAATTACAATATGAAGGCTTAGTTACATTAACACAAAACTTTGAAATTCTAAAAACAAAGTATAAAAAAATAAAAGACAATAAGCACTTTTTGCCAGGTCCTCCCTGCTTGGAGTTTGCATGTTGTCCCCGTATCTGCGTGGGTTTCCTCCCACAGTCCAAAGACATGCAGGTTAGGTGTTAGGTTACAGTCCTAAATTGTCCCTAGTGTGTGCTTTGTGTATGGGTGTGTGTGCCCTGCGGTTGGCTGGCACCCTTCCCGGGGTTTGTTCCTGCATTGCGCCCTGTGTTGGGTGGGATTGGCTCCAGCAGACCCCCGTGACCCTGTGTTAGGATATAGTGGGTTGGGAAATGACTGACTGACATAAGCACTTTCTTTTTTTATAAGTTATTATAACATTTATTTTTAAGGAGCATTTTCAATAATTTATTTGTTTTGTCAAGAATCACTTTTTTGTCTTTTATATATGTTGTCACAGCAGTACCAAAATAGCATGGGCATTTTAAGAAAGCAAAAAGAGTCCTAAATAATCTCAAAAATGCCCATTAGAGCAGTTAAACCTTCAAAACCTGGCTAGTAACTGGGCAAACTCAGGATAATTATAATTAAAAAAAGGTTAATTTCTTTATAAAAATGCCCAGAGGCACAAAGAGAGGTCCATGGAGGCAAAAAGGAGTTGACTGAAACACAGAGGAAAGAATTGTCAATACCGATATTCAAAGAATGGTCAAAGAATCACAAAGAGCACAAAACAGAAACACAGACACTAAAAAAATCACCAAACACCTGAGCACACCTGGAACTCTTGGAGACCCTCACCATTATAGGGCTAAAGGGCAGTCCCTAGTGGTGATGGGCAGGTGGTTCTCCCCAGCCAGGGGAGGAACAACAGGAGCATGTGTGACATGTAATCAAGACTTGCTAATACACACCAGGGGCCTCATTTATAACGCCATGCATAGAATTCACACTAAAAATGGCGTAAGGACAAAAGTGGAAATGTGCATACCCACAAAAAATCCAAATGCATAAATCTGTGCGTATGCCAACTTCTGCGTTCTTCTGCTCCATAAATCCTGGTCAGCTTGAAAAGTAATGTCCGTGCACATGCTTGTTGCCCCACCCCGACTCCTCCCAGAATTATGCCTCTTTGAATATGCAAAATATAAATATCTCCTTATGTTTTGCGTTCTGTGAAAAGACAATGGCAAAAGAACAGGGAAAAAGGCGAATGTCAGCAAAAACCAAGTAGAGGCAAGGAAAAATGTACTATTTGTTAGTTTAAGCAGTGATATAAACAACAAAAGAAAATTGATCAAGTGACGGAGTGGCGGAGAAACTCAAAAGTTCAAGTTCAGAAAGATGCACAGTACCCAAAATAAAAAAGAAGTTGCCAGATATCAAAGTCGACGTGGAAAGGCAAGTCGTAGCCCACCATCTGAGTGTCATATGGAAACTTATTAAGGTACAAAGAAAAGAAAAAAACTGGGATACAGTGTGGAAAAAAAGGTTGTCATTTCCACTTTAATCACATAGTTTATTTTGTCATTAAAGTATTACGTCATAAACTTAATTTTAAAATCGTTTAATTTAATTGTTTCTCAAATGCCATCGTAACTAAAGTAGCACGTTAAATGCTTTGTATTCTATGTACTCTTATGGGTGTGAATCAGTACATGCTTCTTAAACAGGCTTTCTCTTATGCCAACAGGACACAGAATACATTACATTCATAATATTACAGTTCTATGAACAATTTAAATACTAAGATGTATACTTGATATCATTTTCATGATGATAGGAATTAAAGCATGTATTAAGCATTGAGACACGTTGGCGCAGTGGTAGCAATGAGCTGGCGCCCCTTCCAGAGATATTTCCTGCCTCTCATAAGATGCTTGCTGCGCCGTGCACGACCCTCAATAAAATAATTTATTGCAGCAGTACTGTCTCTTTCAAGCGTACTAACCCCCAATTCCTGCAAGTAACCAATCATCAAACAATGAGCTCTGTAATAAATGTCAAGCCATCTGTAAGCTTAGAACACCAATTCTTCAAAAATTTGAAGGTCCTTGGAAATATCTTCATAGTACATGTTTAATTATTCTATCCATCTATCCATCCAGGGTTGCGCTAGTCACAGCAAGCATACAGCATGAGGCAGGAACAATCCCTGAGTGGGGCACCAGCTTATCACTGACGCTGCACCACCGAGCCCTCACATATTTACTCATCAAAAATATACATTATTTAAATGAAGTTTAAAATGTATCTGTATAATGTAAAATATATATTTTAATGCATTTCATCTTTAAAATGATGTCTAGAGCTCCACAAAGATAGCACCTGGAAATCTAAATCGACTTAGAAGACAGTCTTCATCATCTGTAAATACATGCTCTCAATTAAATTGAATTCCTTTATTGTTATTTTATGGTACAATGAGATTCAATGGGCGGCATGGTGGCGCAGTGGTAGCGCTGCTGCCTCGCAATTAGGAGACCCGGGTTCACTTCTGCATGTTCTCCCCGTGTCTGCGTGGGTTTCCTCTGGGCGCTCCGGTTTCCTCCCACAGTCCAAAGACATGCAAGTTAGGTGGATTGGCGATTCTGAATTGACCTTGGTGTGGGGGGGTGTTTGTGTGTGTATCCTGCGGTGGGTTGGCACCCTGCCCAGGACTGATTCTGCCTTGTGCCCTGTATTGGCTGGGATTGGCTCCAGCAGACCCCCGTGACCCTGTGTTCGGATTCAGCGGGTTGGATAATGGATGGATGAGATTCAATATACAAATCCTCCAAACACTTATTTTCCTATAAAATGGTAAAATAACAACAACAACAATAATAATAATAATAATAATAATAATAATATGATAAAAAAGCAATGAAAAATATACAATATGAAAGCATAAGTGGTTGTGCAATATTACAACTGTAATGCAAGTTTACAGTGAGACAATTGTACTTATAAGTACAAACAGTTCTACCGGGAGCACTTGATGGACTGATTGAGTGCGTTTAGAGCTCTTGGGATGAAACTGTTTCTGAACTGCAAGGTTCATACAGGAAAGGCTCTGAAGCATCTGCCGAATTGGAAGAAGTTCAAGTAGACTGTGTCCATGGCTGAGGCAGCATGTGCTAGAAGCTCTAGCCCTCAGCTCTTGGCACAATCTGAAGTAGAGCTTTCCGATCCCACACTCAGATACATTGAGTTAAATACTCTGAGTAGTGCACTGACAGTGACAACGCTAAAGCAGCTATAGTATTTGGAATAGTTTGGCCATTCTGTGCACCATTATATGGTTAAGGCTTGATTACAATCAGATGCCTTAAACTAATTAATGATATGCGGTTAATTTCAATGTATTTGATAAAGCTGCGTCAGGGATGTGAATCTAAAAAATATAGGGAAACCACAGAGGAACAGTAGCACTGCTTTAATGCCGGGTGCTGCCAGTTTGCAAAACCAAGCAGAGAACTTGCATACGCAAGGGATTGACCTGGCGTGAAAATTTGCGTGGCTTTAAGCCAAGTTTAGTTTTTATACATCGCAATGTAAGCGTGGAAGCAGGTATATGCAACAGTTTTGTGCATACACACCATTTATACATGAGGCCTCAGGTGACCACTGTTTGTACAGGCAGGCATAAGCGCCAGGCAAGCACACACAACTGTTTCAATCACTTGCACTAACCACTGAAGATCTGTTTTGCCAACAAGAGCAGCTTCTGTGTGAAACAGAAAATACTGTATACAAAATATGCAAGATAAAATAACTTCTCTGAAAGGAAATCTAAATCAATAAAGTACGCTAAACTGTAACTGAAATTCTATAGAATGTTTCTAGGTCAGTTTTTCAGATGCACAGGAGAGAATTGCTTAGGGGAGGATGGATTACAGTATTTGTTGATCCATCCATTTTCTATAACCACTTACCGGAACAGTGTCTGGATTCTATCCCAGCAAGCAAAGCGTGCCAGAAGGAACATCCCCTGGACAGGACGCCTATCCATCACATGGTGAACAAACACTCTGGCCAATTTAAAATCACCAGTTCACCTAACATGCATGCCTTTGGACTGTGGGAGGACACCAGAGTAAACCCACACACAGGGATCACCTGCACATGGACTGCAGACTGTGAGGCAACAGTGCTATCACTGTGTCACCTTCATGCGTATTTGTTGATTATTAACATATATACATTTGTTATGGACTTAAAAAAATTGTGGAAAAACTTGAGACTAATTATAATAACACCATGCACCTGGGGGTGGGATGTCCAGGGCCCTCCCTTAAACTTGGCCAATGATTAAAACTAGGGAATCCATTCCCGGACGGATTTATCCATTCCCGGAAATTCGGGAATCCCGCATGTCATTCCTGGGAATCCCGGGCTCCCGTGGATGAGACAGTGGACAGGCATATCACATGTGAACAGTTTTAGAACGACTGACACTTATTTTTAATAAAACTACTGCAATATGTTGACACCAATAAAAGACTAACCTTATCTACAAGCAGTTCATGCTGTCATATAAGTGCATGTATCTAGTTCAGGGGTGCCCAATGCATCAATCGCGATCGACCGGTAGATTGCAAAGGTAGTGCAGGTAGATCGCGTTGCATTCAAAACGTTAGTCTATCATATATCCTCCCAATGGCATTTGCCACTTGATTGACATACAGGGCGGCCAGTCTGAGATCTCTTTTCTTCTAACACACTTGTCATCTACTGCAAAACTCCGGCTGTGACCTAGTTAGCCTTCCAATTTATATCGACTAAAGAAGGGATTTAAAAAAAATTGTTTGGGGAGGGTATGGGCTGGATGTGGAATTGGAAGAGGATTTTTTTCTCACAATGTCACAGTCAAAGTGCGTTTGTCTGATCTGTCAATCTATCATTCCTATTCCAAAGAAGGAAAATGTGGAAAGGCACTTTTGAACTGTTCATAAAAACTACGAAACTGACTTCCTTCCTAAAAGCGATCTGAGAAAGAGAAAGGAGAGGGAACTAAAATCGCAGTTAATCAGACAGCCGTCATTTTTCAGCGCCTTGATTTGGGGAACATCCAAAACCTCGCGTCAGAGCTGGAGATGCAATGGAAAGTGTGTGCGCAACTTGACAGCATACGCTGCACAGAGCAGATTGAAAATTGTCTGTCAGACTTTGACAGATGGTTTCAAGACTCAGCTTTACTTGAACCAATCGCTACATTTAAGTGCTATCCATTTAGGGAAGATGTTAAGGGTGATTCACTCGCATCAGAAATTGCAACACTGTTTCACCTAAAACTCGTCTACAGTGGAGGATGAGATTTTGACACTACAGGATGACATTCAGCTGAAGTATGGGGATCATGGACAGTTTTGGAACTTGCTCACAGAGGAAAAGTACCCAAACTGAGGAAATGTGCTACCTCCTTGACTGCATTATTCAGCTCTACTTATTTATGCGAGTCAGCCTTTTCCCACATGAAGATTATTAAATCCAAATACTGTAGTGACCATAAATGTATTGAATTGTTATTGTGCCATATGGGTTACTCAGTTATGCAAGGTACGAGAACATATATATTATGTATAAAGTATACTCAGTGTATATATATATATATATATATATATATTTATATATATTGTGGAGGACTGCCAGCTTCCCATGCCGGCAGGAGGAGCTCTCCTGACAGCAGGATCGTGCCCCGAGTTCCAGCAGGGCCTTATGGACTATGTAGTGTTTTTACACAGCCCTGCTGGATACCTTGGGGACCACCGGGAGTCGCTGTAGGAGGGCTCATGGGCTCTTGTGTGCCCTATAACCCAGGAGTACGTCACGGTCACGTGACAGGAAGAAACGATGTGCTCCCGGGGTGAAGAACAGGACTGTTTGCCCTGACCCGGAAAGAAAAAGGAACTGTGGACTGTTGGGACAGAAACACCTCCGGGTCAGGGGCTATAAAAGGGCGGTGCCTCACTCCAGACAACGAGCTGTGCTGGGAGGTAGAGGAGCAAAGTGTCTGGGCGAGGAGTAGTGATTATAGTGTTGTGTTGAATTGATTTATTGAATGAGTAGTGTGGAGGGTGCTTTGTGCACATTGATAGTATACAATAAAGAGTCTTGGACTTTTACCTGGTGTCTGGAGTTGTACCTAAGGGTTCAAGGGAGCACTAGCGCCCCCTACTGCCACAATATATATATATATATATATATATATATATATATATATATATATATATATATATATATATAATCATTTTTAATGTAGGTAGATCATTTCGACCTGGTCATTTTAAAAGTATGCACCCCTGATTTAGTTGCGGTAATAAGAGCGTAGAAAGCACAACGTGTCCAGCATGCGGTCATCCAGGTAAGAGCGCACCTTCGTGCAGAGTGTACCAGCTGCTGAGAAAGCATGCTCTGCCTCCACTGAAGTAGGCAGCACAGTCATCAGATACTGATACACTTGTTCTAAACAACGCCCGTGCTTGCCGTTGCTCTGAAACACCGCCATTTCAGCGTTTATTGATGCATCCAGTTTCTTGTCATCATTCTGTGATGGCAAGTTTCTTGGCACAGATAATAAGGATACAACAGACTGACGCATTGCGATTTCAAGTTGCTGTTTAAAGCTGTTGTCTGACACACGTCAATGAAGTCTGCCCGGTCCTGGCATTCGTGAGCTGCAGAGCTGTGCTTAGTCTTAGTTGGAGCTGGGGGACTGACTGCTGCTGGTATTTTGTTGACTGAATTAATCGGCAACACACTACACCGTGGGCCAAAAAACCATGCCACTAAAATATTTTCAACTATAACTTTGTTATTTTTTGATCGATTTTTAAACTTTTACACGCTATATATGCAAGCTTGGTCATTCCCGGTTTCCCAGGAATTACAGCAGTTTCATTCCCAGGAATGTGGGAATGAAAACTGTCCGGGAATGGATTCCCTAATTACAACACTGTCTAACGCCTGTTTTTTCCAGCTTAAACATATTGAAAATGAGCAATAATTTGTAAATATTGTACTGACTTGAACATGGTGGCAGCAGTTTTGAAAAAATTGGAATCAGGAGATGTCAAAGTCAAAACTATCAAGCCATGTCTCAGAACCAATAAGACTACTAGTTAAGCAAACAGTGCTCAGGACACATTTGAAGAATCACAAAAAAGGAAATGGTGGGGGAGGTTTTAGTAACCAAAAAATAAAAAGGAACACGTAACCAGAGCCAAAATCCTAAATTGTAGCCAAAAACCACAGCAAAAATATAACCAGGAATTCAAAAACAACATAGAATGAACGCAAAGGTCTTTTGAGTTAAAGCCAATCACAGACAAGTGTAAGATGTGTCCTTTATATTCTTGAACTGGAAATGTTACACACTGCACACTTCCAGTTTGTTGTGAATTGAGAACAGAAAATTGGGAAAAAGAGGGTGTGAGGGTCAAAAATGACCAGAAAGCAGACCACAAACCTTCCCTGGACACCTCAGAAAAGGCTTTCTTCAGACCTGCTTGACCCAGAAAACTAACTACTGTTTTTGGCTTAGCAGGCCCCAAAATGGGCAGCTGGTTTTGATAGTTCATAAAGACTATAAAGATTATATAAAAGTGCATTACTAGAGAGAGAAACCATTGACTAGTAGAGACAAGTCCCACAAGTACTTATATCCAAAAATAGAAAATTGTAACAAAATACTCAAAAGAGTAAAAAGAGGCAAAACATAGCCTAAAATTCTAAGCAAACAAGTCCCAAAACACTAACCCAGAACTCCAATCCTTAAAACAGAACCAAGAAGTCAGCAAAACCAGAGGAAATCAAAGAAAACTGCAGTACATACAATAATCCAAATTACAACTCACAATGATCCACTGGCAGGGTCTCTCGCTCAAGCATCCAGATAAAGGCAGTAGCAGGACCCTACAGCAGTGACATCAGGGTGGCCCACAACCAGGGCCTCCATCCACAAAGTGCAATGAATGGAATCATGTTTAAATACAAAGTACACCAATATAGGCATATTGTAAAACACATAAAAATATGAAAAATAATAATTAAAAAACAACAATAAAGTATAAAATACATAAAAATACAGATCCATACATAACACTGTTGACCTTGCCTAACAACAGCATAGCAACCATCCACAAATACTTCTCAAAATGCCAGTGCCCATAAGAAAAACAAAATGACATTGCAGCACAATGCTACTTATTTTCAATATTGTTAAAAAAAAGCATCAAGCTCCAAAATAAATGTGACCCAAGATTTCTTGACCTCAAATCCATAAAGCAAGATCAAAATCATTTTTGGAGGTTAAGGAGAATTTATTAAAAAAAATGATAAAAAAAGTTCATCATAAAAACATGTATAAAACTGCAAAATTAATACATGCATATACTTCTAGTACGTTTGACTACTGTAATGTGCGATTCACTGGTGATTATATTCATTCTTTGTGCAGCTTTCAGTGAATTCAAAATGCTACTTTAAGAATCATTACAAGAATTAAAAAGTACAACCACATAACTCCTGTTGTTAAGTCTTTACACTGGGTTCAAGTTAAGCTTAGGACTGATTTCAAAATCTTCCTTCTTAAAGTTTGATATGGTGAAGACCCTGCTTACCTATCTTAACTTATCATTACTTAGTAAACGGAGTGCATATTAGGATCTCAGGATTCCAGCCTCCAAAAGATTCTAAGGATTGATAAAATAACAGTGGGTGGTCAAGCTTTTAGTTACAGGGCCCTAAGCTGTGAAATCATCTGTCTGGTAATATAAAAGTCCCCTTTGGTCTCAAGACAGACTACTTTAGTCTACCATACCCTGCAAATCGTGAATCATAACGTTTGTTAGTCATTTGTATAAAAATGTAAGTTATAGGATATAATTTAAAGGAGGGGATGTAGATGAGTTATTGGGGTATATACAGTATGTTTTGCATTCATTTTATCGTTTTTACTTGTATCCTCTCTGTTTAGGAATGTGATTAAACTCCAGACAATAAAAATAAATCAATGGTAGCCTATGGTTGTCTTTGTGGAGTCTGCACATATTTCACATACGTGTTGATTTTTCTCCGACTTCTCTATGAAAGTGATTGCTTTCAGTTCAGGGTTTGTCCATACCTTGCACTTAGTTCTGTCAAGATAGATTATAGGCCAATATTCATAATAGGGGAGATTGAAATAAAAATAAAAACATAGATCAGTGGTTTTAAAATTGTTCCAGATATTTTTATGGAATTGTCTGATCCTGGTAGTCCACATAAAATTGATGAAATTATCACTGGGTCTAGTGATTCAGTAGCTTTTTAAGTAGACTTAGGCATTTTACACTAGAAAAAAGAGTTACATATGGAGTTCTGCAAATTGCCAAATGATTTAACCTCAAATCCTATTTGTCTTTTTAATAGAGTTTCTCAGACTGCAGACAATCAAGTCATCCTGTACCACAGCCAAACCACTCAAGCTTTGCATTTTTGCAATAAACAATAAAGAGTCAGAAATGAATGCAGCAACTGATGCAGCAGACACTGAGAAAAGACGCAGATATCAAGCAGATCAGTTCTCATGTTTCAGTCAGGGAGTGTGCCCTGCTTATGGTTATTCTTCTGTTTTTTCCTTTTTTGTTTAGTTGTTATTTTTCATATGCTTATTTTATTGTATTGTGTTAATTTTGCCTTATTTATTCATTATTATTTTGTTTTTGATTTTATTAAAAACAAATAGCGTTCCATACAATTAACTCAAGTTTAACAATGTTTGAAACAAATCCCCTGAAAAAGAGAGCTAGGCCAGCAGAGTAAAACTTAAAGCTAGTAAAAATAAGTAAATAGATAAATTAATAAATGAATAAAGATAAATGGAGTAAAAGAGGGGAGAGAACCTGCTTCCTCAATTTAAATGCTTATTCTAAAATGCTATTGATTAGATCCTGCCAGGTTTTGAAAAAGGTTTGTACAGATCCTCTAAGTGCAAATTTGAATTTTTCCAATATCAAATTGTATGTAACATCAGGTAGCCACTGACTAAAAATAGGAGAGTTAGGATTCTTCCAGTTGAGTAAGATAAGTCTATGTGCTAATAGTGTAGTAAAGGCAATTACAATTTGTTTGTCCTTCTCCACTTTAAGCACATCTGAGAGTACACCAAACACAGCTGTTAATGGGTTAGGAGGGATTATGACACCAAGGCTGTCTGAAAGGCATTTAAAGATTTTGGTTCAGAATGATGTTAATTTGGTGTAGGCCCAAAACATGGCCCAATGATGCTGGAACTTGATTGCAGCATTTGCAGGTTGGATCTTCTCCTGGAAACATTTTGGACAATTTTAAGTGAGAGAGATGCACTTCATATATAATTTTGAGTTGAATAATTCTGTGTATTGCAACCTTCCACTCCTTTTCTGAGATGTTGAGTGAGAGATCTTATTACTAACGTAACCTTGGATCTTTGAAAGGCAGGAACTGTAAAATGGCTTTATATATTATGGAAATGCTGTCAGAGTCCTCAGGACTGACCAATATTTTTTCTGGCATAGAGGTACAGTAGGTGGGAGGTGAAGAAAATTGGGCAGGTGTTTTTTAACAAAGTTTCTAATTTGGAAGTTGTGAAAGAAATGTGTTGCTGGAAATTTAAATTTGGAATGTAATTGTTTGTAGAATGCAAAGACGTTGTCCATTTACAGATCTCGAAGTGATTTGATCCCGAATGTTTTACAGACATTAAAAACTGCATACGTTTGGGAGGGTGGAAAAAAGTGGATCTTGTACAGAGGTGCCACAGATAAAAGATTCTCTATCTTAAAATACTTCCTTCATTGGTTCCATATTCTGATTGAATGAAGCACAATTGGGTTTTTAGTATATTGGCGATATCTTGTATTTATTGGGGTGCAAAGCAAGGAATATAAAGAAGTACTGCAGGATTTTATTTCTATTGTGGACCAAGCAAATGTGTGTTCATCTATTTGTGTCTTTATCCATGTTTTTATAGCTTGTATTTGCTGTCCAGTAATAAAATTGAAAGTTAGGTAGAGCTATGCCACCTTCTGCCTTAGGTCTTTGTAGTGTCGCCCTTTGGATACGTGGTTGTTTTGAGTTCCAAATAAATGAGGTTATGGTTGAATATAATTTCTTATAAAAAGATCTATTGATGTATATTGGAATATTTTGAAATAAACAGAGAAGCATAGGAAGGATATTAATCTTGACAATGTTAATTCTTCCAGCTAAAGTGAGATGAAGTGTTGACCATCTATGCAAGTCTTGCTTAATTTTTTCCATACAGACGGCAACATTTTATTGATAAAGAGCTTTATTTTTACTTGTGATGTTTACTCCTAGGTATTTAAACTGATCTGCAATGATAAAAGAGAAGTTGTCCAATCTAATATTGTATACTTGAGAATTCACTGGGAAGAGCACACGTTTATTCAAATTGATTCTGAGGACAGAAAACTTTTGAAATTCTGTTAGTGCTGTTAGGACTGCAGGCATCATATTTTGTGGATCTGATATATACAGTACTATATCATCTGCATAGAAAGAAACTTTCTGTTCCAGTCCTTCTCTGATAATCCCCTTTATCTCATAAGCATTTTGACAGTGAACTGCCAGTGGCTCAATGGAGATTGCAAACAGCAGTGGTGACAAGGGGCATCCTTGTCTGGTACCACATTCTAGTTTAAAGTATTCTGAATTAATGTTAATACAAATTGAACCTTCTGGATTGGTATACAGTAATTTGATCCATGAACAAATGTTTGGGCCAAACCAAAATTTCTCCAATGTAGTGAAAAGGTAGTTCCATTCGACCATATCAAATATTTTTTTCTGCATCCAGCGATAATAATATCTCTGGGGTGTTTGACTTTGTGGGTGAATATATTACACTAGGCTGACCCGCCTTTTAAGGTGACCAACTTTTAAGTTGACCACTTTTTAAGGCAATTTGATATATAGATCAATTTGATATTTTATACAAACTCATTAATTTGGTTATATTGCATTTGAGCGGTATTACTTTAATACTCGTAGTTTGTTATTTTTGTGATGAATTTTAAACTTTTTTTCTATATTGAGGTCGCCCTTTTGAACCCCCCTGATATTTACTACGCAGTGAGGCATTTGTACTGCATCGACATTAATTATTTCCAGAGACATAACTTTGTCTATTGTTCCAGCGCATCGCGCACAAAAGCAAGGGAACGATGGGAGCACCAGAACTCTGCTCGCATCATGTCGCTTCGTACTGCAAGCTGCAAGTAGTAAGTCTGTGATAAGCGGAATACTGCTACGCTTTCCACTCACGGGACGGAAGGACAATCCCGACCGCTTTTATATAGTAAGAAAGAAGAAGAAGATATTGCACAGTCTGGAGTAGAAAATCATCTTTTACCTGGAAAAACGAAACTACAAATCCCATCGCATTGCAAAATGGACGGGGCGTGTGTGAAACTCTGCGCCTGCGTAGCACTCACGGGACGGAAGGACAATCCCGACCGCTTTTATATAGAAGGATTAAACAGGCGTTGAAGATTGGAAGCTAAGTGTCTGCCTTTAATAAATCCAGTTTGGTCTTGTGATATTACCGAAGGCAGCACTTTCTCCATCCTTATAGCTAGGACTTTGGAGAGTATCTTAACATTATTATTCAGAAGTGAAATTGGTCTGTATGATGGACATTGTAATAAGTCCTTATTTTGTAATTAATGCTTGGCAAAAAGTTTGAGGTAGAATGTTAATTTCTCTAGCTTCTGTAAATGTGGCTAATGGAAGGGGAGCTAGCTGAGTTGAGAATTTTTTATAAAATCCGTCAGGGTAGCCATCAGGACCTGCTGCTTTTCCAATCTGAAGTGAGTTTATAGCATCTAGTAATTCTAATAGTGCCAGAGGTTTATCCAGTTCCTCTGCACTAAGAGCATCTATTTGTGCTATCTGTAATGCATCCAAAAATGCATTAGATTGTGCCTTGTCTTCTTTAAACTCAGTAGAACATAAGGATTTATAGTTGTCACTAAATGTGTGCATTATATTTTTATGGTCAATGATTTTGTCTCTGTGTTGGTGATTGCTAGGATTGCATTACGAACTTCTTCCCTGTGGATTTGTTGAGCTAAGAGCTTATTAGCTTTCTCTCCGTGTTCATAATAATGATGTCATGATTTAAAAATCAGTTGTTCAGTTTCTTTAGTTGTCAAGAGGTTGTGTTCTGAATACAGAGCCTGCCTTTTCCTGTGAAGAGCCTCACTTGAACAATCTATTCTAGTAATTTTGCTGATTAGCTCTGATACCTTCTTGGTTTCCAATTTATTTCTGTGGGAAAGATATGAGATAATCTGTCCTCTTAAAAAGGCCTTCAGGGTTTTCCAGAGCATGCCTGCAAAAACCTCTGAGGATGTATTTATTTCTAAAAGAATATTGATTTGCTTGGATATAAATTGTGTACAGTTCTCGTCTGCTAATAAAAGTGGATTAGTGGATTTTCCAGATGAGTATGTGGGGCATAATGATTTTAGGCATGGTCGGAAATAACAATAGTGTCGTGCTTACAAGATTTAATCGTAGGCAAGAAATTGTTATCTATAAAGAAATAATCAATTCTTGAGTAGCAATGATGCACTCGTGAGTAGAAGGAGTATGCTGTTGAGCTTGAGTTTAGAAATCTCCAGTGGTCTGATAAGTTATGGTCAGTTATAAACTGCGTAGTTGTCTTTGCAGTGTTAGATAGCATTGCCCCTGTGACAGAACATCTATCTAGATCTGAATTTAAAACACAATTAAAGTCCCCAGCCATTATAATTTTATGAGTGTTCACATTGGGAATGGATGCAAATACATTTTGCATGAATTCTCTATCATCGGCATTTGGTGCATAAATATTTATCAAAATCACTTTACAGTTAAATAAATTACATATGACAATCACATATCTCCCTTCAGGATCAGATACTACATCTGATACTACAAATGAGACTGTTCTATGTATAAGAAATCCCACACCTCTAGTTTTCTTTGTAAAGCTGGAATGGAACATTTGGCCAGTCCAGTCTTTGTGCAGCCAAAACTGATCCTTGCTTAATAAGTGGGTCTCCTGTAAAAATACTATTTTAGCGTTTGGATACGTTAGGTGAGAGAATACTTTCTTTATCTTTAATTAATGATTCAGGCCAGTAACATTAAAGCTAAACAGAGTTAACTGTCTAGTCTTGGAGACATTGCTTCTGAACTTTTGTTGTCATTTTGTACTCTTAACTGAAAATAAGACAGCTTTGTCCTTAATTTCCAGTTTTTCCAAGTTATTGCCATGAAGCCTATTGTTATGTTGGCACTTATAATTATAACGATTAAAAGGATAGATTAGAGATAGCTTGCTGTCTTTCTCCACCCCCCATTTTGCCTCCCCACTTGAGGCTGGACCACATTTCACAAAGTCCCAGTCCTCTGACATACCTAGAGACACATCTTAAACAAGCCCCCCAGCAGCAGCAGCAGCGTATGAGGAATAAAATCGAGATATCTATTGCCAATACAGTCCAGTTACTATAAGCATAAAATATAATCTTCAACAATGTTGGGGGAACACCCAGGGAATGGTGTTAAAAATTGGCCTTGGATAAGTATAGTAAACCCTAATGCAACAATAACAATAAACCAAGGTTATGATATTTAGAAGAGAAAAAAAACAAATAAATTATTAATTTCTTCCACACATACATACGTATATGCATATAATTGTAATTAAAGCATAAACTAAAAGTGGCCGAGAAGGGAAAAGGATGTATAATTACAGTACCAGTGTTCATTATTTAGTTTCTATGATTTTGTGTAATTTTATTTGTTCCTTTGAGAGGCCATCTTTCACATCACTGCTAAAGCACCATCCTCAGGCTGTATATTGTGTGGACTGGAAAGTGGATCCTTCAGTGGTTCGTTGAAGGTCATAGAGTATAATTCAAAGTGAGTGTTGATTTTCTGGTTGCTGGTTTTTTCTTTCTGATTTTGGATTCTGTTTATCTGATCAGGATTCATCACTTGGTTGCTTTGTGTTGTCTTTTGAATTTGTATGCTTCCTGCATTTCTATAAATAAATACCTTTATTTTAAAAGATTTTGCTTGAATCTTGTTCGTCCAAGCCAGAAGTTTGTACATTTCCTCGCCCCAGAATGGAACTTACAGTATGTGGAGTTTTGGAATGTTTTTGAGACATTAAAGGTATTTTGAGGTTTTGAAGCCAAAATCTCTTTTAGACCTGTGTTGGCTGAAGCCAGCCAGTAGAGTATAGTTTTATGGGTCTTATGGTAGCCTCACTCCATTTTTGCTATTAGTGTGTACTTGATTCATGACCGTTCATAATGTTTGACATAAAGTCATAGAGAAGTAAAGTAATTTCTATAATGCTATGCCAAAATGTCTTAGGAAAATATTTCTCTCTCTCTCTGTTTTGCCCTTTCTCTCTCTTATAAGGAGTCTTTCCCTACTTTATCATGAGTTGTCTGTGTTCTGACCTAAAAATGAAAGACAAAAATTTTTTCAAGGAAGGACCAGGGGCTTCATGCATAACACAGTGCGTAGAATTTACACTTCAAATATGGCGTGCGTAGAATTGAAACATGGCATACGGACAAAAGCGGAAATATTTGAAATAAAAAAGAACTTGTCAGATATCAAAGTCATCATGAAAATGTGAGTCGTAGCCCACCGTCTGAGTGTCATATGGAAGCTTATTAGGGTACAGAGAAAAAAAAAAAGATAGGCATACAGTGGGGAAAAAAAGCATGTAACTTTAATCTCGAAATTTCCACTTTAATCATGAAGTTTATTTTGTCATTAAAGCAGAACATCATAAACTTCATCTTAAAATCTTTAATTTACTAGTTTCTCAAATACCATCGTAACTAAAGTAGCTTGTTAAATGCTTTGTATTGTATATGTTCTTCTATGTGCTCTATGCTTGTGAATCACTACGTGCTTCTTAAACGGGCTTTCTCTTCCTTCAACAGGACACAAAATCCATTACATTTGTGATATTAGAGCTCTCTGAATAAGTTAAATACTGAGATGTATACTTGTTATCATTTTCATGATGACAGGAATTAAAGCATGTTATTAAACATGGGAACATGGTGGTGCAGTGATAGTGACGAGCTGGCTCCTAATCCAGAGATTGTTCCTGCCTCCCCCAAGATGCTTGCTGTGCCGTGTTCAACCTTCGATGAAATAATTTATTGCAGCAGTGCTGTCTCTTTCAAACGTACTAACCTCCAGTTCCTGTCGTTCCTTTTCTTTCTTCAAGTAATCAATTGGCACACAATCAGCTCTGTAATAGATGTCAAGCCATCTGTAGGCTTAGAACACCGGTTCTTCAAAACTTTTAAGAAACATTGAAATATCTTCGTAGTACATGTTTAATTACTCTACTCATCTATCCATCCAGGGTCATGCCAGTCCCAGCAAGAATACAGAGCTAGGCAGGAACAATCCCTAAATGGGTGCTAGCAAGTTGCTAGTGCCGAGACACAGTGTCCTAGATTATTTAAATAATGTTAACATTTATTCTGTATAATATAATAAACCTATTTTGCTGCATTTCATCTTAAAAATGATATCATCATCATATGTAAATACGTACTTTATGAAGTGACTCCGGTTGTGCAATATTGTAACTGTATCGCAAATTTACAGTCAGGTAATTGTACTTATAAGTACAAACAGTTCTACAAGGAGCACTTGATGGACTGATTGAGTGCATTTAGAGTTCTTGGGATGAAACTGTTTTTGAACCGTAATGTCCCTACAGGAAAGGCTTTGAAGCGTTTGTCACCTGAGAACAGTTCAAATAGACAGCATGGCAGCGTGTGCTTGATGCTTTATACTGATAATTCTCTTTCCGATCAGCTGCTGTAGAGCTGTGGTTCCACACTCAGGTACAGTGATATAAATACTCCGAGTGGTGCAGTGAGAGTAATATGGAAAAAGATGATCAGCTGTGGCAAACCCTAATGGGAGCAGCTGGAAGAAGAAGAAGTTGAAGTGAGAGGAACAACGCTAAAGCAGCTATTGTATTTAGAATAGTTTGGCTATTCCGTGGACCATTATATTGTTACAGGTTAATTACAATCAGATGCCTTACTCTAATAAACACTATGCGGTTAATTTCAGTGTATATGATAAAGCCGCATCAGGGATGTGGATCTAAGAAAGAAAGGGAAACCACACTGGAACAAAAGCACTGCTTTGATGCTGGGTGTTGCCAGTTTGCAAAACTGAGCGATGAACTTGCATATGCCAGAGTTTGAGTTACCATGAAAATGTACGTGGCTTTACACCAAGTTTAGGTTTTATACATCGCAATTTGAGCATGGAAACAGGTATACGCAACATTTCTGTGTGTACGCACCGTTTATACATGAGGCTCCAGGAGAAGAGAAAAGGTAAAAAAATGTAGCAACATCACAGTCTAAAGAGAGAAACAATAAAACCAGAAAGGTTAATCCAAAATCAAAGTACAGAGTACAGAGTAAAAGTTTTATCCCAAAAGTTCATAAAGAAAAGCACAATAAATTCAATCTCGAATAAATTACAGCTGGAAGAGGTGAACTTTCTTTAGTCTCACTGATGATACCATCATCACACCATCCTAATACATTGTTACCATGGGAATGAAAGTCGCAAAACAAAATGGTTTTAAAAATAATGTTAAAAAATTATTAACTTTTAAATAAGGTTTCCAAATGAAAAGAGACAGTTCATTCCCCCACACAAAAAGTGGGGGCTAGTCCCAGTTAGGACCGCAGAGTCACATGGGAGTTGGAGTGTAGAAGAGGTTTCTGGGTGCACTGCCAGGGGAAGACTGCCCTGGTTTCCATACAACGTGGATGTGCTCCGGATGGCTACTGCTGCAACACCAGAAGCATTCCTAGGTCTGGTTTAAAAAAAGCCAACCATCTCATCAGGAAGTCGGAGTCAGGAGGTAGCCAGCAAAACTCACTTTGGGGAAGGAAAGAGAATAGCACTTATTAGTTGTGTACATTCTTATGTTGATTTGGCTGGAACTGTTTTACTTTGAATTTTAACTACAACTTTCAGAAATGAAGACTTTTTGTCTGTGGAATCATTTTGGCACATCAGGCTTTTGTTGAATCCCATTTTTTAAGTTAGAGCTGCTGAACTTTGGTAATTTTGGAAAAACGCAGCTACATTTTCGTCAGAAAACTTGCCATCTGAAGGCGTTGAATTCAAGCTGGAATCTACCATCTGAGGAGAGGGGATGCTTGTGCTCCAGAACTCGTCAACAAAAGAAAAAAGAACTGAGCTATTCTGAGGTACTGTACTCTTATCTTCTATCTCTGCATGATCGTAAATGAAAGCAAGGTCGACGTACCTGAGCTTGAGAATATTTAAGAGACTGTGATATTATAAAAGACATTGTGGATGATCGCTTGTGCTTTTGCCTGAGTCATGAAAGCCACGCTGTAATGAAGTCGTCTGTTGTCAGAGTGTTCGACTGTGATGTTAATTGCTGTCAGGAAAGAGAAGGGTATTGCTGCAGACCGGAGACATTATGGGTGGATCTAGAGGTGGGATAACTGTCAATGAATGTCAACTTCAGCGAATCATAGTGTGCTAATTCAGAATTTCTACGAATGAGATTGTTGTTAAAGTATGACAATCAAAGACTCACTTGTCCAATTATCAACGTTTGAAGTTGTCTATCAAGTGTAACTTCCATTAATCTTTTCACAGTTAGTGATCCCCACTACTTTGAGGTTTCACCTTGTAGAGTTTCCTTATAACTAACCTTAATTTGTACTGAGCAATGAAACTCTGTTAAACAAAAGAAGTAAGTTTGCTTCTAAATTAAAAGTATGAAATTTGCAATTGCTAAGTTTTCTTCGTGCTTTTTAAATAACTTTTTCTTTCATTGTTGTGTTTATATGTTTGTATTAATATATATTGCATTCACGTTTGTATTAATAATCATTTTCGCTGTAGCAATTGATGCATATTAATTGCCTGAAGTGGTCCAGCACTCAGAGGTACCGGCAACTCTTCAAATTCCATAAGGTAAGTTTCATGGGGAACATCCACCCATACCCACCCCCTCTCTGGTGCTCAGTGGAATGCTAGTAGATCATTGCCAGTAATTTGGTTCCTCATTAACACTGTGCATATTTAGATTTGTGAGATGTTCAATTAAAACGCTATAATGTTATTTTACATTTTTTTAAACAGGATCATATCACGATCAAAAATACCACAGACATTCCGTCCGTACTTCAATCTTCAGATGTGTTTTTGTGCCTTTTCTGTCATCCGCAACTGTATTCTTCACGCTCGTATGTACAAGCAAATGAACACTTGCGAGATCACTGCAGAACAGCAGTTTCCTACGGATGTACATGTATCCCACTTTTCCCACTAACTCAGGCTGAGTAATCTTTAAACCAATTTATCAATGAATTTATTTTTCTATATTGATAATTACCGCGCATGGTGTCCAGTCCTTTCTTTTCATCTCATTTGGATGTTTCTCAGTGACTTTATTTATGTACAGAATAAGAAATGAGACAATCCCAGGAGTAACACAAATGAGAAAGATATCTAAGAAAATACAGGAAAGTAGATTGAGGTGGTTTGAATTTGTATCAAGTAGAGATAATGTGTATGTGGGCAAAAAGATGATAAAAATGGAAGTACAGGGGAAGAGAAAGCTAGTGAGGCCAAAAGCAGAGGTGGATGGATAAAGTAAAAGAATATCTGAAGGACAAGGGTCTGACTGGGGAGTAAGTTCAGGGCTAAGCTGTATGGAGAGGGTTGATCAAGCACAATGACCCCACATAGAAGTGGGAATTGATGATGATGAAGAAGAAATTGTTTGGCACTTGCAGCTCTTTAACCAGCTGTAGTGTTATATTTTTCATATACAGGTCAATTGCCTATATTTTTTCTGTTGTAGTGGTTGATGTAGTTTGCTGTGCTGTTAATGACAACAGACAACATTAGGAGAACAAACCTGCAACCTACATTGGCTCAATATAAACTAGTATTTTCAGTTTTATTTTAAGATGTAAGTTGGCTGAAGAGTATATATACAGTAGGTTATACTTCATGTCTGTACATAGAACCATGTTAACTTCACTAAAAGGACAGTTTGCAAAAGCTTTTCATTTTTTGAAGTCAGCATGGAGGGGACAGGAGTTGAAGTCGTTCATTCTATTTTGAGTAAACTGTTAAAACAGTTAAAGTGTTTTTAAAAATAGGTTTGTTATTTCTGTAATTGCTGTTTGTCCAGGCCTGCTAGTCTGGTTAGGGTCACAGATGAGCACCAGATACCATGGATATTAGATGGGTTAAGACAGAAAGCTAATTTATCACAGATGTGTATATATGTATTTACTCAGTTATGCACAGAACTAGTGGTTTTATCAGTGTTTTAACAAGGATTACTCTGATGAAGAAATGAGTAGTCAAGCAAAATGACATATTTTATTGGCTAACTAAAAAGATTACAATATGCAAGCTTTCAGGGTAAGACTTATTTCGTAAGAGAGGAGAACAATGTATGGTCAAGGTCTTTGGATAAGATAACTGCCCAACTTCAAAACACAGAAAGAAAGAAAAGAATGGCAAGTTAAACTCATGTTAAATTTAGCACATTACAATGTGGCTTAAGTAAAGACAAGAGTTTTATAACTAGATATGAGGATTTTTTGCATCTCTCAGACAGACAGCCTGGCTACAGACCCACATTATATGGAAAAACTCATCAAAAACTTCAAATGACTTTGTTGAACAGTCATCTTATTTAAAGATCTTCAATATACATTGTTCTCCTCTCTTGCTAAATGAATGAGGTCTATAAATTTTTTACATTTAAGATGTCTCACTTAAAGTTTTTTCAATGTTGTATATGTCCTTGTGTCTTTATAAACACAGGAACATTAATTTCTGTATTACATCTGCCTGAAGAAGGGGCCTGAGTTGCCTTGAGAGCGTGCCTATTGTAATTTTTTAGTTAAGGGGTCATTTTGTTTGACTTCTCACTAAATCCACAATGGCTAACACGATACAACACTAGTACTACTGATTGAAGAATTTATTATGTTATGATTTGGCTTCTTTTAATGGCAGATTAGTCCATTCATTAAGTTAGCTTTAAATTGCAAAAATCTTAAAAAGACATGTGGAAAGGTGGCATATGTCCACTTTCGATGATATAACATTATCACATAATTTAGAAAGCCATTGTATTGATCCTAGACGTGGCATTTATGCAGTTCGCAAAGCTTTCTGGGGACCCCCATTTCCTATTCATGTAAAGAAGAAAACTTGGGGTTTGATACAGGACAATGTATGTAAGATTGAGGAATGTGCAGTAAATCAGAAGATTGCAGTTAGGAGTGGACTTGTGGCATTTCATTGCATCCATCTACTCTCACTGGACTATTGCAAAACGTATTCACTTGGAAAAAGAGGTTTTGACTGAGATGGTGCAGGCAAAATGGTTTGAGGAGGCCAAAAAAAGATTCTGTGAGAAGTTATACCATGAATCTATTGATGAACGTACACCTCTTGCAGTCTTGGTTGACATTGGAGAGACCTCCAAGCACTGTTTTTGATAAAAAAACATCATATTTCAATAAGGTTGGAAGGGTGCTCGTCACATACGATAGCAAACAAAACACATAGCACTGTCCATGTACAGGTGCCAAATTGTCTTGTTTACACAAATATAGTTCGAAATGGTATTTGTTTCAAACTAATAGAGATCTTTTTAGGACTTTGCCATGTAAAGACAGGACTATGAAGGAAAATGTTGAGGAAGAAGAGCATCTTAATCAAGTAAGTGTACCCACCTGAGAGAAATGTTTTGAAGCGAATGTTGAAGTACATTTTTGCCAAGAAGATCCCAGCCACCCTACCTGAACATTTGAGAGGTGCAGCGAATCAAGAATTTCCAAACACCTTCGTGCCACAGGAAAACATTTGCATGGAATGTGAAGGCCATATTAATTTAAGTGAGCCAGTATTGATCACAAAAGTAGCAAAAATCATTACATTGACTAGAGTCTTTGAAGGTGAGTTCAGACTTTATTTCTTGTTTGTCTTGAAATTTGTCTTAAAAAAGTGGTATTTGAGTAATAAGCAATTTAACCTCTTCCCCCACGCAAGTGTACCAACCTTTTACAAAGAGTGCCCATCTTGTCGAATACCGTTATCAGAAGTCGGAACAAGGAGTTCATAACTATGATGACCATATCATTCTTGGCTTACATTTTTGCTTGTATTTAAGGGTCTCTCTCCAGGTATCAAGTCCTTGCTGGTGTATTTTTTCCCAGGTGGGCTTTTTTTCTTCCTTTTGTTTAAGGTGGGAGCAGAAGAGCAAACGTCTAATTAGTATACTTTGTATGTTCCTTTTAGACACACAATGTTTTGAGCTGGGTGTTTGAGGCCATGGAGAAAGCCAGTGGGTTCACACTCCCAAATCATAACCGGTTCCTTCACACATACCTGCATTTTGAGGCACTTACTGCTCATGAGTATGAATTATCGTGTATTAAATGCGGGCATAATCCCCCTGTTGTTATAATGGATCTCGACAAAAAAGGAGTTTTTAGCATGCCAGGCAAGTACATTATGTTTCTAGTTCAGATTACTTCAGCGTGATCCCTATAAACAACTGTTTTTTTTTTCTTGATATAATAGTGGTAGTTTAATTCAATATCTGATTTAACTGCATTAAATTTTTAGTTAGTGACATCCATGAGCCTCCTGAGGACTACAGAGGAGAAGTAAATATTGTGGAATTTTGGGATTCTGTTTGCCTTGAGATGATTTCCAATGGGTTTTCCCACAGTAAGTTTTTTTTCTTCCTACATGTAATTGCAATGACAAACAGCTTGTGCAAAACCTGCTGAATATGCTGATGTTGTTGTAACAGAGGATAGACTTTTAAATGAAGTCATGAAGCTAGGGGTTAGAGCAGTTCAACCTTTTTCTTTATGTAATACTTGTAGCAATAATTTATAATGTCTTATGGACTGCAGTGGCATTGGATGAGTTAATACTCATTTTCTGATTTTTAAGGTTGATGCTGTGAAGCTGCTGTGTAATGAGAGTGGTTTGAACAGTACAGGCTCCAAAACAGACCTAATTCTCCGACTGGATGAGGAAATTAGGAACAGACACATGTATGATAAAATATTTGAAAAATATGGGGAGCTTCAGGTATGTTTCTTTTGGATATACATAGAATTCCCTGCATTTTACCTGTAACATATCATAGTACGGGATAACGTTATCCTAATTTTTTTTTCCCTTGTCACTTTTTCACCTTTACTAGAAATGTATTAAATGGCTTGCTTGAATAAATGGGCACGTAAAGTGTTTTAAATGTTTGTTGCTGGAAGATTGTTGAAATATTTACAGATGCAACATGTTGGGTTCTTCAATGATTGAAATGGTCAAATAAGTAAAATAATGTTGATAGCTGTTTTAATTAAATAATGCAAATGTCTACACAAAAATCCATTCATTATTCTTAATATTTCTATAGTGTAAACCTGTTCTTCTAAGTTTTATGGTCCTCTTGACCCTCCCTGAAAACGGTGCAAGCTGTCTGGTTAAAAGATTCTGTGTTTCCTTTTTAAAACATTTCAAAAACAAATGTATATATAGTTTAAATATTTTGATATGAGTTCACAATTTGTCATGGATTCACCTTTGCATCACCTTATGTACATTTGCCTTCTATAGGTGGTTGGGCAGTAATAATGTGCCTATGTGGTATCATCTACAGTTTGTAGTTTTGTCTGCGAGCAGAAAACCCAAGAGACTATATGGACCTGCTTTTATCATTGAAATACATGCACAATATTATAGTTTCTGATTTTACTAGAGGTTTAGCAACACATGATAATCTCCAGGAACCAGAGAAATTGCCCTTCAGTCCTCATGAGGGAAGACTCATGGAGCCGTCAGAAAACAACATAAAACTGGCAAAGAAACTGTCTGTCAGTCTCCCTTGGCTTCAGGAAAGAAGGAAGAATCCAGATGTGGACAATCATCCAGTCACCGGATCTGCTGAGCATTATGTCTTATATGACACTTTGCATGAAGCCAACACAAAAGATGACCGGGATATGCTCCGCAGAACCAACCTGGTACCACAGCTTGTTGGCCACTTGAATAGCCAAGTCACAGAACAATTCTTTTCCAAAATAGCATGGAACAATTATTTGTAAACATGATGTCCCCAACAACATAGATTTTCTATCATATGTTCCATTATACACCATAAAAATGAACAGAAGAATAAAGGCCTAATGGACTGGGGCAAAACAAGGTTTCTTTTTGTGAACATGGGCAACTAACAATAGGTAAATTTAAACTCTTTTTGATTTTCAATGGGACGGGGGGGAATTCTGTTCTAAATGTTTGTGCTATTTCTTAGTTTATTTATTTTTGTATGTATTTTTAAGGTGAGGGTGCAGTAGCAGCAACTCTTTCAGAACAGACAAGTGAGGTGCTTGACAACAGCCCTAGCATAACACCTACCAGTATGCCAACAGGTTAGTACTAGGGGGACAAATTGCAAAATGCCATATAGGCCATTTTGCCTTTTTATGAACTTACGATTATTAACTTTCTCAGCAGCTGGTCCATATGTGAGGGAAGGCCAGGTCCAGCTGAAGTTGGATAACATCTGTGCGAGAAGGGAGACATGGAGCCAAAGTCTCTCTCCAAGTCAATTGAGTTTGGTATGTAGGTAGTTAAAATGTGTTTTCCAAAGTTTGCTGTGCCCACAAAAAAGAAATAAAAAAGTATTCTTTTTCAATTTTTCCATTGAAAGCTAAATGAAGTCTTGCATGGTCAGAAGCCTCATGATGAGATCATTGTGCAGTTAAACAATGTTACCTTAAAAAGGTTGGATTTTTTTTACATTGGGATGCAATGAAGAACTATAGGCAACAGTAAGTAAATAAAGTTTTCTTACACAAGGTATCATTGCTTTATTTCAGGAAATGCTCTCCACCTTTTCATTTTTTCCTGTCTTTGATAGATTGCCAACTGTTGCTTGTGGCTAATCAGTAAAATTGGCAGACTTCAGGTATTTTTTTTAATGCTGTTTTAAGGGATGATTACTACTTTACTTAAACAGAAATTGGATTTGTTAATGTAAGAATTTATTTAGGGAAAGGATGTGCATGTTGTAGACGCTGTGATATATGGCCAGCAATTAATCTCAAACAATACCCCCAAGCCGCCAGATTGAGCCCTCCCTGCAACATGGAAGTGTCCCGAATTCCAGCAGGGCCTCATGGTACTTGGAGTTTTAATGCACAGCCCTGCTGGATACCATGGTGGCCGCCAGGGGACGCTGCTGGGAGGCTCAGAGACTTATATTGTCCATATAGTCACTGGGACAGAGGAGATGACATACTTCCAGGCTAAAGAGAAGAAGGAATTTTCATCTGACCTGGAAGTGCTGGGAAATCACATGGACTGAAGGATAGAAGCACTTCCGGGTCAAGGACTATAAAGGATTATAGGAAACCCCAGCGAGGGAGCCGAGTTGGGAGGAAAGGTGACTGAGCTGCTGGGAGGTGTGGAGGAATTATTGTGTATTGATTTATTAGAGTATTGTTGAGTAGAGGTGCTTTGTGCACATTATAATAGTAAAGAAAGTCAACATTTGGACTTTTATCTGGTGTCTGGTCTGAGGGTTCAAGGGGACAACAGCACCACCTATCTGTCACAGTGGCATAGTCTTCAGGATTCTCTGATAAGAAAAAAATTCTGTGAACAGAAAACCCCAAAGACAATGTCACGACACACAGAGAAAACAAAAATCACCAAAACCCACGATTCCATTAACATCATGGAAAAGAAGAAGAACAAGCAGAGCTGCAGCCCAAACGGAGGTCCCATGCTCGTCATGGCAGACACTCAAGAGGAGCTATGGAGCAACTACACGGGTTGGGAAAGGCCTCCGGAGGAAGACGACTACCACAAGGTATTTAATCGACTACATTTTTAAAATAACACATTTTGTCCCATGCACATACCTCAGAGAAATCTATCCGGAGGCTCTGCGGGAGGCAGAAGAAAAACCCGATGGTGATGGTGCGCTCTCATTCGAGCAGATGGACGAAAAGGACTTCCGCATGTCAGGTGCCGGCGAGGGACACATGACCTACTCCGAGGGATTCTGGGAAGAAGAAGGTCCGTGTCCCTCTGCTCTCTACTTCGATCAAGAAGCGACGGACTTGGTCTTTGCGAAGGGGAAGGGGGAGGCGAGCGAAGCATCCCTCACCTGACAAAAAGTTAAGGAGGTCTGGGAAATGACTGAATGACTTTTTTAACAAATAATATTTGCTCTTCACTGATCGTTTAATATAGTAAATTTCATTATAAAAATAATGATTGAAAGGTGACTATTAGCTCAATGATAACTGTGTCTCTTAAATTTAACATTGATAATATTTAGAGACAGCCAAAGAATGCTTTCAATTCAAAATTTTATTGTCAGCTTAATGTTGTCTATTCCTTGGTACATGAACGTGTGAGTGTGAAGTATGTGATTTGTAATATTCTGTAATCATAAAACAGCTAAAAAAGACTTGAATGTGAGATCCACAGGCAACAAACTCAGTACAGCTGCTGGTATGTTGAGAACGGACATGAATACCGCAGAATATTTAACACACATCAGTAAACAAAGAATTGAGGCTTATCTGTGGGCAGAAGGTGGTACAATGGAATATTAGGAATAAATAAATAAACATGGATAAATAGTAATGAGAGTAATAAAACACATTTTAGGGTTGTGTATTATAAAAGTAAAAATTTAACTCTGATGGTTTGTTCAAAGTTTAAAATTGTAATACGTTTATAGCCCGTCTTTAAGGCAACTATTTAATTTGGACATTTGAGTAAACAACAACAGTCAAATATTTGTTTTAATCTGACTGACTTAATCAAGTAGAGCCTACACAAATTTGTATTCATATGTTCATATGAAATTTTCTTCAGATGTTGTTTGGTAACAATACATATCTCATATCTAAACTTTTATGATCATTATTTTCAAAACCTCTAATCATAAACAACGGTTGTAAAAATACACTGCAGTCTTAATGATTCACTCGACAGAGTACTATAGTGTAAGATATTGACTCTAGTAGACTACTGTTGCAGATGTATTTTACGAATATACACTCCGTCTCTTACAGTCACTTTATCTTGACCGTCCACCTTTAGAAATTGTCTTACACATCCACCTTTACAAATTACTCCCAACTTGCATTTTACATATTTATAAGACAATTAGCCAAAGTCGAACGTGAATGACAAATATTACCGATTAGTGATTTGCTGAATAAAAAGATGATTGACTGCGATGTTTAAATTTGCAATTGGCTGATAAGTGCCTGACGTATACAAATTTAATATATGATTGGCTGAAGTCGAAAATGATATGTAATGCCCATTTTACTCCAGTCTGCAGCTATATCTACTTGTCAGGAAATGCACTGTCAGTTATTCGAGCTGCTGTCATGGCAACGTCTAAGCATAGCTCAAGTGAAGTCGGGAGTGATCTGAGTACAGACTCAATGCCAGAGAATGTAATTGGAGATATTAAAGGTCATATAAGTCAGAGGAAAGATCAGCTTTCTGAGCTTATGGCTGAAATCGAAAGCCTTAAAGATACTACAGAAAATCACTTAGAAGTAGCACAAAAGCTTGAAATCTTTCGTGAGACACACAGTCAGATTGAAGAGCTGAATAAAAGTCTGTTATCAGCGCTAAGAAAAGAAGGCACAATTAAAAAACAGAAAACGACATTCACAGAAAGCTCTAAGAAATGGAACAAATTTATTGACGCTACAACTGCAGGGCTGAAAGATACAAATAGCCTGTTATCACACTCATCTGACGAACAGCTAGTTAATCAATTCGAAGAGATGCAAAAATGAGATTGCACAACGCCAAGAGTACGAAAGGCTTCTCCTCAGTTAAAGCGCACTCTTGATATTAAATGTGACGCTTTAGCCCAGGAAAGCATTGCATCATCATCAGCCTCTTCGGCAGTCACACTTGAACGGACAGAACTTGACAGAATCCTGCAAAAGCTACATGACCTTGAGTTTATAGTAAAAAAACAGGTACGATCGGAACAACCTTCCACTAGCACAATGACAGACACAAAGAGCTCCAGAAATGATATACTAGATGTATTAATGCGAAATCAAGTCGAAAATCAGTAAAATCAAGCTGAATGTCATAAAGCAATCACTGAAATAGCTAAATTGGTAACCCAATAAAACATTGCTCCTGATCCATCACCTCCTGCATCACGTCGTGAAGTACCACACAGACAGGTGCCTTTATTTTCAGGTGACCCACTGGCTTATGCAAACTTCATCAGAACCTTTGATCATGTTGTAGATGATTATTAGTAGACCCACAAGATATATTAGATTACATGATTCAATATACAAGAAGTCCAGCTCAAGAAATGATTAATGGTTGCGCACGATTGCCACCAGATCAAGTTAATGAAAAAGCTAGAAAGCAGCTTGAAAGTTACTATGGCAACCAAGCATTTGTAGTAGATGCGTACATAAGTAAGGCATTGAAGTGGCCTCAAATAAAACAGAAATGATGGAGAGGCCTTGAGAGACTATGCAACCTTTCTTGATAACTATATGGACTCCATGACTAAAGTGAGAAATCAAGCGGCATTTAATAGCAATGAAAATATCTTTACTATACTCTCAAAGCTCCCATGTTCTTTACAAGATATGTGGGGAAGCTTAGTTTATGAAATTGAAGAAAGAGAAGACGAAGAGACTAACATTCGCAATTTAACTGCCTTTTTTACAGAAACAGGCTAAGATATTTATGCATCCTATTTATGGAAAAGCATCAAGAGGCAGCACAAAGAAAAAGGAAAAGACAGACAAGGTTAGGTCTCCTCGTAAGCATGGACAAAGATCAGGAGGTATTTTCGCTACAAGTATTTCTGATGCTGCTGAGAAAGGGACTCAAGAAACCTTGGTCAAAAAGACTGTTAATAATACCTGTGCATTTAAAAAGCCTTGTGTATCAAATCAAAAATCTGCCACATAAAGAAAGAATTGACTTTTTAAAATCTAAAGGTTTATGCTTTCGCTGTCTCAAACAGGGGCACCTTGGTAAGAACTGTAAAGAAAGAATGAAGTGTCAGACATGTTCTTTTCAGCACCCAGATATCCTGCATATCAAAAAAGAGAGTGGAGTAACATCTAACGCTACAGCCAGTATGGCAACATCTACTCAAAAGGAAACCGAGACTGGAACTTGTACCTTTACTGGGGCCGGTGAAGAGTGTGCACTGCAAGTGGTTCCTGTTAAATCTAAGAAGAGTGTAAGGTATGTAGAAACATATGCCTTTATAGACTTCGGCAGTACAGTAACAATTTGCACTGAAAGGTTCCAGAGACAATTAAACCTTCAAGGGAGAAGAACACAAGTATTCCTCAAAACTATCAGTAATTATGATAATGATTCAAAAATGCTAACTCAATGTTCTGTCTTATCAGATTTACAAGTCTGTGGTCTCAATGATGATGAATATATTGATTTGCCAAATGTCTTGACACAGGTCTCCATTCCAGTGAACAGAGAAAGTATTCCACTACAAGAATATATTAATAAGTGGACATATCTTAAAGAGGTATGTCCATCTCGTATTGACTCTGAAGTTGATCTTTTAATAGGAATCAATTACCCAGAAATCTTTGAGCAGTCGCGAATCATACCTAGCCAAGGAGGTGGACCTCATGCTATGAAGACTCCACTTGGATGGGTGGTTGGTGGACCATGCACAGAGATAGATGACCTCGCCAAACAAAGTGGTAAGCTGCCCAAGCATTCAATCAATCGTGTGTCAATAACAGAGATTGAAGATATGTTGCTGCAGCAGTATAACACAGATTTCCCAGAGAGCAGCTGTGAAGAAAAAGAGGAGATGCCACAGGAGGACATCAAGTTCATGCACATAGCCTCAGAATCTGCGAGACTGGTAGGTGGCCACTATTGTTTAAATTTGCCTTTGAAGGATGAAACACTTAAAATGGCGAAGAATCGCTGTATTGCTGAACAGCGTACTATTGGGCTCAAGAGAAAACTGAGCACAAATTCAGTTTTCCATGAAAACTATAAAGCCTTCATGAAAGACATTATTGACAAGGATTACGCTGTCAGGGTACCCAAAGAAAGCCTGAATTGCAATGAAGACAGAGTGTGGTACATCCCACATCATGGTGTGTATCATCCAAAGAAAAATAAGATTCGAGTGGTCTTTGATTACACTGCCACCTACCAGGGGACTTCACTTAATGAACAATTATTATAAGGTCCTGACCTAACTAACACGCTCATTGACATCCTTACAGGATTCAGAAAGGAGCCAGTAGCACTAATGGCAGACATTAAATCAATGTTCTACCAAGTTAAAGTACCAGATAAAGACACTGATCTTTTACACTATTTATGGTGACCTGAAGGTAATCTAAGTAAAGACCTAGAAGAATTCAAAATGACAGTACATCAGTCATCTTTTTGGTGCTACTTCTTCACCCAGTTGTGCTTCTTATGCTTTGCATAGAACAGCCGAAGATGGCAGAGATACATTTCTGGAAGAAGCAGTTAACACCATTCTCAATAACTTCTATGTGGATGACTGTTTAAGGTTGGTGGCAACAGACAGAAGAACAAACAATAAAGCTGGCAAAGGACCTCCAAGCTCTATGCTTCAAAGGGGGATTTTATTTGACTAAGTGGGTGAGTAACAACAGAGCAGTTTTATTGTCTATTCCTGAAGAAGACAGAGCTCATGAACAAAAGGACTTAGATTTGAGCCACAGTCTCCTTCCCACAGAGAGCGCCCTGGGTGTCCAGTGATGCACAGAAATGGACAGTTTCAAATTTCAGATTAAGTTACAAAATAAGCCTACTACAAGGTGTGGTATTCTGTCTGTTGTTAGCTCAGTTTATGATCCACTTGGTTTTTAGCACCTGCCTTACTGCTAGCAAAGCTTATTCTAACAGAATTATGCAAAGAGAAATTTGGGTGGGATGAAGAAGTAGAATTCAAACACATTCAAAAATGGAAAAAAATTGATGGATGATTTGCAGTTAATTACTGACTATAAAGTGAACAGATGCTTCAATCCTATGTGGTTCGGAACCATAAAGACAGCACAAATGCACCATTTTGCAGATGCCAGTGAAGATGGATATGGCACTGTCACTTACCTTGTCTTAACCAATGAAGAGGGCAAAAAGCATTGTTCATTCCTGATGGAAAACTCAAGAGTTACACCATTGAAGCAGGTCACGATTCCAAGACTGGAGCTGACAGTAGCTGTTGTAGCAGTTAAAATGGACAAAATGCTAAAAGTTTGCTTCAAATGCCCTTACAAGAATCTACATTTTGGACTGATAGCACCACAGTGCTAAAATACATTTCAAATGAAAGCACTCGATTCAAGACCTTTGTTGCCAACAGAATCTTCATGATCAGAGAGGAGGTATGTCACATCTGCCCTTAACCCAGCTGATCAAGCATCTAGAGGGCTAAGCATAGAAAACTTTCTCAAAAGCACCACATGGTCACAAGGTCCAAGTTTCTTAATGAAGCCACGGGAGTGGCCAAAAAGGCCGGATCAACTGAACGATTCACTCTTTGAAGATGATCCAGAAGTTAAAACCTATGCAGTTAACATGACAAGAACAGAGGAGGCGACCGAGCCCATCAACAAACTGATCACCTACTTTTCAAAATGGCTTGCACCAAGAAGAAATTTTGATCCTGGGGATTTTGTTTTAATTGTAGATAAAGCTACACCCCACAATTCCTGGGTAATGGGTCGAGTCATCCAGACAATGTCAGATGACAAAGGTGCAGTTAGAAGAGTTTGTGTGCAGACCAAAACCAGCACACTGGACAGACCCGTGAATAAACTGTGCCTGCTTCAAGAAACAGCCAATGTTTGAAATAAGAAATTTTTTGAATGTTTGTTTGCAGTGTTATTGCTAGTGATTTGAAAATGATAGTTAATGTAAAAGTAAAGTTAATTGGATCATATTGAAGTAAAGTATAGTAATTGTCTCCGCTTCTGCATAGCCAATTAGGGGCCGGAAATGTAAGAGCCAGTCTTAGAAAAATTAAAGTTTTGAGTTAAACTCATATTAATGTTTGCTTAATTTGAATAGAATATAATTTCTTTCATAGTCATAGACAATGGTATAGTCTTTTCCCCCTATAAGTTAGTAAGAGATAGAACTTTCTTGCTATAACTGAGATACAGTGTGATAATTGAGTCAGTTGTGTTTTAGAACAGGTCCCAGTAAGCAGGAACTTAGAAATGGGGAAGGCATACAGTTTTCTGACCGTCGTCATTTAGAAATGGTTCAGAAATGTTTGAAGTGATTTGTAACAATTTGAAATGTAACAAGATTTAAGCTTTGAACAGAACTTTTCTTAATAAGAATGTTTCTTATTTTTGCAATTTTAATTTTCTTTTTTGTGTGAACTGTTTTACTTTGAATTTTCACTAAAACTCTTAAAACAGAAGATATTTTGTCTTTGGAATCATTTTGGCATGTCAGGCTTTTGTTGAATCCCATTTTTTAAGTTAGAGCTGCTGAACTTTGGTAATTTTGGAAAAACTCAGCTACAGATGTTATCAGTCATCATTGAAAAACACATTTGACCACAGAAAAAAAAATCTCCATTTATCATACATTTAAAACAATGCAATCCACACCACAATGGCATTTTGGTTTTATTTCATTGGCAAAACTCAAGCATATCGTTCAACAAAAGAAAATCTGAATGTAGTTGTCAAAAAACTTTAAATATTTAGAAAACAAAAAGCTGAGTTAAATTTACATTTGGCCAAATTGTTGAGTCTGGAATCTTTCAAGAAACAGCTGTTATGGAATTATGTTATCCACCATTTCAGCATATAACATAATTTTGTTACATCTCAGGGTGTTTGTCTTTTCTATGTAGTTTCCAGCGAATTTGCTACTTGTTTCACCTTATTGGGTATACCCATATATTTGTATGTTTCAGCTAGGTTATCTCCTTTGGCTAGGTTATGCTTTTTGTTTATTTATAATTTTTGCTGGTTTTTAAATATTATCACATTATTTTATTATTTCTGCTTTTGGATTTGTTCTGTCTTTTTTATATGTGTGTAATGCAGATTTTATTTTTTCTCCAGCCGTCTGGAGTTTGTTTTTGTTTTTTCTGTCCTCCCTGGCCATCGGACCTTACTTTTATTCTATGTTAATTAGTGTTCTCTGATTTTAATTCTTACTTTGTCTTTTTTCTCTTTCTTCATCATGTAAAGCACTTTGAGCTACATTATTTGTATGAAAATGTGCTATATAAATAAATGTTGTTGTAATGCTCCCCAGTGGGGACTTGGTGGTTTGTTGGCTTTGAAACCCCTACAGATTTTGTTTTTTCTTGAAAGAAGTGGTGAGGCAGCGTTCTGCTGTTATGCACCAAAAATATGGAATAGTTTACCAATTGAAATTCGCCAGGCTAATACAGTGGAGCAATTTAAAAAAACTGCTAAAAACACATTATTTTAATATCGCTTTCTCATAGCTTCATTTTAATGTAACCCTGATATTCTGTACATGCAGTTAATTATCGTTTTTATCACGGCTCTACAATCCATACTAACCCCTACTTTTTCTGCCGTTCTTTCTCCAGTTTTCTTTGGTGGTAATCTGCGCCACAACCACCTGATCAAAGCACCATGATGTCCCTAATTTGATGGATTGAAGGTCAGAGGTCCACATTTTTTTTTTTTTTTTGTGATTGTTTGTTTTTTTCTGTCCTCCTCGCCATTGAACCTTACTTTATTCTTTCTTACTTAGTATTGCCCAATCTTATTTTGCCTGTACTCTATACTAATAAAAGGCAAATCCCTCACTGACTGACTCACTGACTCACTCACTGACTCATCACTAATTCTCAAAGTTCCTGTGTAGGTAGAAGGCTGAAATTTGGCAGGCTCATTCCTTACAGCTTCCTTACAAAAGTTATGCAGGTTTCATTTTGAAATTCTACGCGTAATGGTCATAACTGGAAGCTATTTTTCTCCATTTACTGTAATGGAGTTGAGCTCGAAAGCCGTGGGGGGCGGAGGTTCGTGTGACATCATCACGCCTCCCATGTAATCACGTGAACTGACTGTCAACGAGTGAAAACCAGGAAGAGCTCCAAAAAGCGCTGAAGAAAATATGCATTATAAAATTGAGAAGGCAGCAAAACAATAAGAAGCGAATGACATATACTGTACAACCATATTTATGAGTGCTGCTACTTTGGAAACAAAGCACGGTGTAAACTTAAAGTTTAAATTAAGTTCATAGACAGGCTGCCGCTGGCGTTTATCATGCCCACGGGATACAAGTTTAATGAGAGGACGCAGGATATAAACGAGAGTTTTGATCACTTTGTAACTAAGTTAAAATTGCACGTGAAGGGCTGTGCTCATGCAAATTCTGAGAGACTGTGTTTGTGGGAGACTGACAGTTAAGGCGGGTGGGGGAGTCACGTCATCATCTCCCCTCCCATTCACCTCATTTCGCTCTGAGCTGAGCTCCGCAGCTAACGCACACAGTGTTACGGAAGCGACTTTGTGACGCTGCCACCAAATACTCACAGAAACATCCACAAGTTAATACACACGCTGTCTCTAGAGTTTCTCCACACTGAATCCTCCAGGCACTACTTACAAAAGGTTACATTGACATTCGTGTTATGCTATTTTTAAAATGTTTCCTTTTCTTAGCACAAGCACAGCTTCGAAGCTTCGATGCATGTGCTCCATAACGCGTTAAAAAAATCACGCATTTAATCACACTTTGCATTCCAAGCAAAGGGGAACTTTTCTCAGTGCATGATTTCCTGGTACACCGATTACATTGATCAGTGATTCCCGATTATTTTACCCTCGCACCCCCTTGGTTTGAGAAGAAGTCTGAAAAAATATGAGGTTAACACAGAAAAACAGATCACCAATTGAAACTTTATGAATAATCGATTCGCCATCAATAATTGTTTTGGTAAAGCCATACTCCGTGTATTCCTCCTTCCATTTTATAATTTTTCCACCACTAGCCATGATTAAATGAATGGTAAAAAAGTAAGAGCGAAGCGAGGGTGACTTATTCAGGCAGGCAGGCAACAGCTCAATAGCTCGAATTTGGATATAAGTAGCTTCTATTTAGTCGCCAGAAATATCTTTGTTAGGAATGGAAGTTGAATTTAGTCTTTAAATTTCTATGGTAAAGAAAAAGTTATGCAATGATGGCTACATTTAATTATACTGCTCAAAAGAATTAAAGGAACACTTTTTAATCAGAGTATAGCATAAAGTCAATGAAACTTATGGGATATTAATCTGGTCAGTTAAGTAGCAGAGGGGGGTGTTAATCAGTTTCAGCTGCTGTGGTGTTAATGAAATTAACAACAGATGCACTAGAGGGGCAACAATGAGATGACCCCCAAAACAGGAATGGTTTAACAGGTGGAGGCCACTGACATTTTTCCCTCCTCATCTTTTCTGACTGTTTCTTCACTAGTTTTGCATTTGGCTACAGTCAGTGTCACTACTGGTAGCATGAGGCGATACCTGGACCCTACAGAGCTTGCACAGGTAGTCCAACTTCTCCAGGATGGCACATCAATACGTGTCATTGCCAGAAGGTTTGCTGTGTCTTCCTGCACAGTCTAAAGGGCATGGAGGAGATTCTAGGAGACAAGCAGTTACTCTAGGAGAGGTGGAGAGGGCCATAGAAGGTCCATAACCCATCAGCAGGACCAGTATCTGCTCCTTTGGGCAAGGAGGAACAGGATGAGCACTGCCAGAGCCCAACAAAATGACCTCCAGCAGGCCACTGGTGTGAATGTCTCTGACCAAACAACCAGAAAGACTTCATGAGGGTGACCCAAGGGCCCCATGTCCTCTAATGGGCCCTGAGTTCACTGCCCAGCAGCATGCAGCTCGATTGGCATTCGCCATAGAATACTAGAATTGGCAGATGCACCACTGGTGCACTGTGCTTTTTACAGATGAAAGCAGGTTCACCCTGAGCACGTGACAGAAGTGAAAGGGTCTGGAGAAGCCATGGAGAACATTATGCTGCCTGTAACATCATTCAGCATGAGCAGTTTGGTGGTGGGTTAATGATTGTCTGGGGAGGCATATCCATGGAGGGTCACACAGACCGCTACCGGCTTGACAAAGGCACCTTGGCTGCCATTAGGTATCAGGATGAAATCCTTGAACCCATTGTCAGACCCCATGCTGGTACAGTGGCTCCTGGTGCACGACAATTCCTGGCCTCATGTGGTGAGAGTATGCAGGCAGTTCCTGGAGGATGAAGGAATTGATACCATTGACTGGCCACCACACTTTCCTGACCTAAATCCAATAGAACATCTCTGGGACATTATGTTTTGGTCCATCCAATGCCACCAGGTTGCACCTCAGACTGTCCAGGAGCTCAGTGATGCCCTGGTCCAGATCTGGGAGGAGATCCCCACAACACCATCTGTCATCTCATTAGAAGCATGCACCGATGTTGTCAGGCATGTATACAAGAACACTGGGGCCATACAAAGTGCTGCGTACAATTTTGAGTTGCTGCAATTAAATTTTGGCAAAATGGACTATCCTGCCACATAATTTTTTCACTCTGATTTTTGGGGCGTCTTTGAATTCAGGGCTCTGTAGGTTGATCATTTTCATTTCCATCAAACGATGTGGCATCCTTTCGTTCCTAACACATTACCCAGTCTATATCAGTATAGATATCCAGGAGGATTTCTTTTTCCCCTTGAGATCTGATGTGTTTTCAAAGTGTTCCTTTAATTTTTTTGAGCAGTTTATATAAAGTCAAAACTTGATTATATAAAGTCACTGTCAGAATATATAAAGTCAAAACCTGAGTATATAAAGACAGCGTTGGAATATTTCGGAATATATAAAGTAAGTGCTAGAATATATAAAGTCAAAACTTAGATATATAAAGTTTGCGTCGGAAAATATAAAGAAAGCGCTGCAATATATAAAGTCAAAAGTTCAATATATAAAGTCAGCGTCGGAATATATAAAGTAAGCGCTGAAATATCCATCCATTTCCCAACCCATTGAATCCGACCATAGGGTCATGGGGGTCTGCTGGAGCCAATCCCAGCCAACACTGGGCGCAAGGCAGGAACCAATCCTGGGCAGGGCACATGCATCATTTTCAAAACATTAACCGAACAGTGTTTTTTTTAATTTATTTTTCTGAATACGTTTTTGTTCACTTAGTTCAGTTCAGAGTCATTTCAATCAATAGATTTTGACTTTGACTTTATATATTCAGGAATGACTTTATAAATTCCAACGCTGACTTTATATATTCAGGTTTTGACTTTATATATTCCAGCGATGACTTGATATATTCAAGTTTTGACTTTATATATTCTGACTTTCACAGACTTTATATATTCACAAAATCAATTTATTAGCCTATTTTATATTTTCGAGTTGTTGTGTGTGGGTGGTATATATGTACATGTATGTATATATATATATACCCACACTTTGTCCCCTGGCTTCATATATATATAGGGCCTCCCTGGCCAGTATATATATATATATATATATATATATATATATATATATATATATATAGGACCAAAGGCAAATGTTGGTCCCAGTATATATTGAGTGGCCAGGGTGCAAAATCGCTCGACCAATCAATAAAGTCGGGACGTTCTTGTGTCTCCAACCAGCCCTTTTTCTAGTGCTTGATCGTCGCCTGTAACTGCCTCAATTGGTCAATTGACTTCTCAAAGTCATATTCTTGTAGAATCTCCATCCACCTTGCCACCTGCCTGAAATTCAACATCCAGGTGAGGCTACCTAGTGCCCAATAGGTAGGGCCGAAAGTTGACACAGTAATTCCTCTCCGTCGACTGAGGCTGCAGCTGTATATATCACTCTTTCTCCAGCCTCCCCTTCTGTGAGAGCACGGCCCCAATCCCCACATTGCTAGCGTCAGTGTCCACCACAAAAGGTTGGTTGGGGTCAGGGTACGCCAGGACGGGCGCTGACGAGGGCAGCCTTTAACTGTTGGAAGGCGGCTGTGCAGTCCTCCGTCCACCCAAACTGTTGGCCCTTACTGTTAGTCGGTGCAAAGGGCTGGCAATGGTCGCAAAGTTTTTACGAATCTTCGGTAGTAGGAGGCTAAACCCAAAAGCTCCGCAGTTCAGTGATATTGGCTGGTGGGGCCAGTTGCTCACGGCAGTCAATGCGCCCAGGACTGTCCGAAGGCTCAATGATGTCGTTGGTTACCATCTCGCGAATCAATTCTTCGCAGCTTGGCGTTTTGCAAGAGGCAATCGTGGGGCGCAACCGAATGGGGCGGCGTGGCCAGTGTCAATGTGGTGTTTGACTAACGAGGTTCTGGTGCAGTCCTCTTCTCGAGCCGCAAAATGTCCACAAAGTCGTTCAATACTTTCTGGAGTTGCTCCTGCTGTGGCGTGCTCAGCTGTTCACCACTTGATGGCCCAATTCCTCCACAGCAGCAACCGCCTCAGTGGATGGGTGGTCGTGTGAGGAAAACCGTTGGGGAGCACTGGTCTGAGCTGCAATACTCTCCTGGGGTCCTCTTCAGTCCCTGCATCTTCCGAACAACGGTCGGGAGCCGTGAGCCGTGGTGTCCAGGCAAATCCAAGCTAACAGCCCTTCCAGGATGATTCCAGCCCGATTGGAGCGACACAGTCTCATTACCTACGCAGAGGATGGCCCTGGACACATCAACACATGCTCCCCAGTGGGCCAGCAAGTCTAACCCAATTGCATTTGTCTTTAATGTCCGCGAGCCAGAATACTACTACAGTCAATAGTTTCTTTCCGGCATTTTTGTCCGCTCACCCGTAACCGCGCAGTTCGATGTTAGAAGGAGTCCAGTCTTTTGGAAGAGGACCAGCTGTTTCGGGCAACACTCCTCTCTGTAATTAGTGGACCCCGTGTCCACTAAGGCACTGCATGGCCGTCCGTCTATAATGCAGTCTAGGTATAGTCCACCTGAAAACCCACAGCCCCACTTTAGGGCAGTCATTGCGGAGGGATGCTGAAAATTGGAGCGAGGGTCCCCTCACGGCCTCACTCAAGTCGCTTCCCAAGGTGATGTTGTACGCAGGCAGGGGACTTGGAGCAGGGCAGTCCCTGGCAAAATGCCCTGGTTCTCCGCGATCGGAAACAGCGGTCCGATCTTTGTCTCTGTCGGGAATTGATGATGGCTGGGCGCGACTGACCTCCACACCCTCAGGCTGGTCCCTTTCTACCACTCGCTCAACTGCTCTCGATAGCGGCTTGGGCGTGATGATTGACGTGCGGAGACCCAAACTGTAGTACCTCTTCAGCCCGTTCAGCCTCCCGTAGTGCCTCGCTCAAATGTCTGGGCACACAGACAGACATGCTGACGAAGACGCTCTGGTGCTGACCCTGATGTCAGCTGCAAATGCTCCCACACTCTCACCTTCACGCCGATGTCGGTTTGTCAGCTCCTCCCTGCTGTGTTCCGCTGAGGTTCTCTGTCCAAACGACGGGTGAGAGCATCGGTGAGGGCCTGAAGATCACGACACTCCTCAGGCGGCAGGTCGATGAGTACCTGAAGTGCGGGACCCTCCAAGGCAAGGGCCAAGTGTGTTGCAGCTTCCTCGCAGCTCCAACCATTGTGAAGAGCAGCCAGATCCACTTGTGCAAGGTATGGCTCCAGGGCGCCAACCCGCTGTATCGTGGCAGCTTAGCGGGTGACTTGGTGATATATATTCCGCCGTGCCTAGAAGATCTGGCACCCTCAGGCCAGTTTGTCCTTTTCTCCGTGCAGTTCTGCTGATCAGGCGCCCAACATAACGCTATTTTCCGAGATGGCACGCTTATATATTCTAAACAGCCTGGTCTCCCACTTCTGATATATATATATATACAGTGGTGTGAAAACTATTTGCCCCTTCCTGATTTCTTATTCTTTTGCATGTTTGTCACACAAAATGTTTCTGATCATCAAACACATTTTAACCATTAGTCAAATATAACACAAGTAAACACAAAATGCAGTTTTTAAATGATGGTTTTTATTATTTAGGGAGAAAAAAAATCCAAACCTACATGGCCCTGTGTGAAAAAGTAATTGCCCCCTGAACCTAATAACTGGTTGGGCCACCCTTAGCAGCAATAACTGCAATCAAGCGTTTGCGATAACTTGCAATGAGTCTTTACAGCACTCTGGAGGAATTTTGGTCCACTCATCTTTGCAGAATTGTTGTAATTCAGCTTTATTTGAGGGTTTTCTAGCATGAACCGCCTTTTTAAGGTCATGCCATAGCATCTCAATTGGATTCAGGTCAGGACTTTGACTAGGCCACTCCAAAGTCTTCATTTTGTTTTCTTCAGCCATTCAGAGGTGGATTTGCTGGTGTGTTTTGGGTCATTGTCCTGTTGCAGCACCCAAGATCGCTTCAGCTTGAGTTGACGAACAGATGGCCGGACATTCTCCTTCAGGATTTTTTGGTAGACAGTAGAATTCATGGTTTCATCTATCACAGCAAGCCTTCCAGGTCCTGAAGCAGCAAAACAACCCCAGACCATCACACTACCACCACCATATTTTACTGTTGGTATGATGTTCTTTTTCTGAAATGCTGTGTTCCTTTTACGCCAGATGTAACGGGACATTTGCCTTCCAAAAGTTCAACTTTTGTCTCATCAGTCCACAAGGTATTTTCCCAAAAGTCTTGGCAATCATTGAGATATTTCTTAGCAAAATTGAGATGAGCCCTAATGTTCTTTTTGCTTAACAGTGGTTTGCGTCTTGGAAATCTGCCATGCAGGCCGTTTTTGCAAAGTCTCTTTCTTATGGTGGAGTCGTGAACACTGACCTCAATTGAGGCAAGTGAGGCCTGCAGTTCATTAGACGTTGTCCTGGGGTCTTTTGTGACCTCTCGGATGAGTCGTCTCTGCGCTCTTGGGGTAATTTTGGTCGGCCGGCCACTCTTGGGAAGGTTCACCACTGTTCCATGTTTTGCCGTTTGTGGATAATGGCTCTCACTGTGGTTCGCTGGAGTCCCAAAGCTTTAGAAATGGCTTTATAACCTTTACCAGACTGATAGATCTCAATTACTTCTGTTCTCATTTGTTCCTGAATTTCTTTGGATCTTGGCATGATGTCTAGCTTTTTGAGGTGCTTTTAGTCTACTTCTCTGTGTCAGGCAGCTCCTATTTAAGTGATTTCTTGATTGAAACAGGTGTGGCAGTAATCAGGCCTGGGGGTGGCTACGGAAATTGAACTCAGGTGTGATACACCACAGTTAGGTTATTTTTTAACAAGGGGGCAATTACTTTTTCACATAGGGCCATGTAGGTTTGGATTTTTTTTCTCCCTAAATAATAAAAACCATCATTTAAAAACTGCATTTTGTGTTTACCTGTGTTATATTTGACTAATGGTTAAATGTGTTTGATGATCAGAAACATTTTGTGTGACAAACATGCAAAAGAATAAGAAATCAGGAAGGAGGCAAATACCACTGTATGCATGTATTTTAGCTATAATGTGTTTTTTGTGTGCTGATTCTATTTCTGACATTTGTGTTGCATTTGAGTTGAAATATTAAAGCTGATTTTTAATGACATCTTGGATTTTATGGTTTATGTGACACATATTTTTGCTTATGTGAAAACAACTGTCACACCTTTGATGTGACTATGTTTTAAAAATAAATAGGGCACCTTTAAAGTTATTCCTCAGTAAGTAAAAAGTTTAAACTTCCTTAGTGTCAGTTAACTTTGTAATTATTTTACTTGGCCTCTCACTTTGCTCTCTGGTTTTAATTGCTTATTATTGTTCTGTCTCCTGGTTTTTGACCTGTGCTTTTCTCTTTTGACCATGTCTGCTCAATGTTTAAATCATCTTCTGGGGCCTCGTGTATAAATGGTGTGCACGCACAAAAATGTTGCATACGTCCGTTTCCATGCTCACATCGTGATGTAAAGCCACACACATTTTTACAGTAGCTCAAACCCTGGCATACTCAAGTTCTCCACTTGGTTTTGCAAACTGGCGGCACCCAGCGTCAACGCAGTGCTTTTGTTCCAGTGTGGTTTCCCTTTCTTTTTTAGACCCACATCCTTGACGCGGCTTTATCAAATACACTGAAATTAACTGCATATTGTATATTAGCTTAAGGCATCTGATTGTAATTAACCTGTAACAATATAATGGTCCACGGAATGGCCAAACTATTCCAACAATCCATAGTTGCTTTAGCATTGTTACTCTCAAGTATTTATCCCACTGTATCTGAGTGTGGAATCACAGCTCTACAGCAGCTGATCGGAAAGAGAATTATTGGTATAAAGCATCAAGCACACTCTGTCTCTGCCATGCTGTCTGTTTGAACTGTTCTCATACGACAAACGCTTCAGAGCCTTTTTTGTATGGACATCGCAGTTCAAAAACAGTTTCATCCCAAGTCCTCTAAATGCACTCAATCAGTTCAAGTGCTCCTTGTAGAACTGTTTGTACTTATAAGTACAATTACCTCGCTGTAAACTTACAATACAGTTATAATATTGCTCAGCCTGAGCCAATTTATATAGTGCGCATTTACATATGATGATGATATTATTTTTAAGATGAAATGCAGCAAAATATGTTTACAGTGATCCCCCACTATATTGCGGTTCAGCTATCACGCCCCCGCTCTATAGCAGATTTTTCTGTGGAACATATCTAATTTTCTATTACGGAAATCTGCGATTTTATAGTGAAAATTTTTTATGGGTATTTGACAACTACTGTATTTACGTTGATATGAGCATTTTTCTATGCTAAACTATTAATAACAACAATTTATTACTGTAATTATAACATATACTGCATATACCTGTACTGTATATAAATAAAAATGAAGTAAAAATTTAATAAGTACATCTTACCTGTAGTGTACTTTGCAGCCAATGCATAACCAAGTATACGGTTTTCAGCAGTCAGTACGTGTGTTAGACAAAAGTTCATTAGAACAATGTTGTAATTTATAATAACTAACGTATACGTAACATTTAAACAATACAAAATCATAAAACATACTGCTACGTACAGGAATACGTAGACAGAGTTGCAATTCATAACGAAATGTACATACACTTTTCATTAGTCACTAGGCATGCTAGACAAGAGTTTGCTAGAACAATATGTATTATAATTTATAATATAAAATAAAATAATGAACATTTAAGCAATACAGTAAATCATTAAATATACGTACATTGTACACTACGGTAGACAAAGACTTTCACGTTACAGTACCCAGATGATTTCTTACAAGGCCCGTTATTGGCTGAAAGAGGAGACTCAACCAATCAAAGCGGGATTTTCATTCTCTTGGGCTCTGATTGGCTGCTGCTAACGTGTTGTAATCTCACAAGAACAGCGAGTGTGGGTTCCCGACGCATCTCAGCTCTCTGCGTATAGCATACCTTGCTTGTTGTCCAATTGTTGTGAACAAACTTTTTGTTTTGTTTTAAGCCCTACGATGGCTCCCAAGCGTCCTGCATCTTCTAAGCCTTCTGGTAGTAGTGAGCCTAAGCGCCAGAGGAAGACCTTGACATATACATTACATATTATTATTATTATTATTATGTTACTCATATCCTTAGCCTGACATCCACATATCATATGTGTTTACAAAGTGTGTTTTAATAAGTTTACATGTGTTTAAAGCGTGTGGGAGGGGTATCTTAAGGCCTAAACTATTAAAAAAATGTTTATTTATATGGTCTTTCTATATTGCGGATTTTCACCTATCGCTGATGGCTCTGGAATGTAACTTACGTGATAGGCAGGGGATCACTACAGTATATTACATTATACAGATAAAATATAACCTCATTTAAATAATCTATATTGTTAATAATTTAATATGTGAGGTCACAGTGCTAGCGATGAATTGCCGCCCCGTTCAGGGATTGTTCCTGCCTTGCACTGTATTCTTGCTGGGATTGGTGGGACCCTGAATGGATAGATGGATAGAATAATTAAACATGTACTATGACGATATTTCAATGTTCCTTAAAAGTTTTGAAGAATCGGTGTTCTAAGCAGATGGCTTGGCATCTATTACAGAGCTGATTGTTGGGCGATTGGTTACTTGGAGAATGAAAAGGAAGGACAGGAATTGGGGGTTAGTACATTTGAGAGAGACAGTACTGCTGCAATAAATTATTTCATCGAAGGTCGAGCACGCCACAGCAAGCATCTTGCGGGAGGCAGGAACAATCTCTGGACAGGGTGCCAGCTCATCCTATCACTGCGCCACCGTGTTTCCGTGTTTAAAAACATGCTTTAATTCCTATCATCATGAAAATGATATCAAGTATACATCTCAGTATTTAAATTATTCAGAGAGCTGTAAAATCACAAATATAATGGATTCTGTGTCCTGCCGGGGGAAGAGAAAGCCCATTTAAGAAGCACATAGTGATTCACACACATAGAGCACATAGAAGAACATACTGTATACAAAACAAAGCATTTAACATACTACTTTAGTTATAATGGGATTTGAGAAACTAGTAAATTAAACGATTTAAGTTTATGATGTTCTACTTTAATGACAAAATAAGCTATGTGATTAAAGTGGAAGTTTCGAGATTAAAGTTCTGTGCTTTTTTCCCCATTGTATGCCTGTTTTTTCTTTTTTTTTTCTGTACCCTAATAAGCTTCCATATGATTCTCAGACGGTGGGCAGCAACTCGTCTTTTTTACGGCGACTTTGATATGTGACAACTTTTTATTATTTTGAGCACTGTGCGACTTTGTGAACTTGAACTTTTGAGTTTCTCTGCCAGTCTCTATCACTCGATCAACTTCCTTTTATTGTTTATACCACTGTTTAAACCAACAAATAGTACTTTTTCCTTTCTCCACTTGGTATTCGCTGAAATTCTTCTATTTTCCCCTGTGCTATTGCCATTGTCTTTTCACAGAACGCTGAGCTTAAGGGCTATTTATATTGATTTGCATATTCAAAAAGACGTAATTCTGGAAGGAGTTGGGGAGTGGCGGCAGGCGCGTGCAAGTGTATTACTTTTCACGCTGACTGGGATTTTTGTAGCGGAAGAACATGGAAGTTGACGTATACATAGATTTATGCATCTGGATTTTTTTGTGCGCATGCACATTTCTGCTTTGATCTGTATGCCATGTTTTAGTGTGAATTCTATGCACGGCATTATGCATGTGAGGCCCCCGGTCTTTTTTCAGCTGATAATTATCCTTAAGCACTCTGCGTGTCATTAACAATTTGTTACTTTAAAATGATTTTTATTCATTATTGGGACGGTGCAGGCTAGAAACCTGACATTTGAGTTAGTGGGGTGAGGCTTATCCGGTATTGCATATTTCCTACAACAAAGTGTGGACAGATTTACTTTTCCGTTCATTTGTTTCTTTACCTTTTATGCTTTATATTTAATTATTTTGTTGTTGTTTACCTCTTAAAGCAGCTTGGTTTTTTTGTTCAATCAATGACAGGACAGAATATTTAGTACACATATTGTTGCCCTCTAGTTCAAGCTGCAGTATCAGCCTTGTCAGCTGGAATATTAAGGCTTTAAACCATCCTGACCAGCATAATAAAGTCTAATCTCACTTAAAACCTTTTAAAGCTAACATTGTTTTTTTACCAGAAACCCAATTCAATACATTTGAACATTTTTATATACATAAATATTGGATGGGGCACCTCTTCCATTTTAACTTCTATGGTAAGGCCAGGGCTACAGCAATTCTTATCCATCAAAACATTCCTTTTGTCCATAGAAAGATTAATCCTGACAGAAAATTGATCATTTTAGAGGCAAATTTTCAATATTACACTAATTTCTGCCAGTGTTTATGTCCCTAACTGGAATAAGCAGTTTTTTACAAATTTCTTCTCTTTTCTGCCAGACATTGACACACATTTTAATGGTACTTTCAATCCTTCTTTTGATCACTCCTTACTGCTTCACTATCTGATACCTCTTTTGTTACTGAATAGTTATGGAGTCCCTAATGTCTGATATATTTTAATCCTGCAACTAGGCAGTATTCTTTATTGACATCTATCAGTCTTATTTTCAAATTGATTTTTTTTCTAGATAATAAAATCCTGTCTGCAGTACATGCTTGCAGTTACAGTAGTATTGTAATCTAGGAGTATACTATCCTTAAATTGTGTTTTCCTAATGTACCATCTGTCGGCAGATGCTGGAATTTCAATAAACTCCTTTCAGATGCTAAGCTGAGCAGTTTCTACTAAAAGGTCTGCAGTGTTTTTTTTGAACATGGGGTCAAAGCTGCCAAGATATTTGCTCATCAATTTTCAGCTCCCTACACAATTAACTAGATTCACAGCCATTCTAACAGTGTGTCTGTAGATCATCAGGAGATAAATTATGAATACAAGTCATGTTATGCATCCTTATGCAAATCTGAATCACCCCATAATCCATCACAAATAAATTCATTTTTTTGAAGGAGTTTAGGTTCCAACTATTAACCCTGATCTTAAAGCCAAACTGGATGAACCACTATGTATTGAGGAGAATATTAATCCCACTTAATCTATGCAGGCTAGTAAATCACCAGGGCCCTGTGGATTTCTGTTGGGATTTTATAAATCTTTCCCCTAATAGCGTTAACCCCTTTTCTTTTCAGTCATCTCAAAACCTTACACCTCTAAGTCTTTATCTCCTAGCTTCTGCTAGGCCACTGTCTCATTGTTGCTTATAAAAGATAAAGTGCAGTATCATTTCTTAATACTGATGTTAAAATACTACCTAATATGCTATCTTGTTATCTATAATTAATTAGAACCAGATTGATATTATGAAAAATAGAGTTATCGCCTGAAATTTTGGTTTCCCTTGATGCAGAAAAGGTTCTGTATTTGATCCAACTTCTTCTTCTTCTTTCGGCTGCTCCCGTTAGCGGTTGCCACAGCGGATCATCTTCTTCCATATCTTTCTGTCTCTGCATCTTGTTCTGTTACACCCATCACCTGCATGTCCTTTCTCACCACATCCATAAACCTTCGCTTAGGCCTTCCTCTTTTCCTCTTCCCTGGCAGCTCTATCCTTAGCATCCTTCTTCCACTATACCCAGCATCTCTCCTCTGCACATGTCCAAACCAACGCAATCTTGCCTCTCTGACTTTGTCTCCCAACCGTTCAACTTGAGCTGACCCTTTAATGTACTCATTTCTAATCCTATCCATCCTCATTACACCCATTGCAAATCTTAGCATCTTTAACTCTGCTACCTCCAGCTCTGTCTCCTGCTTTCTGGTCAGTGCCACCGTCTCCAACCCATATAACATAGCTGGTCTCACTATCGTCCTGTAGACCTTCCCTTTCACTCTTGCTGATACCTGTCTGTCACAAATTACTCCTGACACTCTTCTCCACCTATTCCACCCTCTTCCACAATCCTTGTTACTCTGTACTGTTGATCCCAAGTATTTAAACTCATCCACCTTCATCAACTCTACTCCCTGCATCCTCACCATTCCACTGACCTCCCTCTCATTTACACACATGTATTCTGTCCTGTTCCTACTGACCTTCATTCCTCTCTTCTCTAGAGCATATCTCCATCTCTCCAGGGATATTCTCAGCTTGCTCCCAACTATCGCTACAGATGACAATGTCATCAGCAAACATCATAGTCCACCTGTCCACTCCACTGCCATCTCTTTTAAACACCTCCATGCTTCCATAGGTATGTCATCTGGACCAACAGCCTTTCCATTTTTCATCCTCTTCATAGCTGTTCTTACATCCTCCTTACTAATCTGTTGCACTTCCTGATCTTCACATCATCCAACCTCTTCTCTCTCTCATTCTCTTCATTCATCAGCGTCTCAAAGTACTTTTTCCATCTGCTCAACACACTCTCCTTGCTTGTGAGTACATTTCCATCTTTATCCTTTATCACCCTAACCTGCTCCACATCTTTCCCAGCTTGGTCCCTCTGCCTAGCCAATTGGTACAGGTCCTTCTCTCCCTCCTTAGTTTCGAACCTCTCATACAACTCATCATACGCCTTTTCTTTAGCCTTCGCCACCTCTCTCTTCACCTTGCGCCTTATCTCCTTGTACTCTTGTCTACTTTCTGCATCTCTCTGACTATCCCACTTCTTCTTTGCCATCCTCTTCCTCTGTATACTCTCCTGTATTTCTTCATTCCACCACCAGGTTTCCTTTTCCTCTTTCCTTTTTCCAGATGTCACGCAAGCACCCTTCTTACTGTTACCCTTACTACATCTGCTGTAGTTTCCCAACTGTCTGGTAACTCTTCACTGCCACCCAGTGCCTGTCACCTCCTCCCTATACTCAACCTTGCAATCTTCTTTTTTCAGCTTCCACCATTTGATCCTTGGCTCTGCCCTCACACTCTTCCTCCTCTTGATCTCCAACGTCATCCTACAGACCACTGTCCTATGCTGCTTAACTACACTTTCCCCTGCCACCACTTTGCAATCTTCAATTTCCTTCAGATCAACTCTTCTGTATAAGATGTAATCTACCTGTGTGCATCTTCTTCCACTCTTGTACGCCACCATATGTTCCTCCCACTTCTTAAAATATGTATTCACCACAGCCTTGTCCATCTGTTTGGCAAAATCCACTATCCTCTGACCTTCTTCCTTTCCTTGAAACCATAACTACCCATCACCTCCTCGTCTCTACTGTTCCCTTCACCAACATGTCCATTGAAATCCACTCCAATCACCACTTTCTGTCACTTGGGTACACTGTTCAGCACTTCATCCAACTCACTCCAAAAATCTTCTCTCTCACCCATTGCTCACCCAACTTGCAGTGCATATGCGCTAACAACATTCATCATCAAACCTCCAATTTCCAGCTTCATAATCATTACTCTGTCTGACACTCTTTTCGCCTCCAAAACACTCTTGACATACTGTTCCTTTAGAATAACTCCTACCCATTTCTCCTCCCATCTACACAATAGAACAATTTGAATCCTCCTCCAATCCACCTGGCCTTACTCCCCTTCCATTTAATCTCTTGCACGCACAATATATCATCTTTCCTTCTCTCCATCATATCTGCTAACTCTCTCCCCTTACCAGTTATACTGCCAATGTTCAAAGTTCCTACCCTTAGTTCCACTCTCTTTCCTTTCCTCCTCTCCTCCTAACTCAGGACACATCTCCCCCCTCTTCTTCTCCTTCTTCTTCTTCGGCCAACAGTAGTCCAATTTCCACCAGCACCCTGTTGGCTAACATTAGAACATTAGAACACTCTAGACGAGAACAGGCCATTCAGCCTAACAAAGCTCGCCAGTCCTATCCACTTAATACTTCCAAAAAAACATCAAGTCGAGTTTTGAAAGTCCCTAACGTCTTACTGTCTACCACACTACTTGGTAGCCTATTCCAAGTGTCTATCGTTCTTTGTGTAAAGAAAAGCTTCCCAATGTTTGTGTGAAATTTACCCTTAACAAGTTTCCAACTGTGTCCCCGTGTTCTTGATGAACTCATTTTAAAATAACAGTCTCAATCCACTGTACTAATTCCCTTCATAATTTTAAACACTTCAATCATGTCACCTCTTAATCTTCTTTTGCTTAAACTGTATAGTCTCAGCTCTTTTAATCTTTCCTCATAATTCAACCCCTGTAGCCCTGGAATCAGCCTAGTCGCTTTTCTCTGGACCTTTTCTAGCGCTGTTATGTCCTTTTTGTAGCCTGGAGACCAAAACTACACACAATACTCAAGATGAGGCCTCACTAGTGCATTATAAAGGTTGAGCATAACCTCCTTGGACTTGTACTCCACACAACTTGCTATATATCCTAACATTCTGTTAGCCTTTATAATGGCTTCTGAACACTGTCGGGAAGTCGATAGCTTAGAGTCCACTATGACTCATAAATCCTTCTCATAAGGTGTACTCTCGATTTTCCGACCGCCCATTGTGTATTCAAACCTAACATTTTTACTTCCTATGTGTAATACTTTACATTTACTGACATTAAATTTCATCTGCCACAAATCAAGCCTGTATGCTATCCAAATCTTTCTGGAATGATATAATGGATTCCAAATTATCTGCTAATCCACCTATCTTGGTATCATCAGCAAACTGAACCAGCTTGTTACTTATATTCCTATCTAAATCATATATATATATATATTAAAAATAGCAGCAGCCCTAGCACTGACCCCTGTGGAAGACCACTCTTAATATCAGCCAGTTCTGATGAGGTTCCTCGCATCATCACTCTCTGTTTACTGTGTCTGAGCCAATTCTGCACCCATCTAAAAGCATCACCCTGAACTCCCACTTCTTTTAATTTGATGCCCAATTTCTCATGTGGCACCTTATCAAATGCTTTCTGAAAGTCAAGATAAATAATATCATAAGCTCCACTTTGATTGTATCCTTTTGTTGCCTCCTCATAGAATTCCAGCATGTCAGTAAAACATGACCTCCCTCTTCTGAACCCATGCAAACTGTTCAGAATAACTCCTGTCCTTGCCATGTGTTGCTCAATCTTATCCTTAATAATTCCTTCCATTAATTTTCCTGTGATGCATGTTAAGCTTACTGGCCTATAGTTGCTTGGATCTGCCCTGTCACCCTTTTTATATAATGGGATGATATCTGCCATTTTCCAGTCCTTTGGAATCTCTCCAGTGCGCAGTGACTTCCTAAAAATATATATGTCAAAGGTTTATATATGTACTCCCTAGCCTCCTTAAGAACACGAGAATAAATATTATCTGGTCCTGGTTATTTGTATGATTTCAACTTATTTAATCTGAACAGCACTTCTCCCTCCACAATTTCCAAATTCCTCAGTACCTCCTAAGTATTCCCATTGACCTCTAGGTGGTTATCCACTTGCTCACTTGTAAACACCTCAGAAAAATTTAAGTTTAGGTCAGCTGCTATTTCACTGTCTGTGTCTTTTAAGTCCCCTTTACTATTCCTGATGCACTTGACCTCCTCCTTGACTGTTCTTTTACTGCTAAAATACTGAAATACTCCTAGGGTCTTCTTTTGCCTTATCTGCTATATTCCTCTCCAACTGTCTTTTAGCCTCCCTGATATCCTTCTTAATGGTTGCCCTCATGTTCTCATATGCTCTACAATTCACTTTGCAGTCATTAGTCTTATATGCCTTACAAAGCAGTTTTTTTCCTTTGCAACTTCTTTTTTAAATCTTTATTAATCCACCGTGGAGGTTTTTTTTTGTTTCCTATTAATTCCAAATTTAGGTATGTATCTGTCCTGCATTACATGTAAAACATTTTTAAACCTGTTCCACTGCTTCTCGACTCTCTCCACAATTAAAAGCTTATCCCAGTGTATCCTACTTAGACTTTGTCGCATCTGCTCAAAATTGGCCCTATCAAAGTTCAACTTAACAATTTTAGGCTTTGCATCTACACTTTTACAGAATACTGAGAATTGTATTATATTATGGTCACTTGACCCAAGTGGTTCAATCACCTCTACACCCTCAATTCTATCCTGATTATTACAAAATACTAAATCCAGACAGGCTTCACCCCGTGTTGGTACTCTAACATGCTGTGTTAAAAAACAGTCTCTGATTACTTCTAAAAACTCCTGCTCTTGTACTCCTCCATCTGGAAGGTTATCCCAGTTAATATCTGGATAATTAAAGTCCCCCATGACTATAATATCTCCCTGTAAACTTGCCTTTTTGATATTACTAAAAAGATGTGTGTTGAAATTACTGTCTGAATTGGGTGGTCTATAACACACTAGAATAAGAAAATAAGACCTCTTTCCCTAATATTTTCCAGGTGAAGCCACATGTCCTCACTAAGATGGGGCTCATCATTCAACTGAAGAGGTCTTACATTTAAATCCTGTTTAGCATAAACAGCAACCCCGCCTCCTTTTCTGTTCTGTCTATTGAGGAAGAGAAAACATTATTATTTAACTCACAGATATCAAGGACTATGTTTTGAGTTGATCATGCTGCAGAGAGCTATATGATTTGTTCCTCATTTATGCAGAAAAGGAGTTGGGCTGTGTGCACAGCATTAAGGGACTAACTTTTATCATTTATAGGAAAGGCTGACCTCTGATACTATCAGAGGACCCAGTGAAGAATGTAAGATCTTAATGGACTATACGAATATTTAAATTGATTCTAAGTGTGTATAATTAGAAGGGTGTATTCCTTGGGAATGCAAATGGCTGTTTGTTTCATGTTTTAGGACATTCCAGTATGTCATAAATTAAGATTTAACCTTAAGCTATGTATAACCTCAGAATGAACTGCTAGGGGTTTTTTTCCTTTTCTAGGATATAAAAGAGAGAACGGTTTACTTTAGATATTCTGCTAAAACCCAAATCAGTTGACTGAGTTGGAAAGAGGCAGTCTCACATTTTTTCTACTCACCAAGAATTAAGAATAAAGAAATTATTTTTACTTTAATTGGGTTTAAGTTCTTCCGTTGTTTCCGACTTCAGCTCACAGTTTTGGCTAACGTGGGCAGAGACGCCGCGACTCCTTGAGCAGGATCGCCCAGAGGACCGGTAAAAGGACCGACACCGGCCGGGTCGGGAGGACCAGATCCGGAAAAAGTTAGGACTGGCCTGCCTCGGGCGACTCCTGCATGGGGAATCCTTGACCTCCTCTGATTCTTCCTGAAAGTCGAGTAAACTGGGAACTTCCAGGCGGGAGGAAAAAATTCTTGGTGAGTAGACCGAGGAGTCCGACCGGGAAAAGAAACCAGGCAGTGAGTGGACCGGAATGTATAGATAAGCTCTCGGAAATAAAACAGTGTAAAGATTATGAATGTTAAGGACATGAGTTAGTACACTCCCTAGGAAATGAAGAAGAAGTCTCTTAGAGGCTTAAAAGTAAAATAAAGGAAGGGAGTGGGAAGAATAGATAAATAACTGAACATTTAGTGATCGGGAAAAAGCACTGTTGCGGGAGGCGGACTCTTTGCTCTAACGGTCTGGTTATATTTTGAACTCAACAGGTCACTCAGGGAAATAATCACCTAAACAGCGGTAACCAGCGGCCTTCGGGTGAAACTGTCAGTCCGCTAATCAGGTTGATCGTCCCGTGGACCGGGAACAGGAGGGACCGGAGTGAAGTGACAATTGAGGCTGGTTTAGCAAAAAGAGTGCGGAAAACTCACTGACCATGGGGAAAACTAATAGCAAACCGGTTAAAACTCCTTTGGGAAACAGAAAGCATGAATCAACGTACTCATCTGTGACTGAATAAAGACTAATTGATTGAACTATTCCTGTCTTCCTCGGGTGTTACTTCCACTGTTTATTTGGCACCTGAACAGTTTCCTCCTGTCGGAGAACCCGAGTGAAGGTGCAATTGCAGACAGGAATAAGATCGGTGACCGCTGAGTACAATTGCTTTACCGTCCGGGAGAGGTACTGGGACGTAACGATTAGAGCCTCTTGGAATGAGACGGAGTCTTAAATAGACTTATAATTAGAAGGGAGAGGTGGAAATTTAATAAAAGGGAAAGTACCTCCGGTCGGGAATTCGCTAAAGAAAGAGATTGAAAAACAGGGTGTGAATGAGGAGCCTCTGTTCGGATTATTGTTTTCGGAAAACATACCAAGGAAAAAAAAAAGCGGCTGTCCAAGACACTACATAGAACAGAAAACAGGGTTAGATTAAAAAAAAAAAAAAATTGTAAACGGTGGAATGAACAGAGCAGGGGCAGATGGCCAGTAGAAGGCTCTGGTGATATGAGTGAACTACAGGAAGTTAGGTAGATTGTATATAGAAAAGCACGAGGGTGCTCTAGTCGAGAAAATGGAAATGTTTTAATAGATGGGAATTGATAATTAAAGATAGAGCCCTGAAAGCGATGCAGAAGTGCAATGAGGGACTGCAAAGCCAAATTAAACTTATTGTAGAAAGAGAAAAGTTGTCCTTGATAATGCAAGAACTGTCCCAAAAGTCCGGATGAAAGAAGGAAGAATAAGTAAATATAATATAAATAAAAAGAAGAAGAGATTATACCTTGATTTAGCGTCAGCATGCGTGTCCACTCCCTTTGAGGACAATAGTCCATCACCACCCCTTGGGCAGCTTGAGGAATTAATGAGGGAGAGGAAGAAGATGGTCCCGATGATTTTTAAAAAATGAACAGTTTCAGCCAGAGAGGATGAAGATCGGGAAAGGGATACCTAATAACCCGATTCTGACCCTCAGGGTCAAAAACATGAATATGAAAGGATGGAATTTCAAGCACCATTAATACAAGTGCCCTTTCCGCAATATAATGTACAACAGCCTGACTCAGATTAAAACTGTCCCACCTTCATGGTGCAAAGAAACTGGGACCTGCAAGAATTAAAAGAGGTGGTGCAGGAATTGCTGAACCAGTTCATGACAATGAAGAAACAATTAGATGACATATATAAGCCAAATACTGCAGAATGGATTCAGGTCCTTAGAAGGAAAGCTCATTTCAGGCTGAAATGATGTGAGAGTGCAATGGACAGAGACTCTGGGACGACAGCGGGTTGATAGTGGCCAGTTCAGTGTTCAGTGGACAGTTACGAGCACAAATAAAAGCAAAAAATATATCAGCCCTAATGCCCAGTGAACTTTGACAAGACTTGATGGTCCGCCTGTGCCTTTGCATTTCAGTTACAAATAAGAGAGTGAAGGTTGCATCAGAACAGCACACCGCCCTTGCACTGACCACCACCATTACATGCTTGTATGCTGCCTTGATTGTTCATGTTTGACTCAAAACAGCAAAAATCTCTGCTGTCCTGGGTTCCTCTTGGATTACAGTATTCAAAATCATTTTACTGTATTGCATGATTTTTGGACTGTATTATGATGAAGTTTGACTTGGACTTTTCAGCTGCTGTTTTCAGAAAAAGACTATTTGCCTAACGAACTGTTATATCTCAGCAAAACTGGCTGGAGCAGTATTTCTCTTTTTACAACAATTGCTTTTCTTCTGGAGTGGTTTTACCACATATCCTCATTGCTAAATCCTCTCGTTTTCAGTGGCATAATGTGAGACAATTGGTAATAGCATGTCCAGAAGGGGAGGATTGGGAGTATGTGGGACCTAACATTTAGTTCACCCAGATAGATCTGTTAAGAAAATAGCAGTAGAACTAGTTGTACCTGTAACCCGATCCGTTCTGTCATTTATCTTTCACTTCTCCACCTAAACCCATGCTGTTTACCCTTAAAATATTTTAGTTAGATTTGCTCCACTCATCTCTCTGGGTACAAGGGAAATAATATTTTGTCTGAATAGCTCATGCTGAACCCTTGGTCATTTTCCCAAAGTCATCCTTCCGTTTACATTGTGCACAATTTCTTATTTCGTTTGAGGCTGAGACCGGTATTACAATTGTTTATGCTGATTTAGTTAAGCGGGTGCTATTATTCCGATCCAATACTTTCCTATTCTTCCAGTTAGAAAGCATATGATTCATGACGATTCATTCAGGACCTCCGGAGTCAATGCTGCTATACACCCTAGGACTCCTATAGTCTCAAACCTTCCACTATTCTCTGTACTGTCCCGGCCACTGCTATGTGGTTTTCTGTTACTGATCTTGTGAATGCTTTCTTTTCAATTACTGTACACCCTGAGTCTCAGTTCTGGTTCGCATTCACTTTTAAAGGGAAGCATTGGACCTGAGCTGTGATGCCGCAGGGATATACAGAGGCTCTGTGTGCGTGCATGTGAGTGTGTGTGCGTGCGTGTGTGTGTGCGCGTGTTCGTGTGTGTATGGACAAGAACTAGAAAAGATAAAAAGTTGAAAGGTTATTGGCCAAAGGGGGGTGGTGTCTGGTGTAATATGTAGATGAGTTGCTTTTATGTTCTGAGGCTCAGGAATAATGCGAAGAAGACACAAAGGCTTTGTTGGTCTTTCTAGCGGAAATCGGGCACAAAGTGTTCCGGAAAAAGTTGCAACGGGTTGAAAGAAAATGAAATACCTGAGTCATGATTTGACTTCGGGGAATGTGCACAGTCTGCAAGACGGCAAGTTATGTCTGTTCTTGGAATGTTATGATATTGATATTGCCGGCAATGGGTTAAAAAATATTTTTTTTTTTGCTGAAAAGCACAGCCACTCCAAGAATTAGCGACCTCTTCTAATTTGGTTTTGACTGATAAAATTTCATGGATGGAGCAGGCTGAGAAGGCTTTAACTGATATAAACTAAATTTTGATGTCTGCGCCTGCGTTAAGAGTTCTGGACTACGGTAGTCTCGTCCTTTCACTCTGTTTGTGGACGAGAAAGGGGGGTGTATGACTGCAGTATTAACTCAACAACAAGGAAATAGACAATGACCGGTCACATACTATTCTAAAAAAAATAAATAAATAAATAAAACTGGATCCAGTGGCTGCTACAATCCCGGCCTGTTTAAAAGCAGCTGCTGCAATAACAGAGGCCATATTAGCATGCTCAGATGTTGTTCTCATGAGTTTATTAACTGTTAAGGTACCACATGCTGTACATTCCATCTTAGTACAGACAAAAAACATCTCATTTGACAGGTGCGCTTGCGGTAGTGAAGTGTCAAGCTCACACTGGGAAGACGAATCCAGTAAGTGAGGGAAATGCGCAAGCAGAAGTGGGCAAAGAAAGCCGCCCAGGATCCTACTTCACCACTAACTTCTTTATTTCTATTACAGAAGGAGGAACAAGAGTCACACAAGGATGCAGTATTATCTCTACGAACTGTAGCAACGGAAAAGGAGATAAAGACGTTGCAGAAAGGGATCAGATAAAGCTCTGAAAGGAATTTAGATCCATCCATTAACTAAACAGCCTTTTTTCCCAAAAGCTTTCTTTCTAGGAATTGCAAAGGCTGCGCATGGTTTGGCCCACCCTTCCAGAAGATGCAATGATGGCACAGGTGCAACAATACTGTCACGCCAGGGTTTTTCTAACTTTGCTGATCAGTTCTGTAAGAGGTCTACATTATGGCGAAGATTTAATGTAGGAAAAGGTTTGCAGGTTTGCGTAGTGCCTTACAGAGGGAAACATGGTGAACTACCTCACTACTGTAAAGGCAATACACTATTAAAATGTGCTCTGTACCCTGTCAAATGTCACTATTGCAAGATGCTCAACTCTAAATCCAGCTACCTTACTTCCCACTGAGGGAGAGGGGGAACCAAATAACTGCCAGGATGAGATAACAAAGGTCCTGAAACCTAGTCCGGACCTCCAGGAAACTCTACTAGAAACAGGAGAAATTCTTTATGAGGATGGCTGTTCCTTGGGATTGGACGACAGAACACTCTCCACCAGTTATGCAGTGGTCAAGGAAGACCACTTACTTGAAGCAAACCGAATTTCTTCTAGTTTAAGTGCACAAGCAGCTGAGCTAATAGCTCTCACTCGAGCTTGCCAGTTGTCTGAAAGGAAGGTCATAACCATTTACACAGATTCCAGATCTGCCTTTGGAGACTTCCATGATCATGGGGCATTATGGAAATTAAGGGATTCAAAACCAGTACTGGTAAGCCCATACAACACCAGAAATTAGTGGAATCCCTTCTTAAAGCTATAACAGAACCATCAAAACTGGGAATACTTAAATGGCAAGCCCATTACTGGGAAACAAAACCCAGTCAGCCAAGGAAATGAACTGGCTGACCATTTGCTAAACAGGCCGCCTGTAATAACACACCAGTCTTTATTCCAACAGAAGATGACAAAGACTCTGATAATCAAATTATTTCTTTACAGAGCGCTACCACTGACCGAGAAAGGATAAAGTGGTCCCAAGAAGGATCCTCTCTGCTGGGGTCTGGACCCATAAGCAAACTAACAAACCTTTCCTCCCAAAGGCTTCTTTTCCAGGAATGGCAAATTCTCACACGGCCTGGATCATGCAGGAAAAGACACTATGACTCAGGATGTCGAGCGCATTGGGAAACCACAGGTTCTCTACATATGCTGAACAATTCTGCTGACGATGCGCACTATGCCAAAGGTTTAATGTAGGTAAAGGTACTCAGGTAAGCCCGCCGTCACTCCTAACCCAATGGGTCCCTTTGAACACCTCCAAATGGATTTCATTGAGTTAACACCGTCTAAAGGCTACCGTTATTGCTTGGTAATTGTCGATGTGTTCTCCGATGGGTGGAAGTTTTCTCTAAGCATGCAGATGCAAAAACTGTGGCTAAAGCTTTAATAAAAGAAATCATTCCAAGATGGGGAATATCACAGAAACTGCATACCGATAACGGAACCCACTTTGTGAATTCTGTAATAAATGAGCTGACTACTTGGCTCCAGATAAATGTGCATCATTACTGCAAATACCATCCTCAAAGTGGAGGTATTGTAGAAAGGTGCAATGGTACCCTAAAATCAAAATTGGAAAAATCTGTGAGCAGACAAACTTAACCTGGCCAGATGCTCTATCCCTGGCCTTGATGGGGTTGAGAGGAAGGACACATCGGCAGTTGGGACTGTCACCATTTAAAATTGTAACTGGATGCCCCATGCCTGTTGGCATGGTTATGGAAATGTTACTCTGCATACTGTAGACAATGATCTTCTCTCTAGTCTTGCAGGTCTCCGAGCTTCCCTGAAGGAAGTCCACAAACAAGTTAACAAGGCTTGGCAGACCAGTCCCCTACTGATGAAGTTCCAGATTCCCCTTGGAACCTAGATACTGGTCAGAGACACCCGAAGGAAACATTGGCATCAACCTAGCTGGAGGGGAACCATTCCAGGTGCTGCTATCTGCACCCCACATGCCGTGATGGACGAAGGACTCTTTTCTTGAATGCACATCTCTCACTGTAAAAAGTGGACTGAATCATTAAGCTGTTGCTATTTTTGGACTTTCTATGCTGAGACTCTGTCAAGGGATTATTCCCTTTGTCTTAGGGGATAATCTGTGATATAAGTGGTTGAAGGTTACTGTTACACAATTAAGAACAGATTCTTGTTATGCATGTGCCACTGCTAAACCCAATCTCCTAGTTGTATCCCTTCCCAATAATCTACCCGTGCTTTAGCTGGCCTTACCTCCCTATTTATCTAATTAGCAGAACACCCAGGAACACCTGACTCTTTTTTTTTAACTCTTCCAAAGATTGGTTCAGTTCTTGAAAATTATTCTCATAACTATCCTTATTTCTCTGGCAGTTTTCATGTTCTTGGGTTGCTGTCTAACCCCGTGCATCTGAGCCCTTCTACAAAGGTTTATTAACGCTTCCATTACTAAGGTTTATCTCCTCAGTGCTGACCCTGACTCCCAGTACAAACCTTTTCTTCCATTTGCCAACCCTTTCCTGAACTCTGATGATGCAGAAGTCTTATTATTAATGTGCACATTTTATGTGCAAAGGGGGGAACTGAGGAAGAGAAAACATTATTATTTAACTCACAGATATCAAGGACTATGTTTTGAGTTGATCATGCTGCAGAGAGCTATATGATTTGTTCCTCATTTATGCAGAAAAGGAGTTGGGCTGTGTGCACAGCATTAAGGGACTAACTTTTATCATTTATAGGAAAGGCTGACCTCTGATACTATCAGAGGACCCAGTGAAGAATGTAAGATCTTAATGGACTATACGAATATTTAAATTGATTCTAAGTGTGTATAATTAGAAGGGTGTATTCCTTGGGAATGCAAATGGCTGTTTGTTTCATGTTTTAGGACATTCCAGTATGTCATAAATTAAGATTTAACCTTAAGCTATGTATAACCTCAGAATGAACTGCTAGGGTTTTTTTTCCTTTTCTAGGATATAAAAGAGAGAACGGGTTTACTTTAGATATTCTGCCAAAATCCAAATCAGTTGACTGAGTTGGAAAGAGGCAGTCTCACATTTTTTCTACTCACCAAGAATTAAGAATAAAGAAATTATTTTTACTTTAATTGGGTTTAAGTTCTTCCGTTGTTTCCGACTTCAGCGCTCACACTATCCTTCCTAAAAAGTACTGGTGGTGATCGTTATTAAACTGGGTCTCGACCAATCCGGTATGGAAATTTGTATTATTGTCCGCATATTGATTTGGCAAAATTTTACACCGGTTGCCCTTCCTGACGTAACTCTCCCCATTTATCCAGGCTTGGGACCGACACGAAGAAACACACTGGTTTGTGCATCCCCTGTGGCTGGGTTACTGTGTTTGATCCAACTAAATAGGATTATTTAGTTTCTCACCCTTCACAGATTTGGTTTTGGTTGAAATTTCACAGAGTTTCATTCTGACCCCCTGGGGAAGGAAGGGCTCCTTTAAGGCTTGTTTTGACTTGTCTGCAGTGCTACCTGGCTAATTATTCATGCATAATCAGCCATGTGGTGCTGCATGAGAAACTGCTCGAGCATGTACGAATCAGTGTTATATATCTGAACGCAGTACTATTATTTTTGTCATAATGTAGAGCTAATGTGAATATTGTAAATATTGAAAATATATGTTTCAAAAACAATTTTTCACACATACAAGGTGCATATCTGGCTGGATAGGGGTCATGTGCAACGCAGATCAAAAAACAATCTTTCAGTACACATTTACGAAAATTTTATGAACGTCTGTAACAGCTCTGTAATGTCATGCTGGCCTTGCAAAGCTGCATGGGGCACTGGGAAAAAATGTTTTTCTAAGCCAGCCACATGGCAAATTGCCAGGAATATATTCAGTAAACAAGGTTACTGGTGAACACAGCCTATTCGCAGCGGAAGATGCTATGGCAAATTTCACTGATGAACACTGCTTGTTACCACATATTCTTTCAACACTAGGCCAATTTGGTGAGGCTTCTGAATAAAAATTGAATTTTAGGAAAAGTGAACTATTCCCCATTAGCCATGCTGCTCAGATTTGCCTCTGGTAGGTAATCATATTTAGATATAACAGTAACATGCTCCTTTGTAGACCTTTTTAGACTGACTTTTGCTTCATTACTCACACTCAGTAAACAGGACCTTATACTCTGGTCAGTGCTTTCCCTATTCCTCCTGGCCCAGATTAATCTGTTAAAATGAAAATACTTCCCAAATGTTTATTGTTGTTTTACTGTATCCCAGATTTTATCCCTAAAGTATTTTCATCTCATTTGATCAAATTACTTCATCATTTATCTGGAATAGGAAGATCCTTTCATATGTAAATCTTTTTAACAAAGACCTAATTGGCTGGGGGGCCTATCAATGCAGAATTTTTGATTTTATGCTGGTTTAAGTTCCAGTCAGATCCAGTTGTTGCTAAATGGGTTCATATACTGTAGAGGCAGCCATTCGCCATTCTTCTCTTTCCATTTTGCTTTGCTCTTTTTCATGCATTTCCACATACTTTTTCTTCAGTTTAGGGGACACTTTGGACTCCAGTCTATATCAGAACTATTACTTATTGATGCACACCATCTTTTCCCTCCCTCTGTGGAGAATGTATCATTTAGGATATGGTATAACAAGGAATCAAGTGCATTAAAGACTTGCATAAAGACAAATTCACACCATTACCCTATTTACTTCAACCTTCATCCAATGCTGTTATCCGTTGCTCAGTGTTTGCCAGTTTAGGACGTTACAAAAGAATCCACTTTTGAAAAGTAGGGTTAGTGCACCCATTCTGAAATATTGATCCAATATGTGATCGATGTAAACAGACCCCTGGAATATTACCACATTTATTTTGGAACTGCCCCAACCTGGACACATTCTGATTTTTTATTTTTAACTCTCTGTCGGCTATTTTGAGAACAAAAGTACTTTACTAAGCAATTTCAGTGCCTAATGTTGTCCCAGTACATATCCCACTAAACAAAGTCAGGCTTGTGTGTTGTCTATTGGAATCCTTTTTGCAAGATGCTTCATTTTAAAGTGCTGGCAACAAGCGGCTCCACCCTTTCCCATGCAAAATAAAATTCTCTATTTTTGGCAACATTAAAAAATGTACTCCCCCTGGCAGCCCTTTCTTGATTCTTTTTAACCAGTTATCAGCCCCTCTTGACTTTCAGCTGTACTCCTCTAATGTCTTTTTTCTATTATTAAAGATTAAAAAACTGGTGAGCATCCAGCTATCTTCCTGCCTTTATTTCTTTTTTCTTTTTCCCTTCCACTTTTTCTATATTGGGAAGTAGCTCCTGTTATCACTTCTATGTTATGATTTATACAAATATTAATTTTTGCTCAAGTACCACTTTTTGAATTCATGCAGTTTCAACTGCTCCTTTTTTCCCTTTTACTCAGTTTTTTGTGCTATGTTTTGGTAATGAGCAAAATTTATAAAGTTAAAAGAAAAACAAAATTAGAACGTATAAATTTAATACAGCACATATCTAAAACAAACAAGAAAAAACTCGGATTCTTGCCACTTCTATCAAAACATCAAATAATTGCTTTTTCTAAAGTTGCTGCCATTGAGGAGTTTTATAGTTCACAAATATATTCACTACCTAAAATCTGTCTGGTTAATGGTTAATTTCTGGGGGGTTTTTTTGTTTGTCATTGGAGTCGTTGAGACTGAATACCTGCCTTCATAAAACACAAACACGTAGTCAGAAAAAAAGGTGTAATTGCACAACCATGTAACCATAAGGTTTAAAAATGTGTCATGCAGGTTAAAAGAGTTGGCTACATCCTTCTTTGTTTTTTTTTTCTTTGGTGCTCAAGAATTTAATTAAAATGTATGCATACAAAGAATGCTTTCGAAAATACTAAGGAATTAGTTTGTATTCCATGGAAACAATTCAGATAATTTCCTTGTTTCTAATTGCATACCAATTGTGCTCTCAAAACAGACATAACTCATAATACAAGATGTCAACCAAAAGTCAGAAGCCTCTCCAAAGCTAAATCACAATCTAAGGTGAAATTCTCTTATTACAACCTTTTGATTGTAGAAGTCACATTTAAAATGAATAAACACTATTTGTGGTATCACCTCAGATTGAAATTGCTAAAAACCGAAAGAAATACCAGAGGGAGAGATTATAAAACACAGACCGTGCCATTTACCAAAACAGCCAAAAACAGATGGAAAACATGATAGCCCTTCTGGGATTATTTGACACAGATTAGCCCAAATTTCTTCTCGTTTTCTTTGGCTATAAAGTAATTAATCTTGGCCTAAACGTATGCAGTAGAATTGTTGAAAAGAAAAAAAAAGAAAATATGAGAAAAACTTTTAAATTACAATACAATATCAGTTATCTATAATATATTTAAAACTCTTTGCAACTGGAAATATCAGTGGTTATCCTAGATCAGGAGGTCCCAACCAGGGATAAATTTCACCTAAGACTATGTAGTTACGAAATCTTGTTTGGTTCCCAAAGATGCCATTAATCTTGGTTTTTCAACAACTTCACCAAGAATATCCAAAATCGAAGGTGAAAAGCAAGAACAAGCGTCTCACTGATTGATGTGTTCTCATCGACTGATGTGTTTTGTTCTGGCATACCTTTGTTAGCTCAACATGAGTTGTTTTTAAATAAGTGAAATGGTCTTATTATGTACTGTTTATTAGTGTTATTGTTATTTGAACTTGAAATAAAAATGTTAAAAACAGTATTTTTAAATTTCCCCTTTGAAGATTGCTTTATAATGGTAGTTGTATAAGCTGTGATAACTAAACAAAACGGGGTGTGAGAAAATTTACTTTTGGAAAGTTGCCACGGGGTAAACGGGGCGAAAAATGTTAGGGGAACCCATGGCCTGTGACGAATAGCGGAAGAGGAGTAGGATTGTGTTGGATTGTGATTGAAGATTAAATCATTTAACAGTAGATCAACTAAACTTGAAAGGTACTCAGGAAGTAGCAATATCAAGTTAGTGAGTGGAATGGCCAGACCTTAAACTGGAAGTATGTTTTAATTTAGTTTAGTTTATTTTTGTACAGTGCTCTTCACGGAGTACAGATGTAGAGCGCCGTGACAAGTTTTCAGGTAAAATGCAAGTATACTAAATACATAATTGTACACAGATTTGTTTAAACAGACAGAAAAACAAAGTAGATTGAAACTGACTCAGATAAATAAGGTCCAGTAATATCTGACTATGAAATAATTGTTGAACTATGGCCAAATGACAACAAAAAAGAGGAAAACAAAAACTCCATTCAGCATCATCCATGTATACAATACAGTAAATCTCTAGGGGTCCATGGTCAGTTATATTAATGATTACAAAAATGTTTTATTGATACACATAGTCCTCAATAATCAAATCCACAAAGAACCTTTCAGTGATTCATTACTGCTGAAAACTTCATTCACAGTTAAAAGTAATGGGTAGGGATATTACCTAAACTTGGATTTGTGACATATTGGTTTCTTTGATACCCCAGATACAGACTTTTCACGTCCAACTTCACTTCAAACATCAGGGGTCTCATGATAAACGGTGCGTACGCACAAAATGTTGCGTACGCCCGTTTCCAGGCTAACATCGCAATTTATAAAAGGGTAAACTTGCCGTAAAGCCACACACATTTTCCCGCCAATCCCTGGTGTATGTAAAATCTTTGCTCGGTTTTGCAAACTGTTGGCACCCAGTGTCAAAGCAGTGCTTTTGTTCCAGTGCGGTTTACCTTTCTTTTTTAGATCCACATCCTTGACGTGGCTTTATCAAATACACTGAAATTAACCACGTATCAATTGATAGTTTAAAGCATTTGATTGCAATTAACCTGTAACAATATAATGGTCCACAGAATGGCCAAACTATTCTAAATACCATAGCTGCTTTAGCGTTGTTACTGTCACTGCACCACTCAGAGTATTTATCCCACTGTATCTGAGTGTGGAATCACACGCAGCTCTACAGCACCTGATTGGAAAGAGAATTATTGTTATACAGCATCAAGCACACGCTGCCTCAGCCCTGTGTACAGTCTATTTGAACTTTTTCCATACAGCAAATGCTTCAGAGCCTTTTTCTGTAGGGACCTCACGGTTCAGAAACAGTTTCATCCCAAGAACCATAAATACACTCAATCAGTCCATCAAGTGCTCCTTGTAGAACTGTTTGTACTTATAAATACTATTACTTCACTGTAAACTTGTGATACAGTTATAATATTGCAAACCCTGAACCACTTTGTAAAGAGTGTATTTTCATATGATGATGACTGGCTTCTAAGTCGATTTAGATTTCCAAGCGTTCTCATCTTGGAGCTATTGATATCATTTTTAAGATTAAATGCAGCAAACTATGTTTATTACATTATACAGATAACATTTTAACATCATTTAACTAATGTATACTGTTAATAATTAAACATGTGATGACACAATGTCGCAGCGCTAGTGACAAGCTGGTACCCCGTTCAGGGATTGTTCCTGCATCGTGCTGGATGCTTGCTGGGATTGGCACAACCCCGGATTGATAGATGGATAGAATAATTAAACATGTACTACAAAGATATTTCAAGGTTCCATAAAAGTTTTGAAGAATCAGCGTTCTCAGTTTATAGATAGATTTACATCTATTACAGAGCTGATTGTGCGGCGATTAGTTACATGGAGAAAGAAAAGTAAGTACTGGAATTGGGGGTTAGTACATTTGAGAGAGACAGTACTGCTGCAATGAATTATTTCATTGAAGGCCGTGCACCGCGCAGCAAGCATCTTGAAGGAGGCAGGAACAATCTCTGGACGGGTGCCAGTTCGTCACAATCACTGTGCCACTTTTTTCCCCATGTTTAATAACATGCTTTAATTCCTGTCATCATGAAAATATCAAGTATACATCTTAGTATTTAAATTGTTCAGTGAGCTGTGATATCATGAATGTAATGTATTCTGTATTCTGTATCCTGTCTGAGTAAGAGAAAGCCCATGTAAGTAGCACATAGTAATTCACACACATAGAGCACATAGAAGAACACATACAAAACAAAGCATTTAACATACTACTTTAGTTATGATGGGATTTGAGAAACTAGTAAATTAAACTATTTTAAGATGACATTTATGATGTTCTACTTTAATGACAAAATAAACTACGTGATTACAGTGGAAATTTCGAGATTAAAGTTGACATTTCAAGCTTTTTTTCGCACTGTGTCCCTATTTTTTTTTCTTTTCTCTGTACTCTAATAAGCTTTCATATGACACTCAGATGGTGGGCTACAACTCGCCTTTTCAGGGCGACTTTGATATCTGGCAACTTCTTTTATTATTTTGTGCACTCTGCAACTTTGTGAACTTGAGCTTTCGAGTTTCTCTGACACCCTATGTCACTCGATCAACTTCCTTTTGCTGTTTATACCACTGTTTAAACCAACAAATAGTAAGTTTTTCTTTGCCTTCACTTGGTATTCACTGAAATTTTTCTATTTTCCCCCATGCTTTTTCCATTGTCTTTTCACGGAACGCTGAACTTAAGGGCTATTTTATATTGATTTGCATATTCAAAGAGGTGTAATTCTGGGAAGAGACTGGGTGGGACAGCAGGCACATGCACGTGCGTTACTTTTCACGCTGACTGTGATTTATGGAGTGAAAAAACATGGAAGTTGCTGTATGCACAGATTTATGCATCTGGATATTTTTGTGCATATGCACATTTCTGTTTTTGTTCATACGCCATGTTTTAGTGTGAATTCTATGCACAGCGTTATGCATGAGGCCACTGGTCATCCTCATTAAAATGGTGCCAATGACAGCCAGTTTGTAGAATCAGGAAGAAGATGATGAAGGCTCAAGAAGAGCAACATCTATAAAACTATGATTGGTGGCTGTAAACAACAAGATTATGATCATGAGTGAAAACTGCAACTAAAATGACTAAAATAGTATTTCATTAAATTGAATAAAAAGTAAAAGCTAAAGGAAGAATGAAAACTAAATCAGAAATAAAATCACATACTTGAAAATCAACTGAAATAAAGTAAACATTGGTGGAAATGAATTTTTTTTATTTCTGTTGTTAAAAATAAGAACAATTGCCGGTGACTAATACTCCCTTTTGCAGGTTGGCACAACTTTATATTTCAGTGTACATTTTCCAGTAGTGCACACAAGAGCATGTCAAGTCGAGTTGTGATATTCATATGAAACTAATATCAAGTTTGATTAATCTACCAATAAGTAATATGCTGTTGTGGCAAATGGCCGGGACCCATGCCCGGTCAGGATGCCCCTTTGACACTGGATCCAGGGGAGCAGTCATTGGATGCACACTACATTCCCCGGAACACTTGTTGGCAGCCCCCCTGGGTTGAATTGGGGCCAATAGTTTGGAAAACCGGAGGTCATTCCTGTTGGGCTCCGTGGCCACCAGCAGGGGGAGCTGCATGGCATAACGAGCCTGCCTGGGCAGGAACGCAGCCACACCCAGAGGTGCAGCTGGAAGTAGGTCAACAAGCACCTGCAGCACTTCTGGGTGGGTTATAAAAGAGGCCGACAGTCACCAGTCCAGGTGTCAGAGTTGGGAGGAAGAAGCTGCCTGGGAGGAGGAGTGGAGGAAGAAGAGTGTGGTTTGGGCTGTTTTTGCTTTCGGATGTTTTGGGACTGTTTTGGGCCTGTGGGATATGGAAGACGTGTTTTGTTTATTTTACACATGCCTCCATTGTCAGTGGCGGGTCGACACCTATAAAGAGCCTTTGCCACACTGTTTAAAAGGTACAAATAAGGTGTCTACAATTTTTTTTAACTTTTGATCATGAGCATATCTGTTCAACTTGCTAAATACGTTAATTCATTAATTATTGTGCCTGAATAGTTTCAATAAAAATTCCAGTTTAATAAATACATTTCATGTATGCCATAATGCATATAAATTTCAGGTTATTATATTTGAATAGATAATTGTATCACATAATAGTAAATAGTGCTTACAGGTAATACATCTGATTATTACCAACATTTGATTACTACACTGCCTATTAAAAATATTTACCATCTTTTAGCTACCTACCTAACAACTAATATCTAAAACAAAAAACTAAAAAACTCGGATTCTTGCTACTTCTATCAAATGATCAAATAATTACTTTTTTGGAGGTTACTGCCGTTGAGAAGTTTTATAGTTCATAAATATATTTACTACCTAAAATCGGTCCATAAAATGATTGATTTCTGGTTTTTTTTGTTTTTTTTCTGGCATTGCTGCCTTTGAGACTGAACAGCTGCCTTCATAAAACACAGTCTTGGAGTCAGAAAAAATTTGCCATTGCACAACCCTGTTTCATTTGAATAAATATGAAAGCCAAAAGGTTTAAAAATATGTATTTAAGGTTGAAAGAGTTAGTTAAGGTCACATCCTGCTTTGCTACTTTTTCTTTGGTGCTGAGGAATTTACAATGTATTTATGTAAAAAATGCTTTTGAAAACACTAAGAAATTAATTTCTATTCCATGGGAAATAATTCTGATAATTTCCTTGTTTCTAATTACATACCAACTGTGCTCTCAAAACAGACATCACTCATAATACAAAATGTCAACCAAAAGTCAGAAGCCTCTCCAAAGCTAAGTCACAATCTAAGGTGAAATTCTCTTATTGCAACATTTTGATTGTAGAAGTCACTTGTAAAATGAATGAATACTACTTGTGGTTTCACCGCAGATTAAAATTGCTAAAGAACTAAAGAAATACCAGAGGGAGAGATTAAAAAGCACAGACCGTGCCGTTTCCCAAAACAGCCAAAAATAGACAGAAAACATGATAGCCCTTCTGGGATTTTTTGACACATATATAGCCCAAATTATCAGTTATCCAAAACATATTCAAATCTCTACGCAACTCGAAATATTAGTGGTTATCCTAGATCAGGAGGTCCCAACCAGGGGTAAATTCCACCTAAAAACTAGTACTAGGGTGTTGTACCGTGTTAGCCATTATGAATTTAGAGAAAAGCCAAGCAAAATGACACCTTTTATTGGCTAACTAAAAAGATCACAATATGCAAGCTTTCGAGGCAACTTAGGCCCCTTCTTCAGCCATTACATTTTGCCTGAAGAAGGGGCCTGAGTTGCCACGAAAGCTTGCATTTTGTAATCTTTTTGCTTGGCTTTCCTCTACCTAAAAACTATGAAGTTGCAAAATCTCATTTGGTTCTTGAAGATGTCACTAATCTTGCTTTTTCAACAACTTCACCAAGAATATCCAAAATCGAAGGTGAAAAGCAAGAACAAGCATCTTACTGATTGATGTTTTCTCATGGACTGATGTATTTTGTTCTAGTATACCGGTATTAACTCAACATAAGGTGTTTTTAAATATGTGAAATGGTGTTTTTATGCTATTGCAGAGTAATGCATTTGATTTTTACCAACATTTGATTACTACACTGCCTATTAAAAGTATTCACCATCTTCTAAGTTTTCATATTTTATCATTATATACCATTGACAGTGGATTTAATGTGGCTTTTTTCACAATGATTGACAAGAAAGACTCTTTAATGTCAAAGTGAAAACAAAGTTGTCTAAATTAATTACAAACATAAAACACAAAATAATTAATCATATAAGTATTCAATTGTTAAGAAATAAAAACAGCATGGCATAGCTGTAAATCAACCTAGAGTTGGCTGTCCACAAAAACTGACAGATCATGCAAGAAGAAGACGAGTGAGGAATGCTAATGAGAGATCTGTGAGAACTCTGAAGGAGTTACAAGCCACAGGGACTAAAACTGGAGGGACTGTGCCAACAACAACTGTTGCATGGGTGCTTCACTAGCCGTAACTTTATGTGAGAGGGGGAAAGAGAAACCTTTAAAAAAATATACTTGAAATCTCAGCTAGAGTTTGTCAGAAAGCACCTGGGAGACTCTGAAGTCAGCTAAAAGAAGGTTGTGTTGTCTTATCAGTCCAGCTTTTTAGCCATCAGACTAGACTCCATGTTTGTCATAAGCCAGATACTGGACATTATGAAAAATACACCATGTCGACCATGAACCACGGTGGCGGAAACATCATGTTGAGGGGTAGATGGGAAAATTAAAACGGTAGAATACAGGGGGATCCTGAAGGATAGCTTGATGCAGTCTGCAAGAAGCCAGCAACTTGAGAGATTTTATTTCCAGCAAGACAACAACCCCAAACATAAAACCAAAACTACACAGAAACCGCAGTGTTAATGTCCTGCAGTGGATAAGTCAGAGTCCACATTTCGAGCCAAATGAGAATTTGTGACTGTACATGAAAAAGGATTTTCTTTCACAATTCCCATGCAACCTGACAGAGCCTGAGAAGTTTTGCAAAAACGTAAGTGGAAAAAGTGCAGTGTCCAGATGTGCAAGGCTAATAGAGACTTGTGCACGCAGACTCAAAGCTGTTATGGCTGCCAAAGGTGCATCAACTAAATACTGACAAGAAGGGATAAATACTTATGCAAATGATTATTTTGTGTTTTATATAATTAACTAGGGGGTTCACCCCCTGCTCGCTTTGCACGCCAACCCTTCCCCCCGGCCTGCGCTACATGCTAGCCAAATTGCATCTCTGCCACTCGTGTTGTGAAGAGGGGGGCTGAACGCATCCCAAAGAGACATGGTCGCTCCTCGAAACCCCCTCTTAAACGGTGATACAATGGGAAATAAATCCAGTTTTTTTTTTTTTAATTCCTCTTTGGTCGATCAGCTGCTTGCTGCTGCCATGCCGCGTGATCTGCATCTGGCACGGCACTTCAAACATTTAAAAGTCTGTACAGCAGCTGTCCAAGTCTTTGTCTTTTATTTACGGCCCCGGCCGTGGTTAAATCTCTTGGCACAAAGTCTTGACTCGCGGGATGTGAGTTCTTGATATTTTTAGTTTATAATCAAAAAACAGAATTAGAATCTGAAAATCTAATTGCAGTTTGATAAATTCTGAAAAGAATGATATCAAACATATATATGTAGGTTTTAAAATAAGCCAGATTTAAAGCGTGACAAAAAATGTCACATAAAATCGTTGCATTTTTTAGGCTTAGGATTTTATATATATATATAGAGAGAGAGAGAGAGAGAGAGTAGATTTAGATCACTTTTCAAGTCTGTTTTCACTTTTTCATTAAAGAGTTTTTCTATTAATCAGTGTCAATTCATTAAAATGTGAAACCTGCCAAGGGGAAAATAGGCATTGTACTTTCACCAAATATTGCTTCCAGTAAAAGGTCAATAGGAAAGAATAGACAACAAAAAAAAACAGGAAGTTTTTGATTGGCTAAAGAAGCTATTCACTGCCATACCCTCGTGATATTCTGAAATCGAAGAAGTGTTAGATATTACTGATGACGACATTTAGTCGCAATATTTCTGTAACACAACAAAGTTGAGGATTTGCATGGCCTAGTAGGGGCAAATCAACTGGTCATATTAGAAATGAATTTATACTAATCAGACATCTTCCAAAAGGTTGAATCCAACACAGGCGAGGTGGTTGCTGTTTTAGGTGTTTCAAATGCCTTATTTCCTATCAACCAGGAAGAAAGAGTATTAAGATGGGGCCATCCCCCTTGTCACCATAATGTGAAAACTGCATATCCTGACTTAGTTTCCTCCTCTTTAACATTAGCTGAACTACAGACGATTCTTTTAGATATTGAGAAGTTGGTTTGAAATGTTCAGAAGAGTTTTATCCTACCTGGGAACCACAGCGGATAAAAGCTAATGCAATGCAACATGTTTGCAATGATTTATGGGTTGTTCGAACACACACAGCACAGTGCTGTGCAGTTAGTCTAGTTGAAGCAAAGCTTAAAAGCAGGAAAAACAAGTGTAACCAACAAAGTATAATCTGCTTGATCATCAACAAAGCACAGACAAGCCCACATGGACATGGCGAATGTCTTCATCAGAGAAGACTGACAGATTACACTGTCTTCTGTTGCTGCACATTTGGATATCAGCTATGGATCTGCACATACCACAGGGCATGGTGACTTGGGGTATCATAAAGTTTCTTCAAGTTGAGTACCCAATCAGTTTACTGATCTGCACAAGCCAACATTCTTTGGTGAATTTCAGCAGATTTCACTCCCTCTGCCCAAAGAAATCTCACTATGGTGCGTTTGTTTAACAATATTGAAATCCCGCAGCAGAGTCTCCATGTTCATTTCACCTTGGTTTCAACCAGACTAATGGTAGAGCACAGTGCTGTCTGTGTTCAAACTACCCATAACACATCGCAAACGTGTTGTATTGCATCAGTTTTCGATTTGTTATGGTTGACACATACCTTTCAAATTGCCTTTACTTTTCCATTTAACCTTATAGAAAAAATATTGTGTTTTGTTGGGATTATTTATGTATTAGCAGTTCAAAAGAAGCACAAACTGTTTCATTATTAAAGCGTTTAAAGGACTGGACACTTAGTGGTTTTTATGTGATAAATACTGAATAAGTTAAAAGAGGTTGTAATATATGCACTAGCTATGATATTCAGGTACCAATGGTAAAAGCAGCCCTGAATTAAAATATGTTCTGCAGCAGCAAATGTTAAGCAACTGGTAACACAGGACTGCTGGTAGACTTACATGGATACCCTAACAAGGCATACAGAGATGTTTATGAGCATGATTTAATTTCCATGGCTAATCCAAGCATGTGTGCTTTCACTGATTTCTCTCCCCTTCTAACTTATCAGTATATGTATTATAGCCCTCCAGAGTGCTTTCCTGTGCTGGCCCAATACATTTTTACTCATTTCATTGCTTTTTTAGACAGCTTGCTATCATTAGAAGTGTGACCCTCTTTATCCACATTATGATAGACTCCCTAAAGTAGGCTTTAAATCATTTCCCAGGCTGTCTTTCAGCCAAACTCTTAAAATATTTCTGGTATTATGGGAAAGTACTTTTTTTTGACAGGAACAAAAGACTAGGGCTCTCTCTCTGCTGCCTTCTGGTGTCCCTGTACTCCCTGAAGCAGGTAGCAGAGTGGTGCAGTGGTTAACACTCGTGCCTCAGTTTTCCAGAGTCATGATTTCAGATCCTGACCTGTGTGGGGTTTCTACATTCTCCTATGTGTATTTGGAGTTTTCTCTGATTATTTCAGTTTTCTTCTGTGTTTGAGGTTGATTAGTGATTCTAAACTGGTCTCATAAGAGCAAATGTGCTTAGTCCTACACTAACCCTCCATTTTACTGGCTTCCCATCAAGGAGACATTATTCAACCCAAAATGATTATGGTTTAAAACACAATCGTATTTGTCCAATGATATTTGGTTTATTGTTTCAATGTTGTAGGACCATTTCTAGAAAAGGATTAACATACCTGATAAAGAGACTTCCTAAGAAAAACACCATCTGTATATTAAAATAGAATTCCTGTTTGTCTATATGTTCTCCACACCCTTTGACCAAGCTGGAAGAAAATTCTGCATAGTTGCTTTCTAGTACCATATGGAAAAGATAGACTATTTTAATTTTGACCTGGGGGTCCGGGTTTTTGGTTTTTTTTTTTTCCTGTGTGCTATAGCTTGCACACCAGTGCCACCTGCTGTCTCAGAGCAAGTGATACATCCAAACAAAATGAAGCCAGACTAGCAGACAAAATGACCAGAACTTAATTTACCTGAGCAATGCCACATGCTGCTTTTGGTTACTTTAATATATGAAGGAGGGTCTTGCACTTTGCAGGAGGGTATTGGTTGAGAGTTGATTGAGAGCGGAAGTGAAGTGCAACACAAAGGAGAATCAAAAGGTTTCTGTTTAACTCCTGCTTTGTTGTCTTTCTTTGATAATTTAAACACTACAAACTGTCCACCTTGAACTGAAAAGACGAGTCCTAATGACTTTCCATAGGCAGGGAAACAACTTGGCAGTAGAGCAGTGGCACCAAGTGTCACATGTTTGTATTGAGAAGAGAAACGGTATAGGTGAGTACTTATTAACAGTTTATAAATATCATATTGCTGTTATTATAGTACTAATGACTAACAACAGAGATGCAGCATGCACAGCTAATCAGCAGCTCTAGTCTGGGAATGCTAAACTAAAGTAGTGAGTTTTCAGCTGGGATTGAAAAACTGAGAATAAATGGGCATCTCTTATAGTAGCAGGAAGACCATTCCACAACTTCTGGGCCCTGTAACTAAAAGCTTGACTTCCCACTTTTTTTACTAATCCTTGGAATCATTAGCAGACCAACATCTACATCTAATTAATGATAATTTCAGATAAATAAGCCGAGCCTTGGCCATTTAAGGATTTATATTTTAAAAGGAGGATTTTGAAATCTGCCCTAAACTTAACCAGGAGCCAGTGTAAGGATGTAAGAACAGGAGTTATGTGTTTGTATTTTCCTATTCTTGTAATAATTCTTGCAGCAGCATTTTGAATTAACTGAAAGCTGTATAAAGAACATTTGGAACATCCAGTGAATACCGGATTGCAGTAGTCAATCCTGCTAGAAATAAAGGTATGAATTAATTCTCAGTACCCTGCATAATAATTTTCAAATATTTTTAAGATTTTTTTTTAAGATGGAAAAAACATGCTTTGGGTGTGTTTGAAGGCTGTTTTTATTTTACAAATTGTCCACCTTGAACTAAAAGGACGAGTCAGTGTTAATAGTTAAAACCCAGCAAGGAGTTACCACAATTCTGGACTCACAAAGAAAAAACGTCTCGACTTATGAAAGCAGGGACATTGATAGAGAGGCAGTGTAGATGATGAATGGGACAGCTAACAATAACAATAGGGTCACCTTTCAAATAAAGCATAAACCTTTTTCCTTAATCCATTTTATCACCCTGGACATGACTTCATCACTGTGTCAGCAGCAGTATGAATGGACATTCCATCAATCAGATGAGCATCTTCAGGGGAACGCTGCCTTTTTGACATTGGTCAACAGAAAGTTACATGTGTAAAACATAACATAGTTGATAACATAAGTATATTTACCATCTTTTAGTATGACACACTTTAAATCATCACTGGTCCAACCAATTTGTTGTTAGAAATAACACAATAGTAGTATAATTTCAGCTTATCTGGAAGAGCCAACTTTTGGTGAGTCATTATCATGGCCTAACCTACACAATGAAGATCCACGAAACTTCAAGTAACGTCTTGAGTTTGAAAATCACAAGGTGGCGATGGATACAAGAAAATAACCAAGTAACTGAACATTCCACAATTATTCATAAGAAATGTAAGCATGTGGTATAGCTGTAAATCTGACCAGAGCAGATCCACATAAACTAAGTAATCCTTCAAGAAGAAGACCAATGAGGGAGGCCAAAAGAGACATCTGATAATGCTGAAAGAATTACAATCTACACTGGCTGAGATCTGAGACAATAACTGTTGCCCAGGTGTTTCACCAGTCACAGCCTTTTGGGAAACTGGCAAAGAAAAAAGGTATTGCTAAAAAACCATGTACACACAGAGCTTGGCAAAAGGCAAATGGAAGACATGAAATCAGCTGAAAGAAAGTTTGATGGTCTAAACACCATGTTTGGTGTAAGCCAACGCTGCACAGCATTAAAAACACACCATTCCCTCTGTGAATCATGGTGGTGGCAGCATCATGCACTGAGGATGTTTCTCTGCAGCGGGTTTTGGAAGGCTTGTGGAGGTAGAGGGGAAAATGAATGCAGCAAAATATGGGGAAATACTGGAGGAAAACCTAATGCTTTTTGCAAGAAGCCTCTGCCTTCGAAAAGGTTTGTATTCCAACAAGACCACAACCTCAAGCATAAAGTCAAAGCTACACAGGAATGGCTTTAAATGAATGTTAATGCCCTGTAGTGGTCAAGTCAGAGCTTAATCCAACTGAGAATTTGTGTCTGGACAAGAAAGCGGCTGTTCACTCATGATCACCATGAGGCCTGATGGAGCTTCAGTAGTTTTGCAAAGAAGAATGGGGAAAATAACAGTGCCCAGTTGTGCAGAGACATTAGTGAGAGACCCGTGCACGTGACTTAGGCCTTGAATGGCTGCCTACTAAATACTGATTTGAAGAGGGTCAGTACTTATAACATTAATGTTTATGCCAGAAAAACGAAATTAAATGCACAGTGATTCAATATTGTATAACAATAAAATGTGAACATTTCCAGCAGGTGAATACTTTCTATTGGCACTATAAAAGAGTAATGACATGAGTAAAATCCACTAAGTCAGCGCTACCAAGAATTATGCAGTGCTACAAAATACTTTTATTCGTCACATTTGTGATGAAAGACACTAAAAAGCAGCATACAATATAATATATCAGAGAAAAGATAGACGTCAAACAGTATGTGAAGGAGAAACATGCCCTCTTGAAGAAAAAGAGGATGACAAATTAATCACTTTGGGTTGAGACATTGCACCCCACACTGCATTGATGACAAAGTAAAACCAATAATATAAAACCACCTGCATATAACAATATTTCAGGTATAACTTGTTTTAAGATGTTAGGAACACATGAAGAGGGGTGGACAAGTTGAAATTCATTTTCACTTTTCTCACATTAATTTGGCACCCCTGGATGGGTGTCTTATCAAAGCCCATGTCTGTTTAAGTTCTTTTCCAGGTACTGCAGTATGCCTTCCACTTTCAAAGACATGTGCATTAGATTGAATAGCAACTCTGAACTAGCTAGGTGTGAGTGATTGTGGGTGTGAACACGACTGTGCCTTGAAATAGACTTGGCACCATGTTTAGGGTTGCTTATTGCCTTGTTCATCGTATTGCTGGGATAAACTCTGCCTCCATGTGGCATTAAGATAAATAAGCAGGTTGTAAAATGAATGAATTGATAGATTGACAGATGAATGGATGGGCTGATGGATGGATGGATGGGTGAATGGATGGAAAAGTATATGCAGGATACATGTATAAAACTGAACTAGTAGGTAGCTAATCTTCTTTTATTTGATAACTGTATTAGAATCCTAGGGGCAGGGCCCCAGGAGCCAACAATGTTTCTGATGCCTATTTGCTATCAAAACAGGGGCCCCAGCGCACTACTTTGTCCGGGGACCTATGATGCTGTTAAGACATCCCTGCCTAGGGGCAGAACAAAAACAAAATGATCAATATGGAAATGATTTAAAAGTTAATAGGCAAGTTCTTTAAATGAGATATAAGGTTTCACTGAAGTGTAATCTGTCAATATTATTTATTCAAAAAGCAGGGTAAACATTTTTTAAATGTCACTAATTACACATATGACACTATTTTGTAACTTACATAATAATTTTATATATTTGCTAAAACTGTCATTTTTCTTGTGATACAGATATCCATCCATTGTCTAACCCACTGAATCCGAATAGGGTCACGGGGGTCCGCTGGAGCCAATCCCAGCCAACACAGGGCACAAGGCTAGAACCAATCCTGGGCAGGGTGCCAACCCACCGCAGGACACACACAAACACACCCACACACCAAGCACACACTAGGGTCAATTTAGAAACACCAATCCACCTAACCCGCATGTCTTTGGATTGTGGGAGGAAACCGGAGCGCCCGGAGGAAACCCACGCAGACACGGGGAGAACATGCAAACTGGAAGCGAACCCGGGTCTCCTAACTGCAAGGCAGCCGCGCTACCACTGCGCCACCGTGCCGCCCTGATACAGATATACTGCACTTTTTTCCTTCTGCCAGATACAGCTTGATAGATCTCTATTCAGTGATTTAATAAACTGTTAAAGAAGGCCTCCTTGTGGTTGATCCACTACAGAAAGAAAAACAGTAGGCAGCAAAAAAACCACAAGGTTAAGTCATAGAAGGCAATTCAAAATAATAATGATATATTTATAATAAAGCTTGTCTGCCCACTTACACTAGTTGTGTAGCTGGTTAGTTAGGTAGGCTGGTTTACCCACTTCTCCATTGGCATAACTTTTAAAATAACAGTCTCTGTCTTTTCTAAATTGTCCTTACCTTTGCCGCACTCACTTTTGGGTCTAAAATCATTTCAGCAGGCCATGTGGTGTAATGCCTTGGGCCTTTAAACCAGGATGGTAAGGTCACTTTTATAACTTGTTTAAAGCTTTGTTAGGTGAAGTTTTTAACTGAAAATACCATAAGTATAATTTAACTCTGGCAAGGCTGACCAATTTAACTCCACTAACCTGTCGCCACAAAACTAAAGCAAATCGCTAAAGAAACAGCAACAGAAGCCAGATATTGAGGCAAGGAAAATAGCTTATCTCCAGTTTTTATAAATGTGGATGAAGAGATTGATTCTGAATGCAAAATAAACAAGCAAAATAGAAAAAACAAGCATTATACTACAGTGGTAAAGTAGTACAGCTGCTTAGAGAATCTGATAATAATAAATTAGATAATTTGATAACAGGCAAAATTATTTGAACTGGTAGTGGCAAGATGGTCAGTGTGGGTGAAGCAGTTGTATACTATATCCATGATGAACAACATGTGCAGTACAAGGTGTCAAGTTAAATAAAGATAGAAACAACTGCATGGTTAAAGTGCATCTCCAGTCTTGGTATGTGAAGAAGACTGATGGAAAAGTACAATCTATGATCATCTACAAGACACAGTCAATAATATCGCCAGACACAACGTCAAATTATTGATACAGTGTATAAATACCATAAGAGAACAAAACAGACTTTAGCTAGAACATGCATTTCGCCTGCATTAAACAAAGTTTGGAAAACTATTACTCCTGCTATATAATATTATAAGCCTAGGTGGCAGCAAAACCTACTTGAAAATAACACAAGAAGACATGACAGTCACAAAATAGAAACACCAAATCAGCATTGAGGGTTGTCAGAAGTTACAGGGAGCCAGTCACACCACAGCCTTGTAAAGGTGATACAGACACAACAATTAAACATTGGACAAGAACTAACAGTCAGAAGTACCTCCACTGCCAAAACATAGCAAGCAGAACTTAAAAATTGGTTCCAACCATTTACCACAATAATAGGTATTGTAAGAAGTCACGGTATTAAAGAATGGCTGCAGGCCTCAACAGAACTACTGATACATGGCTACACAGGCACATTGACAACACTGACCAGACTTCTAAATGCATGCTGTCAAGAAGAGTGCTTCTCAGAAGCATAGATACATGGGATGATTGTTAATCGGAACAAGAGTAGCATCGAAGCATCTCTGATTGCAACAACCGGTGTGGTGTCACATTTTGATCTTTATCAGGCAAGTTCTTCTATAATGTATTGTTCTATTCTCTATGAGATTCAGTGAGAAGTGAAGCAAAATGACAACTTTTATTGGCTAACTAAAAAGATTACAATATGCAAAGTTTCGAGGCAACTCAGGCCCCTTCTTCAGGCAATATTGTAATTACAAGTACAACACCTTAGTACTATGAGATACAGAAATTTTTATGAAAGAAGACCAGGATGGTGAGATGCACCAGAGTCAAAAACAAAAATGTCTACCCAATCTTTTGCCAGTTCTAATGTCTAAAAAGAAATTCAGAATGTGTAAAAAACAGGCAGATATTCAGTAACTAGGGAGTGCTTAAACAAAAATAAATACATGTAACACTCTATGAATCCAAATCCAGAGGTGGGTAATAACGAGTTACATTTGCTCCGTTACATTTACTTGAGTAACTTTTTTTTTAAAAAATTGTACTTCTACGAGTAATTTTACTGCACCATACTTTTTACTTTTACTCAAATACATTTGTGAAGAAGAAACGCTACTCTTACTCCGCTACATTGGGCAACACTCGAATCGTTACTTTTTTTTCCATTATATACGCTATATTTTTGCCAGAGAGAAGCCGCCAGTCGATCTACTGCATGACTGTTTCACCAATCAGATGTAGCAACTATAATCACATGGCTCTGTTTCACCAATCAGACGTAGCCATACAGTCACATGACCACACACAAACTGTGGCAGCATAGCAGCACAAACTCCTCACAGACAGTGGACAGGGAAAGAAATAATACATGAAAATTGGCAGCCAACTCCTACTGAAGTTTAATTATCACTTCACTGAGTGAAGAACAAACATGTTTTAACCAAACATGCACAGACACAGACAGTCAAGGTAAAGTGAGACTCCTTGTACATGCACAAGCTGCCTTGTTCTAATGATATTTTCTATCATCTGTGCTATTTGGAGGGCAAGTGCATATGCAGTATTATACTGTCAGTGTACAGTATATCTTGTCACTGTAAGGAGTTTGCACTATTCAAAAAAATATGTTACCTATTGTAGGCATTGGCTTCAAAAGCTTTGTTGTGAAAAACTGAGATTTCGAACCTTTGTGTTATTTGTGCTTCTTTATTTTGTAAAGATGTTATTTATTTTTACTCATTTTTTTATTTTATTTTTTGGAAATAGCAGAATTTGCACATTATTTTATGTATTTGTCTGTCTTATTACATTTCTAAAAAATAAATAATTTATTATAATCAAACAGTTACTCAGTACTTGAGTAGTCTTTTCACCAAATTCTTTTTTACTCTTACTTGAGTAATTTTTTGGATGACTACTTTTTACTTCTACTTGAGTAATATTATTTTGAAGTAACGCTACTCTTACTTGAGTACAATTTTTGCCTACTCTACCCGCCTCTGTCCAAATCTCAAAAAGAACAGATTCTCACATGATGGCCTTAAAAACATTAAGATGATGACTTCAGCAGTCACAATCCCCTCAATTCCTCCAGATGGCAGCAAATGTACCAAAACAGAAACAGCATCACGGAATAACATAGAAAAATCTAAAACTTAAAAGAAAAAAAAAAATAGAAATAATGTGTACCTTAAAATGACTACAGAAAACCGGAGGAAAATTAAACAAAAGAAGACAATTGTATCACATATTACTGAGATGACTACATGATGTGACCATCCCAGTAGTCTTCCAAAATATCCAGCTGCTGTGTAAAGACGACTACTGGCATTATTGGCTAGTTCAGCAGCGTATGTCAGAGTTGTATGTTGTCACTCGTGTTCTTTTTGGTAATCAAATGCAAGAGGCAGTGAACTGGCCAAACATGTGGACTGAACAGACTCATCTGAAAGACCTGGAATTCATAGATGATGCTGTCCTACTGGCTGAAATGAGAGACAGACTACAGAAGCTGACAGTCAAAACTGAAAGAGCCTACCAGAGAAACCAGACTAACAATTAAAGTTAAACAGAAAGAAAATGCAGATCAGTTACAGTCAAGCAATAACTCAAATCACTACTGGTTAAAAGCTAGTGGGTAGCATTGATTGCTTTACCTACATTGGCAATGTCTTCACCAGGAAAAATGAGATAAAGAAGGATGATATCCTTAAGAAATCATATCAACGAGATAGAAAATAATGAGTGACAGTAAACAAAACATTTTTCCTTTCCTCCCTCGATCTTCAGATTCTGGCTTTTCGTCATTTTAAAAGTAAGCTTATTGGCACACTGGCTCAGGACAGCTGGTAAAACCTGCTTTGTGGTTATTTACATTTATTTGGCTTATGCGTTTATCCAAAAGAGACTTACAATACTTGATATACAGTTGGTTACATTTCTTTTGTTTTTTCCATTTGGAGCACAGGCAGTTGAAGTGACCTGCTCAGGGTCACACAGTGTCAGAGGTGGGACTTTAACCTGCAACCTCAGGGTTCGAAGTCTGAAGTGTTAACCATTGCGCCACACTGCCACTTTCTAATCTAAACATTAGTTTCACTTCTGGCATCAACTGTACCTTTTACAACTATGTTATATCACTACACTGTATAATAAAACTGAAAAAGAAACAACGCAGTAATGTTATTGGGATCAAGACAACATAAAAGTAATAAATCATTTATTTACATAGGAACTTTGTAAATTTCGAAGTTGCTTTACACAATTTTAAAACAAAGAAGCCAGAAACTAATAAAAAAAATAGAACAAATGAAACGAAATACTTTGATTAGTGAGAAAAGCGCTATATAAATGTAAAGAATAATTATTATTATTAACCAACACAATGCAATGACATAACAGTGAGGAACACAAGAAAAATATTGATTAAACAGAAAGGTTTTCAATTTAGTTTTAAAAGAAGAAAGTGAAGAAGAGTCACACAGACATTGAGGTAAGGAGTTCCATGTGTGGGGTGGGGGGGCCATGGCTCTGCATGATCTGACACCCCAGGTAGAAAGTTTAATTTGAAGTACTATAAGGAGCCCTGATTATGCTGATGAATGAAATGAACCAGGCATGAAGGTAACAGACCACATAAAACTTTGCAAGCAGCCAGTGTACAATGTAAAGAACATGTGGGACATGCTCTGTTTACTTGGTGTATTTGTATAGTAAGAGCCAAGCAAAATGACACCTTTTATTGGCTAACTAAAAAGATTACAATATGCAACCTTTCGAGGCAACTGAGGCCCCTTCTTCAGACAAAACATCTAATTACATCTTGCCTGAAGAAGGGGCCTCAGTTGCCCCAAAAGCTTGCATATTGTAATCTTTTTAGTTAGCCAATAAAAGGTGTCATTCTTGCTTGATGTCTCACTACATCATAATGGCTACCATGATACAACACCCTAGTACTACTTGGTGTATGTGAGAAGTCTTCCAGCTGTGTTCTGGAAATTCTGCAGTCAAATGTGTGTTTTAACAGGGAAGCCAACAAAGAGGGAGTTTGAAAGGTTAATAGGAAAAGTAATGAAAGCATGCACAAGTGTTTCAGCGAAGACAAGTGACATAGCAAAGGTGATAATAAGCATTTTGATAAGTGAGATGATGTGAGGCTCAAAGGTAAGTGAGGAGTCAAAAAGGATACCAACATTACAAACAACTTTGGAAGGTTGGATAAAACCAACATCAAGATAAATGCTGAAGTTTAAAGTCTTGGCAGCAATCAACTTGGGGACAACTAAGAATACTTCAGTTCTATTCCAGTGGAAAAAGACTTAGCAAATACAACAGACAGTAGACCTAGTATCAAGACAGATCTGAATGTCATCAGCATAACAGTGACAGTTGAGACCATGCTGGTGAACAATTTGTGCTAAGGGGAGGTATGTACTGAACGTTAAAAAAAGAAGGGACTGAGCACAGGTCCCATAAGTACATTTTGGGTGACTGGGTGTTGGTGGATTTACAGTGGATTAAAGAAATATTTGGACCCCTCCACTATTTCATATTTTGGTATGTTGCAGCCTTGTACTGAAATCATTTAGATTAATTTTCCACCATATCAAGCAACACTACTTAAATACCATAAAATGACAAAGCAAAAACGGCATTTTAGAAATGTTTGCACACTTGTTAAATATAATCAATGAAAATATCACATGGACACAAGTATTTAGACCATTCACTCAGTACTTAGTTGAAGCAGCTTTGGCAGCAATTCCAGCCTGGAGTCTTCTTGGGTTTGATGCAACAAGTTCCCCACACCTGAATTTGGAGATTTTCCAATATACTTCTCCTTAGATCTTCTCAAGATCTGTTGAGTAAGATGGTGTCAGCCGGTGGAGAGCTACAATATTTTCAGGTCTCTCCAGTGATGTTCAGTTGGGTTCATGCTTGGGCTCTGGCTAGGCCACTCAAGAATATTTGCAGAGTTGACCCAAAGACAGATCTGTATTGTCTTTTTTTGTGCTTACAGTCATTGTCCTGTTGGAAGGTAAACTTATGAGCCAGTCTGAGGTCCAGACAACTCCAGAGCAGGTTTTCTTTTAGAATAACTTTGAATTTTGTTCCATTCAGCTTTCCCTGTCTGGTTTCCAAGTCTCTACATCTGAAAAACAAATCCACAGCATGATGCTGCAAAACACCATTCTTCAATGTTGGAATGGTTTACCCCAGACATGATGCTGGTATTGGATTCATCTGATTAGAGAATTTTGTTTCTCACAGTCTGAGAGTCCTGTAGGTCTTTTGCAGACTCCAAGTGGGCTTCCATGTGTTTCCCGTCTCAAAGCTCTGCAGTTAATTCCTTTGACTTCATTGCTTGTTTTTTTTTTGTTCTTTTACACATTGTCAAATGTAGGACCTTACTTACTCAGGTGTGTGCCTCTTCTAATCATGTCCGACCAATGCAACCGACCACAGGAGGGCTCCAAACAATGTGTAGAAACATCTCACTGACTGATAGAATGGGATGCACCTGAGCCAGAAGTGTCATAGCAAAGGGTCTGAATACTTGTGTCAATGTGATATTTCAATTTTTATTTTCAATAAATTTGTAAAAAAATTCTAAAATTCACTTTTTTTCTCATTCTGGGGTATTGAGTGTTACCTAATGTAAGGAAAAAATTAATGAAAATGATTTTAGTATAAGGCTGCACAACAGCAAAATGTGAGAAAAGTGAAGGGGTCTGAATACTTTCTGAATCCTTTTTTTTTATTATTATTATTTATTTTTTATTAATTTTATTACAATCCATACAAAGCAATCAAGTTTTTACAAAGAGAAAAATTAAGTTAAGGACAGATCAATCACCAACCCTGAGAGAGAGAGCAATCCAAACGGCGTTAAATTTAAGGCTTGTAAACATACCTAAATTAATAAATTCTCTGTGCTTTATGAACTTATTTTAAAATATTACTGATTAGATCCTGCCATGTTTTGAAAAAAGTCTGTACGGATCCTCTTGATCATTGTAAAATGATTTTATATATTGTAGAGATGGAGTCTAAGTCCTTGAGATTGAGCAATATTTTTTCCAGCATGGATGAGGGTGCAAGATGAGGAAAATCTGGAAGGTTTTGTTTAACAAAGTTCCTGATTTGAAGATAGTGAAAGAAATGTGTAGCTGGAATGTTAAATTTGGAATGTAATTGTTCATAGGATGCAAAGATGTTGTCTATATAAATATCTCAACGTAAGTTAATTCCAATTTTTTTCCAGATATTAAAAACTGCATATGTTTGTGAAGGTTGAAAGAGGTGGTTCTCTTGCAGGGGTGCCACAGATAGAAGCTTCTCCGTCTTAAAATGCTTTCTACATTGGTTCCAGATTCTAAGTGAGTGGAGCACAATTGGGTTATTAGTATATTACCGATACGTGTGTTTATTGGAGCACAGAGCAAGGAATACAAAGAAGTACTGCAGGATTTTACTTCTATTGCGGACCAAGCCTGTGTATGTTCTTCTATTTGTGTCCAGGTTCTTATCGCCTGTATATTTGCTGCCCAGTAATAAAACTGGAAGTTAGGTAGAGCCATGTCACCTTTTGTCTTTGTAAGGTCGCTCTTTTGATGCATGGATGTTTTGAATTCCAAATAAATGAGGTTATTGTCGAATCTAATTGCCTAAAAAATGATTTATTAATGTATATTGGGATGTTTTGAAATAAAAAAGGAGTTTAGGAAGAATATTCATCTTAACAGTGTTAATTCTTCCAGCTAGTGTGAGATGAAGGGTTGACCATCTATGCAAGTCTTGTTTAATTTTTTCCATGCAGATGGCGAAATTTTGTTGATATAGAGCTTTATGTTTACTTGTGATGTTTACCCCTAGGTATTTAAACTGTTCTGCAATGATAGAAGGTAGGGTATCTAATCTAATATTATATGCTTGAGAGTTCACTGGAAAGAGTACACTTTTATTCAGATTAATTCTGAGACCAGAGATCTTTTGAAATTCTGTGAGTGCTGCTAAGACTGCAGGCACAGAATTTTCTGGGTCTGATATATACAGTACCATGTCATCTGCATATAATGAGATTTTCTGTTCCAGTCCTTCTCTGCTAATCCCCTTTATCTGATCAGTATTTCGACAATGTATTGCCAGTGGTTCAATGGCAATCGCAAACAGCAGCGGTGACAAGGGCATCCTTGTCTAGTGCCACGTTCTAGTTTAAAGTAGTCTGAGCAAATGTTGTTGATGCAAACTGAAGCTTCTGGGTTAGTATACAGTAATTTAATCCATGCACAAATGTTTGGGCCAAACCCAAACTTCTCCAATATAGTAAAAAGGTATTTCCATTCAATCATGTCGAATGCTTTTTCTGCATCCAATGATAATAATATTTCTGGGGTGTTTGATTTAGTTGGTGAGTATATTACATTAAACAGGCGTCGAAGATTTGAAGATAAGTGCCGGCCCCTAATAAATCCAGTTTGGTCTTGTGATATTACTGAGAGGAGCACTTTCTCCATCCTTCTGGCTAAGATTTTAGAGAGTATTTTAACGTCGTTATTCAGAAGTGAAATTGGTCTGTATGATGCACATTGTAATAAGTCCTTATTTTGTTTTGGAAAGACAGTGATTAGTGCTTGGCGAAAGGTTTGTGGAAGAGATTGGTTATCTCTGGCTTCTGTAAATGTTGCTAATAGGAGGGGAGCTAGCTGAGCGGAGAATTTCTTGTAAAATTCTGCAGGGTAGCCATCAGGGCCTGCTGCTTTCCCGCCTTGGAGTGACTTTATAGCATCTAGTAATTCTGATAACTCTAGAGGTTTATCAAGTTCCTCCACACTAGAAGCGTCTACTTGTGGTATCTGTAATGTATCCAGAAATGCATTAGATTGTGTATTGTCTTCCTTAAACTCAGTAGTATATAGGGATTTATAGTAGTCTCTGAAAGTGTGCATTATATTTTGGTGTTCGACGATTTTATCTCCGTTCGAGCTAGTGATTACCGAGATTGTGTTGCGCACTTCTTGCTTGTGAATTTGTTGAGCTAAAAGCTTATTAGCTTTCTCCCCATGTTCATAGTGATGATGTCTGGATTTGTAAATTAGTTGTTCAGTTTCTTTAGTTGTCAAGAGGTTTAATTCCGAATGTAGAGCCTGCCTTCTCCTATGTAGAGTCTCGCTTGGTAGTCTGGCGTGTTCTTCATCTATTTTAGTAATTTCACTTTTTATACTTTCTGAATCCTAAGTACCTCTATATGAACAATTGTAACAAAATGCTGTCTATCAGATCGATATGATTTAAATCAGGACAGAACTGTGGCAGGATTACCAATTAGGGAAAGGCGAGATGAATGTTTATTTTGATTCAAAGTGTCAAAAGCCACACTAAGCTCAAGGAACAGAAGAATGCCAAGAGGCAGATTAAAACAGAATATTAACAGTTTTCAAGAGAGCAGTCTCAATGTTTTATAACATGTGAAAACCAGACTAAAATGTTTTATAGATCTATTTAGCAACAGTAAATACAGATGAAGTAGTTTAGTGACAGCACCTTCCACCATCTTGCTAGGAACAGAAAGCAAGAGACAGGCCTTCCGCTATTAAGACATGATGGCTCAAGAACAGACTTTTGAGAAAATGTTTTACAGCACCAGTTTTAAGAGAAGGTGGGACACAGTCAGAATCTAGAGATGTATTAGCAATGTGAAAAATGGGACCAGCAATAAAGGATCAAGTTTTGAGAAGGAGGAGGAGTTTCTTAGCTCAGTGATACAGAAATGACAAATAAAGGCAGAATCAGACCACGAAGGTTCACAGAAGCCATCATGGAAAAGTGAAAAAGAAATCATTGTAGAAAACTGAGGAAAAATATCACTGCCTTCGTACATGAAAACTGTAAAAACACCTGACATTGCTTGTAGCTAAGAGCAGATAATATGGAAAGTAGTGCAAGTGTGCTCACACTTGTGGTTATTGGGATTGCTACTACCTTAATTTATGATGGAAGAATATTAGAAGTCATAGACTTTATTCAAAACATCTCTATACTTTAAGAATGTGTGTTCACTGTATGCCACCGAGTGCAGAACATGAGACACCAGCAGCTCTAGGATTATCATAATTTTTCTTTCCATGAGGATTTGTTTTCTACTAAATTTGCATCTTGCTACAGATGTTGTTTCCCCTTCTTTCAGGCATGCTGCACACCCATCCATTCATTGTCTAACACACTTATCCAGTTCACAATTCACCCTTATTTCAGGGATTAAAGTTCTCTGTTGTTACGACGGATTTCCGTTAATTGTAGCGAGTCATCGACGGATTTCCGTCAATTAAACTGTTCCGCCTATCCTTAATGTTTTAAATTCACTTTTCATAATTTTAATGCTGTATATATAGGCTTACATTTCTCAAATAGTGTAATAAATGTCTTAATTTTAGTTTAAATAGGTCTTAAATTAAGGAAAGACAAAGTGTATTCAGCCTGCTGAGGAGGATGTGATCAAAGCCTGGAGTGGAGCGAATGCACGTTCCTCTCTCCACTCTAAGCGTTTTGTTATCACTCCGGTATGGATCCATTCCGGGTTTTGATTTAGTTCTGAAGAAGTACATGTCAGGCTACGGCTGAGGTATAACTATATTTAAGATAGCATGGACACACTTATAATGCAGGAAGGCTCGGATGTTTCGGAGATTGATAAAAGTGTAAAAAATAAATGGAGATGGGCTTGGCTTAGCGAAATTGAGGAGAATGGCAAGCCTTTTAGTTCATGGGCTAAAAAAATCAAACAACCAGGTACGTGTCTTTGCACAGTATGCCACAGGAAACTTCAATATGGCAATAATGGCAAAAAAGTGCTAGCTCGCCATCAATCAGAAGCTAGTCACAATGCTGCTGTTCGTGCTCTACAGTACACATTCTCCCTGCCTGGTGCGACAAGTACCACAACGGAGATTCATGCATCTATGGCCGACCGTGTGTGCGATGTAAAAGTGCGCATATGTTCTTTTATAGCGGAGCATGACCTGTCGTTCACAGTCTCACAATCGCTAGTTAATTTAATGCAATCAGTTGTCAAAGACAAGAGTGCACTTTCAAGATTGTCTATGTCTAATGCACATGCCTCCTACTTGTGCACACATGACATTGCTGCTTATTGGAAATCCGAATTGTCATCTAAGCTGAAAACGAAGATGTTTTCTTTAAATGTAGATGAGGCAACAGATGGAAACATGGACAGGATTCTGAATGTTCTTGTTCGGTATTATGATGAAGATGTGGGAAAAGTGGCAACCCAGCATCTAGCCTCGAGGAAACTGAATATTGCAGATGCCTTAACAATCACAAAAACATTGACAGATATTCTCCAGTCATACAGCCTGAACTGGAATCAGGTTGTTGGTATACTGTTGGATAACTGCAGTGTGATGAGAGGGAAAAAGTCTGGAGTAGAGACACTAGTCAGAAGAGAAAATCCATCACTGCTGGATGTCAGTGGAGACACTGTCCATATGGTCTCGAATGCAGCCAAGGCCCTTTTAAATCCTTTCCAGGGATTTGTGGAACAATTTTGCTCTGATGTATAGGCTACTATGACATTGAAAAATCACCCAAACATAAAGAAGTTTTTTCTGACTTTCAGTCCTTACTTCATTTGGAGAATAAGAGCCTAATACGTCCCATCAGCAGCAGGTTCCTGCAAATGTTGGATGTGTGCAACAGAATACGGGAGCTTATGGATCCATTGACTGTGCACTTCTACAGCGTCCTGTCTTCTCATGATCAACACAAACACAGGTACTTCTATTTTTGTATCATCTGTACTAGTAGGCCTTTTTTTGGATTTTTAATGAAACACACACACACACACATATATATATATATATATATATATATATATATATATATATATATGTGGTCCCCGCCAGGGCTGGAGCCCGGCGGGGCGTAGGAGGAGGAGAGGAGGGCTTGTGCCTCCTCCAGACCCGAGGCGCCCGCCCTGGTATTTGGGGACCACGGGTGCAGGGCTTGGAAGCCCAGCCCTGTAGGGACCCGTGGACACCGCCAGGCGGCGCCCCGGTGCCTAATTATCCTGGGAGCCCGGCACTTCCGCCACACCAGGATGATGTCAACAAAAAACGAAAGACACGCATCTGTATGCTTTTTTAAGAGTTCGACAAGCTCACAACCATTATTGATTTGTATCGAGGTATGTTCACTTTTTATTCACTAAGTGTTAAGAAAAGAACAGAGATTTCTTATTTATTGAAATCCCTTTATTGCTATATTTATTATATGCTTATTTTTCTTGGAATCCTGGAATGGAATCTGAGTTAACCATAAATACAGTTTTTAGATCACTGTTAATCAGATCACTTTGGTTAATACTACTACTACTACTAATAAACTATTTATACAGCACTTTTCAAAAACAAAGTATACAGACTTATTAAACCAGAATTAAAACATTTCAGGACTGATGTAAATAAAACTAGACAATTAAATAATACAGATGAAAATAAACAACAACAAATCTAAAAAATAATATTAAAGGGTTGTAATATTCCAAGAAGAGTATGTTACATTACTATGATTGTGATTATTAATCAGTGAATAAAATATTCAGACCCATTTCTAATCTGGTTCTATTGTGATTTTCAGGTGTACTTCCAACTTTCCAGGTGTTCCTGAAGGAGTTGCAACATGAAAAGCCCATGATTCATGTGCTGCATGCTGAAATGCTGCTACTGGTTAGGGAACTTCTCTCCAAATTTATGAAGCCTGAAACTATTCCTTTGAGTGTAAAGGGCTTGTTGAAGCTTAATGTTCACCAGAGAAACCTGCAGTACACTGACAAAAGGTTATCTGTGGGGAGATTCAGCTTCTTTGCCTTAAACAAGGCTAGAGCAGAAAAGAAGTCCTGGGTGCAGAAGGTCTACAGCTCTCTCAGAGAAGGCTACATAAAGGCAGCAACATTCCTCCTGAAAAACCTGCCCCTCAACAACAACATCATCACCTCTTTATTTGCGCTGACACCATCATTGATTCTCCATGAATCAGTCCAAGGTGCATTCAACACCTTGGCCAAGGCCTTGCCAAATGCTGTGAAGTCAGAGGAGTTGGGTCAACTGGATGAAGAGGTTCGAGCCTACCAGATTAATACAGATCTAGGAGCACAGGCCAAATGCTTTGAGGAGAACAATGCACGAATCGATGTTGACTGGTGGAGTAAGATTTTTGCCATGAAGATGCCAGAAGGAGGAATGAGGTTCCCCATCTTAGGAAAGTTGGTAAAGGCTCTTCTGTCATTGTTCACTGGCCCTCTTGTCAAAGGATCATTTAACATGATGGATGATATAATTGAGAAAGACAGGGTTAGGCTGAACATTGAGACTTATGAAGGCTTAGCCATTCTGTCCCACATGAAGGTAATGGGCAAAACTGCATCTAAAATGCAAATTACCCCTGCATTAAGGAGATTTTGCCTGTCTTCTTATGAGACATACGAAAATCATCTGAAGAAAAAGAAGGTGAACCTTGACAAGCAAAAGGAAAGGAAACTGAGGGAAGCTGTGAAGGTCCTTTCAGCAGTTAGGGTTAGAAAAGTAAAGAAAGGTTCCACCTCTTCTGTTTGTGCTAAAGCCCCCACCTCTTCCACCCTTGGAGTTAAACGAAAAGCTGCTGCTACAGCCTCCACCTCATCCACTGTTGGAGTTAAAGGTAAAGCTACTGCTACAGCCTCTTTCTCCTCCACCCCTGGAGGTAAAGGCAAAACTGCTGCTACAGCCTCCACCTCATCCACTGTTGGAGTTAAAGGTAAAGCTGTTGCTACAGCCTCTTTCTCCTCCACCCCTGGAGGTAAAGGCAAAACTGCTGCTACAGTCTCCACCTCATCCACTGTTGGAGTTAAAGGTAAAGCTACTGCTACAGCCTCTTTCTCCTCCACCCCTGGAGGTAAAGGCAAAACTGCTGCTACAGCCTCCACCCCCCTCCACCTCTCCTGGAGCCACTCCTGCACATGTAGCTAGTCAAACACTAAAACGGGTGTCAGGTGTAGCCAAGCTTCAGGAATATGGTTTCACAGCCAAAAAGCAGAAAAAGTGAAAAGCACTCTAGAGACATTTGTACAAGAAAAGCACTTTTTGGAATTTAATGGTGGTGCTGTTACTTTTTTTCCTGTTAATTATTAATAGTTTCACAAAACATTGTTTGGTGTTATAAGATAAATAAAAACATGCACTGAAAAGATGTGTGGTAGATAGTTGATTATTTGTCAAGGTATATTTTTTTTCAAAGATTACAAATAGCTTTTAAAATATGCAAACTGGCAATATTAAAGCGGTTTAATCTCCCCTTAAAACGCTATTGGTCTTGACTATTTAAATAAAGTGTTTGTTAAAGGAACATGGCTTGGCCTGAAAAAAGTTCAGTCAGAAGATTTTTTTTTACTTTAATCCCTGTTATTTTGCATGTCAACAGTTGGCGCACAAGGTTTACTTCTTGCTGTCTTGATCCATTTCTGGTCTATTGCTTGTGTTTAACCAAATCAAGCAACTGAAAATGTGTTAAAATGGGTGAAGGCCATCTTTGTTAGTAAATCTAGAAGCAAGAGCTCAAGGGGCATTGAGGGCAAGCAAGGAAAAGATGGGTGATGCTGCATTGGGGAGGAGTATTGGGCTTGTGTAGGTGAAAAAGTGCTGACAGACTAGAATCAAATATTATTTTTCAGACCAGGACTTACAATGGTCTTTGTCATTCTAAATCTATTATCATCTCAGTTTATGTCAGCAAATAAAACAACATATTAGATTTTAACTGATCTCTGCACTACAGTGGGCATTTTTTAATCTGGCAAAGTGTGGCTGCTATTTTTTGTGTGCTTTAATGCATCACAGGTGAGTTGCTTGTATTTAGCAAAAGTCTGCAGGTCCTTTAAATGCAAAGAGCACTCGGGTTACTGCTGGAGCAGCAGTCCAGCACCGAGACATCTTCTTTCACTATACAACAGTACCACTATTTGGCCACAGAGTGACATCCTTCAAGATGTCGTGTGTGGATAGCATGGTGAAATTCTATGTATTAAATTATTAATACTGCATTGCTGAAAGGATTAACATATATACAAAATGTACGAGAAGCAAAAGTGCACAAAATATTTTATTGCTCAAAGCATTGCAAAATCACAATGACAGAATGAATTTGCGTAAGCAGACTGACAGACACGGAGGTAGGCCGATTAATCTTCTAGACATCCCTGATGGTTTTTCTATGCAGAAGTCAGTGACTTGGTGGAATCCACAAGACTCTTCCACATATCCATCATGCTGTTTTGCAAGGAATCAGCCATTGGTTGCCATTGCTCTGCGTGAGCTTTCATGCTTTCAATCAGAGGTTTCATTTGGCTTTCCATGTTATCTGCAAAGGGCTTGAGGTTCTCTTCCAGCTGAGATCTGCTGCTTTTAATGTATTCCCTTAAAAAAACAAACAAGAAGGTACATCAGCATAAGCATTAAGACACTTTGATCAGAGGAAAATATTTAGGCAAGCGGTCCAGACCATAATAAAAGTGCCCAAAATCAGGTTTGTGTTAACGAGAAATGTCTGAACAGCAAGCATGGTTTGATAAAAAAAAAATATATAAATTAATCCAAGAAGAAATTTGTTTTCTCAGAAGGTGCATTTAATCAAAACAATTTACAATGTGGGTAATAAACTTGAATTTCAGTTGCAAAGAGGCATATTATAGGAAACAACCCTGGTTATGAGAGCCAGCAGATCAATGTAAAAAATATTTTTTCATTCATGCATAAAAAATGGACAGTACACTGCAAGCTTTATTTTTTCTTGTATGAACTGCCATGTGTTGTCAATACACAAAGCAGCAGCCCTTGTAGTATAAAATAAATAACCGATAGTATCAATAATTGCGGTGGACTGGCACCCTGCCCAGGGTTTTTTTCCTGACTTGTGCCCTGTGTTAGCTGGGATTGGCTCCAGCAGACCCCCGTGACCCTGTAGTTACGATATAGCGGGTTGGATAATGGATGGGTGGATAATATCAATAATTATAACAACATCTCATAAGTGGATTGTGGATGAGCTCTGGAGTGAATTCCCATGAAATCAAAAATACATAAAATGATGTTTGTTTTATAAATGAAGAACCAGAGATAAGTTAAGGAAAGGAGCAACAAAGAAGTACACAAATAAACCCACAGAGACAGCATGAGGCCTCACTAAACTAGGATGGTTACATGTCAGTAGATCCAGGCTTTCCTTTATGGTCACCTCTTCTTTGCAATGCTCCAGTCACCTTGACAGCACTGGGTGCAAAACATGAGCCGATTCTGGAAGGGGAACCAGGCCACCTCAGGGCTTAACTTAAGAACACACTAACACAGGGCCAATTTTGAATGACCAGTCAACCTAAATTATATAATATGGTCAGTGTTTCATGTAGATGTGTAATATGTTTAATAAACATTTTAATGTTTCTGCCACATGTATAAATAAATAATATTACAATATCTAAACTGTGTGGCAGTGTAGCACAGTGGCCAAAGCTGCTGTTTTATGGATCTACTGGCCTGTGTTATTGTCTATGTGGAGATTTCACATTCTACAGCAGGGGTAGGCAAAGTTGTTTCTAGAGGGCCGCAGTGGCTGCGGGTTTTTGTTGCAACCCAATTGCTTAATAAGAAGCTCTTATTGCTCAAGTAACACTTCTGCTTCATTTTCATGTCTCGCTCATTAAGAATTTGAACCCTTATTGCTTATTTTAGTCTTAAACAGCTTTAGTCCCGGTTTTTAATTGCTCCTTATTAGCAATAACATTCAAATGACTAAAGAAACCAGCAGTTCTCCATTTAGCTTGTTTCCATTTTCACCTGTGTGTATTTATTGTGCACTATTTGATTTAACAAAATACTTGGAGGGAAAGTGAAGAGAAAAGGACTGAAAATTACTCATCTGGTTTTAGACTTCAAATCATTAGGATGATATCCTTAGAAAGGAGAAGAAAATCTAAGATATGAGAATGACCTGACATGGAAGAGTTAAAGCACTAACAAGCCATGAAATTAAATTATTGGCAACAATTGTTTTGAAATTAAGCAACCTGGTTGGAACAAAAAAAAAAATTGCAGGCACTGTTTGCCCACCCCTGTTCTACAGTGTCTGCATAGGTTTTCCTTCAGTTACTCTAGATTTCCTCCCCAAAGATGTTCAGGTTAGCCTAACTGGAGAATGCAAACAAGTCCCTGTGAGTTTTAGTGTGGATGTGTGCATGAGTGGCTCTTCTGATGAAATGTTTCCTGGCTTGTACCCAGTGCTGCTTAGACAGGCCCCAGCAAACCAGAATGGGATGAAGAAAGTCAGAGAATGATGTGATACAATATGTACATTTTCTGAAACATTTTTTGGTATATAAGATAATATTGGAATAGAAGTTGTGAATTCCACATGAACACTGATCAAGGCAGAAATAATAACTATGTCCCTGGTGTTGAATGGCTGCAGTGCCCATCAGAAGATTTTGGAGGAATTTTTTGGATACAATTAAATAAATAAATATGAAAATGAATAAACGCATTGTGAAATGTGACAATAAATAAAGTACATGAAATATGAGCGCAAATAACTGTGTCATAGAATACATTTTTTGTTGCCTATTTTTATTTAATTTGTCCATAATATTCCTCCTAACAAATTTAAAACTGTCACTTTCACTCGTCAAAGCTGAGTGGATGGGCTCCATTAAGCACAGTTTTTTGATTGGTGAATTGTCCACAGTCCTCCCTGCGTGGAGTTTGCATGTTCTCCCCATGTCTGCATGGGTTTCCTCCGGGTGCTCCGGTTTCCTCCCACAGTCCAAAGACATGCAGGTTAGGTGGATTGGCAATTCTAAATTGGCCCTAGTGTGTGCTTGGTGTGTGGGTGGGTTTGTGTGTGTCCTGCGGTGGGTTGGCACCCTGCCTTGTGCCCTGTGTTGGCTGGGATTGGCTCCAGCAGACCCCCGTGACCCTATGTTCGGATTCAGCGGGTTAGGAAATGGATGGATGGATGAATTGTCCACAGAGTGGATGTATGTGTTTTGCATGACTTGGGAATCCTGTGGCCTATGTGCATGCTCAGAGTTATGACTGTGCACGTCGGCTGCAAGTGCAAGGAGAAGTTGAGTAGAACTACTGCAATATGCGGCTACTTTAATCCTATAAAATCCGACTTCATCCTTAGAAGCCTTTTAAAAGTGTCTGCTATAAATGTGGCATTTTATGGCTAAAGGTTTGAGACCGGTGTATTGACGATTCACCAATTAAAAGACAGCACTCACTAAAAGCCTGCCATCTCAGCTTTGACAAGTGAAAATTACGTTTTAAAATTCAAGCCATATTTCACATTGTGTTTTGAGGAATATTATGGACATGTTTAAATAAATAAACATGTTTATATATATATATATATATATATATATATATATATATATATATATATATATATATATATATATATATATATATATTGTCTCACATTTCATGACCTTTTTCTTTATTTATTGTCAAATTACTTTTAATTATTTGCATATTTATTTGTGTATTTATTTACTTTGGATTAAATTTTGGTTAAAATATTCCTCCATAGAAGATGTCTGTCCTCACTCGTACTAAGCCAATAAATTTAGGGCATAGTGGCAGCTCTGAGGCTATCCCCATTTCTGCCAAAAGAGATCCAAGTTTGTTGGGCTCTTGAGCAAGGTCTTTACATGCAGTTGCTCCAGGGGCGCCATACAATGGCTGACCCTGCACTCAGACCCTAAGAGGTATGCAAAAACTAACAAATTTCTAATACAAGAAATTGTATAAGGCAAAAATAAAGAACAAAACTAAAATACAGAGAACTGTAACAACCATGCAACTGTTTCCAGCCCAGGTCATAGACCCATGTACTATGCTAACCACTGCACTTCCATTGCAATGCATGAATCATCTCCAAAATGAAAGAACTAAGGATTAATTCATTTATTGTTACTGTTCACTAAAAGAAATGCGTCATTAAATGTTTTAAATGAAGGCCATGAAAAAAAGGTAAGTATAATCATTTCGTAAATTTAAAGCAGTACAAGAAATAAAGTTCCTTCCTGCATCATGTTATAGCCAAATACTTGTAGCTGCATTGAATGTTAGTCAGTTAGTAAAATGTATAATTACTGGGCTTTGGAGTTCAGCTCCTCTGCTTTCAGTTTGGTCACTAAGTCCTGGGTGCTGGTTTTCACTAAATTAGTTAAATCTTCTATGTATTTGGTCAGAGTTTCCACTTCGGCCATAACATCTGGAACTTGCCTTTTTGTTAGTGAGGCGGCTTCACTGCCTGAAAAAAGACAAAATGTTATAAGAACAAGGATTATAAGGAAGAAGGGAAGCCTTATGTAGTTAATCACCTGAATATGAATATTATAAAAGCAGAAAAATCCTAAATGATAAATGATCAGTACATGGATTTTTTAAGTTCACTTATCCACTATCAAATAGTCCTAAAAGGATTAACAGGTGCTAAATCTTACCCTGGCATCATTAGTTTTTATACTCACTTAATCCATCTGTTTTTATAAAATCAAAAAACAGCAATATAAATATAAAATTACATCATTTCCATAATTTGTCTAAAAGAGACAGCATTTTCTAAAAGTGATTCGCTTTATGATCAATAGTTTTGTCAAAAGTCACAAAAATGTGTGAATGCCATTCTGGATCCTTTCCCAGCTGGGACGCCGTAATGGAAGGTCAGTATGGGTGGAGGCATAACTCGGCTGGAACGGGGATGAATCAACATCCCATGCAAAGGGATAAATTAGATGACAGCAGGAAGGAGCTAGGATATGAATAGATGGCAGTGCTCTGCTGGCATGGACCCAATAAGGATGCCCACTGGGGTTTATGGGAATCGTAGTCCTGCGGAACAACTCTGTCAGAGTCTTTGGGTGCCAAAGGGGGGACTGCAAGGAGAAGGGCTCCCCGTTTCAGAAGGCTACCGTCTAACTGTCATTGGGCTATGCCCTGGTGCCAGAAGCACTCCTGGGTCTGACATAAAAGGAAGCTGTCCATGGAGTCAGAGTCGGGAGGTAGAAGGCAAAGCTCATCTGGAGGAGAAAGATTATTATTTAATGAAAGGCTGTGGATTGGTTGGAAAACAGGTATTTTGTGAAAAAAAAAATTACACCTGGGGCTGCTTTGTGTGGCGTGTTTGGGGTTTCGGGGCTCAGTGACGCCCCCTGTCTTTTACATTTGTTAATATTGTTAAGAGAATATTTGTCACTGCACACAGGAGTTCATCAAATAAGCAAAGAGGCAAACTTAGGAAATCAGGACTTGCAAACACCTTATATCAATTTCTGACTGCCTTAACTCACTCACCATTTGAAATGTTATTTTATCAATTAAGAAAAACCTAAAAAGAGAACTTAATTTAGCAAATACATTGTCTCTTATAATTAATGGCCGATATCTTACCATAAAAGATGGCCATGGCAAGAGCCAAGACAGAGATGACTGAAACCTTCATGTTTGTGGAATTGCTGGATCTCTACAGGACATAAACATACATTAAAGGTTAAATGTTATTAATTAATTCTATAAAATAATAAAGGTAAATAAAGAGAATTCCAGATGTAACCCCATGTGTTTTTTAATTATTCTATTATGATTAAAAACTTTTTAATAAACAGAACCAAACAGTTAATATTTTCCTAGCAGTACTGTAACAGTCAGGGAGCATGGTGGTCCAGTAACGTCAGAAGTTAAACTCTAGGCCTGCACACTGTCTGTGGAGTTTGCACGCACTCCCTGTGCCTGCACAGATTTTTCAGAGTTATATTAGTTGACGATTCTAAATTTGGTCAAGTATGAGTTTATTTATGAGTCTGCATAATATAGTAATGAATCAGTGTAAGAGAATGTTAACTTTTTATATATTCCAACATTAATTTTCACTTTTAATTGCTGCCATGGGATGAGATCAGGACCCTGATCCCTTTGTAACACCTTGAAACTGGACTTTCACAGATATGATCAGCTCCAGCTCACCAGGATGTTACTTAATGTGATGCTCTTGTTTAATGACTTTCATGAAGAGCAGTGCAAGTTTTGGCTTGGTGTTTCCAATAAGTGCCTACCTCATTGCCTTCTATGCAAAGATACTTGCGATAATTTAACCAAGAAGTATAGTAGAAAACAATACTTTGGGGATCTCAACTTGATGATATTTTCAAAGATTTAGGTGAAATGTTTTATGTTCTTACGAAATTAGACTTGCCTTCATACCTCACTTGCTGATTAAGTGAATTGGAAGACAATATCTATCACTTTAATACTCTATATACTATATACTTGGATGAAGTGTCACAATAGTGATTCTTTAACATAACTAAATATGTGAAAATAACTGTTAAATGTCTTTCACACTTTTTTCTGGGTTTAAATAGGAATTTACTTACTTATTTCATTATTTTTTGATTCTTTATTCAAAGAAATTAAAAAATAATTCTAATTTTGACTGACTGCACTGACTCTAGTTACTTTCTTGCTATTAATCACTCACAATAGTGCTTATTAATTTTGTCTTATTTGAATTTTGTCCTCTCACCTCCCTTGCATAATGAACTGAACAAACATAAAAACATAAGAAATTGAATGAAGTAACTTTTTAATTCATCAAGCTCATCTGCAATACCATTAGCACAGTAGAAGAAATTGCATAGGTTCTCTTCTATGGCGCTAACAAAATGGCAGATGTAAAAGTGCTGCGTTAGGCCAATCAAAAATGGCACATGTTGGCAAATCATTTGTTTGAACGATAAATCCACACAGCGTGTAAAAGATCAGTTATTAACTCATTTATTTTCTGAGCCCGCTTATTTAAAAACAGCAGACCAGGCAGGACTCAGTCCTGGACATGACACCAGTCTATAATGGAGTCCATATACTGAGCCAGTTTACAGTCACTGGTCATTCTAGGCTTTGCTTGGAAATCTGAGAATGTGCAAACTGTACAGAGACAGTCACTAAGCATGGAGTTGACCTCAAAATGCTGGACCACTTCCCCCTATCCGAGGTCTCTAAAGTTTACAGTACCATTTTTAAAAAGAAGAGAACACACAAATTAATTCAGTGCCATCTTTTTTATAAAGAGAAGTCTGGGTTGACATCAGCCATTTCATGTTGACCTCATTCTGTTAGTTTTCCACAAACTGAAATAGTAGTATGACATCAGTTTTCTTCAAAGTTGAATTTATTATAATAGAAACTGCTTTATTCATTTTCTAAATGATACATTTATATTAGTTACAGTTGTAGGTTGCTTTATTGCCATATGTCATGATTACAAGCTTATTCTTTTATAGCAGATCTCACACTAATTTAAATTATGCACTTAAAGTCAAATTAAAATAACACTGGATTTCAAAAAGTAAGCCCTCAGATAATACGATTAATATCAGTCACATAATTTCATGAGCCTTATATTGTATGTTATAACAATGAGAAAATCCAGAATCAATACTAAAATCTTAACAGTTATCACAGAAATAGAAATAAGTAAATGGCAAGCTAGTTCATACACAAAAGCACAGAACCATGAACATCACTCATGTTTTGACTCCGTCTTTAAATTTAAACTAAATAAAGGCTTTAGGCTTGTTAGTCTTCATTTAAAAAAAAATTAAAAGCAAATCTTCTAGGGTAGAAGCCAAGTATTACTGTTTTAGATTTATGAAGAAACTAAACATAAAACATTACTATTTCAGTATAATGAAGCATATATTCACATATAAAGACCTGAATACATCTCATTGCATTTTTCAAAGTAACAAATATAAAAGCTCTTAATATTTGAATCAAATGAGTTCTTTAACTAATTAATCAGAATAAGGGAAGTAAAGAGCCCTTACCTACTCAGAGGCAGCCAAGAGTCTTGATGCTATCCCATGAAGAAATTCTGAAGCTTTTATATCCTCACGGTGGGTTAAGCCCCCTTCTGGTAGGCTAAAAAGGATAAGAAGGTTTCAGGTGATTGGGCGTTGTCCATTTGTCAGTCACAGTAGTAAAGGTTGGTATCTGCGTGTGTTTTGTTGGACTAACCCTTGAACTCACTTCAGCAACTTAGAAGAGGAACCCAAAGTCCAAGGCTGTGAGCAGCTGAACGCTGATAGAGCAAACATCCCTTATTTATTTGATTAAAAAACAAGACAATCACACAAACATTTTGTGGTACTCTATGGGGTAATGACCACACAGCACATAAAGTTCTGTTTGTTTTTTTCTTTGTGAAGAATGAATACTTGCCCCAGATAAAAAACAAAATATAAATAAACCTTTCAAAACAATTATTTCACAATTCATATGCATTTTTTTTAGTTTTTAATAATTAATTATTGTTCTTGTATACCATTGTGACATAGCTTGTTCCATTGTAATCCAGTGTGGGTAGCAAAAAGGTATTGAGAGCAATACTTCCAAATAGTAGGTAATCATATAAGAGTGTACTTGGGGAGCAAGGAAAAGAGGAACATTATATAACATAATTTCTGTTATTATGCATCCCTGTATACTGCAGCAGACTATTTCAGTAAGAGAATATTATATGATATATATGTCATGTACTATAAATAACAGATAAAGTGTACATGCACACATGAGAAAGGCAAAAGGGATAACCCTGAAAGTTGAACTGTAAAGGGTATTATTGGCTCAAATAATAATGCATACAACTGATGTGGATGGGAGAATACAAGGTTTCAAAATAGAAAGACATTAAAGCCTAGTTGTTGAAATAAGTTTTGTTAATGGGATTTGGACCCTGTCTAGCAAGCGAGCTGATTCATCCGCTGTTCCTCATTATGCAGAGGCTCCACTCACTTTCAAACTGTTCTGCACTTTCCAAAACACTGGCCACTTCAGCCCTCTCCCAGAACGAGACCCTGTCCAACTCTCCTCCAAAACAAGACAACAAGGCCTTCTGGTCAAGGAGTAGCTTTTGCTTCTGCTTAGAGCTGCTTCTGATGGATGCATATTAATGTCATACCCAGGACGGTGCAATTGCAGGTTGAGGGCCTTGCTCAGGGGCCCTACAGAGTAGAGTCACTTCTGATGTTTATGGGATTCGAAGCCTCAGAGAAGTACTGAGAAAATACAATTTGAAAATCAAAGAGTCCCAAAAGGATGTTCAGTATTAGAGCATTTAAAGCATTCTGTGGGTGGCAAAGCTGACTCAACACATGACATTTTTCTTTTGTTATAATAATCCAGATGTATTGAAGAATATCTTTCTTGGTGATTTAAAAGGGAAATTGAAGCAAAAGTGGAAAGCCCTTACTTATTGTTATTTATGAGAACAAAATCCTATTATCTAACGACTGTGTTAGTACCCAATCCTATCCAGTCTTGATAGTTCTTTAATGACTTCCTCAATCTAATGCCTATACACTGCCACTTTTCAAAAACTTTGTAAATGCCCAACATATTACAGTCCAAAATATGACCAAGACGAGGCATAACTACCATGTGTGTAGGGTGTGACATCACATGGGCCTCAGCGTTCAGGGGGCATTACACGGAAATAAAAAATCTTCAAATTAAACAATAATAAATACAAAGGAAAAAAGAAGACCAAATATTATTTAAGTAACCTGGACATTGATTTGGACTTGTTCTGCATGCTTTAGAATAAAACATAATCAATGTTAAACCAAACGCAGTCAGCACAAATTTGCTAGTAATGTTTCTGAATGCATCCTTACGCAATTTCAGATCAGTCATTTCAGTCAACAATTGCACAAATGTGTGTGACGGAAGTGACATTTCAAAACTAAAGTGGTCAGGTAATCTGTGATAGTCTATTACAATGTGAGGTTGATTTGAATGAATTACTCTTCTAGTTGACAGTAGTAAGTATAACTTTTATAACCTGTTTGAAATCATAGATACAAATATGCACAAAAGTTATGTTATGAGTATGGTATTCCACAAATGTATAAATATACATACCTGAAAAGTAAGGACTGATTCATAAAAAAAATCTCAAGCATGGCCATAAAATAATTGTGTTTGTTTATTTGAAATGATTGTATTTGTATGATCCAAAAAATTTCAGATTTAGGATGGCTGTGAAAAAGGAACTCGTGTCCTAGTTTAGATCAGAAATGATTTATATGTCATCAGAACTTCTAACCTCAAAATTACAAATGACAGATGTAATCAGAAGTGTATAAGCATTAATCAGGTGTTAATGTGACAGCAAAATAAATGTAAATGCAATAGCAAAATATGTAGTCCTAGAGAAGACATGAAAGTTTATTCCACAGCTGCCGTATATCTGAACTTGTTTGGATGATATTCCACATGTTGTAGGCCCATGTAAAATATAGAGAAGCACTTTAAAGAACTTTGTTGTCTTTTTATCATCTTCTCATGTCTTGTCAAAAATAACACAAGATATAAAAGAAACCAGTGTTATTAGAGACATGGATATTCAAAACAAAACCAGCTTGTTGTGTGAGATACCCCCAACTGACTCTAATTACTAGCCTGGTAAAGGCAAAAGCATTATGGTCAAGCTCCCAAGTGCTTGGTTCACTTATTAGAACCTAGGAGTCCAGAAATGAGTGCCTGTCTAGATTAACTACACTGCTCAAAAGAATTAAAGGAACACTTTTTAATCAGAGTATAGCATAAAGTCAATGAAACTTATGGGATATTAATCTGGTCAGTTAAGTAGCAGAGGGGGTTGTTAATCAGTTTCAGCTGCTGTGGTGTTAATGAAATTAACAACAGATGCACTAGAGGGGCAACAATGAGATGACCCCCAAAACAGGAATGGTTTAACAGGTGGAGGCCACTGACATTTTTCCCTCCTCATCTTTTCTGACTGTTTCTTCACTAGTTTTGCATTTGGCTATAGTCAGTGTCACTACTGGTAGCATGAGGCGATACCTGGACCCTACAGAGGTTGCACAGGTAGTCCAACTTCTCCAGGATGGCACATCAATACGTGTCATTGCCAGAAGGTTTGCTGTGTCTCCCTGCACAGTCTCAAGGGCATGGAGGAGATTCTAGGAGACAAGCAGTTACTCTAGGAGAGCTGGAGAGGGCCATAGAAGGTCCATAACCCATCAGCAGGACCAGTATCTGCTCCTTTGGGCAAGGAGGAACAGGATGAGCACTGCCAGAGCCCTACAAAATGACCTCCAGCAGGCCACTGGTGTGAATGTCTCTGACCAAACAACCAGAAAGACTTCATGAGGGTGACCCAAGGGCCCCATGTCCTCTAAAGGGCCCTGAGCTCACTGCCCAGCAGCATGCAGCTCGATTGGCATTCGCCATAGAATACCAGAATTGGCAGATGCACCACTGGTGCCCTGTGCTTTTACAGATGAGAGCAGGTTCACCCTGAGCACGTGACAGAAGTGAAAGGGTCTGGAGAAGCCATGGAGAACATTATGCTGCCTGTAACATCATTCAGCATGAGCAGTTTGGTGGTGGGTTAATGATTGTCTGGGGAGGCATATCCATGGAGGGTCACACAGACCGCTACAGGCTTGATAAAGGCACCTTGGCTGCCATTAGGTATCAGGATGAAATCCTTGGACCCATTGTCAGACCCTATTATGCTGGTACAGTGGCTCCTGGTGCACGACAATTCCTGGCTTCATGTGGTGAGAGTATGCAGGCAGTTCCTGGATGATGAAGGAAATGATACCATTGACTGGCCACCACACTTTCCTGACCTAAATCCAATAGAACACCTCTGGGACATTATGTTTTGGTCCATCCAATGCCACCAGGTTGCACCTCAGACTGTCCAGGAGCTCAGTGATGCCCTGGTCCAGATCTGGGAGGAGATCCCCACAACACCATCTGTCATCTCATTAGAAGCATGCACCGATGTTGTCAGGCATGTATACAAGAACACAGGGGCCATACAAAGTGCTGCGTACAATTTTGAGTTGCTGCAATTAAATTTTGGCAAAATGGACTAGCCTGCCACATAATTTTTCACTCTGATTTTTGGGCGTCTTTGAATTCAGGGCTCTGTAGGTTGATCATTTTCATTTCCATCAAACGATGTGGCATCCTTTCGTTCCTAACACATTACCCAGTCTATATCAGTATAGATATCCAGGAGGATTTCTTTTTCCCATTGAGATCTGATGTGTTTTCAAAGTGTTCCTTTAATTTGTGAAAGTCCAAGGGAAAAATTGGTGCTGCAGTGAGTGTCAGGCAAACCAGCCTTTACACTAGAGATAAATTTGATTCCTTTTTTTGCCACCATCACATCTTACGACGTGTATGTCTTTGCATCATGCAGTTTATCGTTCAACCCTTCATTACGTAAACAGAGATTATGTCATTTTAGCTGTCCTCATCTTATCAAGTCAGCACAGATAAAGACTGGCTGTGCTGAAACAGCTTTTCCTCTTGTTAGAATGGAAATATCAGCAAACCCACAAGAGGCCTAACACTGAAGACAGCAATCTAAGCAAAAAAAAAATTAAAAATCCCACTTTGTATTTGCTGTGCTTTAATGCTGTGCAAATTGTGAATTGATTCTTTGTAAGTGCAATTCCACATAGGATTTTCAAAATAAATACAAATATATTATAAAAATATAATATAATAATATAAAAGCAAAATGTAATGCTAACATAAACAGAGGAACATTATGTAATTACATATTTTTTGTATATTTTGTATATACACAAAATATATATATATATATATATATATATATATATATATATATATATATATATATATATATATATATATATATATATATATATATATATATATATATGTATATAGGGAGGCGCAGTGGGTAGCGCTGCCGCCTCACAGTTAGGAGACCCGAGTTTGCTTCCCGGGTCCTCCCTGCGTGGAGTTTGCATGTTCTCCCTGTGTCTGCATGGGTTTCCTCTGGGTACTCCGGAGGTTAGGTTCATTGGCGATCCTAAATTGCTTGGTGTGTGGGTGGGTGTGTGTGTGTGCGCACCCTGCACCCTGTGTTGGCTGGGATTGGCTCCAGCAGACCCCTGTGACCCTGTAGTTAGGATATAGTGGGTTGGATAATGGATGGATGTATGTATATATGTATGTATGTATGTATAAAGTGTGTGTGTATATATTGTCGCAGATGGCTGGGGTCCTTGTGCGACCGGGATGCCTTTTCACTGACCTCGGACTCCTGCAGGGCTTCGTGGAAGATGGAGTTGGATACAGCCCTGTTGGGATCCGGGGCCTTCGAGAGCAGCTCTTCTGCCAGCACTTGAAGCACTTCTGGATGCCTCATAAAAGGAGCCAGCAGCCACTACACGGTGAGCCAGAATCGGGAGGAGAGAGACAAAGCTTGCCAGGAGGAGTGGAGGAGAAAGAAACTACAGATAGAAGAGTATTGTGCATTGTTCTGTATATTGGGACTACACTCACCTAAAGGATTATTAGGAACACCTGTTCAATTTCTCATTAATGCAATTATTTAATCAACCAATCACATGGCAGTTGCTTCAATGCATTTAGGGGTGTGGTCCTGGTCAAGACAATCTCCTGAACTCCAAATTGAATGTCAGAATGGGAAAGAAAGGTAATTTAAGCAATTTTGAGCGTGGCATGGTTGTTGGTGCCAGACGGGCCGGTCTGAGTATTTCACAATCTGCTCAGTTACTGAGATCTTCATGCACAACCATTTCTAGGGTTTACAAAGAATGGTGTGAAAAGGGAAAAACATCCAGTATGCGGCAGTCCTGTGGGTGAAAATGCCTTGTTGATGCTAGAGGTCAGAGGAGAATGGGCCGACTGATTCAAGCTGATAGAAGAGCAACTTTGACTGAAATAACCACACGTTACAACCGAGGTATGCAGCAAAGCATTTGTGAAGCCACAACGCACAACCTTGAGGCGGATGGGCAACAACAGCAGAAGACCCCACCGGGTACCACTCATCTCCACTACAAATAGGAAAAAGAGGCTACAATTTGCACGAGCTCACCAAAATTGGACAGTTGAAGACTGGAAAAATGTTGCCTGGTCTGATGAGTCTCGAGTCAGAATTTGGCGTAAACAGAATGAGAACATGGATACATCATGCCTTGTTACCACTGTGCAGGCTAGGGGTGGTGGTGTAATGGTGTGGGGGATGTTTTCTTGGCACACTTTAGGCCCCTTAGTGCCAATTGGGCATCGTTTAAATGCCACGGGCAACCTGAGCATTGTTTCTGACCATGTCCATCCCTTCATGACCACCATGTACCCATCCTCTGATGGCTACTTCCAGCAGGATAATGCACCATGTCACAAAGCTCGAATCATTTCAAATTGGTGTCCTGAACATGACAATGAGTTCACTGTACTAAAATGGCCCCCAAAGTCACCAGATCTCAACCCAATAGAACATCTTTGGGATGTGGTGGAACGGGAGCTTCATGCTCTGGATGTGCATCCCACAAATCTCTATCAACTGCAAGATGCTATCCTATTAATATGGGCAAACATTTCAAAAGAATGCTTTTAGCACCTTGTTGAATCAATGCCACGTAGAATAAAGGCAGTTCTGAAGGCGAAAGGGGGTCAAACACCGTATTAGTATGGTGTTCTTTATAATCCTTTAGGTAAGTGTATGTTGTGCCTGTGGAAGACAAGGAAGGAGTTTCCCACGAGGTGAAGAAAATAAAACCATTTGTGTTTTATCAGTGTGCCTCCTGCGTCTGTCTATGTTGTTTTAAGCACTTGTACAGTGTTATTGTCACAATATATATACTGTATATATATATATATATATATATATATATATATATATATATATATATATATATATAGTGAAAATGGGCCTCGACCACGAAAAGACGCCATGACAGCTATGTCCAAAAACATACACGTTTATTGTGCTTTCTCTATACAAATACACAGCACAATGCACAAGTCACTCACAGTCCTATTTCTTCTTTTCAGGCCACCTCCACTCCCCTCTCTTAAAGTTCCATCACACTACCTCCCAATTCTGGCTCCCAGAATGGAGAGAGGCGGCCCCTTTTATAAAGTACCCGGATGTGCTCCAGATGCTTCCTGACTAACTTCCTGAAGCACTTCCGGGTGTGGCAGAAGTGCTGCATGAGCACCCAGAAGCACAGCAGGTATATCTGTCTTCTGGTTTGGTAGCACTTCCTGTTGTGGCGGAAGTGCTGCAGTCCATGTTTCCTGGAATTTTCGGGCACCCCCTGGCAGTGGCCACGTGCCCCAATAGGGTAGAGCATCCCAGCTCTGATCTTGTGGCTCCCCTGCACCTCCCAGCCCTCTCGCATCCCTGGAAGGGTATTGGCGCTCTCCTGGTCCTTCCATGTCCTAGGCATTCTGACTGTGCAGCTGTCTATAACTATATATATATATATATATATATATATATATATATATATATATATATATATATATATATATATATATATATGATAGCTGACCCAGTGGCTTCGATCACTGTGTGCAAGGGAAAAAATAAAATGTAGTATATAAATTATTAAACAGTAAAACATTAACATGTAAGAAGTAAAGATACATTGAGTGGTACTGGAGTGCTTTTGGGTAAAGTGCATTTTAAAGGCACAATAACACAACAGGTAAGTAGCACTAACGGCAGCTTAAATGTATTTGGATCATCCAGATCCAGCAGGTCCCTTGTGAAAGCGCTACACGACTGCTGTGGTATAGAAATAACATTTTCTATGTGATCCTCCAAATTTCTGCCTGACAACCTTACGCTACGTGCCTGTGATTTAAGAGAAAAATTATTCTGAGAAATGTGGACACTGGCCTTCTGTGCTTAACTGCCAAACAGTTCCCAAGTCCAATACTTCACATGAAGAGGTCGGTACATCTTCTTAGATGTAAACCCTTCATGTTCTTAAAAGAATTCATCACAAAAGCAACCTTGAATGTTGCGGGGTTTTAGTGACCTGAACTCACCTTAAGGGACAGTAAGTAGACGTGCAGCGCAATTTACAAAGAGAGTCATGCTTCGATGGCACCGATTACACTCATTCGCAATGATTTCCACTCTCCCAGGCGCCAACAGGGCACTCGAAGTGTCAAAAACAGTGCAAGAAGAGAGGACACTGCCTGAAACTGCGAAGATCTCGACCCGGCGGAGCAGCCCGACTTACGAGCCTCCCAGCGTCCAATTTGTTCTCATGACCCCTCGCCACTGAAGGTGGTCTCGTCTTCACATTGTTTACAGCTCGGCACAGTTAAAAAGCAGAAAGACGCAAAGATGTTTTCCTCATCTCTTCTATTATGAAATACTGGCAATTAAAAAAAAAAAGTTACAATGTGGCAGTTTCCACGACATTCACAGCTTTGGAGTCCAGAGAGGAGAGTTGTGAGAGGGTGACGAAGGGCACACTTCTATGGGATAGATCGGTGTGTTTGTGTTTACTTCTTTTCAATATCAGTAAAATAACTCTCACACAAATAATAACAATTCATAAAGACGATATAAAAATGGCATCCACAAACAAAGTGATTAGTTCCTGTATTATAATATGTTCTGTGGTCATACGTAATTTCCATTTCACGTGGTCAATTTCCATTTCAAACGCGAAACGAATTATATATATATAGATATATAAAACACCTACATATATATATATATATATATATATATATATATATATATATATATATATATATATATATATATATAAAATATAGATAGTTAGATAGATACTGCAATGGTGCCTGGATAGATTCCAGCCCTCCACAACACAAATTGGTTGAGTTCAGCAGGTTAGACAATATTATTATATCATGCAAGTCACAGGATTTTATGTCATGTCTGTGGTAAATCATACACCGTGGTAAACTATATAGTGCACATGATGATATGGTGGTATATTAATGACATTAAAAAAGCACACAATACTTACTGTGCATGCTATCTAAAAGTTTACAAAGGTACATATAATAACTATGAGAGTAAAGTTCATGTTATGCAACTTCTTTATCACTCCTATATAAGATGTGCATGTTTCTGAATAACAATTTATTTATTTTTAAAGTATTAATAATTTATTTACCTTATGCACATTTTTCATCTTACGCTTGGGCTTTATATCCATTATACAAATGGTTCTACATAGCATTTCTGTTTTAAGTTCTAGTATATATTTGTACAAAGCACTTGATATCCCTGAATGTTTAGCAAGCCACAGTCAACTGATTAGATAAATGTTTTAATCTGAGAGAGTGTTTTTTTTTATTTCAAATATATGGAATAAATAAACTTTCAGTCCACTGGTTCTGCAGGTTTTATAAAGAAGGTGTAGTTTTATATTAATGAAATTAAGTACCAAGGTTACATTTAGCAACCAATATTCATGTATTTCATGGTGTCTGTTGTATATAATTTTAATAACCATGTGCTTGTTACAAAATCAAATAGTATATGAGTGCAACTCTGCTACATTACCAAAGTATTCATTTTCTTCATACAGAATCAAGCGGCACATTATGTACTCCAGTTCAGTTTGTACACATAGTTATGAGAAAATATTTCACCTGTTCAGCAACCTTCAGTAAAATGGGAAAGAAATAATATAATTATGAATTATGATATAACAAAATGTTTGCTGTTGAAAGGAGACTGCAGTTGTAGCTTGGAGCAGGCTTACAGTGACAATCGGGAGAAGTGCACTCTGGCTTCATGTTTCCGCATTAGTGTTTAACCAGTTCCTAATATAGTGGGATTTGTTCAAGAATACTGTTTCCATGTGACACAACTTCACACATTTATTGCTGATAAAAATTTCTGAATCCACTGCATGAATAGCATGCACTTTATCTAAATAACTTGGAACTTCAGAAGTGTGGTTGCTGCAGTTCCTTAGAGTTTTTAGATTGAGTTTGTCATTAAAATATGAATGAATGGCTAGGTTGCTGACAGGGTGTGGAGCAGATTTAGATGTGCAAAATTTCATTTTTAAATGAAAAATAGAAAGGACATCATGGTGGTTGTAAATGGTGCCTCCTAGCTTGATGGGTTTAAATTCCCATGAGGAGAATGCCTGTGTGAAATCTGAACATCTTTCCCAGGAGTAACTTTTCCCAGGTTGGTGTGGTACAGATTATGTCAACTGATGACTCTGAATTGCTCCTGAATCACTGAGTTGTGCTCGTTAAGAGAATGTTGTCCTGTCTAAGTTTGGTTGCTTCCATGCACCTAATTGTGATAGAGTAGGTTTTGGCCAGTTGTGACCATGATTTTAAATACATGTGTTTGGTGCTGCAAGGAGTACACAACAGGAGCTGGGTATTAAGATGGTCTGGCACAGCGACAACTTGCTTAGGAAGCACATTTGATCATGCCAGTGGAAATGGGCTGCCATCATCCAGGGGCATTATGCCTCATAATTATGTAGCACATCATCAGTAGGGTGGTATTTTTCCCTTGTATGCTGTCCAGGATGGGAGGTGTCACCAGCAAAATTGGTGTCCCAGTTATTTACTCTGATTTTTGCATATCATCAATGATAGATTGCGGCAGAGGACTTCTTCAGCATACTTGATAGTAGTTTGTGTTTGACTTTTTGTATTTTGCAGTCAGGAAGCCAAAAAAACAACAACAGGCAATGAAAGCCCTTTATTTTACAGTGACACATTGAATGGGCTTTCAACATTAGTTGCTTCAGAAGAAACATACATTGCTCTGGTTCTTTTGTGATATAAATGGTGTTTTTGAACTGGCTGGAAAATATGGTACTGTGATGGAAACCGGGGCATCAGCGAGCCCCAAACACATACACACAGTCCCGGGTTCGATTTAAGGTTGCTTTATTCACCTTAATTCTTCCAACCAGTAGCAAAAGCACAAAAACAAGTTTTCTTTCTCCACAATTCACACCACCACTGCACTGCCCACCTCCAGTCAAGTGTTGCCTCTCTACCTCCCAGCTCCAAATCCCCTTGATAAGGGAGTGCGGTCCTTTTTACTACAGACCCGGGAGCACTTCCGGTGCCAGGGTGATGGAAACCCTTCCAGGTCATACAGAAGTCCATTATGACAGGGCACTTGTCTCCCTACAGCGCCCTCTCGTGGCACCCAGGCTTCCCACTGGTCATGGATATCTGGGGCTGCTGCCATCATTGGGCTGTCCGTCCATCTCTTCCCATCGTTCCTTCTAGGTCTGATCCCTTTATCCTCCCTGGCTGGGATGCCCATCTGCCTGTTAGGACCCTCCTATCTGGGTAAGGAACCATCCCCTCTTCTGACCGGGATGCCCATCCAGCCCCTGTGGCATCTACAGTACCCAGGAATTTAATGGACTCCATTACATTAACAACTTTGATTGCAGGGGTCTGGTGTTGAGGACTACCTCCGCAAGTCTTTTTTTTGTTAATATTTGAACAGTAATAAGTTCCAGATTGCTAAGGGCAAAATCAAAATGTTCAACTCCCTTTCTGTACATAAATTTATCTTGATAAATTTATCTGTGATAAGCCTTTTTAGGATTAAAAGTCAAGATGGAGGTAAAAAGCTTAGGGGTAATTGTTGACTGTAATCTGAATTTTAAATCGCATATTAATCAGATCACTAGGACAGCAAGTTAGACCTCTTATATCACTGAAAGATGCTGAGAAATTAATTCACGCTTTTGTTTTCAGTAGACTAGATTACTGTAACGCACTCCTCTCAGGACTACCCAAAAAAGACATAAATCACTTGCAACGAGTGCAGAATGCAGCTGCTAGAATCCTAACTAGGAAAAGAAAATCCGAACACATTTCTCCAGTTTTAATGTCACTACACTGGTTACCTGTGTCATTCAGGATTGACATTAAAATTCTGCTTATGGTTTATAAAGCCTTAAATAATCTCGCTCCATCTTATATATCGGAATGTCTGACACCTTATATTCCAAATCGTAACCTCAGATCCTCAAATGAGTGTCTCCTTAGAATTCCAAGAACAAAGCTTAAAAGAATAGGTGAGGTGGCCTTCTGCTGCTATGCACCTAAAATCTGGAATAGCCTGACAATAGGAATTTGCCAGACTAATACAGTAGAGCAGGTTAAAACACTGCTGAAAACATATTACTTTAACATGGCCTTTCTATAACTTCAGTTTAACTTAATTTAACTTAATCCTGATACTCTGTATGTTCAATTCATCATAACTATTCATGGTGGCTCTAAAATCCGTACTGACCCCTACTCTCTCTTCTGTTTCTTTTTCCGGTTTCTTTGTCGTGGTGGCCTGCGCCACCTCCACCTACTCAAAGCTTCATGATGCTCCAACAATGATGGATGGATTAAAAGGCAGAAGTCTACGTGACCATCATCATCAAGTCTTTCCGTGAGAACCCTAAATCCAAAGAGGACTGTTTCATTTATATTGGGTAGAATGCCCAGAGGAGACTGGGCAGTCTCATGGTCTGGAATCCCTACAGATTTTATTTTTTTCTCCAGCCATCTGGAGTTTTATTTTGTTTTTTCTGTCCACCCTGGCCATTGGACCTTACTCTTATTCTATGTTAATTAATGTTGACTTATTTTGTTTTCTTATTGTGTCTTTTATTTTTCTATTTTTTATTATGTAAAGCACTCTGAGCTGCTGTTTGTATGAAAATGTGCTATATAAATAAATGTTGTTGTTGTTGTTACAAAAATGCCTGATCTGAATATTTAAGCAACTTGACTTTGGGGTCATTTGAAATTCAGCTCTTGGTGTACAGAGAGTACAACTATTGAGAAAGGCCCCAACCTTGTAATTTACCTGTGCTGGTAATATGACATGCATATCTCTTCCAAGTTGCCAGAACGTTCTAGATCCATTGGAGATAGATCAATACAGCTTAATTTGTGACAACTTGTGTTGTGTTGATAGTGTTAAAAGCTTTAGGTAATAAAAAGAATTCTAGCATAAGCAGCATCATCCACAGATCTTTTAACTCTGCATGCAGACTGTAGGTGGAAGGAAGTACAGATGAGAAGAAGTGACCTTGAGGTAGGACAGAATCAATTAAATTAAATGTTTTCCAAAGATGACAGGTCAACATAATTTGTAGTCATTTAGATTGATTATTTAGTCCTTTTTCCAAGAACAGTAACACTCTGGGACACCGAACTGGGCCAGTAATTAGCTTAAAAGCCTGCAAACAATAGAGCTGTCACATCTAATTAAAACCAAATAACAGAGAGGCAGACAGTACTGTTAAATTAAATGTTTAGAGAGGATTTGAGCAGGTGAACACACTAAACCTAAATATTGCCAAACTAATTCAACTAAACTAGCTTTGGTTAAGGTTAGGTCAGGTTGCTACACCCACAACACACAACAAAACAGCTTGGGATCCTGGTTGGCAAACCTCCAGGCAGACACGCGGTCCAGTCCCATCCTCCGGAAATGACGATCTAACTGCCACAGCCAGGTGTTACATGGGCCTCCCCTTGGCCTGGTCTAGCCACCCGAGTCCTCAACAATGAGGACCCTGGAAGCTGGATCACCCTCGGAGAAACGTGCCACATGGCCATTGTGCTGTAACTGAAGCTCCCTCACAATGCAGGTAATGTGCCTCATTCGGGACTCCATGAGCAACCGCTCATTTGACACAAAGTCAAACCAATGGTACCCAAAAGGTCATTGCTTTTTTTGCAGAAAGTTCAGTTCACATGTGGTCCAAGTGTAAATAATTAATCACAGTGACGTCACACATCAAACAGTGTGCAACCGACATGCCTAGTAGCAGCATGCAGTTTCATTCCAGTGAACTGCTGCCGATAAATTGATACCAAATGAAAAAGCAAATGCAACTAAGAAAATAAAAAATTTCTCCTCAATTAAATCCTGACTAGGGTGGGCTAGTTGGGACCATGTTTTAGTATGGCTGGTTTCTGTCTGTCTGTTCCATGATATGGAAGCTGTTGTCAAGGGCTACGAAAAAGTGATATTTGGTCTAGATGGTGAGACTAACAGGCCTTTAGATGCAGCCAAGTGGCAGACAATATGTCCATTTGAAGGCACAAAGTTGTGGACTAACCTGTGAGAAAGGTACAAAGGTAACATAATGTAGTCTATTACATCCATGCAGCCTTAGAGCTCCTCAACTGCACCAGCAGACAAAGTCCAGACCGATTTCCTGTTTGACAACGGTTTTTGCTTGCATGTGCATGGTTCAAGTATCACAAGAGTTGCATGAGATACAGGATGGTATGATCCAAAGTTTTCCTAACTCTAAATCATATCTGACCATTATTAAGAGTTTCACATATGCTCATAAGACAAAAATAATTGAAAAAGTATACAGTCTAATGTCACATAACAATAAACATTATCAAATACCACTTAATCTTGGTTAGGGTCGGTCTGGTAAGAACTTATCCCATCACCTTTGAGTGCGAAGCATGAACCAATATTTGATGAGTCACCAGTCCATTGAGGGATAAACTAATGCACACACCTACACTTACATGGGGATTATAAAGGTCTTAGAAAACCTGCTGAAAAAGTGGGATTTTATATCATTTCACAATTCTGTGAATTGTCTCAAATCTTCTTTTTGTGTTCAGGACAATAATAAAGGTTTGTCGGGTTTGGCTCTGTGCTAATGAGATAATAAAACGGGCTACTAGCTAATGAAAGGTAGATGCAAAAAAGGCAGCCATACTTGGAAAAGAGAATCATTGACCTTACAGATCAACCCCTGCATCAATTTTCAAAACATGTAATCCCATTTAAAGAACATAAAGAAGATGAACACTACAAAAAGGCACAGCTATACAACTGCAGTGCAGTCTGTGATAAATTACCTTTTATTTATTTTGCATTTGTAATTTCTTTAATTACTATTTATAACAATGTGCTATATGAATATATGTTGTTGTTATTAGTGCATAATGAAAAATGCCAAATGCACTGTTACAGGTCACAATGACACAATAATGTATTTTTCTGTTTGAGTTACTTGGAGCACTAGCCGAGAAAACATGGCAAAAATCTACTTTAGGTATAATGTAGTGTATTTGGATGACTTTGTTATTTACTAGCCTATTTCAGAGCCGTACTTTAACCATTTTATGAAAAAAATTAAAACCCTCAAATATTCATTTCATTTTGGAATTAAAGAAGCCAATTACAGTATAGCATTTAAGTTAATCAACCAAATAAAAAATGTGGCACCAATCAGTTACCCACTGACAGTTTTATGATTAGGTTGCCTATTGTGGAGACCAGAATTTATGCACCCCTTTGTTCCTCAGACATGCACATCCGAGGCAGGCATTGGCATGAAAATTGATTGTGAATTCATTTAAGTACTATTTGCTTTGTCTAGGCTACAGGCGACGTTCATTTCTGCCTCTCCAAGCACTTTGCTTTTGGGCAACCCTCAAAGCTAATTCTGTAACCACTGGAGACTTTGTAAAGTTAGTAAAAATCAGGCTATAATATCTTTAGACCAACCCAGATTTCTTTATTTCTGGGCTCTAATATGAGGTCAAAAAGGACAGCTCTCCATTGAGATGTCTCTTTAACAGTGTAGGAAATATGAGGGATTTCTTTTTCATCCACCCAGAGACTCCAAATAAATGTAAAAAATTGAGGGACACTAATTCAATGTAGGTAGTGGTGTATACAGTACATGTAAGAAAAAAAAAATGATTGTTTGATGTAAATCAATTAGTTAATTAATTATCAGTTTTGCCTTTGGCAATGTCAGTAATTCATTAAATAATTTGGTAAGACTCCAACTTTCTTTGTCTTAGCTCTGTATGACAGGATTCTGGCTGTTAGACTTATAATCAGGTAACCAATGTATACTCATTTTAAGAAACAGAATAATATAATTTATTGATAAACATAAGGATTATAGTAATATAACTGCATACAGTACATACTGACATAGAAAACAGGACACAAGATAGCCGAGACAGGCAAACATATAACACACAAGAGGCTGGCTGTTTACTAGCTATTTATGTTATGATGTTGTATGTATTTTATTGGGTGGCATGGTGGCGCAGTGGGTAGCACTGCTGCCTCGTAGTTAGGAGACCCGAGTTCACTTCCTTCCCTGTGTGGAGTTTGCATGTTCTCCCCATGTCTGCGTGGGTTTCCTCCAGGTGCTTCCTCCCACAGTCCAAAGACATGCAGGTTAGGTGCATTGGAGATCCTAAATTGTGCTTGGTATGTGTGTGCCCTGCGGTGGGCTGGTGCCTTGCCTGGGGTTTGTTTCCAGCCTTGCGCCCTGTGTTGGCTGGGATTGGCTCCAGCAGACCCCTGTGACCCTGTAGTTAGGATATAACGGGTTGGATAATGGATGGATGGAAGGTAAGTTAAGTGATTTTTTGAGAGCTATGCAGTGAATCAGAGGTGGGGATCAAATAATTGATTGTGATTGTGATGCAGGTTTAGAATTGGTAAATCCCTAAGATTCTCAAAATTTATAGCAAATTTAGTTTCAGCATCTCATAGGTGAGTGCTAAGGTTTAAAAAATTCAAGAACCCAATGGAATTTGAACTGCCAAGGGAGCAGACCTGTGGGTCCCTTTAAATGTATTATTCCTAGAAATGTCAACAGTGTTAACCTCTGGCACCTCTACAGATACTGAATGTACCAAGGTTTCACAGTATTTGGACATTGACATTCAGCTGTTCATTTGTAAACTTGAACGCTCTCAAGATTGTAATGAGAACATAAGAACTGCTGACATACAGTCTATTAAACACCTAAACCCACCCCCCTGACATTTTGGTGGAAAATTGCCTTTCTACAGCCTGCATGTTTCAATTACAATACCTGGTTTCACTGTTCCAGTGCAGTTTCTGGGAATTTAGCACAGGGTATATGCACATACTGTTCCCTAGTGGCCCCTTCATTCCCACACTTGAACAAGCACGGCTCTTTTCCAATCCTGGAGGCTGTCTGAGAAGATAAGTATATAAATATTGTCAGACGTGTGCATTTCAGGTAAAGGTTTTAGTTGGTTTGGGGTGGGGTGGGAGAATTAACATAGTTTATGTTTAATCTAAAATGAAAGTGTAGCTGCTGGAGGACAACTGGCTTCACTTCTACACACTAGTCCTATATTTTTTACTTGTGACATCTGGGCTGGGAGCACATAGTAGGACCATGAGCTGGACCAAGAAGTTTTAGGAGTAACAAAGAGGAGGAATGAGATGATGTCCAGCAGCAGGGCCTGTTCATGAGCTTTGTGGAAGATTGACCTAACATTGCATTCAAATGCTACTGAACAGATGGAAAGTGTGAGTCAAAAATAATCTGGAGAAAATCAATGCTACACAAAATCACTGAGTTCTGGCGTAACACTGCGCTTTCACTGTAGTCAATTGCATTAAATAAATAATGTAACCTGGTCAGCCAGAAATGTAATATTTGTGGTCAAATCACTTGTGGAGCAAGTCACACAAATTTTATTATGTTTAATTCATTCTTTATTAACATGAAAAAGATGCAGTTCATCTTTAATTGTTTTAAGTTCCTAATCTAAACAAATCAACAGCAACTTCACATTCCTTAGAAAAGATAGACTGGAAATTAACTTCAATGCACTGAACTGGGAAGGTGAAACATCACCAGTTGGAGCTCAGAAAACCCTAATAGCATGTAAACGCACATAAGGCATCCATCATTCCAACTATGTGACCCAAAGATGCTCATGGAGAGAGTTTAAGTAGTTCACATAGGCTGCTGCCAGAGGAGGAATTCGCTGTATACGTAGTGAGTGAGATCAAGCCCACAGGAAGAAGAAAGTAAAAGAGAAAACAAAACAACTTTGAAATGCTCTACAAGAGTACTATTTCTGTTTGACAAGTCTTGTAGGAAATGAATAAAAGTTTTTGTGGAATTAAAAGAATAAAATAACTAGTGTTAGTAATCTTCCCAGTGGCTGGAATACACTCTAGAGGTTACAAGTTTCTCTCTCTCTCATATACAGGTATGTACAGTATTAGCAAGAAAATGCCCTTATGACATTTCTTCACACCCTATATATTGCCAAGCAAGCAAAAATACCAACACAGTGCTTTTATTAAAAAGGAAACACATACTGTACCAAGGAAGGAATCAACAAACTGAGGAGTAAAGCACCAAATCACCCTGTTTATTTCTTGGGCCTAGCTACACAAGTACTGAAGACAGTCAGATCCCAAGCTGTGCATCAATCCAGAGTGCCTATTACATCCAACTCATAAAAAGCTCACATATGTAAAAGTAAAATACAATAAAACATTAATCAGGTGCCTTTCATTTTGTGATAGACCCCATGACTTGATCTGTTTTCAGTTTTTTTAAATGAGTCAATAGGACCAGTTACATAAATAAAGGATAGATAAATGAGAGGAGCAGCTTACAATGCAGTGTACTCTGCACTGGGCTATTCCACTGTTACAAAACATTAGTGCTTGCAGTTGCCAGATCACTCATAGTTACCTTGTGCAGAAGACTAAAGTAAACATTTACTCAAAGCAACAATTGGAGGTTGGCCTTAGACTGGCAAGATTACAAATGGTTTGTTGTGTTTCTTTTTAAAGCTTTGATTTTTTAAAAATGCTTTGATTTACTGTTCCTATGATTAAATGATATTTCTGTGAAAAATATAAATTTTTGTGTTATTATATACCAGTGCTTTGTGTCAACTTCTTTTGTAGATGACTGTGTTAGGATATACTGGGTTGGATAATGGATGGATGTAAACTGAACTAAGATAAAAATAACTACTTAATCTGGTATAGTGTTAAAAAGGTTTGATGAGGTAGTTTAGACAGATCATTTTGTATTTCATTATAATAATATACATGAAACTGCACAAAAATAAACAATGCAGACAAAGGTTAGGTTTAATAATCCTATCACATGTATTAAATTCACATATTCATTACTCTACAGATAAGATAACTGGTGACTTTAAACAGGTCAAGTGTCAGTGAGTGTTGGTGTGAGTATACCTTCAAACTAAATAAGGAGAAAACAGAAATGTTAGTGATTGGCAAAAATGGAAATAGTGAGGGTATTAGAAATAAACTTAGGCTTAAAAGACAAGACAGAGATAAAGTTAGGGGTAATTATTGACTCTGACCTCAATTCTTAATCACATATTAATCAGATCACTAGGACAGCATTTTTTCAATGAAGAAATATAGCAAAAGTTAGATCACTTATAACTTTGCAAGATGCTTTTGTTTTTAGTCAGCTAGATTACTGTAACGCACTCCTCTCATAACTTCCTGAAAAAAAGACATCAATCAGTTGCAACTAGTGCAGAACGCAGCTGCCAGAATCTTCATTAGGAAAAGAAAATCCGAACACGTCTCTGGTTTTGATGTCACTACATTGGTTACCTGTGTCATTTAGAATTGACTTTAAAATACTGCTTATGGTTTACAAAACCTTAAATAATCTCACTCCATCCTATATTTCAGAATATCTTTCCAAATCTTAACCTTAGATCTTCAAATGAGTGGCTGCTTATAACTCCAAGAGCTAAACTTAAAAGAAGTGGTGATGCAGCCTTCTGCTCATATCCACCAAAAATCTGGAATAATTTACCAATAGAATACAGTGGAGCACTTTAAAAAACTGCTAAAGCCTCATTATTTTAACGTGGCTTTCTCATGGCTTCATTTTAGTGTAACCCTGATGTTCTGTATATGCATTTACCTGTAATTATCGTTTTAATCATGGCTCCACAATCTGTACTAGCATCTACTTTCTCTGCTGTTCTCTTTCCAGTTTTCTGTGGTGGTGATCTGCGCCACCACCACCACCTGATCAAAGCACCATGCAGTCCCTACATGATGGATTGAATGCCAGATGTCCACATGACTATAATCGTCTAATTTTTCCACGTGAAGCCTGAAAACTATGATGACTGATTTAGATCATTTATTTTAGGTAGAATGCCCAGAGGGGGCTGGGTGGTCTTGTGGCCTCAGAACCCCTGCAGATTTTGTTTTTTTCTCCAGCCCTCTGGAGTTTTTGTTTTGTTTTTTTTCTGTTCTCCTGGCCATTGGGCCTTACTTTATTCTTTGTTACGTAGTAGTGCCTAATCTTATTTTTATATTTTTTTTATTTCCTTCTTTATCTTGTAAAGCACTTTGAGCTATATAAATAAATATTTTTGTTGTTGTTGTTCTGATGGACTGACATCCTTTTTTGCATGTTGGTGGCCAAAGCTGCTTCAGTAGCCTCTCTTTCTTTGATATCTTGTAATACACTGGATTGGTTAAAAGAGTGAATGGATAAACAGACTTCACAAAACATGCATGGCAGGCTAAATCACAACTCTAAATTGGCTCAGTATGAATTTGGATATCAGTATATTGTGCAAAGGAGAGGCACCAGGAACAAACTTGGTTATTTTCTCACCCCAGTGATCATTCCCTACAACTTGGTAACTAATTTAATAGGTTCTAAGAATGGATGGGCAAACTTAACACATGTATTTTAGACTAAAAGGCCCAGAGGTGACTCTAAGTTGGCCCATTTTGAATTAGTATGAATGTGCATGTGCTTGTGCCCTATGATGCTAAAGGTTTGCTTCTACCTTGCACCCGGTACTGCCAGAATAGGCTCCAAGCCTCAGTGAACCTTACTAGAAAACACAAATTCACAAAATGGATACATGGAAAGACTGTATGTTATACCCCATACAATACAATACAATTTATTTTTTGTATAGCCCAAAATCACACAAGAAGTGTCGCAATGGGCTTTAACAGGCCCTGCCTCTTGACAGCCCCCCAGCCTTGACTCTCTAAGAAGACAAGGAAAACTCCCAAAAAAAATCCTTGTAGGGAAAAAATGGAAGAAACCTTGGGAAAGACAGTTCAAAGAGAGACCCCTTTCCAGGTAGGATGGGTATGCAGCGGGTGTCAAAAAGAAGGGGGTCAATACAATACAGTACAATACACAGAACAAAACACAAGTAATCCTCAATATAATATAATAGTAAAATAAAATTATTACAAGTATGGAGCAGAATGTAACAGCAGATGATATCACAAAATATGATTTGGATTTGTTTAGAGTCCTGAAGACCTCAGCCATCAAGCTGTCTCCCCCTATTGGCCATTCCACAGCTGAGACAGCCAATCCGATGAAAGGACCCATCTACCCAACGATTCCTGCAATCTTCCATCAGGGATGATTTTACCGTAGGCAGGCAAAACAACTTGCCAGGTGGGCCATGGCACCAAGTGCCACATTTGAGTACCATGTACCCGTAATGGTAGCATTACAGAAAAAAAAATATATTGCAGCGCAAAAAAATGTTTAAGCAAAAGTGTTTTCAATCAAATAAGTCATGAGTGAGGAATGAAGGTTTCTTTGTGGATGTTTTTAAAGTGCTTTACAGCCTCTAATGCAGGTGGGCAGCTCTACAGCTTACCCATAGAAATGAAAAATCAAAGAACAGATCTCCTTAATATCTTTTTGGTTTCCCCTAGACAACAATGAGATCAGAAAGAAATAAAATGGAGTTGTTTGTGGTAACAAAACATTTTAATTTGATTACAAAACTGTGGTGCTTGCTTCCAAAAAATACTATTACTTCCTCTATTTCATATCACTGTGCTCCAAGTAGATTAAACTCATTCTAGAATAAAAGGCAGACAGTGTGGCATAGTGACTTTGGACTTCAAACCCTGAGGCTGTGACTTCAAATCCAGCTAGTGACACTTCATCTGTCTGTGCTCCAAAAGGAAAAATAAAAAAAATGATAGGGATCATATCTCATATGTTATAAGCCACCCTGGATAAAGGCAACAGTCCAATAATAAGTAAAAATATGAAGTCTTGAGAAAGATTAAAACAAGACTGGATCTCAGAAAATATAACATGCTTTTTAAAACAAATTCTTACTTTGACTCTTTTTGCCTTAGTTGTATCTCATGTCTTCTTTTTGTCTAAGGCTATTTCTCCTACTGAATTTTAGAAGAAACAAAGTTGCTTCTTACTAGAAACATGAATGAGAATCTCCTTTAAGTCTCATGAGCCGTCAAAGATCAACCTCTGAACAGTAAACGCTGACAATGAGTATACGTGTGCAGAGATATATTTTTTTCTATAGACCTTCACAGTGGACCCCATCCATCCAAAGTTTGAGAGCTGAAATCTATGAAACAAGGTCTTTAGCTGTGTAAGTAAGTGCTGAGACAATTAAAGCTTCAAATAACAATAAAATATTAATAAAGTCAATTAAAAATGTAACCAGTAACTAAGGAGGACGCACTGGTGGCGCACTGGTAGTGCTGCTGCCTCACAGTAAGGAGACCAGGGTTCGCTTCCTGGGTCCTCCCTGCATGGAGTTTGCATGCCCTCCCTGTGTCTGCGTGGGTTTCTTCCCACAGTCTAAAGACATGCAGGTTAGGGGGATTGGCGATCCTAAATTGTCCCTGGTGTGTGCTTGGTGTGTAGGTGTGTGCCCTGTGGTGGGCTTGCACCCTGCCCAGGATTTGTTACTGCCTTAAGCCCTGTGTTGGCTGGGTTTGGCTCCAGCAGACCCCCGTGACCCTGTGTTAGGATATAGCGGGTTGGATAATAACTGACTGACTAAGGAAGATTAAGTCATATTAGACTGATGTAAATAAAAAACATTGGATTAGAATAAAAAAATAAGTAATAGCACAGAACACAGACAGAAACATGTTGAGCTTACTGGCAGGCAGAATGAAAAAAATGCTAATAGCTTATTCAAGTTTTCAAAAAAACCCAAATACTTTGGATGTCATGTGCAGGAATGAAAAAATGTGATTTCAATTATGGTAAGCAAATGAGGTGAAAAAGTTAAAGGCAGTGTTAGAATAGGCAAGACTAAGTGAAAATTAAGAAACCTAAAATATCTAGGTAATAGATATCATTGATGTAACAATAAATGTCGCTCTGTTCGGTTGGTGAATATGATTACCCAGCTACTTATTAATTTCTAAAACTGCAGTTGAACTGATGGAGAACCGCATTAGCATAACAGCACTGTAGTTACCAATGCAGGATCACGGCACCAGGAAACTAAATTTGAATGTGATCTTTGCACATTCTGTGTGGGCTTTGTTTGGCTTTTCTCCGAGTACAGCCATTTTTACCTGTCTCCCCAAGATGTGTCTGTTAAGGTAAGTGGTGTCTCCAAATTGGCTCTTTGGGCATGATTGTGGTCGTGTAGGTGAGTGTGCCCTCCAATTGAAGGTCCAGAATTAGCCTTTGCCTTTTGCCCAATGATCATATACTGTATGTTCTGGCTCCCCAAAACCCTAGACTGGTATAAATGTTGTGGACCACCAAGGGGGCATACCAGCCTCCCTACCCAACACAGATAGGCAGACACAAGTTCAATTCTAGCACGCATGTTTATTCCTGTGGGGAAGCCCTTTCCCTTTGCTCCTCACAGCACAGCACAGTACACAAGTAGCACAACACAGTCCATTCCGTCTTTCTTTGTCGCCTCCACTCCCAACAAGCTTTGTCCACCTCCTCCCAACTCTGGCACTTCGAATGGAGTGAGGCGGCCCCTTTTGTAGGACACCCAGAAGTGCTCCAGGCGCTCCCAGATCCTCTTCCGGCTGTGGCTGAAGTGCTGCAGCCCAGGGCTCTGAAACTGTTCAAGCACCCCCTGGCGGTGGCCACGTGCCCCAGCAGGGCTGAGTTTCTAAACTCCAAGCTTGTGGCCCTGCTGTGAGCCAAGGGGGTTGACCTCCCAAGTTTTGGGTTAGGTATTGCCCTGAATATGCCCAGTCCCCCCGTCCCCCCATCACAGGGGCATCCTGGCCAGGCAAAGGCCCCAGCCATCTTCTACAATGTGTTCAAGAACTGATTAGCTAGATGAATGATGATGTACACCTGCAGGCTCAGATATTGATTTAAAAGCTGATTAATGCGGATGTTGTCTGTTCCATGAACAAAATGAATCCTGTATCAGTCAGGAACACCCGATCAGTCAGGTACACCAACAAGGGAAAACATAGTGTGGGAAAAATAAAGAAAGATGAACCTTACCCCCAAATACCAACTCACAGAGTGTATAAAATCAGACACAGAAATTGACCTTAAAATGGTAGCTGTTTTTTCTGGACACTTCATGCAGTAGTGAGTAAAATCAGATGTTTAAAACTGCAAGACTCTACTGCCATCAATAGGTCATTCGAAATCTTGACAAGATTCATTCCTGCATTATAACTGAGTAGTGCTGTGATCAGCTGTTTAGTATAATTTAATAGTTTCTGCATTTTCCTTGGGCTTTTATCAAAACACCTGTGTGTTGTTATGTAAGTTCAAACAGTAGTGTGCAGTATATGCCATCAATGGTTCAAAAGTACAAGGCGCCATACACATCTTCATTGTCTGAGACTATAGATATGATTTGTCAGTGTGGGTTTCTCTTTACCTCTTTTTCTGGTTAACGATTACCACATAGCACAATCAATTTCTTGTTTTCCTTTTTTTCAATTATTATATCAGTCTCACTGGCATATAGCAATATTCTGTCAGTATGAAAGGAAACATCATTACCATTTCAAGCAGTTTCTGTTTCCAGATTGGCAGATTTGTAATGCTCACCTTGTAATTCTGAACTGCTGTGAAACTTCAAATGCTGAACTTCTTGAAACAGACATTGTTGTTCACATGCTTTGCACTCATATTTTTTGTAGATATTTTTAGATAGATGCAAGTGCGTATTGGTGGAAAAAACTCCAGCAGGGCAGCGTGCTGAGCCCCCTCCTTTACTCTCTCTACACCCATGACTGCGTAGCTAAGTACAGCTCTAACACCATCCTCAAGTTTGCTGACAATACTACTGTAATAGGTCTGATCAGCGAGAATGATGAGATGGCCTACAGGGAGGCGGTCAGACTCCTGTCAGAATGGTGTCAGGACAACAACCTCACCATCAACGTTAGCAAAACTAAGGAGATGATTGTGGATTTCCGCAAACAGGCAACAGAGCACAGCCACATCTACATTGGAGGTGAGGCAGTGGAGCAGGTCAGCAGCTTTAGGTTTCTCAGAGTCACCCTCACTGATGACCTTAAATGGTCAAGTCACGCTGCGGCAGTAGTCAAGAAAGTCCAACAACACCTGTAGTTCCTCTGGAGACTGAGTAAAGCCCGGATGTCCCCAACAACCCTGTGCAGATTCTACAGGTGTACTGTGGAATCCATCCTAACAGGAGGCATCACATCCTGGTAACTGCTCAGTTCAGGACTGCAGAGCTCTACAGTGTGTGGTGAATCCATGACATCCACACTACACGCTGTCTCAGGAAAGTGAACCGTATCAGGCACGACCCCAGCCACCCTGCACTGTCACTTTTCAACCTCCTCCCATCTGGGAAGCGACTAAAGTCCATTCGGACATGCACGTCCAGGTTCAGGAACAGTTTCTACCCAACTGCAATCAGACTCATGAACAATCAGTAACCTTGTGTCACCTCCACTACTACCTGCACATATACTTCTGCCACTGTCTCTATTTATTCCTAGAATTCTGGTTTTATTTATTTACTTATTTATATTCATTTATTTATTGTGTGTGTGTAATTTTTTTTTGTCTGTGTTCACTGTCTGCAGGGGCACATGCAAGCAAGCATTTCATTGTACATGGTACTTGTACTTGTACACATAACAATAAAGAATTGAGCTTGAGCCTGAGCTTGGCATTGACATGCACTGGTAAGTTACTGGTATATGAGACTCAGCAAGCTCCTTTGAGTGCTGCTCATTTCATTTACTTATCAGAACAATTCTAACAGCATTACAGTAAGTAAAGTTAGTGTACTTTCTTTAAGTAGTGTTTTCCTTGTGCTGGTCCTAATTATGTCACAAATTAATCTGTCTTTTTTATTTCATCCCAAAAATCCCAAAATCTACCCCAATATGTAACATGTATGCTTCAATGGTTTTGCCTGGGTTCTGAATTATAGTATTAAATGAACATTTTCCATTGTGATATTTGTTTATGGTCTGCAAATTTCTCTGAACATTCTACTCAGGAATTCAGGATTCCCATTTAAGTCAAGCAGTGACATCTTGTCCACTGTTGTCCATCACTGCCAGAGCATATATGAAAGGTGTCCGCTTTAAATAGGCTGCAGTCCCGCAAGACAAGTGAGTATGTAGGATTTTGTTTTAGCTTGGTTGTCATTGTGGACTATGGCACTGACATTGTCATATCAATATTGAAATATCCACCAATTCTCAGCTATGTCACTGTCGAACCTTAGGGGCCCAAGTACTGAAATCCTTGAACAATCTTATCTTCTCTATTTATAAGCTGCCATACCAAAATGAATGGTGAAATGATCACCTTCTCAGACTGATGGTCAGTTAAATTGAAAAGTAGCTTTTCAAACTAAGTATTACTTTTTACTTTAACTTCAAACATTATGTAGTTTGGGGTACAATAATTTATAAAAGGACATTAGTACTTTTGAGAACTGCCAACAATTTAACAAAGGCAACTACAGAATGTGCATTTCAATACCTTAAACAGAATTACCACCTTGACAGTGGTGCAGTAGTTTTGGTACTGCCACAAAGTAAGGAGATCAGTGTTTGTGCCCCATTTTGCATGTCCATCCCATGTCTCCATAAGTTTCTCCTGGGTGCTCTGGTTTCTTCCAGTTGTCGAAAGACATGCAGGTTAGGTGAACTGGTGACATTAAATTGGCCCTAGTGTGGGGTGTGTGTGACTGTGGTTGCCCTGTGACGGACTTACGCCTTGTCCGATGTTTGCTCCCACCTTGCTCCCTTTGCTAGTTGCGATAGCTTCCAGCACCCCCTGCAATCTTGGTCTGGATTAAGAGGGTTAGAAAATGAAATTACATTACAGAACACGTATGCAATAAAATAAGTAGTTGTGTAAGAAGTCTAAGGTTCACACACATGGACAAACTACCAGTTTGTCTACAATTGCCAATACTTTTTTAACTCTTTCAGGGCTGATGTCGATTTCTGTCAAAAGGAGGAGTTGACGTTTGTAATTGACTGTAAACTGTGACAAAACCAACCGTTATGTTTTAGTTGGACTGTCGTTGCTAGAAGGAAAGTGTTGATCGAGATTTCCTGCACTCCCAAGATTAGCAAGTTGCCAGCAATGGCAAAAATGGCACCGACATCTGGCAAGAGATCAAAGCGAATGTGTAAAGCAAAACACTCCGTGGATAAAGCTTTGCCAATTATCTCTGAACTGGACGATGACTTGTCAGACTCAGATTTTGATACAAGTGCTCGAAAACGAATATGAGGTTCCAGCTTCAGCTGACTGGTCCCCAGCCAATCGTTATACTGACAACGTTTGCCTGGGAGAACTGCCACTTAACAATGATAAGATGTAGAAACCAAACTGCAGTGCGCTGAGATTTTGTCCCAGCCACACAAAGACAGCCTGGCAGCAAGCCTGCCACATATTCTTGGCAAACTGGCAGCCATAGCATGCAGCAACAGATGTTTTATGTTGATTTCTGTTTGCTTTTCAGAAAACTATGTTTATTGGAAAAAAATATTCAGCCCTCAAAGAGTTAATTGCTACTGAATAATAATAATAATAATAATAATACATTTTTTAAATATATTACCTTTTCCATGCTCAAGGTGCTATCTGGCTATCCATCTCTGGAAAAAGAGTTAGAAACAAAAGGAGACCAGAAAGGCCTTGAACAGAAAGTATCTCATTATGCTGATGATGTGGTGCTCTGTATCAGTTAGACATACTTATCATTGCCATTTACTTTAAAGCTACTGGGCAAATTTTATAGGGACTCAAAATTAATTTGAATAAAATGAATTGTGTTGCACATCAGACACATTTCATTAATGTAGTAATTATTAGTTTCATTAATAGGTCACATTTCATTCAATTTCTTAGAATATTTGATAATTATTATTATATTTACAATTAGAATATAACCAGGTAACTCAGCTAACTCTCTAACTCAGTTTCTAGGTTGCCGGCCATCATTTTTGCTCTAACCAGTTTCTTAATTCCCTGGCCATCGGACCTTACGTTTATTCTATGTTAATTGGTATTGTCTAATTTTATTTTTAGATTTTGTCTTTTTTATCTTTCTTCATCCTGTAGAGCATGCAATTTGAGCTACATCTTTTGTATGAAAATGTGCTATATAAATAAATGTTGTTAATTAAAATTCAAATCTTGCAGTTAATGAAACGTCATTTAATTTCATGACCTGACAGTGCTCTCATTCCACCAAATTAGTGATTTTGAAAACTGCTGATTTTCTTTCTTTCTTATTTTTTTAAAGCACCATCACGTGTGTTTTGGACATTTACAGAGCCAAATTTCTTTTTTCTTTTCAAAATTTTTATTTAAACAGAAATTATTTGATGGGTACATACATGCAAATGTAATTAAGTTAGCTGGTCATTTGTTGTCTCTCTTTGTATCTCATTTATTGCTTGGTTCCAGGATAAGGAAAAAGAAACAGTTAATGGTTTTGAATTTTAAAACTAGGTCATTTAAAATTAAGGCAAAAGACGTTCATTCCATTAGTGGTTGGTTACTAATTAAGAAAATGATCACTGCAGCACTCCAGAATCTGAGTCTTACACCCCAACTTCAAACTAGGAAAAAAAAACATATTTTCTTTATTATGACAAGAATTAATTAATGCTGTTTTATAAATTAGCTTGCTAGATTGCTGTTTAATTTTTTAGATTTTTTGGATACTTCAGTTTATTGAGGTACTGTGTGATACTGGTCTCACCGTTCACATAGCTCTCCAACTAGGTACAGAGAAGTACTGAGTATTGAACATGATTAAAAACAATTTAAACATTAATGTTTACAGAGTTGTACTGATTGTATTTTGACTGAGTTGTGTGTCACTTATTTAATGACATACTGTATATAAGCTCAAATAAACTAAAGTTAATAATACTATTGGGATCATGCCTTTATCAAAGTCAGCTTACAATATTTGAGCTATAACTGGTTACATTTCTTTTTTTACCAATTGGAGCACAGGAAGGTAGAGAGGCTTTCTCATGACCACACAGTGTCAGCAGCAGGACTGGAACCCATACCCTCAGCGTCTGAAGTCCAAAATCTTTAACCACTAGGTCAAACGGTATAGTGTTTACGTTTGTTTAATAAATTAGAGTTTGAAAGAAGAACATTAAATAAATATACATAGCATTATCTGAGACTTAAGACACTGGATTCTCAAATAGAATATAATAAACTCTATGTGAAATTTAATGAATGATATACTATTTGTTTATGAAATGTACGGACTGGAGCCTAATGCAGAACAGTAGTAGAAGCTGCGCTCTCGGGACCACAATTATCCAAGCATTTATTTATTTATTTACCTGAAACAAAGTCTTGACTCTCCTTGTTGGAAGACAGCCTCACACCGCCCACTGCTGAAAGATTGACAAGGCTGTCTAAACTCCTATTGTGTTGCCTTGCTACAAACCCGCCCCTACTTTTCAGGGATTGGCTATTTTTCTAAACCCCTGTCTGCTCGGTACCGTTATTCTTGAATTACGGCTATACGATATGTATATCCTTCACGAAGCAGGCGCAGTTTAGGGGATTGTTCTGCATTTCTTCTCGGTGGTCTCTTATTACATGAAGCTGCGCTCCAAACTTGATTCATCCGCTTAACGTCGAAGTCATGGAGTCGTTACGTCCTCAGCGGTTGCAACCTGGCATCGGGCTTGGAAACGCTAGCGGGACCCTCCGTTCATCTCTTCGTCCGGGAGTGACCGTCCCTACCGCCCCGCCGCCTCCCGTCTCCTGTTTGTCCGCCTCAGGTCCTCCCCCGCCGCCGCCACCGCTGCAGCTGCATAGCCTAGGGATGGGGGTAGCAGGAGCTTCCGGGCTTGGAGCCACGGCGGGAGTCCGGGTCGGACTGGGGAGCCCAGGGAACCCTGCGGTGTTACGGGAGGCAGTGGAAGCTGTGGTACGAAGCTTTGCGAAACACACGCAAGGTTACGGCCGGGGTAAGTGTGTTCTCCTTCTCATTGCACGCAAGCGTGTTTTGGTTTCATACTGTATACAGACCTCAGGGGTAAATAATAGTAATGGGGATTGTGCGCAGTGGTTGGCTTTTCGTAATCCTCGCCATATGGTGCTATACTGCTTGTGCTCAGTATGTCATTACTGAATCCATTTTATACGAGGAAAGAACTGTTTGGCATTGTTTTTGTAGAAATTATTGTAATTAGTGTTAGCAGTCAATTGTTATATGCCGTTTATTTGTTATGATAATTATGTAGTTGATCTTTGGGGCCACAAAAAAGTGAAATGATTTATAAAAAAGATATTAAAATTCTTTAGTTTTGTGTTTTGCCGGGGCTTAAAGCCAAACTGTACCGTTAGATAAAAAATGTACCATCCAGCTGAATGTACAAACTGACCCATAAATGCATTGTTATTTCTATTATAGAAGAATCCGGTATGATAAATAACAATACAGAAATAATGTCTTTTTATTATATTGTTGTAAGAATACTTTAATTATTTCACATCAAAATAGCACTTTATAGGTGGTTTAACCCGTGTCTTTTTATGGCAAAGTGACAATATCAGTATTGGCCTGTGGAATGCAATAAAAAACAAAGTACACAACTGAAAGTGAGGTACTCGTATATATTCTGACATCATATAGTAAAGTACTTATAATTTTAAAATCGCTGAGTTTAATCTGGAACACACAGTCTTAACTTTTATCATGTTTTGCTTGGAATTACATCTGGTGTATAAAAATGTGTAGTTACACCCTTAGATGAACACAATTTCTTTTTCTTTTTTTTATTTTAAAGAAGATAACCATTGCTCAGAAATTCATTTTAAGCTATACAGGTACTTTTAATATGTAGTTTTTTTTTTCTGATTTTTATGATCTTGTTATCATTTTTCCCTTTTTAATCTCCACTTCAAGTAACCCATCAGATGTTAAAGGACAAACTGTTAGGTTCTAAGATGGTATAATGGAGCACAGTAATTTTTTTTTTCAGCCCATTTTTGGTATGTGAAACCTTTGAAATGGACATTACAGAGAACTAGATCCCTTTGTGCTGGCAGTTAACATGTACCGTACATTACCAAAAAAGGGTAATTCATTGTGAAGATAAACACCTCTCATCCCCTGAAATAGGAAGATTACTTTCACTTAATTTTGTTCAAGACAGTACATTTTCTGTCTAGATGCCTGGTCTGAAAGCATCAGATTTTTGCCATATGTATGTTATTAATAGCAAGTCATTTAGTATTTATCCCTTGCCTCCTGGACATTTCTCTGAGCTCCACAGTGGTCTTATGCCCTTATTCCCACAGCTATATATGTGTGAAATGTTTTTTGCTTTTACCATTTCTAGAGTACTTATTTTAATCATTTAATGCATTACTGGGAAGAGGAATTTCATGACTGAGAGGTTTGCAGTTTTGTATTTCTATATCAATGCTTGTTCTCTTTTGTCAATGTCACTTTCAGCCTGCTAGCAGCATCCCTGGCTGCCAGGCAGTAGTTGCCATAATATTTGCATGTCAGATAGATTAACTGATTTAATCATTAGTATTGGAGAAAGCTTTTGTTTTTACTCATCACTATTTCTTATATTAACTGGGACAATCTTTCATTTTGTTTTACTCCTGTGCTTTTAGCCCTTTTCATTTCATCAGTGCTACAATGCCAAAGTTTGGTTAGGACCATATTTCTGTCTAATTCTTGTGGCATTTTTTGGTATTACTGGTTTGTTAACTTTTTAATTTAAATTTTATTTTATTTAAATCTTGTTTTTTTTTTCTTGTTCTTCTTTGATTGAAATATTACAGTTGTCATCTTTACCACCACAAGTCCACTAAGGTGACACAGCACAGTGACAGAAAAATATAGGAGTTGTCGGTGATATTCCCCTATTATGCAATGCTAGTTGGAGCATTACTTTAGGCTTGAAATGGATAATTCAATAATTGAATGATGGGCAGCACAGTGGCGCAGTGGTAGCGCTGCTGCCTCGCAGTTAGGAGACCCAGGTCCTCCCTGCGTGGAGTTTGCATGTTCTCCCCGTGTCTGTGTGGGTTTCCTCCGGGCGCTCCGGTTTTCTCCCACAGTCCAAAGACATGCAGGTTAGGTGGATTGGCGATTCTAGATTGGCCCTAGTGTGTGCTTGGTGTGTGGGTGTGTTTGTGTGTGTCCTGCGGTGGGTTTGGCACCCTGCCTGGGATTGGTTCCTGCCTTGTGCCCTGTGTTCGCTGGGACTGGCTGGCTCCAGCAGACCCCCGTGACCCTGTGTTTGGATTCAGCGGGTTGGAAAATGGATGGATGGAATAATTGAATGAAACTGTTGTATGCTGGCAGACATCATACTTTAGTTTTGGTCATGGACCATGTCTGTCCTTACTGTGTAAAACAAAATAATGTATAGTGTGCTGCTGTTCAGTGCTTGTCAGGTTCAGTGAATCTGATTGTCTTTAGCAGAGTTAGCCAGCGTAACCTTGAGGCTATACCTTTTTTACATTTTAAACTGAGACATCATAAGAACATTTAAAAGTGTCATGGGTTTCTTTACTCAGTATTCTATTTTTTTTTAGCTGCAACCACTCTTCAATCTCTTGCAAAAGTGTTAAAATACTTTATTACACATTTTATAGTATGGGTTCTCACTTGGCTCATTGTCTTCTGCAGTGGTAAACACCCTTGCTGTAATAGTATGTCTACTTTTATAACTGCATGAAAGAGTCTTTGATTTGCCAGGAACAAAAGCATTACCATTGTGTAGACTGCTAAATGTTCTTCATTCGCCAGTACCTCTAACTGTGTCATGGAATTGAAAATGTGTGTGTGAAACAGTGAGGTTTTAATATCTGTTTTGTAATGAGTAAGTTTGTTGGTTAACCTTTGTTCTGATTTGGATACTCCTCAAGAATTGTTAGACCAGTTATGGTGTTTAAGTCATAAAAACAGAAGTACAAAAAATAGCAGTTTTCTTAATCTGATTCCTGCTTCAAGGTTCTCAGTGAGTCTCAAGAAATCCATGTAGTTTGTCCATCCATGTTGTGTGTGTTAGAGGTACACCAAAGTTTACCACCATTATGATTGCCAGAAGATAAAGAAACATAAGGGCACTCTATATATATATAAACTGCTCAAAAAAATTAAAGGAACACTTTGAAAACACATCAGATCTCAATGGGAAAAAGAAATCGACCTGGATATCTATACTGATATAGACTGGGTAATGTGTTAGGAACGAAAGGATGCCACATCGTTTGATGGAAATGAAAATGATCAACCTACAGAGCCCTGAATTCAAAGACGCCCCAAAAATCAGAGTGAAAAAATTATGTGGCAGGCTAGTCCATTTTGCCAAAATTTAATTGCAGCAACTCAAAATTGTACGCAGCACTTTGTATGGCCCCTGTGTTCTTGTATACATGCCTGACAACATCGGTGCATGCTTCTAATGAGATGACAGATGGTGTTGTGGGGGATCTCCTCCCAGATCTTGACCAGGGCATCACTGAGCTCCTGGACAGTCTGAGGTGCAACCTGGTGGCATTGGATGGACCAAAACATAATGTCCCAGAGGTGTTCTATTGGATTTAGGTCAGGAAAGTGTGGTGGCCAGTCAATGGTATCAATTCCTTCATCCTCCAGGAACTGCCTGCATACTCTCACCACATGAGGCCAGGAATTGTCGTGCACCAGGAGCCACTGTACCAGCATAGGGTCTGACAATGGGTCCAAGGATTTCATCCTGATACCAAATGGCAGCCAAGGTGCCTTTGTCAAGCCTGTAGCGGTCTGTGTGACCCTCCATGGATATGCCTCCCAGACAATCATTAACCCACCACCAAACTGCTCATGCTGAATGATGTTACAGGCAGCATAATGTTCTCCATGGCTTCTCCAGACCCTTTCACTTCTGTCACGTGCTCAGGGTGAACCTGCTCTCATCTGTAAAAAGCACAGGGCACCAGTGGTGCATCTGCCAATTCTGGTATTCTATGGCGAAGGCCAATCGAGCTGCATGCTGCTGGGCAGTGAGCTCAGGGCCCATTAGAGGACATGGGGCCCTTGGGTCACCCTCATGAAGTCTTTCTGGTTGTTTGGTCAGAGACATTCACACCAGTGGCCTGCTGGAGGTCATTTTGTAGGGCTCTGGCAGTGCTCATCCTGTTCCTCCTTGCCCAAAGGAGCAGATACTGGTCCTGCTGATGGGTTATGGACCTTCTATGGCCCTCTCCAGCTCTCCTAGAGTAACTGCTTGTCTCCTAGAATCTCCTCCATGCCCTTGAGACTGTGCAGGGAGACACAGCAAACCTTCTGGCAATGACACGTATTGATGTGCCATCCTGGAGAAGTTGGACTACCTGTGCAACCTCTGTAGGGTCCAGGTATCGCCTCATGCTACCAGTAGTGACACTGACTGTAGCCAAATGCAAAACTAGTGAAGAAACAGTCAGAAAAGATGAGGAGGGAAAAATGTCAGTAGCCTCCACCTGTTAAACCATTCCTGTTTTGGGGGTCATCTCATTGTTGCCCCTCTAGTGCATCTGTTGTTAATTTCATTAACACCACAGCAGCTGAAACTGATTAACAACCCCTTCTGCTACTTAACTGACCAGATTAATATCCCATAAGTTTCATTGACGTTATGCTATACTCTGATTAAAAAGTGTTCCTTTAATTCTTTTGAGCAGTATATATACAGTATATATATAAAGGTGGCTCTGAGGCTCTGTGCCGGCAATCGGAAGGTTGCTGGTTCAAATCGCATAAATGCCAGAAGTGATTCCTGTCCTTCCTGTCTGTCTAGTTAGGCCCGTGAGTAAGGCCCTTAACCTGCAATTGCTCTGTCCTTGCATCCAGCAACTCCTCCAACTTGTAGGGAAAAAATGAGGGATGGTGGTTAGATTGGCACTCTAGCCACTGTAAAGGATCCTCACACTGTTCCATTCCATTCAAACTAGTGGCACAGCTGTGCTTGGGTCCAAATTTGGGATCCTGTAGTGGTTTGCGGTGTGATGGGTACTGCAGCGCGCTGTATCAGTGCATGCTCCCAACCTCTCTCTCTCTATACTGGGGAGATGTTTCTAAACTTAATTTTACAACATTGTTGATTTATACCTGCGATACTCTAAAGGAAATAATTTGAAAAAATATTCCCCAACAGCATTTCTACTGATAGTGTATTGTTTATTTTTAAACAAAGTTAAGGCACTAGTAGGGACATGGCTCAGTGTTAAATAGCCATCCACCACAACATCACACATTGCATCTGCAACTGATATGTTTAGCACCATGCAGTGTCATGGCAACCAGCCCATAAATAAATATATTTTACAGGTGTTTCTTGAATCATGTCACTTTGAAATAACAGCCAACAGAAAACTTTGAGAGTGAAAGGTCTTTGCCTTAAAAGGGTTGTAGTCAGTTGATTTACCAGGAACAATTTATTCACAAACATGTTTATGTAAGAAAATGTGCAATAGAAAAAATGTGTTTGTTTTTGGCTATTAGTAATTTAGTCTATGAACAAGGACAAGACACATGGGCCTACAGACCCATATACGGAGGATTCAGAAAGTATTTCAAACCCGTCTCCATCAGATCAGGTCAGGTTGGGGAGCATGCACTTGTACAGCGCATTGCTGCACCCACCATATGACGAAACAGCTTGAGATCCCTGTTGGCAAACCCCTAAGCAATCACACGGTCTAGTTCCACCCTCCGAAAAATGACCATCTATCTGCCAGAGCAGGTGTTACGTGGGCATCCCCTTGGCTTGGTCCAGCTGCTCGGGTCCTCAACAACGAGGATCCTGTAAGCCAGATTACCCTCAGAGAATTACACCACATGGGCATAGTGCCGTAACTGATGCTCCCTTTACAATGCAGGTAATGTTCCTTATTCTTGACTCCGTGAGCAACCGCTTCTTTGACACACAGTCAGACCAGCAGTACCCACACAGAAGACACACAGTACTGAAGGTGTCTTCATCTCAGGTCACTGGACAGCATCCATGTCTCGCATCTATGTAGTAAACAGGAAGCACCAGGACTCTAAAGAATTGGACCTTCATCCTTTTGCAGAGATATCGTGAACACCACACACCCTTTTTCCAGCGACCTCATGACCCCCCATGCTCTCCCAATCCATCTACTAACTTCATGGAAAAAGTCACCAGAGACATGATTGTTGCTGTCGATGTAATAAACCTCTCGAAGCAGTTGACATTCTCTCTGCAGACAGACACAATGATGATGGCTGTGCCTAAGAGGTCATTAAAGGCCTTCACCTTCTGCACAATTTATTGTTCTTTAGATTTCATTTTAAATGAAATGCCCATTAATCTACACTCACTAACCCATAATGAGAAAATGAAAATATGTTTTCAGAAAGGTTTACAAAATGAAAAACTGATACCTCTCATTTATCTAAGTATTTGTACTTGTTTGCTGTGGTACTCTGAATTGTGGCCTTGTGCATCTTGTTTGACTTAATTATCCTATAGATAGATAGATAGATAGATAGATAGATAGATAGATAGATAGATAGATAGATAGATAGATAGATAGAACTTTATTTGTCCCCAGGGAGAAATATACTGTATATACTGTACACACACATTATGGTCTGAGCACAAACCAGATTGACTAAAAAGGAAAAAAATTAAAAAGAAAGAAAACTAACTTGGCAGTCACACTGAGGCATAATGCATTTGTACTGATATTGGTATATTGCAGCCCCAGTAAAGTTTCATGACTCACTTCTGCTGAATGATTCATTGGCTAAAAGTGTTAGTGTGTCACAGAGAGAATGTTTGTTTTTTTTCCAATTGTTCAGAATAGCACTCAGTTTTATGTTAATTCTCACATTTGCTACTACCTCCTGGGAGTCCTGAGTGTATCCTATAGCTCAGCCTGCACTTTTAATTGGTGTGTTGATTCAGTGGGCCTCTCTTGAAGTGATGTTAACAGCCCAGCAAACCACAATGCAAAAAAATCACACTGGCCATCACAGAGTTGTAGAAGATGTGAAGGATGTCACAACCCACATAAAAGGAGCACAGTATCCTAATAAAAAAGAACCTGCTCTGCCCTTTCTTGTATGGTTCCTCTTTGTTCCAAGACCAGTCCAACCTGTCATTGATGTAAAGCCCCAAGTACTTGTAGGAGTGTAACACCTCTACATCCACTTCCTAAATTGAGACTGGACAGAGAGGATTTTTGGTGTGGCGAAAGACAATACCAATTCCTTGTTTTTGCTGATGTTAAGTTGCAGGCAATTTTTTCTGTACTAAAAAACAAAGTTTTTCACTTGACTCCTATACCCTATTTTACCCCCTTTATCAATACACCCGATAAGTGCAGTCATCTGAGAATTTCTGCAAGTGACGTGACCAGGTTTATAATTTGAGGTGTAGAGAGTGAAGAGAAAAGGAGACACAACTGTTCCTTGTGGTCCTCCAGTGCTGCTCACATCCCTATCAGAAACACAGTCCTTGAGTGTCATAAACTGTGGGCCTCTTAACACATAGTCCATTATCCAGGACACAATAGATAATCCACATGCATTTCTCTGAGTTTACCCCCTAACAGGGATGGCTGGATGGTACTGAAGGCACTGGAGAAATCAAAAAACATAATCCTCACAGCATTGTCAGCATTGTTCAGGTGAAAATATGCCTTGCAGAGTAGATAGATAAAGCAACCTCCGCTCCAATCTTTGTCTGATAGGCTGCAGCGAGTCTAGCTGGTCTACCACAACTGGAACTCATAGAGCCCAGGACCAGCCTCTCAATGTGAGACATAAGTGCCACTATTCTGTAATCATTAGGTAAAGAGAAACGTGCTTTCCTTGGAACAGGGTCAATGCAGGATTCAACAGCAGTGACACCTTCTGGAGTCTTAGAGACAGACTGAGCAGGTGACAGTGAATACCACAAATTTAGTTAGCACAAGCCTTAAAAACTTGAGGACTAACTCCATCTGGTCCCGTGGTTTTTCCTGTGATTGGCTTTCTTAGTTGTCACCTTACTTGGTCTTCAGTTATGGACAGTCCATACTGTTTGTCAGAGGTGGACTCATCCTGGAGTTTTCAGTGGTGGGAATTTTTGATGTAGTAGGGATGGCATGAGGAGTCTGGTCATTAGAAGAAGGTGGCATTGGGAGGGAAAATCTTAATAAAATGGTTCCGGGCATTAGCTCTGTCCACATCCTCTTCTTGCACTAGGACCCTAGATTGCTTGAATCCAATAATTATACCCAATCATTTCCAGACATCTTTCATATTATTCTGAGCGAGTTTGTTTTCTATTTTAGCTTTGTTAACTCTCTTCTCTTCACTAAGCTTTTTCTTCCACACTTGCTGCATCTTCTTCAGTGCCTGTTTGCCACTGGATTTAAATGCTGTCTTTTTCTCATTCGGGAGATCTTTTAGGTCCTTACTAATCCAGGGCTTGTTGTTTGGAAAGCAACTCACTGTCTTTGAGGGTACCACATTGTCAACGCAAAAGTAAATATATTCTGTGATGCAGAGGCTGAGTTCCTCAATTTTATCCCCATGTGACTTGCACATCATTTCCCAGTCTGTCATTTGGAAGCAGCCATTCAGAAAAATTTCAGCCAGCATGCTCCAATTTCTCCATCTAATAACAAGCTTGTAGCTAGAAATAAAATTAATCAGGCTGTGGTCAGATCTGCCTAAAGGTGCCAGTAGTTTACATTTAAAGGCTTCGTGAACATTTGAATATAACTTGTCCAGTTTGTTATTTCCTAAAGTGGAACATGACACAAACTGATAGAAAGTTGTTATATTAGAACAATCTAGATGAGAACAGGCCATTTAACCAAACAAAAGCTCACCAATCCTATCCACTTAATTCTTCCAAAAAATATCAAGTCGAGTTTTGAAAGTCCCTAAAGTCCTACTGTCAACCACACAACTTGGTAGCTTTTTCCAAGTGTCTATGATTCTCTGTGTAAAAAAATATTTCCTAATGTTTGTGTGAAATTTATGCTTAACAAGTTTCCAACTGTGTCCCTGTTTTCTTGAAGAACTAATTTTAAAATAACAGTCTCAATCCACTGTACTAATTCACTTCATAATTTTAAACATTTCAGTCATGTCTCCTCTTTATCTTCTTTTGCTTATAGTGAAAAGGCTCTGCTCTTTTAGTCTTTCTTCATAATTCATCCCCTGTAGCCCTGAAATCAGCCTAGTCACTCTTCTCTGGACTTTTTCTAGTGCTGCTATGTCCTTTTTGTCTCCTTTTATCCATCTATCTATCTTTGTACTCAGATCACCACGCACTTCACCAATGCATTATAAAGCTTAAGCATAACCTCTTTGGACATACTCTACACATTGTGCTATATAACCTAACATTCTGTTAGCCTCTTTAATGGCTTCTGAACATGATCTGGAAGTTGATAGTGTTGAGTCCCCTGTGACTTCAAAATCCTTGTCATAATGCAGGGTTAGACAACATTGGTCCTGGAGGGCCGCAGTGGCTGCAGGTTTTCGTTCCAACCCAACTGCTAATCCTTGCCAATCTCAGACCTTATGCTATTTTATGGCTTGTTACTGTGCAATGTTAGGTTCTTATATCATAGCTTTTTTTCCTTTCCAATAGATATCATCTAAATGATTTGAAGCCTAAAATGTATAATTTTCAGTCTGTCACATTTTTATCTTAAATGTTTTAGTAAACTAAATTGTTCATGGTGAATCCACACAGCTGTAAATGGAAACAAGTTAGATGGAGAACTGCTGGCTCCTTTGTCAGTGGCATCTTATTGCTAATAAGGAGCCATTAAAATGGTGAATGCAGCTGTTTAAGGCTGAAATAAGCAATTAAGGATGGGGAACCTTAACAAGTGAGACCACTAAAATGAAGCATCAAAATGTCACTTAAGCAATAAGTGCTTCATCAGCAATAATTGACCTCTCATTATGAAACAGGGCTGGAACAAAAACAGCCCTCCAGGACTGACATTGCCTACACCTATCATAAAGTGTACTTTTCAATTGTCAGACCTCCCATTGCGTATTTAAACCTAACATTTTTACTTCTTAAATGGTCAAACGTCACCACATGTTATAACAGCAGGGACAGATTGATTCATCATTAAAGTGTTGCTGAATCTCCATTTGTAGACGGAGAAAGGTAAACATTAATAAGGAAGATGTAATTTATCTCTCTGGGCAGATAATGTAGATGAATTGCAAAAGCAAGAATTTCAATGTCTGAATTACAAACTATAGTTTTAACTGTAATATGCTTTCTTTTACTCCATTCCTCATTCACAATGATGACCAGTCCTCTTCCTGCCTTTTTTCAACACCGCACTGGGTCTCTGTCTGCACATATAAGACAAAATCAGTCCAGCATTAACACAGTGTCAGGTAAATTAGATTTAAGTCTGCTGTCCATAAAATATAAAACGCCACCATTATTATATGTTCCATGACCCCGCTATAAAAGCAGACAGTTAATCCATCTTATATGACAGCAAATAAACATTGACCATTACAACGGATGGCAGACCAGTTCTAAAACATGTGTGCCTTGTCTGCAACTTGATTGTAGCCCACTTGTGGCAAACTGAATTGATAGGACATAATTTAGAAAGGTACACACCTGAATATAAGGTCCCACAATTCACACTGCACATCAGGACAAAAACTAAACCATGACATCCAAGAAACTCTCTGTAGACCACTGTGATAAAATTTCAGTGAGACATAGATCAGGGCAAGGGTATAAAACATTTTCTAAAACTTTGAATATTCCCATCTCTAAAGTTTTGAGTGTTCCCAGGAGCACAGTTGCCTCAATAGTTGTGAAAAGGAAGAAGATGGAAACCACCAAGACTCTTTCAAGAGTTTGCCGTCAGGCCAAACTGAGCAACTGGGCTAGAAGAGCCTTGGGCAGGGAAATGACCAAGAACCCAGCAGTCACCTTAAGAGTACTTCAAAAGTCATTTGCTGAGATGGGAGAACCTGTTGAAAAGATCACTATCTCAGCAGCGGTTTTTGGTATGGAGGGTAGACAGAGACATTCTTTTGTTAATGACATATGACAGTTTAAAGGACTGTGAAAACTTGAGGAAAAGAGTCTCTGTTCTTATAAGACAAAAAATTAACTCTTTGGGCAGAACTCCAAGCATGACCTAGCAAAGACCTAGCATTGTTCATCGTCTGCCTAATACATTGCCAAAAGTGAAGCCTGATGGGGGCAGAATCATGCTATGGGTGTGCTTCTCACTGGTAGGGACAGGGAGTCTGGTCAGTATTGAGGGAAGGATGAATACAGCCAAATACAAAGGGGTCTTTGAATAAAGCCTTCTGAAGAGTGCATGTGACCTCAGACTGAAGGACATGTCTCTGACTGTCTTTGAGTGACCAAGCAAAAGTCCTGACTAAAACCCCATAGAACATTTGAAGATGTCCATTTACAGACACTTCCCATTCAGTCTAAGAGAGCTTGAGTGGATCGGCCTGGAAGATCCCAAAGCCAGGTGTGCAAAACCTGTAGATGTTCCCAAGAGATTTGAAGCTGTAATTGCTGCCAGACGGGCTTCTACAAAGTACTGAATTAAGAGTCTGTTTACTTACAGTATATAAATGAGGGATTTCAGGTTTTGATTTTTAAAAGTGTTCACTTTGGCATTATGGGTTATTCAGTGCAGATTGATGAGCAAAAATTGCAAATGTATCCATTTAGAATAAAATCACACACAATACAGTGTGCAGAAACTAAAGGGGTCTGAATACTTATTGTATTCACTGTGTTCACACTCACATGGAACCAATTTAGAGTTGCTAGTTAAACTTAACTAAACTTATGTTAACATAGCTTAAGTTTAAGTTTAACTAGTATGTCTTTGGTATAAATTTGGAAAACCTAGAGTACACAGAGAAAAGAGTATATAGACACAGGGAGAACATGCAAACTCCACACAGACAATGATACAGGCATAGTATTCGAACCCAGAATGCTTAATTCTTGAGGCTGCAGTGCTTAAATTTAAGCCATCATTCTTCCCCCATCAGCAATCTTCATGTACTGGAGCCAATCCCAGCCAACAAAGGGTGCAAGGTAGGAAACAAACCCCGGGCAGGGCGCCAGCCTACCGCAGTGAATTGATGCTATTTGAGCAAAAATGGGGGTCAGTGTTTGGGACCTGGGGACACTTATAATTGTTTTCCATTTAAATTCATTTTTTATTATGCATTTTCATTATGAATAATCATCTTATGAAGGGTTTTTCCTAAATGTATTATGTTCACAAAGCAGGATAAACTCATACTGGATTATTCTATTTTCATTTAACTTTTAAAAGTGAGTAAAGGCAACTGCATATTATTCTTTAAATGTGAATACTTTATTACATCAAAATACATAAGTTAATAATAAAATTATATCCTGAATATTCATTATTATTCATTGTTTAATGTATATTGTAAAGTAGTATTAGCATTTTATCAGCTATTCTCAAACTGTAAATATTTACCAGTTCATTCAAAACTTCCAGTAAAGGCCATTTTCCAGCTGCCTACTATAAAAGAATGCCCAACATAAGTGTGTAGAGACCACCATGCTGGAAACGACTGATTTATTGACCTGTGGGACCTTTTACAAAAAGAAAGAGATTCCAGTGGAAGCCGTCCAACAAACAATTTAAGAAGTGAGAGGAAGCGGAAAGAGTTTTGAAGATGAGGATTATATTTTATGATGGAAGCCAAATGTGAGGCACAACTGTTGAAGTGCATTTTGCAATTAATGCTCATGCCAGACAGAGTTTCTCGTCAGTAGCAATTTGTGTTTATGTTGAATGAAACAGGATCTTTGGATCAAAATTCTTCAATGGTGTTTTTCCTTACATTGAATTTAATAAATTATAAGGAGAACTATTTGGGCATGCTTATCAAAGTTTCTTCACAACTGTAATGCACAAGTAATTTCTCATTTGACAGGCCGTTTATGCTGATTTAAGTAGAAACCAGTTATAAAAGCGTACTCACAAGTGTGGACGATTTTGGCACACTTGCCTTAGAAATAGATTTGAGAGCAGTACACAGGGCAAGCAGTAAAGCAGGCTAAACAGTAGAATGTAATTACACTGAGCTACAGTATAACACAGCAGCCTTCTCATGGATGCATTAGGTCAGTCTGCCACGTCTTCGCTTCTTTGACTATATCATTACAAAACATTTCATAGCAGTGTACAACACATCGTTTTAACTGTATTCTAAATTCTCCGTCTGAGTGGCACAATGGTACAGTGGCTAGAATGCAGTTCTGGACACTGTCCTTTTGTACAGTAAGTTTCATTCCAGGTCTCTGGTTTTCCTCCCACATTCCAAAGAGACTGAACAGTGACTCAAAACTGGATCTGTATGGATACGGATGTTTGAATGACTTTTATTTCAATGTGTGTTAGTGTGTGAGTGGCTCTGTTCTGTGGTGATCTGGCACTTCATGCAGGGCTGGTTTCTGCCTTGCACCCAATACAGCCAAGAAACACTGCTTGTCCTCCGTGCCATGTATTAGAATAAGTGGTCTGAGACATTTATGCATAATGTATCTGTCATGGGCCCACACATGGGAACATAACTTATTCTAACCTGTAATTATCCAACCTGCATTTGCTCATTTCTGAATTGTGAGGTCCACATTCTGGCAGCAGTGTACAAGACAAGAACCATCACTTAATGATGTGCAGTAGCACCGCATAACATACTAATTTAGGGGTTTCGCCAAGTCCTGTCCTGGAGGACCACCATGGCTGCAGGTTTTCATTCTAACCCTGTTTGTAATGAGTGCCCTGTTTGTGCTGCTAATTAACTTCTTTTTTAAGATTTGCTCCCCTTAATTTCTTCATCATTCCTCTGAATTGCTTCATTTCTTTCCTTAAATGGCACCCAAACAGAAATGAAATGTGAAGTGATGGAGTCAACAGAAGACCAAGTAATTCAGGGCCTCAAACTCCAACCAATTTCACTGCAACCAGTTGCTTAATGAGGTGCCAATTCTTGTCATTAATAAAACCTGTTCTTTAATTTCATGGCTTGTTGCTGCTCTCGTGGGGCAATAGCAGACATTTCAGAAATTATTGATTTTGTCTTTTCTAAGAGCATTGGCCAAATGTTTTGGAGACCTGAGCAGATTGACATTCCTGAGACCTTCTTCTTTCTTTATTTTCAGATATTATATGATGGATACCAGTTGTTTTGGCTAATTTTGTATCTCATTACTGTTTAGCTGCTGATTAAGGAAAAAGAAACAATTAAGGGGTCTGAGTCTTCAAGAGCAAGTCAATTCAAATTAGTTTAAAAGAAGTTAATTAGCAGCAAAAACAGGTCACTAATTAAGAAAAGGGTTAGAATGAAAACCTGCAGCCACGGTGGTCCTCCAGGACCGGAGCTGGCGACTCCTGCACTAATTAATACCAGAACATCATTCACGCACACGTCAAACTCATGAAAAACAGAGTCACAAAACATTTCTTTGGATTATGCGAGGAGAATCACAGTACCTGGAAATAAATGCACACAGACAATAGAAGAGCGTTCAATTGTTACATAGAGACGAGCAAGCTGGAGTTCAAAAACAGGATTCCAAATTTCAAGCTAGGATTCAAACACAGGATTTGAATTTTCAAGCTGGGATTTTGGAGGGGTGAGGCAGTAATGCTAACTACTTTGTTATCCGTTTCACAAATGCCCAAGCTGGAGAAAGGAATAAAACGTTTCAGGGAAGTGTGTACTTAATTTTGTTAATTTAATGCTGGCTTAAAAAGCTCTTATAAAGAGATAAAGAATGCTATTGGAAAACAGCACAGTGGTTTGGTTGTTTTTGTCTTCAGCTAAGTAGGAGGCAGGCTACAGCTCAGAAATTGCAATATATAGTCTCTGAACTCCTTTGTCTGTCAGCTGAGTTCAAAAACTAAGGCATGGCAGCTATTTTAGAAATTAGTACATTTTTTTGTTTAAAAATCTATCCAATCAAGTAAGAATTTGTTTGCCTATAAATACTATATATGAGATCTAAACAGGTGTTTTCTCTCTTTATTTTCTCCTAAGTCAGCAATGCATGCTAAACATTAAAAAGCAATAGTAACAGTATAACACAATCATCTTCATGAATGCATTAGATTGGTTTGCCATTTATTTGGTTATTAAGTTATACAATTTAATATTCATAAGCCCATCTGTTGCCAGGGTAGACCATCACAGTATAAAAATTTTATATGTATGTGCTCAATCATTTGAAAAAGTAAGGAAACCCCATGAAATATTTTTCTTTATTAACATATAACCTACCAAGATTTGATCTTGGTCATTTAAACAGTATTCTATCTGTGGAAAAAAAGTAAGTCCACCCTTGGCTCTAATAGCTGATATTGCCCCTTCAAGTAGGTATTTCCTCTACCAGTCTCTAACATGGACTGGGAGAAACTTTTCTTCCACTTCTCCATGTAGAATTCTTTCAGCTGTCCGGTGTTTGAGGAGTGCCTTGCTTGCACAGCTTATTTTAAATCCTCCCATAGAATCTCAGTGAGTTTTAGATCTCGCTTTGACTTGGCCATTACAAAACCTTCAAATTCTTTTTTTTTTCCCAAGATTGTTTAGAAGATTTACTGGTATATTTAGGGTCATTGTCATGTTACAAGGACCACTTTTGGTTAAGCTTCAACCTTATGAATGAAGGTCTCACATTATTCTCAAGCAGACTGTGCAAGTATAAAGAATTCTTAGTGATTTCTATGATATTGAGCAGCCCAGCCCCTGATGCAGTAACAAAGCCCCTAACCATAATATTTCAACCACCAAGCTTTATAGTTTTATCACGTTCTCTTCTGGTCAAATACTGTCTTTGGTTCTGTGACAAACATGTCTTCTGCTACTGTGGATAAGTAACTCTATCTTTGCCTCATCTGTCCAGAGCACATTGTTCCAGAGGTCCAGGTCTTTGCCTAGGTGTTCATGGCACCTTGGGCACCTTCTCCCAGTGTTCTTTCTGGACAGCAAAGAATTCCTCCTGGCACACATGCCATGTAGATGTAATTTGTGTGGCCTCTTCCAATTGTAACAATATACACTTCAACAACAAAGAGCAACAAAATGTAAATGTGACATGAAGTTTGTTACATTATATAGATAGATAGATAGATAGATAGATAGATAGATAGATAGATAGATAGATAGATAGATAGATAGATAGATAGATAGATACTTTATTAATCCCAAGGGGAAATTCACATAATCCAGCAGCAGCATACTGATACAAAGAAACAATATTAAATTAAATAGTAACAAAAATGAAAAGAATTAAAATAAAATTAATGTTCGCATTTACACCCTCACTTTATATATACAGTAGATACTATTCAAATGCAGATCAAATGTTGATATGTCTATATATATGTTAAAAAAGAAAAAAAAAACAGTTCATGGGGTGACTATATATACTACTGTATATATATATATATATATATATATATATATATATATATATATATATATATATATATATACATACACAAGTCAAATTCTGTTACAACAAAGTGCCAGGGACCTAAAAAATATTTTGTAGTAATGAGATTCTACATTTGTTGCTATAGTGCTTTCTTTAACTTGTATCCAGGCATTTGTAATCATTTCAATGACTTCTTTCATGTTAATGTTCATCTCCTCCTGTCTACAAGTTATGCTGATGAGAATTTTTCTCAGCATTTCCTTGCAATAATACACTTTCCGGGTGCGAATGATGCCCGAATCCAATGGCTGAAGCACTGCTGTGCATTTGGGTCGGAGAAGCTCAACACAAGCATTATCTAAATGGGGAAGCATGCTGTGGGCAGCACAGTTATCAATCAGAAGCAGAATCTTCCTTTTCTTCTTCTTCATATCCTTGTCAAATTGTTGCAGCCAGTTTCCCAAAATGTCTTGAGTCATCCAAACTCGCTGGTTTGCTTTATACTCACAAGGAAGTAATGTAATGCGCTTAAAACATCAAGGATTGGTCAACTTACCAATGATGAGAGGAATAACTTTGTGGCTGCCAGCTGAAGTGCAGCAAAGTAGAGCTGTCAACCTTTGTTTAGATTTTTTTTCCTCCTTAGCATGGGTCACCTTTGAGTGCTAAAGTGCGATGCGGTAGCAGCTGGTAGAAAATTCTAGTCTCATTAGCTTGGTAGATGTCTTCAGACTCATAAGCTGAAATGATTTTCCTGATTTTACCTGCATGCGATTTGTTTGCTTTTTCAATTGGGACTACAGATTCTTCTCCACTGATTGCTTTGGCTGCAATTCCAAAACAATCCCAAATGTGAATTAGCCAGCCACAGCTGGCAGTAAAATCTTCGTGGCCCTAGGAGATAGACAGTGACTTTGCTTTTTCTTGAATGAGTGGCCCACTAATAGGAATGTTTCTGTAATGAGTATCACTGAACGACATAAAAACTGTTTTTCAATGTCTTCAAATGCAGAAGTTTGCTTGCTTTTCCTCTGAGTCCAAAGGTTTGTAACACAAGATTTTTCTTCTATTTTTGCTCAGTCTTTCAAGAAAGTTGACAGTGTTGATGGCGAAATTCCAAATTCACGAGCAACATCTTTTTTCTTTTTGCCGGAATCAAGAGCTGCAAAAATTTCAAGATTTTTTTTTTTTCTTGTGAACTGTTGTCATCTTTTCACGTCTGCCATTTCTATAGGAGGGTGACAATAAGTTAAATTCCAATGGATGTTTTTCAAATGTTGACGAGCAATAAGCAAAAGGTATCACTGACAACCATGGAAAACAAACACAGCAAAAAAACAGTACAAGGAAAGTTCGAAGAAAGAGAAAAATTTACAGTGTTTCTGTTTGGGGATCATTGAGCACAACTAAGCTGCGACCACAGAACTAACTGCTCTGTGCGTGATTCATTCAGGCATTTCAAGGTCTTTTGGGCACTTCATTGTAATGAAAGTATCTGCTGAATGTAATTCGTAGTAACAAAATTTTTATAGACTTATGCCTTATGGGGAAACTGTCGGGATCCTAAAAACACTTGAAAATTTTGTTGTAAAGATATTTGTTGTAACGAAATTTGACCTGTATATATATATATGAGTGTATGTCAAGTATATATAAGTAAATCAAGCATACTTTACATGTATGCTGATTACACTTGCAAAACACAGTAATATATTGGTTTTTGGTTATTCTTTACCTCAAGCTACACATAAGTTTAGCTCATCCTGAATAGGAGATATGACAAAAACATAATAAATATTCTTTAAAACTATTTAGAAATTAGTATGTAAAGAAAGTGAAGAGAGTAGACTGCAGCAGTGTGAGACCATTCAGTTATTTTGGTTAATTGTCTATTCAAAATACTCCAAAGCTGTTGATCTTCGAGTGCAGCCCGAGATAATAAGCATAATTATTTTAAACACTCAAACATGACTTTTTTAATTATAAGAAAATTAAAAAGTAAAGTCTTATAATGTTTTAAGAAAGCTTCCCATCTAATTCTGGAATTTCTTTACTTAGTTCTATACTGGTGGTCCCATCAAGAGCAAATTCCTGAGTTGGGTCAATCTGTTGATGAGGTACTATACTTTAAAAGTGTGTTTAACAAATGGAGGGACAGTTGATAAGTTAAAAAATATATGCTACTGATTTATTTGCAGTTGTTCCCAATACTGTTAATAATTATGGTTTGTTCTTTGTTATTTGATTCAGAGCTGCTTGGGTCATCTTGAAATAATTTAATAGCTAAAAGTTTGGTTTAGCTTTCAAATTCAAGTGTGGTTTGCATATAGAGCCACAAAAACAAAATCAGTATGTGGATGTAATCATTTTAAGGAAATGCTTTAAAGAAAGATAATCTAAAATTTGCAAACTGGGAATAACTATTCAGGACCAAATAATATTTTATATGGATTATGTGTCAAAATGGTTTGAAGATAACAATGTATTTCAGGTCAATTTTATAAAGCATCCTTCAAAGCAGTTTGTCTCATATTGCTGTACAGATTCAGTTAATACCTAAAAATTAGCATGATATGTCATAACTGAATGCCAATTGGCAGCAATGGAGAAGAAACCAGAATGTCAGAGTGATTTAAAAAATATTACAAAGAAATCTTGATTGGGCAACAAAATATAGCAGCCTAAACTGTATAGCTACAATCTGCTGAGGAAGCTATTTCAAATTGCGCTGCTGCTGTTGTTGTCTGGTTGTATTCCATTCAACAGTTGGCTAGACAGAATACTGTATAATCAGCAAGGTGGAGTCAGTTTAAGGGTAAGACAGAAGGCAGAAAATGTAGCTATTTTCTTCTAAGGATATGGTGGTATAAACATTTGATAGGTGAGAAGCAGTGCTTTGATTATAGTATTTTGACTGCTTGGGAGCCTATGTAAATCTAATATTTGCTCTGTATGAATTCCATGAGAAATTACAAGAAGCTTCACATCAAAATCATCACTGTTAGCCTTAACACTTGAGCATACTTTTATGGATTGTTACAATAAGTGTTTACATTTTTTTCTGAACATTTTGTCACTAAACTTTAATGGCTACACATACACTGAGTACCAAGTCAGCGTCCATGTTGTTTTTCAAGCACCATTACTAATAATGATGACAAGTTGCACTCCAGGGTGTGTCATACTTATGATGCCAAAGATGGGGAGAGCAGCCAGCTGGACCAGATCAACCATTTATTAATTTTTTGATCACTGTTCATTTAAATAACTGTACTTATTTACAGTATGTAAGTGTATGGTTATGTAAGTCTCGTATGTATGTCAGTACGTAACCTTGTGCTTTAAACTTGTCTAAGGTCAAGAGTATTATGTAAAAATAATGAACTTAACTGAACAAAATATTTTCACCAAATTATAGTTAGAAGAATGCAGGAGAGAGAAGCTACAGGGTTGTCTCATGAGAATCTCAACCCTAAAATGGATCCATTAGGTTTGAAAATGCATGCATGTAATGAAATGTTATTAATTTGATGAAAATGCTTCTGAACTGGCTTATTCCCAATAGGTACCACAACAGCCAACCCCCATTAATCTAACATTGCTTGTGGCGCAACAAGTTTTTATGAGAACCAGGTGTTTTATTTTGTTTATGTATTTGAAAGCACCCTTAGACTTTCTGAAACTGATTATCCAAGTTGGGGTTATAGGAACACTACACTGTAGAGTGCAATGCATAATGGAATATACATGACATAGAAGAAAAAAATAACAAAGCCTATCAACATGTCTGAATGTCATGGCTTACCTTATAATCCATTACATTTCAAACTGTATCACAGCAAAGCAGAAACCAACCAAAAGCAGGCATAAGGCAGAAACCTACCCTGGGTGACACCATTATACAGGTTACACACAAAAAAAAATGTCAGACATGCTTAAACCAGGACAGTATAGAGTTACCAGACAATGAAACAACATGCCTTTGGAATATGAAGGTAAATAAGAACATGTGAAAACAATTGAAAAGCCTGGGACACAGAACTTGGAATCAAATCAGTATAGCAAACAAGCAAATAAAAGGAAGGTGAACTGATCTTTCACTAGTTTCAGGTGAAAAGCATATAGAAATCACTTGTTACATGGAAGCTACACACTTCCAAAGATTTTCTTCTTCTAAAGGTAACAGTTGAAAGAACTAAATGCAGACTGTCAAGGGTTCAGATACCTATATATACAAAGAAACCTTTCATAAAAATCTCCCTATATATAAAGCGATAAGAATCCAGCCAGCCATCAGTGCCCATGCTTGGGCATAATGGTATCCAGCATCCACAAGAGAATGGGGAAGGGAATGTCCTATGAACAAAGGTAAGTGGCTGGTATAAGAGAGTAAACCATGTGGCATACGTCCATTCATCACATCATCCAAAACAGGGCTGATGAAGAAAGGCAATAAGAAGCACAAAGAAAGAGGAGTGTAAGGGCTAGCATGTCCAAAGGAAAAGAAAAAACAGTGTAAGGCATACCTGGTGAACAGAGGTTCATAAATGCATTACATGATCTAAACAGATGGATTTATCATTAAGCCCAGTTAGTGTGTTTCACTGTGCTAGTGTTTCACATTGTAAGCAAATAACTTAAAAATCAGATCAGCATTTTCTTCTAAGAAAGCATCGAGTTGGCTGTAGCAATTGGGTCTGTCAGCCCATTGCATTCACATCGTTTATCACCAGAACATCAAATTGGACAATACCACTTGATAACATTTAGAATCTCAGAAATGCAGGCAATTGGAAACATTTGGTCATTTATATTATTATAGGCACTATGTAGAATAAATATGATTGATATATTTATTTAAAGACTCAAATGTTTCTTTGCAAAAGTGCATCATTACCAAAATATCAAAGGATGGAAAAAATTTGTCAAGTTCTTGGAAAGTGTACAGGTTGAGATTAAGTGCAGATTTATGAATACAGCAATTTGAGGAATCCCAGTCTATTGGCCACTTAATGCCTTTTTTAATCTATGCTTCTTAATAAACTCAACATTATTGCTCCAAACTCCACATTCATAGTATAATCATGGTTAATATTTTACCTTCCATGTGCAAAATATTATGTTGCGTTCTACTAAAATGGCTCCGTTTATTTGCCCATCTCCATCAAATTTGTTAGTCATTGTAATTTATTAACATGGCCAAATTTCACTTGTTAGTTAAATGCTTATTTAAATATACAAATTAAAAATAATGAAATATGGAAGGAAAAGATTCCATAAAGAGCACTAGCTAGAAATGAGACAGGAATTTTCCAACAGGTTTGAAGTTAAGTGGGGCATAGGAAAGGAGAAAAAGTCAACAAAAGTGTCAACATCTGAAGAAAATCTTAATTGAGAAAGCAACTGAGTTAGTAAATAGAAAAAAAGGAGAACATAAGTAGGCTGTTAATAGCACCTGAAAAGGCGGAGGACATGAAGGAAAGGAGGAAACGTAAAGATCAAATCATAGACTCCGTAGACAAAGAATTGAAAAGCTTAAAAACTAGTAGAAACATCAAAAGAACAGTGGAGTGAAAAGCAGCTGACAAGAAAGATTTGGCAGTTTTAGACTGACATAGCAGTAGCTTGGTGTAGCTTGAAGACAAACGAATACAAGCATATTGTAAAGAATGTGTGAACAAATTTTACAAAGAAGAGATCAGATTTAAGAGCCTAGAAGGTAAGCATGAAGAAGATGCAGATTCCATCCTCTTAAGACAGGTAGAGCTGTAAGCCATAACAGTATTAAAGAACAAGGCATAAGGAACCATTCACTATATCACAAGTGTTTTTGAAGATAAGACATCAGATGATATGCTGAGAATGTGTTGTAATAGTAGGTTGTTGTACCGTGTTAGCCGTTATGGATGCAATGAGAAGTCAAGCAAAATGACAACTTTTATTGGCTAACTTTAAAGATTATAATATACAATCTTTTAAGTCAGCTAAGGCCCCTTCTTCAGGCAAGATAATCAATTGAGAATGCTTTGGCATATGTATACCACTTGAAAGCAGCATGAAAACATCAAAAAGGTGACACATTTCCATTAAAGTGTTCAGTTTAATTGTCCATTGCGGAGCTTTTACAATTGTTACACAGATTAGTCAGTTAGTCGGTCATTTCCCAACCCGCTATACCCTAACACAGGGTTACGGGTCTGCTGGAGTCAATCCCAGCCAACACAGGGAACAAAGCCCAGGCAGGGCACCAGCCCACCGCAGGGCACACACACACACCAAGGACATTTTAGGACCATCAATGTACCTAACCTGCATGTCTTTGGACTATGGAAGGAAACCCACACAGACAAGGGGAGAACATGCAAACTCCATGCAGACAGTACCAGGAAGCAAACCCAGGTCTCCTTATTGAGAGGCAACAGCGCTTCAACTGCGCCACCGTGCCTCCTGTTACACAGATTATTGAATCAAAATTATTTTTCTGCTGAACTGAAGAGTAAAGTCTTTTAACTCATAAATCAATTTGAGTATTTGACACTAAACCAGTAAGTAAACCGAGCACTTTGCTCTGTATACCCCATCTCTTAAAGGCTGCTTAAAGCCCTGTTATATTCTGGTGTGGAGATGTGAAACCACCATACCACACCTATGATGAACTTGTGTTGGTACACAGAGTAAGCAGTAGGCGGTCTGTCACTATTTTCAGTTTTTTTCTTCACCTTGATTATGGAGTAGACCAAGCAATGAGGTAAAATATCTAGCAAACACACTTCTTATGAATATGCTAGCTCCCATTAAGGTATGACATTAAAAGACTTCTGCACATTTTGCACAACAGATAACCAAGTTTATTCCAATTTTTAAAGTAATTTTGTTATACTTTCAATAACCATTTATTTTAGTGAACCTATTGTATAGACTTACACATTTTTTCTCTTTTTTGGCACAGTAAATGTGGTTGAAGCCTTGCAAGAGTTCTGGCAGATGAAGCAGACACGAGGAGCAGACCTTAAGAATGGTGCCCTGGTGGTTTATGAGATGGTACCGTCAAGCAGCCCCCCATATGTCTGCTATGTAAGCCTTCCTGGTGGCAGCTGTTTTGGAAGTTTCCAGGTACTCAAGATATTTATATCCTAGAACTCCATATACTGAAATCAGAATGTGTCTTTGCTGAATGAAATAGTTAGGAAAATAAAATAGCCTGGTGTGCTGCACTGTAATTCAAGGGTGATCATTTAGGACTAGTTTCCATGATTTTGTTGACATTTTGATCCAGGGGAAATTTACAAAGCATTGTTTATAGTTTTTTGTTACCAGTGAGAGCCTTACTTGACTATGCTTAGATTCATAATTTGAAATATTCTAATTTGAGGAGCAACTTTTTTGTTTTCCTACTCAGAAAGTTTTTAACAACAATTTAGAAGTAAGGAATTTACAAATGTATAATTTTCTACAATTTTTCTAATACAAAATGGAAATGTTTTGTTATTATAGTTAAATTGGTAGAGTTATATTTTGTAGAATATAATATGAAACATTTCACAGCAAATGTATATAGTCTTATGCACAATGGGAAAATTGTGATGGGACACTCCTGGTTGTTTGAAAAGTACTTAATATAATTTAGGACACGTCCATTTTAACGGCAAAATATTCAAAGACCCCACCCAACTCAACACCACTCAGCATTTAACCAAAAGATTAATATTTTTACCTGCATGCTTAAAGGTCCTATGTATACATAGGTTTAGTAATATTTAAAAATATATCAACATGTGCTTCTAATAATAACAACAGTTTTATAAACTGAAACAGTGATTTAAGGGTGATTTGTTTTCATATCAAGGTGAAGTTTTTAAATTTTAAAGCATACCAATCCAATAATGCTTTGTAGTAGAAAAAATGGTTTAAAAATGAAGGTTGAGAGGACTAGGAAAAAAATAATATAATATGTTATCAATACACTCAGGACATATATCAAGATTGTTTATTGCAATGTTTTTCAGCGTAATATATCATTATTACACTGAGAACAAATATCAGGGCTCTTTTTTGTATTTTTGTATAGGCACAGAAATCTGGTCAGTACTACTAATATATATTTTTGGGAATGATGAAGACATTTTTTATTGACATTTGCTTAGCAAAATTTATTCCTTCAACATTCCAACAGAGTCAAACATACCACAAATATTAGTAATGTCGTGGGAATTCCTGTGCAAAGTAGTTTATCCAGGTTTGAAGGAACGCTATCCCCAAAAATGATATTTTTCTTTTTATGTGTTACTTACCTCATGTTTTCCTGGAGAAAAGACATAAAGAAGAATCAAATTGTATGGGACCAATTGAAGATCCCCCTCATTCATTAGTCACGAATCCTGTCTTCATTTCAAGCACACAGTGTTTTGGGAATGTGCCTTTCCGTTTTATCTTTTATGCTGGGTTTTCTGGAAGTACATATTTATAATATTTTAGCAAAAAATGCATGTATTTTGTACATTCTGAGAAATAAAGAATGGATAATGAACACATGGATTGTGCAACAAAAGTTCTGTGAGAATTGTTTTCTTTTTTCCATGGACGTTGTACACATTTTGCGATTGTCTGAATTTGGTCACCTGTTCAGTTTGAATCTTCATTATGTCTTTTCTCCATGACAACCTAAGCTTAAAATTTTTTCTAAGCCAGCACTATAACTCACACGGGTAAGAAACATAGGAAAAATATCATTTTTGGGTGGACAATTCCTTTAAGTCAAGCATTTTTTACTTTCATTTTCACAGTGCTGAAAGAAAGAATGTAAAGAAAAAAACTTGATATGAAACACACTGTTTGCAAGCACTGGCTTATTAAAATCAAGTAGTTCATCACACTACAAAGTAGGTCTGTTTCCCAAATACTTGCTGATGGTGTGCTTGAAGGAAGATTTTTAAATTAAGGTAATGAAGGAGAAAGAGGAGAATCAAGAGACCTAAGGTGAAATTGCTTTAAACTTTTGACAGCTGCAGTGTTTGCTGACTTGTCTGGATGTTTTCTAAAGTTAATGTTGAATGAGCTTCATCAAAGCTGTACAGGCAAAAGGATAATAACGCTAGTGTCTCTGAAATAAAAGTATGGAGATGGGAATTAGGAAATCTTTTCCCCTGGCTAATTAAGATTAAACATTTATTTATTATAGCATAGTTTTGCTTGTGTTTGAAAGTTTAATGATTTACTTCAAAAAATTTCATATTAAAGGTCTTTAGTTACTTTATAGCAATGTATATTTAGGTAGCACCATCTGTTTTAAATTCATATTTTAACATGTTGTATATGAACTGTCTCAGTTAAATTTAGATCTTGATCCAATGTGTGTGTTTTACAATATAATGTAACTGTTGAGACTGCCAAAAAACTAAAATAAGATGTAAGTGCGATGGAATCAAGTGATTTTCTTATTAGAAAGGATTATCTGATTTTTGCCTATTGTTACATTATTTCAGTTTTATCTTAAGTCAAATAAAAAGTCAATCATATATTAGAATATATACTGCAGAAAATATAGCGTAATTTATCTCAATAATTAATATTTTAAAACATGCAAAATCTAAATTTTGTCATATTATGAACTGAATATTGGGACACATAAGGAGGTCCATAGCGATTTCAACATCTATTTAATTCATAATGATACAGTAGTGTAATGATTAACCTTAATGTTACATAGTTTCAGGAGTCTGTGTGTGTGAAAACCACTTATTCTTCCTATGTATTATAGTTTTTCTCTTGCCACTCTAGTTTCTTTGTTCATGTTGAAATTCTGAACATTATTTTAGTTGGCATCTATAAACTTATGTGACATAAGTGAATATGAGTATGCACAATACATCCTGTGTTTCTTACCTTGTCTTGTGTCGGATTCCACCAAGATAACCATGTTTGTTTTGCAGTTCTTTATATTGAAAAGGAGATTCACAAAATAGATGCATGGATCGATAATTTGTCTTCCTCTTGTTTTCTCCCACATTTCAAAGACATGAAGTTAAGTTGAGGGGTCAGGAGTGATTCAGTACAGGTCTATTGTGTATGTGTAAGTGTGAGGGACTGCTGTCCTATGCAAGACTAGTTTTTTGCCTTACATCCAATGCTGCTGGCTAGGATGTGACTCCCTTTGACACTATCCAGAAAAAAAAATGTGTAATGAAAAATAATTAACTGGAAGATGAAACAAATAAGGAATAATACAGAGGCATGGCAATATATTGCACCATGGTCCAAGTTCAAATCCTGGGTTTCTGCCTGTGCCTAGTATTGCCATGCAGGTAGTCTGCAAAGGGTTAACAGAAAAAAGACACCCGTAGAAAAAATATACAGTATGTGCTTTCACAACCCTTAGTAAAACAGAACAGCTTAAAGCTGCTATACCAATTTTGGCATGATCTCAGTCAGACCAATTTTGACTTTTTCTTGAATGCAAGTCTGTAGTTGGGCATAAAGAATAATTAAAGCATGCCACACTTTTCTAAGTACTTCTTTAATAAATGCTTGACTTACAGGTGACTCAAGGGTTCAAAACTTGACAACTTTATACAAGAATTAAATTATTTAAAACAGTACTATATTACACTAATATTGCCATGCAATGTAATGGACATTTTTTGTCACATTAATAATTGCATTTACCCTTAGAGTAAGGGTGGGGAACACCTGTGCTGAAGAACCACAGTTACAAATGAATCACATATAAAATGGGTCACCTCCTAATTTAGTGCTATTTAGTGCTGCCTTATGAATGTTTTTCATCAGTTTTATGTTTGTAAATATTTAGAAATAAATTGAAGAAAACTCACTGAACATTTTGGCATTTTTTAAGTTAAATGCACTTTTTTGGGGAATGCAGAATTCTCAGAATAAAAGTAGGATCAATCTACTAATGAAGTGACATGCTGCATTAATGGGAAGATTTGGATTTTAGCTAAGAAAATGACAGAGGAAAAGCCTACAATCACTGCAGCACTTGAGGATCTGAGTGGCATTCTCCTGACTTAGAATGTGTTACATTACTTTGCTATACAAAATACATTTAATTGTGCATATTGCAGAGTAACATTCAAGAGTAAAGTTAGAGGTGATGATTATAAATTATTATTCAAATTGACTGAGTGGCCACACTTGCTTACTAACCCAATTTGTATATTTAAGGAATGCTGGTTTTCACCAGGACAGCATAGTTGTACACAAGTCAGCTTTGGCTTTTCATACAGTACGTAGCTCTAGGAAAATGGCTGTCAATCCTGACCTGGTCATTGTGTAAAGTTTGCATACACACCCTGTATCTCTTCAGGTTTTCTTTAGATATACAGATTTTCCTGTAATATCCCAAAAACGTGCAGTTCATTAATGACCATATGAGCTGCTGTGCGTAAACACTAGCATTTGGTCCAGAGTTCTTTCCTACCTTGTGCCTGAATGAGCCAGTATGCAACCCTAAAATGGATTAAGTTGGTGCTGGAAATGTGTGGAAGGTTTTGCACCCCTACATTATTTTACATATTTAGCTTTGATTGCATCATATTATACTTAACAATTACAGTATCCACATGATTTTTTTATTTTTTTGTGACTTGCTGAGATAATTGCAAGGATAAGAAAAGTAAGCAATCATCTTCACCCAGTACTGCTCAACAGAACATAAATAAAACTGTTCATTTTAGAAAAGTAAGCCTTAGACCACAGTGATCTCTCAGCACTTTGTGGTCGTGGCTGAATCTTCCTGGCAGACAGTGTATAGAGAGAAAGAAGCAGAGACAGTCACAGTGGAAGCTAATCTGAGTTTTAGCATCTGAGAGAGGCACTACTACTACCCAAACCTCCATTTTCCAACAAGTATTTCAGGGTATTGTTAGCTTATGTAACATTTCACTTTTTCTTGTAAACTTTATGAATACAATAAAGCACTTGAATCTTCAAAGAAATCTCTCCCTGTAATTAAAATTGTCCACTTCATTTTCAAAGAAGACATTTGAGACATTTCAGAATTTTGCTGACCAGCCTTTAGATGGTTTATTATCTTGGCTGTACAAATATTGTGTAAGAAACGCTTAGAGACAGTCCAACTCAGCAATTCTCCCATTTTCTTATATACAGTACCGCTATAGATAAGAAAGAATTATAAAAGGTATTTGCCATAAAGCTGTATCTTCAAACGTCTAAAACAGGAAGCCCATTTTATTGTTTATAGAGACAACCAAACATTATCCCTAGTATGGAAAATGCTCATTCTTTGTGTATTTCAGTGATTTCTATCTTTTTACTTGCTTTAAAGAGTAGGGTGAAGTCCTGTTTTTTACAGTAATGGATCTTTCCAATGCTGTGGTTGGAAAAATGTAGGATTTTTCATCTGGAATTTATTATAGTGCAGCAATTCATTAAGGTTTGACTGCAACAGCATACTCCCAAACACCCCCCTCCCCTAATGGAGGATGTGTCTCCTTGCTTTGGAAGGTATCCAACATATAAAACGAAGTTAATGCTGTACTGAAATGTTTAATTTATACAGGGTAGGAAATTACATTGTTAACCATAATGTTGTAGACAATAATCAGATTGCTGAGTCACTTTGTTTAAAACATGATTCTTTGAGTTAATATTTTTAAAAAGGGGGACTCAAAAAAACCCATATTTACTATGTGATTTTGTAAAGGATTTACATAATTGAAGTCTGGTAGAAGTGGGAATTTGTGAAGTAATCTCTTTGTTTTAATTTGTTTACTATTTATTTGATCCCCACCTCTGATTCACTGCATAGCTCTCAAAAAATCACTTAACTTACCTTCCATCCATCCATTATCCAACCCACTATATCCTAACTACAGGGTCATGGGGGTCTGCTGGAGCCAATTCCAGCCTACACACTTAACTTACCTGCAAGTTAAAATTAGAATTATTAATTTTTATAATTATTACTATCACTATAAAAAGGTACTGTTGATAAAAAATACTTGTGAATCACTATTAATTAACTACTGCCCCTAGTGTGCTGCTTATGCTTCATCTGGTGCAGGATTTAAAAGCATCCCGTTTTTTCATATAACACATTGGTTATGCCATCACCTCAAAGGTCCAAAAAACTGGGTTTGAACCCTGGCAAAGTTATTGTCTGTTTGCAATGTGTGTGTGTGTTGTAATATATACTTGTTTCCTCCAAATTCTCAAGAGATGAAGGTGAGGTTAATTGGCAGATCTAAACTGATGTGATGTGAGAAAGTGTGGGTGTGTGAGTGAGAATTTCCTAAGATAGTTCCTGCTTTGTCTTGATTAGATCAGGATAAGTTCTTCTCCTGACAATCATGAACTGGTTTGATCAGGTATAATAATGGGTGTGTGAAAAATTATTGTTAGCTGCATAGATACAGTATGTACTGTATAAATTGCTAATTAAGTACAAAGTAATCAGCCTACCAGTCTATTTTCTTATATTCTTAATCCCGATGTGAATCAAATTAAATTGCCTTCCATAAAATCACAGTTGCATTGGTTACATGGCTTTCCTTAGCCAGCAATATAGGAACAGCCTAGCACTTTCACAATACATGATAGGGCACAAGTACCAAGAGAGAGTGGATTTGGGAATATTAGACATATATAAATAATCTAAATTATTCAAATCATCTGTTGTCTGAAATCAGAAATACAAACAAAAAATCTTAGAGCAGTTTCCAGGAAAGTTCATGTGTAAAGGAGGATAGATGTGTCAGGAAAAAAAACGGAAGTGGCACAACTTGTGACTGAGAAGAATGTGGACTGTGGACATTAAGAATCATTTAAATAACTTATTTAAATATTTATTGGCACTGTGAAATACCAACATATTTACAATAACTTAAATAACATTATATTGTGTATAAATGCATATACCATAGTAATAAAAATTAACCTGCATAAGGTCTCATTTTCACAAGTTACATATTTCTATGTAGTTTTCTGTTTTGTGTACGACTGTCAGAATTACTCAAAGCCTGGAGGTGTCTGAATAACTTGCGTGGCCTATTGTTTATGTTGCCTACACATTCGACTGAAATAGCATCAAGCAAATACAATTAAAAAAATCTTCCATATTTTTTGTTAGTGCTGAAGAAAACATCCACACAAACCAGCCTACTTAGCTCCTTAGTGAAGTAAATTACAAGGAAAATAAGGATATCTCATATTCATACAATATTCATACAATTAAGATAGCTGAATCTATTAATTTCCTTCTTGAACATATTTTATAATTTAGTCTTCTGTCCTAGTTGATCAAACCCAGGAACTTGCTATTGTATGGCTCTGATTGCTGGTCAGTTCTGGAAATGCTGTAATGAGCTGTCGATAATCCTTTGTATTTTGGTGCTTTTGTCCATTTTGGCTCCTATTAACTATCCTTTGATATTTCATTTTGTACAAGGGTATTTCAAAAACAAAGGATACATGACCGCATACACTTGTGCATTTATTTGCAGGCTTATACATTTATAAAGAAAAAGTAGTATTATTTTTCCAGGTAATGTCCAAACTTGTCTAGGAATTCATTCAACCATGCTCTTAAGGCATCATTCGACATACAGTAGATGCAGCAGCCAGGATCTTACACTGTTCCATACATGACACTACATTATCTTCAGTTGGAATTTGCCATGTTACTCCTGGAGTAAATATCAATATGAGTGTTGAGCTGTAGAGTACAATGGAAATTATTGCAAAAGTCTGTATTGCTGTTTGGTGACAAGAAGAAGACCAAGTGCAATATAAATGAGACCATGTTCATGGTCATAAAAGATGAAATGACCTGGGATATGACTAGTTCTATAAATCAGATGTGGTGATCAAGATTGCAGAGACACCTGGGGCCATTAGAAAGGAATGTTAGAAGAACAGCCTAAGGAGTTTGCAACATAATTTGTGATCTTAGAAAAAAATCTCACTGCCTGCCTTAGAAGTAGCATCTGATTTAGGCTTGAGAACTCTTTCCGGTAACCAGTGCAGGGAGTGTAGAATAAAGTGGATGAGAATATATCTATTTTGATTATTATGTTGTGTATTGTGTGCACTTCTGTGTTTTTTTTTCTTACAATACATTCTTTTGTTTTTGTTTATTTTATGCCCTTTGCTCTACAAAGGAGTGAGCTGTTGAATGGAGGATGGCAGGGATGAAATACTTGTAATTATACTTCAGTATACCATAGAAACATCTGACAAAAAGATCTAAAATCACGGAAGCAGCACATTTTGTGAAAACTAATACTTGTGTCATTCATCAAACTTTTGACCACGACTATTTAGGAAGCATGACTGACTGCACTGATAAAGAAATAATAAATTTCAAGTTTATTTATCGGGTGAAGTTAGTACTCTTGCTTTTTCTGCTCTGTGACAGTTTTTAAGTGAAATGTCATAAGTTCAAGTGCAGAAATAGTTCAGCGTATAGAGTGAAGAGACCTTTTCCTTTGGAGGCAGAAATGGCTACCCTTTTATGGTACTAATGAATGTAATTGTGGGAGAATGTAACAGTTAATGAGTGAAACTATTGAGTTAAGTAGCATGTTAAATAACATGAATATTAAAGACAGGAGAAGTGGGACTCAATATTACTTAAGCACATTAGACTAAGTTGCTTGTTCTTCCATTCAGATATTTTTCTATTAAGCTTGAATTCATAGTTTTAAGTTCAGGAGGGGGTCAGCTTTCAAAATGTAAAAGCTGTAAGATGTTATATATGGCATAGTAATTTGCAGATAATGACACTGATGATGAATTTAATTTGAAAGTAGTGTAACGGAGTTAAGGAATGAGAATATATTGTTGAACTATGCAATAAGGTCTACTATTCAAAGGAAATTCGGATGTGTTTGTTAGGCCAGTGGACCTTTCTTTGACTCATTGTTCTGGTCTAGGCTGGAGATTGGAGGTTTCAGTTCAAGAAGGATGTGTCAGTGATAAAAAAAACTAGTTATACTGGTATCGGAAGTTTGCTGGTCTTCTCTAAAGATTGCAAAATTAAATAATATAGAGGGCTATGGGGCATCTGTTGAAGAAGAAAGATTCAATGATCTTGACTTTGCTGACGATGCTGTGATCTTCGCGGAGTCAATGGAGGCTGTGAGCGGGGCTTTCGAGAAACTGAGCGAGGAGTCTGAGTGTCTGAGCTTGTGAGTATATTGGATAAAAACCAAGATCCAGGCCTTTAATGCCCTCTTAGGCACAGCCATCAGCGATGTATCTGTCTGTGGAGAGAGTGTCGACCATGTCAAGAGGTTTACTTACCTTGGCAGTGACATTCATGTCTCTGGTGACTCTTCTTGTAAAGTCAATAGATGGATTGGGAGAGCATGGTGGTTCATGAGGTTGCTGGAAAGGGGTGTGTACTGCTCCTGATATCTATGCAGAACGACGAAGGTCCAAGTCTTTAGAATCCTGGTGCTTCCTGTCTACCTATATTGTTGCGAGACATGAATGCTATCCATTGACCTGAGACGAAGTCTGGAGTCATTCGGTACTGTGACTCTTTGGAGAATCCTTGGGTACTGCTGGTTTGACTTTGTGTCGAATGAGCGGTTGCTCACGGAATCCCAAATGAGGCACAATACCTGCATTGTGAGGGAGCGTCCGGTCATAGCACTATGGCCATGTGGCGCGATTCCCCGAGGGTGATCTGGCTTGCAGGATCCTCATTGTTAAGGACCCAAGTGGCTGGACCAGGCCAAGGGGACACCACGTAACACCTGGCTGTGGCAGATAGAGGGTCATTTCCTGAGGGTGGGACTGGACCGCGTGTCTGCCTGGGGGGTTGCCAACCAGGATCCCGAGCTGTTTCGTTATGTGGTGGGTGCGGCAGCAAGTTCTACCAGTACCTGCTCCCCAACCTGCCCTGACCCGATAGAGGGCTAAATTATCAAAGAGTCAACCTATTGAACTGAGAGATGCAGAGACCAGAATGATAGAAGAGTTATTGTACCTAACCAGATGAATAGAGGTTTCTTTTCTTTAATTCAGCAGACTAAATCTGTCTTTTTTCCATTCTGTGTCTTGGCTGATCTATGTGCGGACATAAAGCGTAAGTCAAGCAGGATTTGAGCTTGTGACAAGTGCAGAGCAAGCCAACCACAGTGTTATTGAATTTTTTTTTGTATGTCACTTATAGACATACAGCCAGAGATTTATTTTTTGCCTTTGGTCTACTTTCTTCCTTTTGGTTATATGCTTTAACTGGAAAATCCAGGCAATACACTATTTAAATGCATACTTTTGTCTTCAATTATTACATTTATATGTAAGGCAAGTGGCCCAACCAAAATCAGAAAAATATTTTTATTCACTGTTTTATAATAGTCAATTAAAATTCAACATTTTTTACCTTTTTCATAATTATAGTTTAGATACTCTGAGTTAGGAGATAAAAGTGCAGTTTTATTATTGACACTCAAAACTTGTTACAGATTATCCTAAAAATATTTTAATGTAGATTTCTGTTAAAAAAGAAAACAAAGGCTGGGTCACCTCCCCCTTTACATTGTACATGGTATGAGTTCATAACCAACATATCATTGCAAATTAAGATGGGAAATGAGCTAAATGATCTCACCAAAAGATTATTACTCTTCTCATCAAACCACAAAATTGCACCAAAAAATTCACAGATGGGACCTTTTATCATCAAAGTGAAAATGTGAATGTGGAAAATGAAAGAAATATGTCTGAAGGTTTTAGTTAGAGTTCAAGAGCTTAATACTTCATCAGTTCATATGTCTGCTGTTTATGATTTTACTTTTTCAATATTGTGGGATATATAGAGTATTACCCAGCTGCCAAAACATTACTAGAGCATAACGTGCAACAAAATCTTTCTAAAATCTTGAATAGGTGGCAGTAACCAATGTAGTTTTAAAAACGTTCAGTTACTGTGCATTTTCAGTTTAAAATCAGGATGTAAGCCAAGCTGACTTATGGTAAGTCCAGAGGACTGACTTAATTAATTATGGAGATGGTAAGGAGCAGGTATCTTTCCATAAAGTAAAACAGTAGTCTAAGGCAGTCAGGGGGTTCAATAACTAGATAAGACAAGGAAACCTATAGTTAAAACATATAGGAATATATAGGAATGATAAATTCATTAACCCACAAATTAAAGCTAAACTTCCTAATTCTCTCTGTTAAGTCTTTCCTTCACTGCTGTCCAAAAATGTATTTATTTATTAGGGAGAAGTTTAAAGTTGTATGCAGCTGCTGCACACAGCTGTATTTTAGCAGTGATTAAATTACGTCACACATCACGACTGTGTTGAAAGACTGATGACTGGGGTAGTTACAGACAACAACATTGTGGAGCCCACAAAAAACGGAACAGAAAATGGCAATATCTGTAAGAAAACAGAGAGTACAAAATGGTGGTGCAATGGTATGATACAAATAAAGATAAGCATCTTTTTTTCTACTGCAGATAAGCATCTATTACTCACTTACTGTAAGAACTTAATGTAAGAAGACAATAACTTCTTTTGGTCTTAGTACAGTGGTTAGTCATCACTGTTCAGTGTGGAATACTACTGCTGATAAAATAACTTGTGAATATGAAGGATTCACAAATCTTATATTGAGGTATACAATATCAACAGATGTATATCTCACTTAAGCCTCCGCTGACCATTCCAAATTTTAGTAGGCCATATTGCTGATGAATAACCACTTTACAGGTTCTTTGTAAGTGTCTTCAGCAAGCATTAGTGATGCATACCTTTACAATATGTTTTTCCATCTACTGAATCATCTTAATTCATGTTCAAAAAAGCTTTTGATGTAAGATAAGTCAATGGTGACCAATGCTGCACAAATGCAAACGATATGAAAAACGTCCATTGGGAAAAAAATATCATGTTACTCATATTACTCATGTTACTCATGTTACAAACATAACAGGAAGAGAACAGAATAAAGAAAATTATAGGGTATACTTTTAAAACAGTAGATGAGAGATGTCAACAAAACATCATTTACTTTGAGTTTAAACTCAGTGCTGCACACTCATCCCCAGCCTACCTCAGCTAGACCTTTTAGTATGGAACCTGTTAGAAGTCTAATTCATACTCGTTTAGTATACAGGTTTAGAAAACACACAAATGAAATAATTGTTACAGCAAATTAGATTTCAACTTGAACTGTTCTGTTTATCTCAGTGGCATGTTTGCTTACTCACCTCAGAAAACCCAGAAATTTTCTTAAATAATTCCTGAAAGCATTTCATTTAACTTCTGTCATCTTCTGCGGTCATAGCAGTATCTCACTACTTTGACTACTCGAATTGACTAGAAAACAAAAATGACCTTTATAACGGGAGTTCAAAAAATGGTCTGGGATCAAAGTGATGTCAATAAAAAATAAGCAGGAGAGAACCAGTTCTTAAAGTTGAATAGAAAATCAAAGTCGAGATAAACAAAACCAAAAAAATGCAAACTTGTCTAATAAACTTTCCCTATCTAAAGCCAAAATCAGTGTTAGATTTTGAGTTTTATCCAGAGCTTGGATACAAAAATTGTAGCATATTACAATACAGTCTTATATAACAGCAATGTGATGACATCATATGACATGATGTAATGAATCACCAGCAAAGGACATCATTGTCATCAACGATGTGGCTACAGTCATGGAAAACAACCAGAAAATGAGAAAAACAGAATACAAAATGGTGTTGAGATGACATTAAAGTAATTGAAAAATGTATCAAACATCTCAAAAGGTGATTCTGAACATTAAACATTTATGAAAAAATCACATTCAGGTTCACAAACAAGAATTACAACAGCTGCTACATAGGATTAATTCCTGCTCATTTTCGCTAGATATTAGACTCCCTAAAATAGTGCATGTGGTCTCTTTGTATGCCCCTGCCCTTGGACCATATGATCACTCATATGTCTTGCACAAGCTTCTGATAGCTAGTATTAAACCGATCATACAGTGCTATTCCCTGGCAACTGCAACAGGTACTGCAGTCTCACTGTTCCCTTTAGCATGGCTTTTCAATAAATGTGAGCCTTCTGGGACCTCTTTTTTCTTATATCTGCCATTTTAGTACCCAATTATCCACAGTCAAGGTGGACATGGACTCTGTATTAGCAGGCCTGTGTTAAATTACTTTCTGTCAGCTTTGCAGTGTGCAACAGCTGCATTGAATATGTACCTCAGAAGAGATTACATAGTTAAAGTAATTAATCTATACTAATAAAAGGCAAAACCCTCACTCACTCACTCACTAATTCTCCAAATTCCCATGTAGGTAGAAGGCTGAAATTTGGCAGGCTTATTCCTTACAGCTTACTTACAAAAGTTAAGCAGGTTTCATTTCGAAATTCTACACGTAACGGTCATAACGGTCGATAACGGTCGACAACGTCCGCCATGTTGAACTTTCTTATTTATGGCCCCATCTTCAAGAAATTTGGTAGGCGGCTTTCCTGCGCTAACCAAAACTAATGTACGTACTTATTTCGATGGTATGATGCCACTGTCCGCCGCCATATTGAACTTTCCAACATCACTAATTTTCCAACTTCCCATGTAGGTAGAAGGCTGACCCCATCTTCACGAAATTTGGTATGTGGCTTCCCTGTGCTAACCAAAACCAATGTACGTACTTATTTCAGTGGTATGACGCCACAGTCGGCCGCCATATTGAACTTTCCAACATCACTAATTCTACAACTTCCCGTGTAGGTAAAAGGCTGAAATTTGGCAGGCTCATTCTTTACAGCTTACTTACAAAAGTTAAGCAGGTTTCATTTCGAAATTCTACGCATAACGGTCAACAGCGTCCGCCATGTTGAACTTTCTTATTCATGGCCCCATCTTCACGAAATTTGGTAGGCGGCTTTCCTGCGCCAACCGAAACCAATGTACGCAGCCGCCGTACTTATTTCGGTGGTATGACGCCACTGTCAGCCGTCATATTGAACTTTCCAATGTCACTAATTCTCCAACTTCCTGTGTAGGTAGAAGGCTGAAATTTGGCAGGCTCATTCCTTACAGCTTACTTACAAAAGTTAAGCAGGTTTCATTTCAAAATTCTATGCATAACGGTTGACAACGTTCGCCATGTTGAACTTTCTTATTTATGGCCCCATCTTCACGAAATTTGGTAGGTGGCTTCCCTGCGCTAACCATAACCAATGTACATACTTATTTCAGTTTTATGACGCCACTGTCGGCTGCCATATTGAAGTTTACAATGTCACTAATTCTCCAACTTTCCGTGTAGGTAGAAAGCTGAAATTTGGCAGGCTTATTCCTCACAGCTTAATTACAAAAGTTAAGCAGGTTTCATTTCGAAATTCTACACGTAACGGTCATAACGGTCAACAACGTCCGCCATGTTGAACTTTCTTATTCATGGCCCCATCTTCACGAAATTTGGTAGGCGGCTTCCCTGCACTAACCGAAACCAATGTACGTACTTATTTCGGTGGTATGACGCCACTGTCAGCCGCCATATTGAACTTTCCAACGTCACTAATTCTCCAACTTCCCGTGTAAGTAGAAGGCTGAAATTTGGTACTTATTTCGGTGGTATGATGCCACTGTCGGCCGCCATATTGAACTTTTCAACGGTCTTTGTTACTTATGGGCCCATCTTCAAGAAATTTGGTACGCAGGTTCCCAACGCTAACTGAATCCTACTTATGTACATATATACGTCCATAGCCTACAACCGGAGGGCCGAACTCACAATGTGGTATACAAAGAGATCCTTCACAAATAATTATTGGTATCTTTTCCCTCAGTTTAAAAAGGTTTAATTTTCTTCTTAATAAAAATTTTAAGACAGTACTTCGCCACTGCGAAGCACGGCTATTTTGCTAGTCTATACTAATAAAAGGCAAAGCCCTCACTCACTCACTCACTCTTCACTAATTCTCCAACTTCCCGTGTAGGTAGAAGGCTGAAATTTGGCAGGCTTATTCCTTACAGCATATTGACAAAAGTTAAGCGGGTTTCATTTCGAAATTCTACGCTTAACGGTCATAACAGTCGATAACGGTCGACAACATCCGCCATGTTGAACTTTCTTATTTATGGCCCCATCTTCACGAAATTTGGTAGGCGGCTTCCCTGCACAAACCGAAACCGATGTACGTACTTATTTCAAGAAATTAGGCACGCGGGTTCCCAATGCTAACTGAATCCTACTTACGTACATATATACGTCCATAGCTTGAAGCTCGGTCACCATGTGAGGCGGTGTTGGGTCCCCCATCCCAACGCCTCCCACATTGTTGGCTACCTGCCTATATAAGGCCGTCTGTTGCTCCAGTCTCTACATTCCCTTCCTTGCTTTGCCACGGGATTCACGTCTCCCTGCTGATAACTACAGCCTTTTTATTTAATCCACGGCTTCTCCGCTGTTTTATTGTTAATTTATTACGATTATAGTTATTGTTCAGGTATTTAAGACTTACTTTACATTGTTCAGGTACCCATTTCCTTTATCATTCCAACCGTACCCCCATTAACATGTCTATCGAGGTGATCACCATCGATCAAAGAACTGTCACTTACCGAGTGGTTTCCATGCCCAGAGATGGCACCTGCCTTTTCCATTCTCTTTATTACATATTGCACGGCCATATCTGGCTCACTCTTGATATCCGGAGGAACATTGTGTCTTATGCATTGAATGACTGGGACAGGTTCAAGGGGTGGACTGATGACGGTACAGGAGATAATTATACTACACAGGAGCACTATAAGAGTGAAATGCTTAAGCCCTTCACCTATGCATCTGCATGTGAGTTGATGGCTGCCGCTGAATTGTTTGGTTGTCGCTTTCAAGTGTACTGAAATGGCCAAATATTTTACACCTTTCGACAACCGCCAATGCCTCTTAAACATCCTACACTGACAGGTGACAATTTCAGTAGTAGACACTTTGAGGTTTATGAATGTTTAAACTCTCAAAAGCTGGATGTGAAGTTATCGATGAAACTGGTTGTATACTTACAACGCTTGACAGATGCCGAATGTCTCTTCAACACAAGTCCTACAGATACTGTCGTAATTGAAACAAACCATGAAACTCAAACCGATTATGACAGCAGCAATCCAAGCTGTAAGATCTGAAACAAGTTTACTGTTCACATGGCCAACTGTATGTTGCATGCTCAAGAGTAAGCTCAGCGCACAACTTGGTCATATTACAACCGGAGGGCCGAACTCACAATGTTGTATACAAATAGATCCTTAACAAATAATTATTGGTATATTTTCCCTCAGTTTAAAAAGGTTTAATTTTCTTCTTAATAAAAATTTTAAAACAGTACTAGCTGCTGCGAAGCGCGGGTATTTTGCTAGTCTATACTAATAAAAGGCAAAGCCCTCACTAACTCATCACTAATTCTCCCACTTTCCATATAGTTGGGAAGCTTAAATTTTGCGTGCTCATTCCTTGCAGTGTACTTACAAAAGTTAGGTATGTTTCATGTCCTATTGCAACACCCAAGTGGAAAAAACGTGTGTACCCCTAAACTGTATATATAGATAGGGGAAACCCCTTCTCACTATTTCTGCGACTTTCAATATATGTAGGAAGCCCAAATTTCCCATGTTCATCCTTTACACTGTCCTTACAAACATTAAGTATGTTTCATTTTGCGTCATGCCCTGTAACGGATTTTCGAAAATGTCTTCTTTTTGGCGGTTCTCACCATTATGCCATAAGGAACTTTTGGAGCTGACCTCTCCTTTTGGCAGTTTCATTCCTTATTTCCATTAACAGAGGATTTATTTCACGGCAGAGACGCACAACAGCTGCCTCTGGTCCCCCTACCTTTTTCCGCACAGCCGCTGTCTGCGCACCTACCACGTAGTTGGCTCCCTGCCTATATACATTAACGACATCCCGCACTCATGTGCCTCCTCACTTGCTTTCTTACTTTCCTCAGCTGTTTGTCGTGCTCACTGCTCCTTTCTTCTTTACTCCACCCCTTCAAGCCTGTTATTGTTCGCCTTGCTTCACGTCTTCCTGCTGGTGACTCCTGCCTTTTCATTTACTTTCTTCACTCTCTTAATCATCCAGGAATGCCTCCACATTCTCTACCTTTGAAGGTTGGTACACCAATTATGTTACTACGAAACTTATAACCAACTTTGCAACTGCACCAGGCTTCAGATCAAATCTCTGCACAAGAACCTCTTTGAAGCAACTTTCTTCACTGGAACTGTCTCAGGAGAGACTGTATTTATTCCTCGCATCCCTCTCATACTGTCTGACCTCCCATTCTAATTCAAATGCCTCCAGTTCCAGTCAGTGTCTACTTTGCTATGACAATAAATAAGTCACAGGGCCAGACTCTAAAAAAGGTCGGCATTGACTTGACACAAGATTGCTTCTCACATGGCCAAGAGTAAGCTTTGCAGACAGCTTGGTCATTTTACAGCCTGAGGGCAGAACTGCAAACAGCAATTACAAAGAGAAACTTACATCCTAAAAATGTGCATTTCTCATACACAACATTTACAATTATAAATGAAACTCTTTACAATCATCAAATTGGGCGGCACGGTGGCGCAGTGGTTTCGCTTCCTGGGTACTCCCTGCGTGGAGTTTGCATGTTCTCCCCATGTCTACATGGGTTTCCTCCGAGTGCTCCGGTTTCCTCCCACAGTCCAAAGACATGCAGGTTAGGTGCACTGGTGATCCTAAATTGTCCCTAGTGTGTGCTTGGTATGTGTGTTTGTCCTACAGTGGGCTGGCACCCTACCCGGGATTTGTTCCTGCCTTGAGCCCTGTGCTGGCTGGGATTGGCTCCAGCAGACCCCTGTGTTAGGATATAGCAGGTTGGAAAATGACTGACTGACAATCATCAGATTCACTCTCAATACTAAAATAACCCATCGACAATTCCATTGATAATCATATTACATTATTTTTAAATTGTTTCCTTTTCTTTTTCATAAATTCTTTAACACACTGCGAAGTGCTGGTAATATGCTAGTGTCAATATATATAAAATGCAACTTTTGTAACACTTATTTTAAAACTATTTAACAGATTTAGATTGTTTTTTTATCTATAATTTGCTTGAACATTCCGGTTGATTTTGCAGTTTCTGTCATCGCGATTATTATCATAGTTTGCATACAGGAACGATTTATTTGCACTAATCCGAGACAGAGGCTGCGGGCTGAGGGGAGGGGGAAGCGTGATGTCAGGAATGGAGAGCTGAGTGGGGCCCTCCTCACTCATGCACCAGCCTCGGAGCGTACCTTGCCTTCTCTTAGTTAGCGAATGAGAGAACTACTTAATGGATTTATATCAGGTTTTTTTCTGTAATTTGCTTGTACATTCTTGTTGATTTTGCAACTTCTCTCATTGTGCTAAGTATTATAGTTCACTTGCAAGAGCGATATATTCACACTAATCCGAGACACAGGCTGCAGGCCAAGTGGAGGGGGAAGCGTGACATCAGGAGTAGGGAGCGGGCATGGCCCTCCTCACTCACGCACCAGCCTCCGTTCAAATTGGTCTACCTCTGGCTTAGCTAGCGATACCTGTTTGTTTATTGATTTTTTAAGCTTGTCCTGTTTCACTACTACGTGGGTGGAGCCACAGGAGACAGCTAGTACATTATATAATGATTCTAAACTCTTTTGAATAGTAAAGTTTAGTTAAGTACTTTAATGAAATTAGATAAAATTAGAAATTATATCACATGAATACAGAGACTTTCAGCAGTCATTAAGCACTCAGTATCTTACATACTGTAAGTATTATAACATACCAATGCAGCTTAGCTTTTGGTTTTTCAAACATCATTTGTAGAAGGTTTATCTATGCAGGAGTAATGACTGATGTCACTAACTCTGGCATTGGGCTTATCCAATATGCAAGGAACACACATGTATTATATCTGTTATGTTCTTGTTGAGTAGCAGCATCACAAACATTATTTCCATATACTCCTAGGTGTCTTGACTATTTTTTCCTAAATGATTCAACACTCAAGAAAGAAAGTTCAGTGGACAGATGCCAGAGTCCTGCATTTCAAAGATAACTGCCTGTAGTATTAATAAATAATTTTAAGAGTATTTTAAAAATCAATACTTGATCTTATTCAGTATGCTAGACAGTACACTTTTATTAAAGAGGTTTTAGTATAACTGGACTACTTATTTTTGCAATGAGCCATAAGGAACTAGTCTGAATGCATTATTTTTTTTAATTTTACTTTTTTACAGTTCTGCCCCACAAAGGCTGAAGCCCGTCGCAGTGCTGCCAAGATTGCCTTAATGAACTCAGTCTTTAATGAACACCCTTCACGACGCATTACTGATGAGTTCATCGAACGAAGTGTCTGTGAAGCCCTAGCTTCATTCAATGTAAGTTGACTCTTGATGCTACACAGGATGGCTGACTCTTTTTGCTTACAATTAATTTTGTTACCAATATCGGCCTTTATAATTTCAGGGAAACAGGGAGGAAGCAGACAATCCTAACACTGGTATAGGAGCTTTCCGCTTCATGCTAGAATCCAATAAAGGCAAATCAATGTTGGAATTTCAGGTAAATTTCTTTAAGATCATAAAGTACAATAGTTTTGTAATGAAAAATAACTATGAAAGGTGTGTAATTCTACTAATTCAGCATGAGCTCAGATTTGTCAGTTTTCTTTCCAGGAGCTGATGACAGTCTTTCAGTTGTTGCATTGGAATGGCAGCCTAAAAGCGATGCGTGAGAGGCAGTGCTCTAGACAGGTGAGTAGTAAATGCCAATACAACCTGGTTCCCATTTTATATGATTCCCTCATAAGTACATACATTGCACATTATAATGAATTAACAACCTTGATTTTATGGGTAATTATAATGATGTCAGATTTTATTTAAAGTAAATTAGTACATTGTAACAATTGTGATGAGAACAGGCCAGCCCAAAAAGCTCATCCATCCAATTCACCAAGATTGTCCAAAATAACATTACATTTAAGATTTGAAGGTCCCTACAGTTCTACTCTGCACCAGACGTTTCAGTAATTTATTCCATGTGTCTTTGTTTCTTTGCATAAATTATCAAAGAAAAGTAATTATCATAATGAAAATGATACAGTAAGATTAGCCAAGTTAACTATTTTTAATTATTTCCTTAAGTATTCTTGTATCTCCTTATTATTAACTGATTGCTTGTTCTCTGATATTTTTGGATCTTTAGTTTCATACTGGTGTAAAATTTAAATTTCTTCACAATGCAGGCATTGGTGCTCAATCTCAAGTCATTGCTTAGATCCAGTCTTTTTGTGATGGCATCTCATGTTAATTTGAGAAAGTGACCCAAAACCAGTGTTACTGTAAATTAACTGTGTTTTCTGACAATAGACCTCAGTTACTGTATAGTGCCTTCAGTTAATCATATATATCAGAAGTACTATAATATGTAACTAAGTACTTTTTGTATCCATTTTTACAATATATACTATTTTAATATAGCAATACTATTTTAATATATTATTGGCAAGCAAGGTGGTGTAATGGTTAAGGCTTTGGACCTAGGAATTCATATCCCGAATTTGTGGGTTAAAGTCCTGCTACTGACACTGTGTGACCATGAGCATGTCACTTCACCTGCCCGTGCTCTAATTAGAAGAACAAATGAAATGTAAACGGTTATATCTCAAAAGTTGCAAATCACCTTGGATGAAAGTGTCAGTCAAATAATAAGTAAAAATATTATTAGGACACTGGAGCTGTTTCTCATGCTATATACCACTGTGCATCAGTAAAACATTCCTGCATTAGATCAATTCCCGGTTTTCCGTGTGACTTGGCTTTTGTTAATGGCCAATTTCACTGCACACATTTTCAGGAAAGTGTATTTATTTGAACTGAAATGGACGGATCATCATTAGGAATAATGTGAAATCTTAGTATGTGTATATTGTTATCATTATTATATGTTTATGATTTTCACTTGTTTACGTTGTTCACTCGAGTATTCCTTTTTGTGTTTTTAATCAGTTGCATGTTCCATCTTGTATATTCTTTACCATAGGCAGACAATAAAGTTGCAGCACATCACATTTTAATTTAACTTTTTGCGAGCAGCAACATTTAGGCAGTTCATGTAATGAATTGAATGTTTTCACTTCTGTGTTTCTCTAGTGCTTGAATAGTAAGAAAATAACTGTGCTGCCAGTACTATGTTTTGGAGATTTCTTAAATGATCATCGGTTCCCGTTTAAAGGCCGCAAATGAGAAAGTATATGTAAAGAAGTTTGTAAAGCAGGGTGGGGTGGGATCAGACGTGCATGTAAATGTAAATGATTTTGGAGGGTAGGGTGGAGGTCCCCTTTTAAATTCTGTAGATGTGAATGTATATTACAGTGGAATAGCCTATGGGGGACTGTTAAGTTTAAACTTACAAGATCTTTAACATTTTTCTTGGATCCAAGGATGGCTCTTCTGCCTCTACTTCTCTCTCCCTGCCTTTTTGTTTCTGGTAAAGCAATGCCAACACTCACTGCCACAGTGTTTGGTGCCACCACTTGAGCTTTATAGCATTTTCTAACTATTGAGCATCACCAAACTTTCTTTTTTCCATTTTACACCTCACTGTACATGACAAACATGAATGCATCTGTTTTTTCCTGTACTTTACATCCTATTGGCTAGTGCTGTTATCAATCTCTTTTGTAGCATCCTTAATTTCTATAAAGCTCCCTGTCAGAGCCATTCAGATCATGTAAGTTAACATAATAATAAATATAGACAAAGTAAAATATCATATGTCAGCTAATTTTCTTTTTTCATCACCAAATTTTAATCAAATTGGTCAAAGCATTTTTGAGATTTTGAGGTATTTAGTTTTCCTGTTGTAAGGAGGTTTTTACCCCCCAAAATATTGATATATCTGAATGTCCTTTCTTAGTGAATACCTAGTGGCCTAGATGTACAAGTCTGCCAAATTTGTAATTTTTAAGTAAGTGAAAAATAATGTTGCATGCAGTGAGTGAGTCAACTTTACATTTTATATACATACTTGTGATGTGTGGGTCACAGACTTGCATAAGAGTGAAGGAGATGAGTTCAGGTTTCTGGCAAAATCAACTTTATTGTTGTCTTAAAATTATCCAAATGGGAACTGTCTCTTCAGCACTCACAAAAACCCAGCCCGCATGCAGTGATGCTGATGTCATCTTGTATTCTCTCCCTTCTTATATTAAAAGAGTAAACAGACTTCCAGCACAAGGGAGAAGACAGGCAATAAGCACACGGCCAAGTCAGCAGTGAGCCTGTGAACTTGCAGTTACACTGGAGGCGAACAAGCAATGCCTTCCTGCATCAACAGAGTTTTGTCACACAGAGCAGTTGGGGGGGTTGTCAGGGTCACACAAATCTCACGATATATAGTAAACCTACTGTAACTTATGACATGACATGCCTTGTAGAAATCAGCAATAAATTCTGCCAAATGCTTCTAGATTTTTATTAAATACTAGCCAACCCGCGGCGTACTATACGCCGCATAATCAGGCCGTTTTTTTAATGATTTTTAAGCACAGGGAGAAAATTAACATTTGAAAAATCGTTAATGTAATAAATCAGCAAGAAAAGCAACATTGTAACAATGCACGGAACGAACCAACACACAATCGTCCGTGCGGCGCTCAGGCGCGGAGGGTGAAACGGGAGGAGAGGAGAAGGACATCCACTCCGCTCCCTCCGTCATGCTAGTCTGCTGATTTCTCGTCCAATATGCACTGCCTGCTCATGTGCCCACCTCCAACTCGTCACTCGAGTCGTTGTCATCTTTGCACAGTCCAGATGCACCTGTGACTCACGTAGACTTTTCATTGCTCTGTGTGGTCTTGGCTGCCTTTCTATAATAATCCACCAAGACACCCGACCACAGTAGCAGCGAGGTGGGAGGGGGGTGTGTACAAAGTGCAGGACCATCTAAGAAGACGCATGTTTGTCGCGGATGCGAATTGCTGTATGTAGCGTGTAAAACAGTTTGCTATGGTTCACGCAGTCGTGCGTCGTAACCGAAAACTTTTTAAAAGTTTTTTTAAAGACTGCTTACTTCATTGTGTATACGACTGTAGGTGAATGAAAAGATGTAACTCTGGAGAGGGCAACATATAATACAGCGTTTTACACGCTGCATACAGCGATTCACATCCACGACAAATATGAATCTTCTTAGATGGTGCTGTCACGTCCACCCACACTCTCGAAGCCCACACACTGCCTGGTCATGTGCCCGCTCGCAAGAGCAACTAACAGAGACCCGCCCACCAACTGTAAGACCATGGGACACCCCTCGCAAACTGCTCTACACGCCGCATACAGCAATTCACATCTGTGACAAACAAACTGTTTTACACACTGCATACAGTGATTCGCATCTGCTACATGATTTTTCTTAGATGGTCCTGTCGCATCCACCCTCGCATACACACTGCCTGGTCATGTGCCCGATCGCAATCGCAAGTGACAGAGACCCGGCCACCAAGTCTAAGACCATGGGAAACCCCTTGGAAACTGTTTTACACGCTGCATACAACGATTCACATCCGCAACAAACAAACTGTTTTACACGCCGCATACAGCGATTTACATCCGTGACAAACATGCCTCTTCTTAAATAGTCCTGCCGCGTCTTGTGGTGCCTCTGTGTGAGCCAGTCAGGCACAGAGAAGGTCAGCTGCTGAGAGAGCGTCTCGACTGTTGCAGGGCCTGCATTGGTGAAGCAGGTGAGACGGTAATGAAACAGAGGCACAGGGCTTATTGGTTTTTAAAGACTGCTTCCTTCATTGTGTTTTAACCTCAGTTTTAAAGGATTGTTTTAAGGATCCCATGGGATTCTATATAAATTTTATGTTTAGAACTTGCAACAGTGTTACTGATGATGAGTTTTAAAGGACTTTGATTTTGGAAAGGCTTTTGTTTCATCTTCTGACCCATATCTTTGTCCATTTGGCTTGCTTTGTCCTAGCCTATCTTATATAGGTGTGGATCGATGACATAATATGTCACGTAACTGGTAATAGGTATAATAATAATATGGCCATCCCCACCATATATGCACAAAATGCCCATGGCAATATCAGAGAAAATAAAAATAAAATTATGCAAATATCATTGAGAATCCCAATGTATAAAAAATAATTACAGAAATAGAACTGTTCTAAACCCTAAAATCATGTCAAGCACTATATAACCCAATATTCTGTAGGCTTGTGTAGCTGCATAAAGAGTTACACAGAATTATACAGTTACACAAGTCTTAGTTTTTCTTGCTGTGGCTGGAACTATCTTGTGCATTATTGAATTCCAGGTCTGAGTATATTCTTGTTTACTAGCTTCTGCATTTTATTTAAAGTGTTCTCTTTTTCAGTTGGATATTATAGTAAGGATATCTGGATCCAGCTAGGAAGCATTACTGGATGGAGGCCTGATATATATATATAGTCAATGTGTCAATGTGTGTATCTATGTTCCAGCATCACGTCTGAATGGCTGGAGCGATTTTCATGAAACTTGGTACACATGTTCCGGATTGGTCAACTAAAAATACTGTAAGGTGAATTCAGCCCTAACCCACCCCCTTCTGGGTAGGGTGGGGGGTGATCTTGCGGTCTTGTATGCATGTTATCATCCAGTTGACACTCGGAACGACCACCAGAGGGCGAACTGGAGGCGACTGCCAGCATTCTTTATGTTTGAGCACCACCGCGCCACTGTTGCTTTTGAAATTAAATAGAGTTCTATGCATGGAAGTGTGTGTGTCTGTCTGGCCCAGTAGTGAGACGTAGGGTCAGGGTGAGGGCTCCAGCTCCTAGGATACACAAGTGAGGCCAGTACACCGGCAAAAGGAAACCTCTGAAGAAGGACAGTCGCTTAGCTGCTAATGCACAAATGATGCGAGCACTTCGGCAACATGAATCCTTTTAGCAGAGAGTTGCCCAGAGTAGTTCTAACTATTTAAATACTTTCTACGATCCTGTGCTCTTAACAGCAAGGGCTTACACAGTTAGTATATACCAGGAGACTGCTAGCATTCTTTATTTTTGAGCAGCACCGTGCCCCTGTTGCTTTTCAAATTAAATAGAGTTGGCCAGTTCCGAGCGTCAACAAGATCATAACATACAGACAAGACCGCAAAACAAACACATTGGTGAGTTATTTTTAAAGTTGTGTTTTTTTAATTATGTTTTTCTCAAACAAATAAAAAAACACTTTATTTTCCTGGATATTTCAGCTAGTTGTGAATAATTTAAAACACTATCACTGTATGTCAATGCAGTATTTTAAAACACCAGTGAGAGGGGAAGTCTGTCTGTATTTAGTATTTCATAGTAGTCAAGATAGAATTCAGGGAGTAAAGGTGATTGAGCCATTAGGATCTAATGGCCATAATATAATACATTTGACATTGTTTTGGAAAAATTAAAACTGTGAGGTTTAACTTTAGTAAGGCAAGTTCTAAGCAGATATGCAATGTCTAAAGATTCTAAACTAGGATAAGCTTTTAAGTGTGGCAACAATCAAGGAATAGTGGAGAAGGTTAAAAGCATTTTACTTATAACTTAGGAAAATTTAATCCCAAAATTTAGAAGTAGTAAAAAAATTATTGTTTTTAATTAAATAGTTACAAAGAAGCTGCAAAGAAAGAAGCAACTGTATAAAACTGGGGTGTCAAACTCAGATCCTGAAGTGCTGCAGTGGGTGCAGGTTATTTTCCTAGGAACTTAAGTAATAACCATTGCTGCTGCTCCCAGGTATTATTTTAAAACATGGGGACAATTTGGAAACTTATGGGTAAAGTTCACAGAAACTTCAGAAAGTTTTTTCATCACACAGAGAATGATGGGTGGAATAAATTACCGTGTAGTGTGGTATGGAGTAAGACTTTAGGAATCATCAAAACTTGAATTGATGTTATTTTGGACTGTTCTTATCAAAATTGCTCAAATGGTCTTTTGTTGAGTCTCAATTCCAGAGTGCCTTAGTGGCTGCAGATTTTTCTACTTAGCTAACATTTGTCTTGTATTTGTACTCAGAGTGTGGCTGCAGAATTGATCAGATTTATCAATATTACTATTGGTTCTTTAGGTAAATTGCAGTTGTCTAGCCTGTTTGTTTGATATTGATTTGTAATTTTTATCAACAAGCTTTTAAAAAGCAAGTCACTTCTAGCTGTAACTAAAAGTGAATGTAGCTCCTCTTCAAGAATAAAAATACTCTTGCTCCAGTATTGCAAATTTAATTCACTGGCAACCAATTTAAATCAATTAAGAACCGCTGAAGTTCTATAATCAAAATGTCAAAAATGTGCTCCTTTTTGTAGGAGAGTATAAACTTATTCAGTTCAGATTTCTGTATCGTTTAAATATTATGTTCCATAAGTGATTTCCCATGGATCTGTCCTATAAGCTATACTGCCTTTGTTCTCTAATTACAACTGGCACACTGCTCTACATGTTCTATCTTTTCCTTTTGAGCCTTCATCTCTAATTTTCTTTTCTCAATCTCCTCTATTGATTTTACTCCCTCATCACGCATATTTCTTCTACTTAACCTCTCTGTTCTTACTCTTATTTCTATACAGTAAGTGATCTTTTCCTTGGGTTAGCTCTCACAAAATGTCTTTCTACCAGTTTCTGGAAGTCTTCTTTTTACAACCTGGTACTTCTCAAACTCCTGGTGTTGCAGATTAATGGGTCCACCTCCAACATTAAGAAGAGGGTGTCTCTCGATTGACCGATGAGAAGCTAGGTGGAGATCTCAATTTCTTTGCTTAGTCTCCCTATTGTCCTTTCAGTTTTGGTCTAGTGTTTTGGCTGCTGTCCTCCCTCTGCTGTGTGTTTATTTAGGTGGGACTGGAGAGAGAGAGAAAGAGATTGTTTCTCTGATTTATCCATTGCTTATTCAAAGTTAGTTGTAATTGTAACTTTTTTCTTTTTGTTCAATTTAATAAAATAAAATTACAAAAACAAAAGAAATACATATTTCATGCTGGTTCAAATAACATAACAAATACTGATAGTCTCAAACCTACTAAACCCAGGGATATGGGGCCTATCCAGGCAGCATCAAGCACAAGGCAGGAACCAACTCTGCACAGGCTACCAATCACCACAGGTCACCCACAATCACTCACTGGATCAATTTAGAGTCACCAGGTACCCTAACAAGCACGTCTTTGGGATGTGGGAGCAAAACCAGAGGGTGTTGAGTATTCTACACAAACAGCAAATATTGATTCTATAGTTGCATGATTTGGATACATTATTGTTTTGTTTAAGTAATATATATACAAAGTAGGTTTTACAATATAATTTCTCATAAATCTTCCTGATTCTCTAAGTAGTTTAATAATGCTATTAAGGAAGTTATTAAGTATGTTGCCAATTTAGTACCTAATTTAGATACTCTTGCTTTTTCATACATATTTCTTACGTTCAGTATACTGAGCATTCCTTTACACCCCAGGTCATTTTTTATTTTGTTCAATCTGCAGGAGGTGCTGGCACACTATTCTCATCGTGCGCTGGATGATGACATGCGTACACAGATGGCAGCGGACTGGGTGAACAGGGAGCAGACCGTGCCAGGCACTATTGCACGGGAGCTTGGGGCTGCTGAAAGAGAGTTGGAAGAAGCCAGACTGGCAGGCCGTGAGCTGCGTTTTCACAAGGAAAAAAAGGACATCCTTATGTTGGCTGTTGGGCAGCTGGGCAATTCTAATGCAAACACTCTGCCAGCCAACTGCTAGGGACCAGCATCTGGTATTACCAGACTATGAGTAATTGGTAAAAGGCTCTGATTTTTCAAAAAATCTAGGGCATAGAACAGCATTCTTGGTCACAGTACAACACCCCCCCACCCCTCCAATTCATTTGGAGGGCAAAGACTACAGTGTTGTTTCACTCAGTGATGGCACCACTGTAACCATTCATAAGTGGAGTAAACTGATTAATTAATCACAGATTTTCAATTATTATAACCCAGATTATAACCCAGTAAGTTTTATCCTGCAAAATTTTAACTGATAAGTGTTAGACTGCACTTATAATTTTTGTACATAATATGATCTGTCATTGTTGATTACCCTGCAATTTTAATATAACTATAAAAATGACTATAAATAAAGTGCAGTTTACAAAGTACATATATACACTAACCTTAGAAAAAGTGTGCCAAAATGAAAACATTATGAAAAATAATTTTATATTAATATTAAACACTATAGGTAGAGATTTTCAAAGGAACAACACTAAAGAGTCAAATAAAAATCGGGAGTGGTCTCCCCTAGACTTTCTCGTATACTCAGATATGGGGATAGATATTTGAGGAGTAAAAAGCAAGACAATGATTATATTTTTATATTATGTACATTAAAGAACCATCAACAACAAATCAAATCAAATTAGTAATATATTGAACAATTATTATAAAAGTAAAGTTGAATAAATCGGACTCTGCAGCTGCATGAATAAAAGGTAAAGTACCACCTCGTTTAGCAAAAATAGCCCAAAAGTTAATAGAAATCAACATTTTGTACTTAATACTTGTATGCAAAATGTGGTTGACCTAAGTGAAAGCGTACTCAAGTTATTGTGTTTACATACAAACACACACACAGACAGACAGACACAATTCCAAAAAAGGTATTTATACGAGAAAGTCAGGGAGGTTTAAAATGTTGAGATTCATCAAAATCTCGACATCAAATTTTTGGACGATTACAATACTTTCCCAATACTTCATATATGAGAAAGTAAAAAGGAAAAAACAGACCCTGTTTGTCCCTGGATATGAATAAACACCACTAAGTCCTGTCTCATCCTCTTGCTTACCAGTTATCTCACTATAGTCTAGCCACATTACCTTTGCCACCTTCCAAGTCCAAGCTCAATGAATCACTGGCAGGAAGCAGCCTTTCAAACCCAACCTGGAGTTCATAATAGGACAGTCCCTTAATCTTCTTCTAGTGTCAGATACACCCTGTGAAGGTTCTTGGGTTGTGTCACCAAATCTACCTCTGGCAACTCCCAGTTTGATTGTATCCCTGAACCCCAAATCATAGTTAAAGTTCCAGTATTCATTTGTTGTTGCTTATTCCATCTATTGTAGCATCAAAAGGACCCTGTGTTGTTATTTGGTGGTTTGGAAAACTTCCCTAGGCTTCATAATGTATTCTCATAACTTATGTGAATCCTGCACCCACAGTGAAGTTATTTCCAGGGGTCTGAATAAGCTTTTAGGGCATGCACTCATCAGAAGTGCTGCCTACGTGCAATGGATTCTCCTTGCCACATTTTTCCGAATTAGACAGCCTTCTAGTGGTTTCAGGTCTATATTACCTCTAACCTGGTCACTGTTTTGTCTACTTGTCTCCATTACGTTATAACATGGCACAGCCTTGCCAACCCAGCAATCTGCTACAATATATACATGCTGTATATATTCTTAGTGTTTTGTGCTGTGCAAATCTGTTAACATTTAGCAAAGCACTGGGTCACTTTCACAATGCCTTCTGCTATTTTGCCAAGTTTACTAGGGTGTCTTTAAAATAAATTAAGATTACTTTTTGAGTAGCTGTGCTATCTTGTAATTTTCTTAACATTTTACTTTAAAGTGTGCTTAACATGTATTTTAGTTTAAGCATGACTGTTTGCACTCCATATGTGTTTGCAGTTGGGCCTATAAAAGTCACCCTAGTCATACATATCATACATATTAGCCAGTGAATCTATGTACATTTGACATATGAGTGAGTAATAGGTTATCTGGAGGATTTCATGATAGTATCTTTTTCATAAAAATGATGTCACATGCAGTTGTAATTGTTTGTACTGCAGCTTGTAGGAAACATAACCTCAGCAGCTGCTGGCTTCTGAGATATTTTATTTCCAATTAGCTTCTCTGACAGTTGTAGTTTAGTCAAACCTGCAAAGACTTATCCAGATGTGGATCAAAGAGCACATCATGTATATTTTGCCAGACAGTGAATTGAGTTGTTGTTTTATATTTACAAAGGGTTATTGCCTTATTTTTATATACTTCAAAAATTATACTATGCAAAATGTAATGATCTAACCTGTAACATCTAGAATGCATTGTTACTTAAATCATTGTGAAGAGGTAAGCAACTGTGTCTAACCAGGCTTGTGGTGACTACTGTTTGTCATTGTAGAATAACTCCTAACTATGTTTTAATGATTCAGTTAATATAGAAAAGAGAGGTGTCTTTTTAATTACACAATGATGTTTTTGAGTAAACAGTCATCTGAATGTGTGTATCTACATTCCAGCAGTCCTCTGTGCCATTTCCTACTCTTGTCCACATTTTACAATGAGCGGACATCATAGTCACTCACATCTCAGTACTATAATTACAACAGTTTCAATTGAAGTAATTAATCAGTGATAATAAGAGTAGCTGGGATGAAAGTCAGAGAATAGTGGCGGTCATTAGAACATTTATTAAATGATTAATTTAATTACAATGAGAAGTTTCAGGTCAAATTCATCAAAGGAGTGGTATATTGTGTAAAATCCTTACTGGAGTTTTTATCCCAGTGAGTTTTTCTACTTATATTGACTGCAGGAACTGAAAATGCTATATACTCTGCAGTCACAACTATCATAACATATTAAAGTAGGCTCTTCATTTATGTTGAATTTTTTACTTCTTTTTGAGACAATGCCTATATATACTCCAGTGACACCATTTTTAATTACACATATACATTTTAATAATGTCACTAGTAGCTCTAATGTCTTTGTGCTATTGGAATTCCACTTCCTCATGCATATCTGATGACTTAACTGTAGGAAAAATAAGAACAAGCAAGGAGAAATTGTGGGTAAAAATGATGCAGTTTACAAAGTTAAAGTTTAGTGGGTTGAAGATTCTCCTACTTACACAATTCATAGCTGCTTGATCTCAAACCTTTTCCTGACATCACAGCTCATTTAAGAGAAATTAATTTTGAAAGATAATCAGTCTAATGTAGAGTAAACAGCAATACACATTTACGTTTTTTACAGTAGTTCGTAGTATGGGGAAGAAGTAGAGTATCCTATGGAAACTTTTGTGACCAAGAACGTTATATGGAACATCCACCTATCCATTTTCTAGTTCAGTATTATACATATATGGTACCCAACTTATGCTCAACAGTCTATATACTAGCCTGTTTATACATCTAACTGTTGAGAGGAGCCAGTGCCTGTTCTGGCAGCATTGGGTGCAAGACAAGAACCAACCTTGGCAGGGCGACAGTTCATCACTGATAACCCTCACACACACAATTGAACCATACACATAAATAAACACTGCAGAAAACAAACCGTGTGTAATCTAGTGTCATTCAGCCTAGGTGCAATGGCACAAATAATAGAACTAATATATATCATTGGAACCATAAATTATGTAAATGTTTATAAATTTTGTTTACCACATTTATTGATAGTGCACAGATTTTGAAGTTTTGGTATTGGTACAGTTACAAAGAATATTTCATTTAGTAACAATGATTCATGGCTATCTGTAAGCCTTACAACACCAAGGTAAAAATAATGAAACCCATGTCTCAACTTCAGCCATAAAAACACAAACCCAATGTGCTGTGGCATCCAGAAGTTTCTGATAACCACTAGAATGTAATCTGCATTATTATTTTCATATTTCTAGAACCATGCAGATGAACCTTTTGTAATGTGTACAGTTTCTTTTTAATTTTAAAATCTTGTTTACAGTTGCTTACTTTTTGAAAACAATTCTCGATGCACGAGTGGACATATTAAGCCTGCCGACAAAACAGACAGTTATGGTTTAGATAATTCCATATTGTGAATTGAATGAAACCTGACAGAAGCAAAGCAGCACTAATATACTTTTTAAAGTCTTTCTAGTAAATTGCCTTTTTTATATTTTTAGTTTCTAAATGAGTAGTTGCAAAGTACTAACAAAATAGAATCAATGTTGTGTTTTTGTGTTTTCTTATGTACATTATGCAAAGGAGAATTGAAAAGTGCATTGCACAGTGTTCGATGCAGCACTAAAACTGATTTATAACTTGTTGTTTATGACCTCATCTATAGGTGTGTATCCCAAACACTTTTATTGCATTTTGTTTTAATTCATGTGTGTTAATTTTCTTTGTATTTTTCTACATGACAAATATATATTTGATATGAGTAATTTTTGGCATTTTACTATTAAAGTAATCTTCTTTTTATGTCTAATGCAATAAACCCTAAATATGAAGAAAAATGTTTTGTGTCAAATTTCTGGAATTTTAAATGTAAGGTTTTGCTGATGTCTTTTATATTCCCAAGCCCCTTATAGACATTATTGCATACACTGCATGCGTGTACGTATGTAATGGGATCTGAACTTCAAAATCACTGATTTATGTAGGGGATTATCATGTGCTGGACACATCAGTTTTTTTACCCAAAAGTGACTTATAAATGACAAGTTCAGATTTCAGTTTCTTCCTGATCATTGCATTCACAATATTTTTAGGTTAGGTGATTTGTTCAGGGTCATCTGCTGGTTGGGACTGAGCTGGAAAATTTGAGGTGTACTGCTAAACACCTAAACCCCTAGGCCACACTGTCCAGTGACACCTATATTATTGGACACACTTTTAGTTTATGTTGCACCTCCCAAGGTCCCTGAGGGCCATGATACAACTATATCTACTGTATTAGGTTTGTTTTTTGATGTTTGTTATTTATCTTGTTCTTTATATTATTGACAGCTGTATTTATTAGTACTTAGTTAATTTTTTGTTTCATTTTTTGTTTCATTTTTTGATTCCTTTGTTTCCTTTCTGTATTAATTTAGTAGGTAATTGTAGCTTAGTAGCATAAATTCATGGATTGTACCTATAACTGTACAGGATTTTTTCCATAAGTTTTCTGGAGCAGTGAGCATACTCACACAAGTGGTATGGAAACCGAGTTAAGGAGCATGTTAAGTAAGTTTCTATGTGTTTTCTGATACATCAAATTAAGTTCTGTATTTTACTACATTCTTCTTTATCATGGCAACAGAGAGTGGCAATGTGTTAGTAAGAGAACTTCACTGTACTCCATACATATAATAGTACTACAGTTACTACTATTACTATAAGCACTGTGACTTTGAAGTCCCTTTCACAGTGTCCATGGCTGTTGAAGTGGGCTGCTACAGGAACATCTGTGTTACCATGCTTGATGTGGAACCTCTGTAAATTCATTCTTTGGTGGAGTGTTTGTCCAGTTTCTCCCACACAAAGTGCAGTGTCACGACATTTCATACAGAGAATTAGGTAGACCACATTAGATGATCTGCAGGAAAATGATCTCTTTATGCGATGTCCTAGTCAGCAGTATGGTATAACTATACGGTCTGTATTATAAATGTAAGCACATGTTTTACATCTTTTCTGTAGGCAGATAGATGTGCCATTTTCTGTTGGTTCACTTAGGGAGCTTTGGACAATTAGTTGCTGAAGGTTTGGCCTTTTTCTGTATGCCAGGAGGGGAATTTCTGGAAATACATTTTTCAGCATTTCATCATTGTTTAGCATTGGCTGAATTTCTTTTAGAATTTTGCAAAGTGCTTCAAGATGTGGGTTGTAGGTAACAACAAGGGGGATGCAGTTCTTGTTGTCTTTGTTTTTATATTCCAGAAGGTTGTCTCTGGGTATGGCAGTAGCTCTTCTTATTTCAGTGTCTGTTGTTTTGGGAGTATAACCTTGTCTGATGAAATCTTGTCTAAGCTCCTGCAGTTGTTTATCCCGGTCTATCAGGTCTGAGCAAATACGGTTGTATCGTATTGCTTGGCTGAAAATAATGGAACACATTATATGCTTTTGGTGGAAACTATCACTTCTCAGGTAGGTCCACATGTCTGTTGGTTTGTGAAAAACAGAAGTTACAAGGGTGTTGTCTTTCAGTTGAACGGTGGTGTCAATGAAGCTGAATTCTGTTTTTGAGTAAAAGTCATGATATTAAAGTCATGATATTAATCATGTTGCAATTACCATGTTCTAAGCAAACTTCTGCTGGTCTGAGTTTAATAGTTGTTCAATGTTTCATCTCAACGCAATAATGGAAAATACAGCTGAGTGGTTATTCCTGATTTAAATCTCCTCAAGCCAAAAAAAAACTTAACAAGTGCCTAACAATACAAATAAATTGTGAAGCCATTGGAGAAGGGATGGATTAAAAAAATTGATGTTGTTGTTAGATGTAGAACAGTCTCTGTCCCTGACATTTTTTGATTTTCAATGATCTGAAAATACTAACAGCTGAACTTTGTGGGAGCAAGTACTAGGAGCAATCACTTACAGCTTCTGTACATCATGTTAAAGCATAATACCAAGGAAACCCCCAAACTTAAGAAAGCAAAATCAAGAGAACCCAATACTAATCTTGGGTGAAATGGTGTGAAAGTGCAGGCCCAGATGAGTTGCTGGATGCGCCAAGTTGTGAGTGACCCTATCTAAGCCACAAAGTTAGAAGACAATCCTGAAATTCCATCTGGATTGCATACACCTTCACTGCCTGGACCAAGGAAGCCAAACTCTGATCTTGCAGTACCACAGTGGTCACAGGTTTTCTTTCCAGTCAATTTGTTAGTTAGTAACCAATTACTAGTGGTAATGGAACAAAATTATTATTCCTTCATTTTAATTGATTTGTTTTTTAAGCTTCAGAACTGTGTTTGATTTTTCCTTAATCAGCAACCAAACAATACTGGTTCCAGTGAGCACCACTTGGGGCACCACTTGGTAGATGAATGGAAGCACAGTCATAGGTATAGAACAATCCAGAAAGACAGCAGAGAGGGAAGATCAACAATATCCAAATGACAATTACATATTGCAAACAGCATACATTCATTTTGTAAAATGATCAGCTATCAAAAGACAGACTATAAGCTACCAACCCTACTCTCAAGAGTTCCAATGTGATGTTTCCCTCTGACACCTCAACACAGAAGTCCAAGACGGAGACTTGCCTAATGTCAGGAATGGCTGTGCTGGGTAAAAAAGCAACGCTGATTCTTCTTTTTATTTCCTTCTCTGTAATTGCTGTTTCTGCTTTTTGAAATCTAAATAAAAAAATTTCACCACTAAAAGGGAATTCATCTTTAGTCCTGTTTCTGTTGACATATTTTCTGCAGTAGACATGGTGAATTGGCTGATCCAGAGACGTCTGTTAAATTACATTAGTTGTCAGTGGCTAGTCTGACTGAAGGCACTGTTAACACAACCATGATGTCATCCTATTCATGAAAAACATCAGAAACGTTGTTATTTTTTGCCAAAAGAATAATACACCCTCATACAATAAAGCCACTACCAGAGAAGGTCTTAGAATCATTACAGATACTATAGTAAGTGGTCTGTCAGGTCATCAGTACTTAACGTAGGATACTGCCCATTGATCCAAAGCTACACCATGATGAAATGTGTCATTTGAATAATGTTGAACATACATCTCAGTCACTTTATTGCAATTAAGCTTTGAAAATGACACAAACTGAACAGTGCTCATTGGAGGATGATCTGTAACCAGTTCTAGATCCTTTAGCAATAGTGGTCTGTCTTATGAGGGACCATGGAAGCTCCATTATCTTATGAGGTACTTCAACTATAGTGTGCGCTTAATTTTCATATGAGGTTCTGTCACTGGCCTGTAAGTTTAAGACTATTCCACAAATTGTTTTTTTATCTTTATGGCCTTTCAAACTATTCTCTTATTATTTGATGTTCATATGCAAGTGATACATGTTAAAACAGTTTAAGAAGTGAGAATGCTAAATTGTGTACTAAACTCTCCAGCCAAGAAAGTTGTCTTTCAATATCTAATAGATTAGGTCACATCTAAAAAATATAAAAATGGCAGGATTACTGTAGTTTACTTTGTATACTTTAAATATATATTTAAAAGAAACTAGGCCAGGGATGTAAACACAAGACTCCTAATTGTTCATTTCAGCTTCCAATTCAGGAATTCATGTTAGAAACAGCTTTACTGTATAGATTGACCTCTAGTGTCCGCAGTTCTTACATGCACATCCCAGTACAGTTTCATGCAGCAACAATTTAAAGGGGTTAAGTTGGGGATGTGGTTCAGGGGTGGTTAGACAACAGTGAATACATACCCAGGCTATGTATTATAGTTAATATGTCCATTGTCCACATTTTAAAAATTGAGTGACAGAAAACACTACTGCAAACCAGACTACAGCAGTTATGAAAAATATGATTTGATTGTAAATTGATTCTAGAGCCTATAAAATATATATTTAATTTGAAAACTCTGGACTACTGCAAGCACAATCTGCAGTTTATAAGCAATGTCCATTCTGGTGTTTGGGTGGTCTTAGAGTCCAAGTTAAATGAACATATACCAGTCTCCATCTCATGTTGTCAAATGCATTCTTAGATATGACATAAAAGCAAAATCAATAAAAGTGCAATAACCTCATCTTTTTTTTCAAGATGTAGCTCTCTTGTCATTAGCCAGGTTTCCAAGCACACAAAATTATTCTTGTGCTCCAGGCCCTGTTAGCGATTCCCATTACACACGATTAATGATTTTCCTGTTGGACATGGGGTGGCATGGTGGCGCAGTGGTAGTGCTGCTGCCTCACAGTAAGGATACCTGGGTTCGCTTACCGGGTCCTCCCTGCGTGGAGTTTGCATGTTCTCCCCGTGTCTGTGTGGGTTTCCTCCCACGGTCCAAAGACATGCAGGTTAGGTGCATTGGTGATCCTAAATTGTCCCTAGTGTGTGCTTGGTGTGTGTGTGTGTGTGTATGCCCTGCCCAGGTTTGTTCCTGCCTTGCACCCTGTGCTGGCTGAGATTGGCTCCAGCAGACCCCTGTGACCCTGTGTTAGGATATAACGGGATGGACAATGACTGACTGAATACCTATTGGACATGGCCTTTCAGTTCAAATGTCTGTAGCAGTACACACGATGGTTCCTTTCAAAAAGCTCCCGATTGCTTAAGAAACAAACTGTTAACCTGAACACTGATTGCTTTTGTTGTAGGCAATTTTATGAAGCATTCATGAAAGTTCTAAAAAGAAATATGCATATGTTCTCCCCAGCACTATAATAAGAAAATTGTATTAGTCTGCAATGTAAATTACAGCCAACATTTATTTTACAACACACAGTACCTGGACACATGAAGAAATTTAATGTTTTTGATAGAAATTGATACCTTTTTATACAACACAAATAAACACATTACTAGTGTTGGCTGTTACTGTTTGTCTCCTGACCAGTCATCTTCCATCCAATGTCTGTGTTCTTTTCTGCCTATTTTAACCTTTTCTTTTTATTTGCCAGTTTCAGATATGGCTTTTTCTTTGAAACTCTTCTTCTAAGATCAGCATCCCGGAGTCATCCTTTCACTGTGGCCAATGACATTGGTATATGGTGTATATTTAAGGAAGAATCCAAATGAGGACCTGTAAGGCATTTGTTTCTCAAACTGCACACTACAATGTTCTTATCGTGTTATGCAGTTGTGCATCTGGGCCATCCCCTTCTCTTTCTCTCAAAGATCAAAAAAAAAAAAAAATGAAAGCTGTTTAATTTTGGTCATTTTTGAACCCAGAATTATACATAAGGAATACCAGTACCTTGAAACCCAAGTGATTAGAGAAATAGTTTTCAGCGCTGCTAATGTGATTACAAAGGTTTCTCAAATAACCAATTGCCATGTAAACCTCACTGATTAAGGATAAGCTAAGGGAGTTGACAATTAGGAGACAGAAGGAATATGGCTGCTTAAAGTGGGGCGTTGCTGTCACATGGGAATATTGAAAATTTTTCATTTTAAGCAGTAATAGTTGTTGGCAATACTATTAATACCGTAACTGTATTTTTTATCAGCTTAATGCTATCACAATAATAAAACGGTATTCATTTCTATCAAAAACATGAAAAATTCCGATCGAGCCCAGACTTTTTAACAGTACTGTATGTCAGCTTTTGTTCAAGCATTTTCTATAACAGATCTCGGGCAATGCCAGATAGCTCAGATGGTGTAGATCAATGTGATTCCCTCACAATTCAGAGACATATAGCATATTTAATTACCCGGATAGTAGTGAGTGTAAGCTTGTGCTAGAGCGGCTACCTTAGAAATTGGGGAAAGAATTCTTAAATGCTTAAAAGTTGCAATACTTTTGACTACTTAATATCTGTTTTCCCACATTCAATTGTATATTCGGTCATTCACGTTCATATTTAACAGGTGTCGACAAAAGTGTGCTAACTCGAAAAACATTCTTTTGTATTTGCCCCCATCTTTCACTCTGTCAGTATTTCTTTACCTTACTAACATGGCGCACGTTGTGTTAGCCACTCTCTTCTTAACTTGAAGTCCTTCACTACGTTCCGTGACCAGCGGAAGTATTATCGCGTCACCGCCTACTTCCTTGTATCCCATCGTGCAATGCATTAAACGTAACCACCGCATTTCTGAAGAGAACCTTCGTTCAAAGAAAACGGTAAAAAATGGCAGATGTATTGGATTTACAAGCTGGAGGGGAAGACTTCCCTATGGACGAGGATGGTGATGGTAAAAATGTGCATTAATTATGATTTAAAAAATCATTGACCTGTTAATTTTTTGCTGAGAATAAATGGCTTCGGCTGTTTGCTAGTTTATTTAACCGCTTGGGCCTGTGTGCTGTGGATGTGTACAGAACCGCCGATAGTGATTTCGGCGTCCCTGCTGTGGAAAAATAAAATCGACGACTTCCTTATCTTGTAAGTTTTGTCACTGGATCGAGGTGCTGCGTGTGTGTTTTTAACTGCCCTGCTATTTTATTCAGTTGCTAGTATATCCGCAACTGTAGATACAAGTGTGTCACGTGTGTAAATAAAAATACATGTTCCGTCTTTACTTTTATCACTGTTTATTCGGTTGAATATACATTACTGGCCTTAAGTATGCGTAATTTATGTATCCGTTTTTATTTATGCCTGTAAAGAAATTTTGCATACAAGTAGTTTTTCCTAAAACAAGTTAACCGCACGTATGAGACGCTCGGCAACATGCGTAACATATTGATGTGTTCTTTCATATGTTACTAAATTCGCAGCACTTTATGTAGTAATAATATAAAGATGAGTGCATTGTTAACCAAAAATGGCAGTCGGAGTGAAAGTCCCGGTATTTTTATTATTTTTTTTTTTAAACTTGGAATCAGTAAATTCATGTAAACGGCGCGCAACCCTACAAGGAACATAAGTCTTTACTTCCTAAACTTCATTAATATTATACAGGTTACAAATATTTTAAAAAGTCAAAAGTCTTACAGTAAAAACGAAAGAAAAAAAGTTGTCAACTGTATTGGCTTTTGTTTAGAGCCCCCTAACAATGTTAGCAGTTTCATCTTCACTTGCATCTTTGTTTTTTGAAATTGTTGCACAAGGCATTCTAGTAATACACCATACATGTTCCAGTGATATAAGAACATGAACACTGGTCTTCCAAAATGTGTGTATATATGAAAAAGTTTTTATTTATTCTTCACAGCTACTAAACAGTAGTTGTTCCAGTAATTTATGAAATATTAGAGCAATGCGTGTTTACCTTTTTATAGAGACCAGTTAACTTGTTTATCTCCTTGCATGAAGAGAAAGATGAATCCACTGGATTAACAGCACTGTTGTCTGATGCCGGGAATGAGACACATTCAAAATTTAGCTTTGCTTTTTACATATAATACAATGAAGCATTACCTCAGGCCCTCTTAATCAAGTTCAGAGTCTTTGGGGTCTCCGAGACTATCATATGAAATCAAAATTTGTTACATACAAATTATACATACAGTACAATAATTAGTGAAAGGCTTAGTTTCTCGATTCCAGTGACTGTGCATTTAAGAAGTATATAAAAGGACAGTGACAATAATACATGACTTTACTTTTTTAATATCAAAAATCATTAATGGAATTATACATCTGTGATAACTTAATGTAAGAGAGTCAACACAGGGCATCATGTATTTATAGATACTTATTCAAAATGCAGAGGAACTGTGGGGGGAAAAAGTTCCTCCCCATTCTATCTGAACTGGGCTTTAGGCAGTGGAATAATTTACCTGACAGCAACACAGAAAAGAGGCCATTGTTTGGATGGCTGGTGTGATGGATAATTTATTTATTTTTGCCCATGTCAGATGTCACTTGATATGGATGCACAAGTCTTTGCTTACCTTGCAGTCTTGCCGAGTGTTGTTCCCAAACCAGGCAGTAATGCTTACTGTCAGAATACTTTCAATGGCGGATTTATAAAAGTTCTTCAGTAACTGGGAGGACTGCCTGAAATCCTTGAGGCATTTGAGGTGGTAAAGATGTTATGCCTTTACCAAGGTGTTGGTGTGTTTGGACCAGGTTAGGTAATCTGTGATGCGGGCACTGAGGTAACTGAAACTGACCACCCTCTCTACCTGAGTGCCGTTAAAATATGAATCCTGTGCAGCACCTTTCATTTTTTGCTAATGGCAGCTTTCTCCACAACATTGGTGATGCCACATATATATTGACAATGCAACAGTATACACGACGAATAGAGCAATCTGCATAAATATGAAGCAATGACAGCCCTCACAGGTTGTCTTCCCAGGACAGAAATAAGTTACCACTATTGAAGAGTTGCAGGTAGTGAAATCTGATAACCAAATGTGCCAAATATCTGAGCAATAATTACAGATAATACACGCTCAGTTTTAACAACTTCATCTCTTCTGAGGAGTCCCTCGCCTTGTAAAGAAATATGTCTGAAGATTCTTACTTCCCTGAATACCTATACGTGTATGCTTAATAATACAGTTTCGATTTGGGTTCTGTAATAGAGTAAAATAACTATATTATGTATCATATTGTGGTTCGTATGGTTGATTGCTTTTAATATCGACTGTAGCACTTCTTACCACTAGCTTAGTTCACGTTTTTCCTCTAGCCTTATACTCATTTTAGTACCCTGCTATATGAAAACACAATTGCACTCATATAAATTGCTATGGGTAAAATGTGTGCTAAATGAATACATGCATTAAGGGATTCTCAGTGTAATTGGATGTGTGGGTTGAAAACATATTTGTATCAAAACACCGAACATTCTTATCTTTTACAGAGTACAACTGCAGAGTCAGGAGGAGATTGTAGATGGTTTTCATTTACTGCATATTTCTCTGATAATTCACTTTTATAATGACTTATCTACAAACTCTCTATAATGACCATTGCTAGTTGTTATATATTGGGAAAATATACAGACAATTTTCCTTTGGCAGCAAAGCAAGTGCTTTTCATTTGTGTGAAACTCAGTTCTTCCTTCGTTATGCTGTATGCCAAGTTCGTATCTTTTGTATTACCATTTATCTTTTTTCTGTGTCTGGAATCCTTTTACCACCGCAGATTCTTTGGCACATTTGCTTGCAGCCTACACACCACTGCAACCTGATGCATGTCATTAGTTGTCGGAAGTGTACTGTTAGATTTTTTTATGTTTTAAAACTGTGATCCTGCCATAAAATCTATTGTACAGGTTAATCTAGGCTTGTTACAGCAGCACTTGCACATTAGCTTGTCTTCCTCCAGATTGTATAAAAGCCAGTTGAATTCTGATAGTAAACTAGTCTTGCATTTTTGCTTTTCCACTCCATTCCTGCCATTTGACTCTGAATGAGCGATGTGCTTTTCAGTCACAATTTTAACACTAGAATTACCAAAGCTTCCGGAAAAACATGTAAATCCGGCCCAACTTAAATCTGCTCGCACCTCTCTGTCAGCATCTTTTGTCTTGTAAATGTGTCGATAAGCCCAAACTGCAAGCAGCCTACTATCCCATCCTCCCACTGCCGCAGAAAGTGCAAAAACCTCTCCCAGCTCAAGCCTTGTTTATCAGGGCATGAAGTAGTACCTAGAGCTGTATAGGCTAAAAAAATAGTTATTTGGAACACATGCATTTCTCCAAAGATCTATGTAAGTGTAGGATGACAGGAAATGCAAGAAATGTTGAACACATACCTAAAAGACAAACGTTTTTTATGTTTTAGTACTAATGACAAATGTAGACATGAAGTGTATAATGTGTGAAGACTGAAGTCCAAATATCAAATGAACATTTTCACAAAAGGTATAAATATAACAGACCAAGTGCGCTTTTATTCAAGACTATAACCGAAGAAAAAGAAATCGGGTTAGTGTGGTTCATTGTAGCAACTTGTTTGGTAGTACAGAATTGCTAACTCCTATTCAAAGGGTTGCCGGTTCAAGCCTCCCCGCGCCAAAAATTAAACGTTTTGAGTAGTGAGCTGCTCTTATTGTTACTATTATACAATAAAAACATACATTTGATTTGAGTCTGTAACAGCCAGTGTAAATATATTGTACTTGTAAAGGTTAGTTTTTTTTTTGTTTTTTTTTAATTCACTTTTATTCTCTCGGATGCGTTCACACTCTCCCTGATCTGACACTGTTAGTTTTCAAATAGACATGCTATAACAGCGATGAACTCAGATGAGGGTTCTGCATCGGAGAAAGAGAACAGAAGCACCCCCACAAGAAACATCCACTCACATACAAGAACAACACAGTTGCATCAGGCGTAAAGGTGAAAGATGGCACTGTTTAGATGCACCAAGAGGTCAGGCGTCATCCTGCCAGTCAATCTGCCCCACACCTGTCCTCCAACGAAGCAGCATGGCTTACAGAGCTCGCCAACAAATCGTGCAAAGTCCTGTTTGTGATTGTTTTGTGATGGTCTTTACATAAGAAACATTTATAAAGTGTTTCATGTAGTACCTTTTTGTGTTTTAATTTTTCCTTATTTCTTGTCCAGAAAGTATCCATAAGTTGAAAGAGAAAGCAAAAAAGAGGAAAGGCAGAGGCTTTGGTGCAGGTAAATTTATTATTATTATGTATAGATTGTACAGTATATGTATGCCTGTATATGTTTTCATACATGCACAATATAATTTTCTACAGTGAATTAAAATACACGTAAAAAGGTTGTGTTTTTTTATTGAAGTGTCAATTCCATTTATACAGAAGAAGGAGCACGATCACGTGTACGTGAAGATTATGACACTGTAGAGCAAGATGGTGATGAACCTGGACCTCAAAGATGTAAGTTTATATTTTGCAACTATCGGTGGCATTGGTCCATGACTACTGTTTCCACCTGTATAATGAGTGGTGTACATAATAGAATTGCCAAATTTTAGAGACTAGGAGGACAGTTTTCCTGACATTTTTGTCCCAAAATATTTTTTGTAGTTAGAGGTCTTTTTAAAAATATTGTTAGCAAGCCTACTTTGAACATTAGTATTTGATTTAAATCATTCACATTTTTTATGCAGTGTGTCGGTCAGTATTGAGAATCGTGGAAGCTGGAAATGGAAACATCAGTAGAAACCATTTCATAGTTAGTAATGAAATAACAGTTGTAGAAAGCAAAAGTTAGGCCTTTTGTCTGAGGCTGTGTTCGTAGATAAAGGAACCCAGCAGAAGTCTGTAGATGTTAAAAAAGCTATGGATTACGTCCAGGAACTTCTGAATCACTACACAAATAACAGAGCATAAAATTGGGTTTTAGACGTTTTTGCAAACTTAGTACAATAAAATGCATCTCATTGATGTGGTAGAAAAATTAAATAGTTTTAGCACAAAGCTGACACCTAGGAAAATGTGTAAAAAAAAAATGAAGGGTCTGAATACTTTCTTGAGGTCCAGTAGTGTATAGTATAGTGTACCAGATTCTCCCTCTGTGGAGTCTACATACGTTTCCCCCTGGGTGCTCCAGTTTCCTCCCACTTGCCAGAGACATGCAGGTTAGGTGAATGGGAAATGCTAAATTGGCCCTAGTGTGAATTTGATGTTTTGGTGTGTGGAGGTGTATGTGTTCATTTTGTAACAATTGGCGCCTGTTCAGAGTTTGTTCTTGCCTTGTACACTATGCCAACTGTGATAGGCTCCAGGACTCATGACATGACTGAAGTTAACCTGCAAACACCTATTTTTTTATTACATTTTTATCACCACAGAAATCTAGTGGTGTCTTTGGTATATATAAAAAAGGAATATATTTCATTAGATATACATTCCATCTGCATACACTAGAATTAAAAATGCATTCTAGTACTGGACATTGCATTTATCTCAGTTAATGAGTTTGAAAGTGTACCTCTATTAATACTAGAATCCCTGAAGTTTAGAATTTTTTTTTTTTTTGTTTTCCTTGACCTCCTTAAATTTTCCTGACATATGCCAAGAAGCTTATAGCTCCTTATAACTAATAACCCACTTTTGTTTTGCAAATGTGTGGTTTAGAAAAAGCCTGCTACATCCCACACCCCCCATTTAGTCAGATGAAGGCATCACCCTGCTGCAACCCTCACAGCTGAAGTCTGCACTGAAGTGTTTATCTGGCAATGCGTTTGTAAGGAATTATATAGGTAATGAAATACCGTGATTTGAAATGCATACATTCATGTGTGTTCCATGTCTACAATGATCAGTGTAAATATAGAATGACGATGGAAATGCGAGGCAAGAAATGCTGAGCCCACGGCTAAAACAGAAAATGTTTGCATATGTTATAGTAATAACAAAATTTTGACATGAAGTATAGGATGTGTGAAGACTGAAGCCCAAATATCCAATAAACACATTTCACAAAAGGTGTAATAAAACAAGTATGCCTTTATTCAAGATTAAAACTGAAAAAAAGAAACTGCTTAATTGAAATGTTGCTGAAGTCCAACTATCAGTCAGTGTGTTTGTGCGTTTCATTTTTAACCAGTTGTCACAGTGGTAATGCTGTTCTGATTCAGGTCTATGCTCACTGCTGAGATGATGCAGAATTTGACCCTATTACCTGAAGAGTGCTAAGCGGTAGCTTTTCCACTATGTCATCTGCATAAATCTGAAACAATATCGTTATCACTATGATGTATATTATGTATATGAAAACAATTTTTTTCTTATCCTCTCCCTCTACCAAAGCTGTAGAAGGGTGGATTCTGTTTGTGACTGGAGTGCATGAAGAAGCTACTGAAGAAGATATCCACGACAAATTTGCAGAGTTTGGAGAAATCAAGAATCTTCATCTAAATCTTGACAGAAGAACAGGTTATTTAAAGGTATCAAAACAACATTCAACAGTAGATTACACGTAATAACTGTTTTCAGTCTTTGTAACGCTAAAAGGTAGAACATATAAATATTGTAATTATGGCTAATAATGTTTTATTTACTACAAGTACAGATAGTGTTAAACTTTAATTATAAATCTCCATTCATTGACTGCTCCCAATCCAGTTTTAATATTTAATATAATTCATATAATGGTGACCCAGTGCCTCTTCCCCAGCAGCTCTATGCAGAAGGCACCAATTCATCATAACCCATTGTGAACAGGTGCAAGTGAACCATCATAAGTCAGTTTGGGCTATTACTGTACATTCAGTATACCAAGGGCAATATTGTAGTAAAGTTTGTTTTTCTTGGGCATATAATAGTTTATGATTAACTAATAGTTGTCATTTAGGACTTATTGAAGTTTAGAGTTATAAAATGTTGAACCACTATCATTATCTTGTTAATTGCTGTGTGTGACTCTTTTAAAAATCTTAAATTTTGGAATTTCTTTCCTTATTAATGCATTTGAGCCCATTAGTTTTATTAAGGAAAGATAGCATGGGTATAAATAGCCAATTTTTGTAGAAGGCGAGTATTTGTGATTTTAGTCCTTAATATATCAAGAACAGTAACTACTTGGTAAAGGAATAACAGTCCATCATTACTTTAAGAAGTGAAGATCAGTCAAACTGGAAAATCAGAAAACCTTTCAAAGACAGTAGTTCCAAAAACCATCAGATATTATGAAACCAACACTCATGAGGACTGTCATTACAAAAGCAGACTGAGTACTTATCTCTGCCACAGAGGAAATGGTTTAGAGTTGCCAGCCTCAAAAATGTCCAGTTACAGTGGAACCTCGGTTCACAACCATAATTTGTTCCAAAACTCTGATCGTAAACAGATTTGATCGTGAACCGAAGTAATCTCCCCCATAGGATTGTATGTAAATACAATTAATCCGTTCCAGACTGTAGGAACTGTATGTAAATATGTTTTTCTTAAAGATTTTTAAGCACAAATACAGTTAATTATACCATAGAATGTACAGTGTAATAGTAAACTTAAAAACATTGAATAACACTGAGAAAACCTTGAACAGAAAAAGTAACACTGCAAGAGTTTGCACTATAGTGCTATGAACCGCTTGCTAAAAACACCTTTTTTTTTTAGTTTTAAGCACAGGGAAAAAAATTAACAGCTGAAAAATCTGTAATTTAATAAACCACCAAGAAAAGTAACATTGCAACAATGCATGCTACGAACCGATCGCTGTCAACAGAAGTGAAGTAGAGGTTAAAATCTAATAGAAAAAACGTCTTCATTAAATACAAGGTTAAAACAATGCTCGGATCTGTCTCTTTAAAAACAAGCCTTTATGCATCCAGCCGTCTCTCTCGCTCGCGTGTTTTCTCTCTCTCTCTCTCTCTCTCTCTCACACCCGTGTGCTCGCTCTCTCGCTGGTTGCACGTTGCAAGTATTCAGAGAAGATTGCACGAATCGGGTCTTCATGGCAGAAATGCTGTGACAATGACAAATACAAAGGAAAGACTTGCTTGGGTTGAGAAACACTGGGAGTGTCAGCATTGACTTTAATGGATTTTCCGCTGCATTTAGAGCAATATTTTTGATCGCTACCCACTAAAACATCCTATATGTCCTCTGTTCTAAATTTGAGATCAGTGGTTTGACAGGTGGAGATGGTAAATCAATATAAAATAGGTATGAGGTGAAAAATCCTGACAAGTCACATGAAAAGGAGTGATGGGATTGGGTCAGAAAAAGTGCATAAAGCACAGTATTTGAAGACCATATAGGGATTAAACTGACTTGTGCCATTTGATAATAGATGTAAGTCATTCCAATACAATATAATTTTCTAGTGTAAATTATAAAACAATCTACGAATATGCCTTTTTTTGATGAACTGTAAATGCTTTAGGTAAATGGTGTAGTGCTGCAGCCAATTCATATATGGCTCTATTTTAAGTGAGTTGAGTACTAAAATAAGTGTTCCTTTGAAAACTCTGAAACTGCAGATTCCGTTGTTTTGAAATGGTATGCATGTCATGTTGTGTTTTCTGTTTTTTTTTTTTTTGGTAGGGATACGCTCTCGTAGAATATGAGACATATAAAGAAGCACAGGCTGCTATGGAAGGTCTAAATGGCCAAGATTTGATGGGTCAACCAATCAGTGTTGACTGGGCTTTTGTGCGAGGGCCACCAAAAGGCAAAAGGAGGTGAGTAATATGCTTGTGTGCAAATGTGCTTCATTGTTTTCTTCAAGGTTAAACTGAATCTTCCATAAGATGTAATAGCACTTTACAGTTTAGACAGTAGTAACTTTCTCAGATATGCAACCCTATTTATGGTTTAATCAAGGCGTCACTCCTACAGAGGATATCATGATTGAATATTTTCCAGTTTAATTTAACATGGAGCAAGATGCAGCCTGTTTTATGACCCTTACAAAAGGAGAATAATTAATAAATCAGACTTAACATGTTTCCTCAGCTGTGTCTTCTTTCTAAAGAGTTTATTCACAGCAGCATAAGAAAATAACATTTTAGTACTCTTACACCTGATCTCTCTTCAGCGCTTTATGTGCATAACTTTCAGCAGTTAATCATTAGTGCTTATGTTCTACTCTTCCTCTCTATCTATTAAACTTTCCTTATTTCTGAGAGCTATTTAGATCATATTGTCATTCTTGTGCAAGTCTTCTAGGGTTCTTATTTCTCATAAGCAGTATTATGTATTAGTATGCATAATAAAACAATGTTAAATATAAGAAATGCCGCACATAGGAATCAAATGCAGAAAAATGTTACATATTCAGTGCTACTTTTCTTTTTCTTAATGAATTTCTTAATTCAGATTGTATTCAACAGTAAATCTTTAAAACTGACTCACCGCTTTAAAGTCATAATAGGCTCCTCTCACACATAATGAAGCAACCTTACAAAACACAATGTACTAACAATGCGGGCACTGGAAAGTTCTACATCACTAACTGGCAGCATTACGAACTCGCTCGACATGCCCCTTTGTCCTTACAAATGTGATACTTAAAACTTTTCTCATATTACAACTAAAAGCCTGCCACATGCACTGGTGTATGCTGAGTGTTTGCAGAGTGTATAATAATAGCGGCAAAAATTACATTTAATTCTGTGCTAAGCTAGAATATTTATCCTGGCCTATTGACCATATGTAAATGGTATTTGCATGGTTATTTTTTTGTAAATTTTGTGATTAAGTATGTACAAAATGGAAATGATTAATTAATTAAGCTCAACACAGTGTTTCCTCAGCTGTGTTTGTGTAACAAGTAAGGAAAACTGAAAGAGCACCCCTATATTGCATCTGGCACATCCGCTCCAGTCAATTACTCAAACATCTATCAATCCAAAGTCGCCAGGTTGATTCATGTACCACTTGCATAGAAGAAATTTTTCATTAAGCATTCAGACCTTTTAACCATACATGAATTCAGACTGCATGAATGTATCCATTTAACATTGTATAGTACTTAAGACTGTGTTTAAACCTGAAATGGTTTTGATACAAATTTGTATACAATTCTCTCAGTCTGTCACACAAATCTTAAAACAGTCTTCATTGTGACAAATCTTGTTTTATTGTTGTGTCATTAATGACACTGTGAGACTTTGTCAGACTCGATGGAATACTTTGAGAATTTCACACTTGTACTTTGTACATTTTTATAATTGGTAAACCTGATGTGGTTAGGTGAAACCCACAGTACTGCATTTTACCATCCTTTGGCAATAATATTAACTGCAGAGCCACAGTATCATGTGTCACCACAGATCTACATGACCAGTTTCAGAGTGTAAGTTAATGTTAGGGTTAGTATGGTTGTCATGTAGTATATAACATATAAAATAAAGGATTAGTGTCATTAATATGTAGTATAGATGGGCAGTGAAGTCAATTCCACAATGAAGCTGCTGGTGTAGACTTGCAGTGCAGTTCTGCAGTTGAATGCTTCTCTGTTTTTAAGACATTTTGTGTCTTGCCAACCCATGTTTTTACATTATACAGATTGTCTCAGTTAGACTAGACAGGACACAAATGTACTCCATTCGGAATACTATGGACAGTTTGACTGGGTGAATTTAACTATTATTCATGCAGTGTCTAGGGTGTTGCTAGCGTCTCCTTAAATGGCATTTTTTTCTACAAAGCTGCTTTCCTTCCAATTTTAGTGCATTAGTAAACTTACTAGGATGTTCACTTTGGGTGTTACTGCTCGAAGCAATTCTTATTCCTGGCCTGCCATTATGTATCTGAAAATAAGTCTCATTTACTGTTAACTGATTGTGATTTCTTTAGAAGGTTAAAATAAGCAAACCATTTGTGATACCAGCATCTATTATGAGCCATCTTTTTGTCTGATTTTTGATGTCCACTCTAATTAGATGAGACCATTTAATATGTATATATTTTGTTTGATGTATTTTGTTGATGTATAGTTCTAGATGCTGCGTAAATTTCAACATATAATAAAAGTACCAATAGCATTTTCCTGATTCAAGTCTTGATTGTCATTGCAGTAATAACAAAACACTTAAACAATTTTTATGCAATGCGTTTTGTTTTTGTCTTTTGCAGAGGAGGACGAAGAAGAAGTAGGAGTCCAGATAGAAGACGACGCTAAACCTTTTTAACTTCAGCCCCTTTCATTTTTTATTTTTTTTTTTAGTTTTTATTTTAAAAGTACTCATCTTATTAACTGAAGAAATATGAACAGAGCATGGTTTGGTAGTTCTTGTGAAACATGTATGTTTTCTCTATTTTTATGTATTTGCAGTTAAATAAACATTTTTGTTAAGATGTCAGTTTCTGCGAATATGAAAATGCTTTTTTCTCATTTTTCCATTATGTTTACCTCATCAGTTTGTTTGTAGGATTAAGTGGGTAAGTGTGCAATATTCTTGCATGAACAAGTTGTAACTCAAAGTTCTTGTTAGCATTAAAAAACAAAAATCACTATATACTTCAGTTGAGTCACCTGTCACATTTCGGGCTCTAAACGAGTCATTTAGTAAAAGATGAAGTTGGCCCAATTTCAGCAAGTGTTTAATGACCTACTTGGGATTGGTTTTTGCTTTCTGCTGCTGCTGTGTATACTTTAGGACCCAGAGTAACAACTATTTTGTTGGCCGATTACTTATTCTTTAGTTGTGTTGTAAAATTTTATTAGCCAAAAAAATGTATAGAATTGATTTGTTGCTAACTATAAGGTTTAGCTTAACTCTCTCAAGGCTGTTGTCAGTAGAAGTCAGCATAAGCGGATAGAAGGCAGAACCTTTTAAGCGTTGACAACTGATGCCTAGAGTGTATTGCTAGATTATCTGTGGGATAGCAACAAACACTGCAAGATAAGTATGTACTTTGTGTCTTCCCCCTTCGTTAAAATATGGCATCTAAAGCCAACAGTCACTGTCCTCAAAAAAGAAATCACTTGTAGAAGTTCCGAGTACTGCTGATGACTCAGATTCTGCAGTGCCAGAAAAGGATTAGCAGGATAAACTGGAGAAAGTGATATTGAGAGTACTTCTGGATTATTCCCGAGTGCGAGATGTGTTTTCTCTTCAGGTGCTATTATCAATGGCTGTGCTTCAGTGCCAGGTGATCTCATTTTTACATATCTAGTCATTTTAACTTATCTAGTAAAAAAAAAAAAAAACAAGTTAATGAGTGCTTTGATCTTCAACTATGCAGTGTATTTACACCCTTCATTTCTGTCATATCTGAAAAGGTGATTCCATGTGTAATATGGAACAAGACAAATCAACAGAACATTATTTGGTTACTAACTTTTTATTTCAACAGTTTTATTACCAACTTCCCAAACTCCTTCTCTTTCATTTCATTGTTTAGTTGCTGCAGTCCTAGTAGACTTGAGTCCCTGTTGCCTTGCTTTGGAGTAAGGCACTTCAAAAGAGGTGTGGCTGGCTTCTCTTGGCAAGAAACTCCCTTGTTGCATATGACTGTTGCTTTGAATGTAATTAGGCAGACTGAAACTTTAGCTTTAATAAAGCATATTTTGACAAGTTTGTTTGCATTTAACAAATATATATTGTTCATGTAAGCAGAATAGTTCAATGCACATCCACTAAGAATCCTAGCTTCCCCTTTGTGTAATACTACTGTGTTCAATTCCAGACTTTGGCATCTACAGCTACACTCCTGTGGATTTTTGTTGTCAATGCTGAAGACTTCTATAAAAGTAGATTTTGGGAATGTTTATCCTGATTATCATCCGCATATCACTTGCCCTAACGGGGTAGCTAATACTCAAGATCAACAACACTCCAATTTACCTGGCATTAACCCCAAGCATAAGTTGTGCTTGAAATTCTATGTATATACAGTTAAGTCCAAGCAGCAGGGTGCCATGTAAAGATCCACTTTACAGAGTTAAACCCAAGTAACTCCTGGGACCGTATTCTGCCATCTAGTGGATGAAATAAAATCATGTTGTTAAAAAAACATGAATATTCATGAGTTGGGCAGAGCCTTCAACCAAAAGTAAAATGGCAAATGAAAAGCATTAATGCCATTTTTACAACAAATTGAAACTGAACCATTGTTCAAATCATGTGAGAGTGACGACAGTGTGAAATGGTCATTGGAGTTTTAACAGTACAATATGGACAGTAATGGTGATACCATTACAGAAGATTCAATCCTGCCACATTACAGTGATGTGGTGTGTGTGTGGTGTCAGCAGCATACCATTCCTGACAATCCTTCCCCTCCTTGTTGCCCATTTTTGGGTGACTCTGGTTAACAGATTTCGCTTGATTAGGGTCACCTGGACTATTTGATTTCTTGATGACAGTCCGGTGGAGAAAATAGTTTTGAAACAAACCGCAGTGTGGAAAGGTCACAGTAAACCATTAGCTTGTTGCTGCAGACAATGTGGGTGTTTTTCAGTTTCCTGACACTGCAGGGCATAGTGGGTAAACTATTCCGGAGATGGTACTGGTCCACAAAAAGTTTCTTGCAGACAACCATTTTTGATGAAGTTATGAGTGTTATTTTTCACTCCTTATGAAATAACGATGACTATGATGAAGCCAGTCACCCAGCACTAAAGCTGTACAAACTAAGAGGTGTGCCATAGCAGGCAATCTTCAAACATATGCAGAAGGTGTATGTTCCTAATGTGGGTCCATGACAGAAGTATGTATTGACAAAATGCTTACAGGTTACAAAGGGGAGATTGTTGTGGGTAAAGTTCATCACATCCAAACGGCATGTTTCAGTATCAAGTTCTACATACTGTGTGAAGCAAGCTGGATCTCAATACTTAATAGCAGTAGCTGGACCAAATGGTATGGCAAGTACAGTCAATACAGCATTGCTTCTTCATTTGTAATGTCACCGGCAGACCCTTTCCTTGACCAAGGTTACTGTATAACATACTTGTGAACTGCTTGAGATTTTACTCCTAAGGAAAACTGATGCATGCAGCACCATTTGACCAAACTGCCACGGTATGTCTGGTGGCTCCAGTCATGTGAACGTGTCAAGATGTGCGGCAAGAAGGGAAAATGGTTGTGATAAAGTGGAAACATCCAAGCACTGCTCTCAATTCAACAACTGTCAATGTTCGGGTCAGGGGAAATGTGCATTGGTAGGCTACTATAACAAATTGGGCTTGTCAGTCGTGTGGGTCAAGCACCGACATTCTTAATCATTTCATGGGAAAGCAACAGAAAAAGTATTCTAAAACACACTTCTGTCCCATTTGGATGTCAGGCTGTGCACTGGCGACTGCTTCACACGAAGGATGTGCACTAAATGTGCATCAGTGCAAATGTAAACACTACACGTACCTTACGTACTGTATTTATGTTCATGTTTTGGTATGTACGTGTTTCTGTTACACACAAGGCCGGATTAGGACTCCCATAGGTGTCTGGGTGATTTCATGAACAGAGCTCCCTAGCAGAGAGTTGATGTCCCTTTTAATAATTCGCACATGAACACATGGGGCCAAAGTGACAAAATGAGATTTGAAATGTGTGTGTATAGTTTTCCACGTAAACCTCAGGATTTACAAAAGAGAACTTGATGGGAGAACGTGTGTATATTTACTGCATTATTACAGATAAACTGTGCAGTGATAACACTCTTGATATAGTAGGAAAATGCAGCCAAACCAGCTCAGTGACGACTCAACTCACAGAATAATTCATATTACTGAACTATTATTAAAATATGCGTTGACATGACAAACACATTATATCTCAAAATGATGAATGTTATATCCAGGCTGTATTTTAGTTCCCTTTTAAAAGAGCCAATTTGTACTAAAGAACTTTTTTTTCCCCCCCATCAGTTTATATCGGCTACCTGTTGTCACTTTTCAGGGTAACTAGCAGGTTAAGAATATATCAAATATATTTTACTCTGTCATGCCTGTTGTGCCTGAAGCCATTACCCATCAAGCTAGGTACTACATTTAATTTTCGTATGGTGTCGGTTTGCATACTTAAAACATAATAGGTATTTACTGACATGAAAAGGCGATTTGCAGCAGTGTCTGGTTTTCCTAACGTAATCACAGCAATTTACTGCACTCATATTACATATAAGGGCACCTAGCAAGAACAGAGCTGCTTTTGTTAATCATAAGCCATGACATTCCACACAGGCCATCTGCGATGCCAAGGTGAAACCTACAAATGTGGTGGCCTGGGTTAACCCGTGATTCATTTATTTTAGGGCAAAGTAGGTTTGCCAGATGGTACTGTACATGCTTTCTGGTTTTGTTGGTAAGGTAACTGGCTGAACTTTTAGTTTTCATATGGCCTGAACTGTTCATTCTAACAATAATAAGGGTATTACATGTTTCAGGAGACAATGGGTACCCACTAAGACACTGGTACCTTATGCTATTCCAACCTCCAGAGCACAGAGCAGAGGTGGTACAACGCTGTAGCTGCCCTCGGCACACTCAGTTGTGGAGCATAGCATGATGTGTCAGGTGGAAGGCTGTTCTGCCCATCAGTGAAGGTCGGCAGCATTGCTAATGCAAATGTATGAGGTTGAATAGCATATTCTATATATGGTTGTTTCAGGGTAGAGTCTGGGCAAGGCTTGCGGTGTGTTCATGATCTCCCATTTATGAGATGATTATGAGTTATAAAGGCAAATTATATAAAAATGTATGTATGTCAGGTTTTATAAATGGAATTTTTTTTGGCATGTACGTTTTCCTATTTTTTGGCATAAGCATATTTTCACACTCAAATCCACACAAAGTTTTATAAATGAACTCCCTTGTTTTTTCATATATCGCAGTTCTTAAATTTTATGTTGTGGAAACTCAATTGCTTCATCAAACAGGTTTGGTCCCCTTTGGTGATTTCAAATGTGGACATGCAATTATTTCATCGAGCATGGAGCAAGATGGAAATGTTACTTCCCATCAAGGGACCCTGAGCATTCACCTAGTATTCCCTGCTGGTGAATCTGCCCCAGATTACATGTAACAACTTTTTTGTTGTTGTAAAAATGTAATGCTTTTGGGTTATTTTTCTGGGGATAAACATAACACTAAGGCCAGGTTTATACTTCACGCAGACACTACTGCTGCACAAGCGTTTTACTGTTCATACTTTGTGCGCATACTTTACGTAAATCTGGACGATTCCACCAGGTGGCAGTGTGAGTTCTCATCACTGTGAGAAAACATTAGGCTTTGCTGTGTTTTGAATTGCCTGAAACATCCATTAAATTCTGAGGACACTTTGCCGCAATATCTCTGAAAAGGATGTTTAATGGTTAAATTCCTCAATCCAGGGATCCGCCCATTCCAGCTAGCATTGGGCATGAGGCAGAAACAATCCCTGGATGGAGCATCAGCTCATCGCAAGGTGAACACAAGTATACACATACACTACCATCATTATAGCATCACCAAATCCCCAAATCTTCATGTCTTTGGAGTCAAACTGGAGCAAACTGTGGAAACCCACCAGGAAAACATGCAAACTCCAGGCAGGTAACACCAGGGACGTGACTCCCTGAGAGTCAGCAGCGCTACTGCTTCGCCACCATGTAGCCACAACATGTATAATCATTAACAGTATTCATTATTTAAATGAGGGTAATAACTTATCTGTAAGATGTCACATAAATACTTTAATGCATTTCATCATGAAAGTGATATCAAGTATAAATCTAAGGATTCTAAATGTGCAGAGAGCTGGAATATCACAAATGTAATGTGTCCTGTGTGGCAATCTATTGCTGCTTTCTGCTGCTGTCAGTTCACGAGGAAGCCCCAGAAGCACGTAGCGATTAACAACTGGGTCGGTTTTTAGATGACGTTTACGAATGTCTACTTGAATGATAACATAAACTACGAGATTAAAGTGAACATTTTGAGATTAAAGCCAAAATTTCCACTTTAATCGCAAAATAAACCTCTTCATGTGTCCTTCATTTTTTTTCTCTGTGGCTCAAATACAGTGCTGTACATTCTGTTGCTGTTGTGAAGGTGCAAAAAAAAAAAATAATAAAGACCATACACAATATGGTACTGTATGTGAGACTTTTAAAATGTATTGCGTCATTACAATCGGAAATATGCGACGCTTGAATATAAATGCACCACAAATGCATCTGCATGTTGGTATTTTGCTTCACCACATCGAACCATTAATGGAATATCGAAGCACGCACATCGATCCCGTAGGATCCGCATAGTAGCTTTCAATCACATGTAGATAGTAAACAGAGACTCTGATGTCACATTCCAACTTTTATCACACTGCGCCCCCTGACATTTTGCTGGGACTGCTACTCGCACACACGTCGTGTTAATGGCTGAGGACACAATGGTTGAAAACCTGACAGATTAGTCATAGTGCTCATTGAGCTGCTTCAGTATCATAACTGGACTTAGGGTATCAGATCAGCAATATCTCCCTTGAAATAGCCAAAAACATGTCGCCGATCATTACCTAAAGAAAATGAGTGGCATGCCGTGTTTGTCTACATTAGTGAGGAAGCTGTGGAGAAGGTCAGAAGTTTTACATTTCTGATAACCTGAAGTGGGTGTGACAGTGCAGGTCCCTTCCAGACTCCCTCTTGACATATGGGAGTCTGTTGAACCCAACACTGTCGATAGTTATGACCGAGATGAGCTGACAAATGAGGACAAATCACAGATGAAGCAAGGGGATGGTGGAAAGTGCTCAGGTGCTTTTATTAAAAACAAAACCATAAGTGTCCACTGGGTAGAGTTCTAAAAACAGTACATAAATCCATAAAACAAGGTGAAAAGTGGGGCTACAAATCTATAAAAATGAATCCATTAAAAATCAGAGGTTAAAATGCAGTCTCTAAATCATGGGTGTCAAACTCCAGGCCTGGTGGGGCACAGTAGCTGCAGGTTTTCATTCTAACCATCTTCTTCATTGGTGACCAGTTTTGGCTGCTAATGCAACTTCTTTGGCCTTAGTTTTAATTGACGTGACTCAGGCCCCTTAATTGTTTCTTTTTCCTTAATGAGCAGCCAAATAATAATAAGACACAAAGACAAGCTGCCACATCTCACCATCTCACCTGTGCCCATCACACAATATCAGAAAATAAAGAAAGGCGATCTGTCTCAGTAAGGCTGATCTCTCAGGTCACCAAAACATCTTGACAGCGTTCTTAGAAATAAAAAACTAAATGAGAGCAGCAACAGACCATGGAATTAAATGAAGGGTTTAATTAACAGCAAGAATCGGCTTCTCATTAAGAGATAGGTTGGGCTGAAATTGGTTGGATTTAGAAATCCCAGTTTAGCTTTTATGTTTGACATTTAATGAAGAAAGGAATCAATTCAGAGGACTGAATCCTTAAAAACAGTGCTGTTAAAATGAAGGGAAAAGGAGTTAATTAGCAGTGAAAACTGGTCTCTGATTAGGAAAAGGATCAGAATGAAAACCTGTGGCCAACCAGGCCTGGAGTTTAATACCCTACTCTAAATCCTCCAGATCTCGGCACACCTCCATCTGTGTGTCCCCGGCCCACCCTTCACTCATGTAGCTGGTGGAGACTCAGCAGGCACGAACCCCTTTCTGTCGACCCCCATCTTGGATGCCTCCAAACCGAGGTCGGCTCTCCTCCCATGTTCCTTTGCACTCACTCAGTCGCACCTCGGATGCATAGGGAGGTCATCTGCCTTACTCACCTCACTCCACCCAAATATTCAGTGGGGCAAACTAGCCCCTGGAGCGCCACAGCCTGCACTCCTTCATGGTGCCCCAGCTCACACTGCCTTCTCCTTACAGGTGGCCAGATCTTCCTCCCAAGGCTGCCTTTCACGTCCTTTTAGTCTTCTTTCTCTCCCTCTTTTTTTTTTTGTCTTGATCCCCCTGTGCCGGCCCCTACATATACGGCTCCGTGGGTGCAGCGTTTTAATCATACGCCACAGAAAGCCGATGAAACAATTGAGAACGATCATACCCTCACGTGCAGGTGCGATTCACCCCAATTACCTCATTAACTTCCCACGTTGGTGCGATCGCGCCCACGGAGACTGACATGCCTATCTGGATTTCAAACTGGCCGTGTTTTTGAAGCCGCAGACCTGTTATACCACAGTGTACATATATTAGCTTAGACGTCACTGTCCACGCTTACCACCTTCTACAGGTGCACAGTGTACTCCACCCTCTCTGACTTCATTACATCCCATTATGGAACCTACTCTGCTCAGGACCACACAGTGGAAGGTGAAGGACACACAGAATATTACTGAACAGGCTGCACATAAAACACACTGACTTTGTTATTATTAGGCTGGAGCCATCCTGCACTGTCACCTTTCTTTGTCCTCTGTTGCAGGAGCATTAGCATTGCACCAGTAGATTCAGGGGATGTTTCAATCCCCCTGTTATATGGTCATTGATATCTGCATGAGTGTTGCTTTTATACTGTATATGATTCTATATTTAATGTATGCTGCCTGTTTTTTTATTGTACTACTGTCACTAACTTGTGGATGGTGGCATACAAGTAAGTATTTCATTACCCTGTTTACCTATGGCGTGTATTTTAACTTGAACTTAGTTCTGGTGACTCCCACAATTCGATATTTGCTCGCTGATAGAGATGTTTTTGATGTAAAATATGTTTTGCTCTGTAAGCATTCACATAAAATTTCTCTAAACCTACATATTTAATTTCCCAGTTCAAAGACTTCCTCCCATGCTAAATTCTTGTGCGGTGTTTGTCAGCACCCCTGATAAGCCGGGCCCTCAACAGCAAAACCTTGGGTTGCTGCTTTATGCCATTTAATTTTGAGTTGGATTCAGTTGACTCTGTGATCTTGTAGGGGAACGCAGCCATTGCAAATTAAATAATGCTTCTTTTATCAATTGTCTTAGTTTGGTAAAGAAAATCTTAGTTGAGGGAAGAACGAATAATTGGCCCATTTGCTAATCTATCAATCCATTATGTAATAAAACATGGCACTGGTATTTGGCATGTATTTAAAGTAGGAGCTCTAAGGCGTTCATTTCTCAAACTACACACTCTGATGTTCTTCTCCTCTTATGCAGTTGTGAATGTGGGCCTTCACCTTTTTTTTCTGTGGCTAGATGCAGTTTGTCTAATTCTCACAAGACAGTAATATACACCTTTGTATGAAATCTTCAGTTTCTTAGCCATTTGTCACATTTAATAAACCTTCATTCTAACAAAAATAAAATAAAAAATACAATAGGCTGATATGATTCTGTAGAAAGCTGTTTCATTTTGGCCATTTCTGAAACCAAAAGTGAATTTTAGGAATGCCAGGACCTTGCAATACAAGTGAGTAGAATAACAGGTTTCAGCAATGCTAATGCAATTAGAAAGGTTTCTCTAATAACCAGTTAGCATGTAAACATGACTGACTAAGGATAAGTTAAAAAGGTTTACCATTAGGATATCTCATTGGTTTCGACTGTGGCACAATTGTTGGTGCCAGACTGGCTGGTTTGGCCATTTCTGCAACTGCTGATCTCCCGTTTTCATTTATAACACTCTAGAGTTTACTCAGAATGGTGCAAAAAAAAATGTGGTGGTTCTACAGATGAAAACACCTAGTTGATGAGAAAGTTTGGGGAAGGATGGCCAGACTGGTATAAGCTGACAGAAAGGCTACAGTCACTCACTCTGGACAACTGTGGAGAGTAGAAAAGCACCTCAGAATGCACAACATGTTGAACCTTGAAGCGGATGGGCTACAACAGTTGAAGACCAGATCGAATTCCATTTCTGTTTGCCAAGAACAAAAAGCTGAGGCTGGAGTGGGTAGAGGCTCACCAAAACTAAACAGTTGAAGAATGAAAAAAATTGAGCCTGGTCTGATGAATCTCGACTTCTGATGCATCAGTACGTACATCAGAATTTGGTGCCAACAGGATGAATTCATGCAACTAACTTTCCTTGTTTCAAAACGTGGTTGTTGTTGGTGGTGTAATGGTGTGGGGAATCAATCAATCAATCATTACTTCAATGCCATGGCCTATTTGAGTTTTGTTGTGGACCATGTGCACTCTTCATGGCCACAATTTACCCATCTTATGTACCATGGTAATGTACCATGTCACAAAGAAAATGTCGCAAACTGGTTTCATGAACATGACTACGAGTTCAATGTTCTTCAGTGGCCTTCCCAGTTTCCAGATCTAGAACACCTTTGAAATGTGGGTCGAATGGGAGATTCGCAGCATGAATGTGCAGCGGAAAAACTGCAGAAATTGTGAGATGCAGTCCTGTCAGCATGGACCAGAATCTCAAAGGAATGTTTCCAACATCTTGTAGAATCCATACCATGAAGAACTGTGGCTGTTTCGAGAACAAAAGGAGCGTTTCTAATAATTTGCTCAGTAACTGTATACAGTATGTAATCCATCCATTATCGAACCCGCTATATCCTAGCTATAGAGTCACAGGGGTCTGCTAGAGTGAATCCCAGCCAAAACAGAGCACAAGCCAGGAAATAAACCCCAGGCTACCACAGGGCACACACACACACCAAGCACACACTAGAGACAATTTAGAATCTTTGGACTGTGGGAGGAAACCGGAGTACCCGGAAGAAACCCACACAGACACGGGAAAAACATGCAAACTCCATGCAGGGAGGACCCAGGAAGCGAACCTGGGTCTCCTAACTGCGAGGCAGCAGCGCTAACACTGCTTCAACGTGCCATCCAACAGTATGTAATATGTGGCTAAAACAACAAATGTTGTTAGTGAGAAAATATGCAAACTGACAATGTCATGTTCTGAACAGCAGATGGCGGTATTACCATTCCATGCACCATGTTTGAACTCATGATACCCACTTTAGTCTGTTTCAGCTGTTAGTTATGGCAGCTGAAAAGCATTTTAAGGATGGGAGCTTCTGCACATCAAATGAGTTAATGTGAATGTCTTTGTCATGGATAAATAAAAGAATTAAGGCAGAGCTGCATCCTGGGAAGCTCTTGTATTGCATTCTGCTTAATTTCTTAACACGGGGCATGGAGTGACGCCAGTTTAATCGAACATGTTGTTCTCTTGCTTTACCATGCCTTATGCCAAAGAATGAAATACCCAGAAGGGTCTGTGTCACTTTCAAAGGAACTGAACAAGCTTGTAAATAGAAGAACCACCTGACGATATGTTTTTATACAGGATCAAATTTGGAATGATTGTTTAGGAAAAATTGACATTTGCATTTTTGTATGGTCTTTGTTCATTTTCTTTTTTAAAATAATTCAACTCTAAATTAGCCCAAAACTGAAACATCTTCCTAAATTTCTCCTGACAGTGAACCTAATAAGCTCTATTTGGTCCTGTACAGCAGTGCTTCACACATTTAGTTTCTACCTGTTAGTAGCAAACTAGAAATGATTATTTTTCGTTGCTGTAATGTAGAACTCATTTATATAATTTACAAGGGAGTAATTAGTGTTTTTCTATCTTAATTTTTCAGAGTTTCATCACCATTTTAGCTTTCATTCCGCTTTTCCCATGTGTTGCAGTTATTTCATTTACTTATAAGCATTCTAGTGGGTCTAACACTGATGTTACTGAAGCCTTTCGTCATCCTGTGTTGTTTGCTGTAGTGTCTGCTTTGGTTGTCATTAATAGGACACCATGAAGGGAGCAGATACCACATTAAAAGTGGAATTAACAGAAAATAGTAGAACAGAGTTGGGTGTTTAGAGCAAAACTAATTTGCAAATTTCATATAGAAGTAAATCACATGCTTTCTTGAATGCAGAAGAAGAGACAAAAAAAGACCAACTAGCTGAACGATGAGAGCAATTAAAAGTAAGATGACTCCATGATTGAGAAACTATGTAGAACAAAAACCTGCAGCCCAAGTGCCCCTGGGACTGAAATTGAGAAGGCCTGCTGTACAGAATGAGACCGGGAACAAGAGGAGTAGTAAAAAAACAAGATAAATTTAAAAAGGTAACAACATTCTTATGGACTAGTAGCACCCTGCCTTCCTGCGCCAGAGTTCTGGGTTGAAACCCACATCTTGTCACTGCTTGTAGTTTCATGATTTCCCCATGTTAGAGTGGGCTTTCCTTTCACATTCCAACTGCATGTTTGATAGGTTAATTATCGGCTCTATTGGCCTCATAAGTGTAAATCTGAGTGCCCACCCTAGTGATCCGTAACCAGTTAGTTCCTGTCCATTGTCCGATGCTGCTGAGAGAGCCTGTACACTTTAGGTTAGGCAGACCTGTGCCCAAAAATAGACTGGTGCCCCATTTATAGTTGGAGCCTGCCTTTCGTCTGATACTGTCAGGGTAGGCTGGCTTTGCCTCTTGATATCCTTCAACTGCAAAAAGCAGGTTCAGAATATGAATTTCTGGATAGTAGACATGTGCATAAGGACCTGAAACTTTCATCCCCAGATTAAAAACACAGCAAAAATGTGTTTAACCATCACACAGACTGTAGTGCTCAGATCTTAAACCCCATTTTAAAAATGCTTTTAGTTTAGATAACATCAACATAAATCTACAATAACAAATCAGGGCAGTTTCGACTTTTCAGGAGCGCTCACCGCACTTGACCCCGCTTTATGTGAATTGGTGGCTCTTAAGTGGTTGCTTTTCTCGCTTACATCAGGAATTGGAGCTGAGAATAAGAATTATTGTGTGCAGATAAACAGCAGAACGGGACAGCCTTTGAAAACAGTACACACTTTGTTTAATTGTTATGGCTGAAAAATCAGTGTGTGAGTTTACATCCTGGAAATCCAACAAAATTGATTGGTTCTGCACTCTCTCATAAGGCGATAGGTTTTCAATGCACCTTCTGCTGACAAGAAACAATCCACCTGAGGCATTTCAGGAATCTGTCAGGAAATAATCATTGTCATTTTTCCTGAATGGGTAAGTGAAATACAACAGGTAGTCCAGTAGTTCTGCATGTTGCACAGCAGCATTTTTTAAATTTTAGGTAACACAGTACCATATGTAATAACAGTAGTTGTCAAATTCAGTCATTTTTCATTCCAGCCTGTTTCACAATCAGTGTACCTTTCTTACTTTTAATTGACCTCATTGTGTAATTTTCTGGCCTTTGAATATTTTTACAAAATTCAGAAATATTTGTATGCTTTAATAATAATAATTCATTACATTTATGTAGCATTTTTCAAGATACTAAAATTACTTGACACATAGAGTAGGGATCCACTTCAACCACCACTAATGTGCAGCATCCACCTGGATGATACAACAGCAGCCATTTGGCATCAGTACACTCACTACACTTTAACTATTAGGTGGCGAAAGGGTGAGAGAGCTAACCAATCAGAGACAGTGGATGTTTAGCAGGGCAGAATGACAAGGCAGTGTGTAGACCTCAGGATACACCCACTCTTTACGAAAGATACCCAGGGATCTTCAATGACCACAGAGAGTCAGGATCTCAGGTTTACATCTCACCCAAAAGACAGCACCATTTTTACAGCACAGTGTCCCTGTCATTGCAGTGGGGCATTGGGATCGACTTTCAGACCACAGGGTAAGCACTCCCAGCTGGCCACACCAACACCTCTTTCAGCAGCAAACCCAAGCTGTTTTCTGGTTGGTCTCCCATCCAAGTACAGGCTGGGCCTGAACCCACTTACCTTCAGGTGGATGACCTGTTCTGAAGTGGCTGTGGTATGGCTGCTGGTGTCATAGCTTTGACGTAGCTTTAAATACTTTTGTTGTTTTCTTGTAATTTACTCTTCTCTGTTGAGTTTGCTCTTATATTTACCCTTTCTCTCTAAAATACTTGAAAAAGTAGTCACCAACTTCCTTCAGTTACATCTTACGCATCACAATTTATTTGAGAAATTCCAGTCTGTCTTCTGCACTGGTCATAGTACAGAAATGGCACTAACACATGTTGTAAATGCAATTCTGATATCCTTTGATGAAGGAAACTCCACTGTAATTATGTTGTTAGACTTAAGCGCAGCGTTTGACACCATTGACCATTCTATTTTACTGCATTAACTAGATACTGACATTGGGCATACAGGCACTGTCCTGTCTGGTTTAGCTCTTATTCATCAAATTGATTCCAGCATGTACATAAATGTACTGACAGTACTCCATCATTATGCACAGACGTTCAATATGGTGTCCCGCAAGGCTCAGTCCTGGGACCTTTACTGTTTTCACTTTACATGCTTCCACTAGGATTTATCATTAGAAAACATAATGTTAATTTTTACTCGTAAGCAGATGACACCCAGTTATACCTTTCTTTTAGACCAAATGAAGTTTCTCCAATGTTGTCTTTAATTGGTTGTGTTAGTGAATTAAAGGAGTGGATGGAGGAGGGCTACTTGTCTTTAAACACAGATAAAACAAAGATGATAACTATTGGAAGGAATGACGCTGATTGTAACAATATTTTGTCATCATTTAACTCAGCTGGAATCACCATTAATATTACTGAATCAGCCCGCAATCTAGGAGTTATCTTTGACTCTAGCATGTCATTTAAACTCATATTACAAAGTTGTTTAAATCATGTTTCTTCCATCTTAAAAATGTTGGCAAATTAAGGTGTTTTCTAAATAAATGGGATTCTAAGAAATTAATTAAGAAATTTCTAGTAGGATTGACTACTGCAATTCGGTGTTCACTGGATGTTCAAATTGTTCCTTATACAACTTCCAGTTAATCCAAAATGCTGCTGCAAGAATTATTACAAGAACAAGAAAATAGGGACAGATAACTCCAGTTCTTAAATCCTTACACTGGCTCCCAGTTAAGTTTAGGGCAGATTTCAAAATCCTCCTTTTAACAATAAAGCCTTAGATGGCCAAGGTCTGGCTTACTTGTCTGAACTTATTATGACTTACAAACAAGAACGTACATTAAGATCTCAAGATGCTGGTCTGCTTATGATTCCAAGGATTAATAAAATAACAGTTGGAGGTCAAGCTTTTAGTTACAGGGCACCTAAACTGTGGAATGGTCTGCCTGCTACTATAAGAGATGACCCTTCGGTCTCAGCTTTCAAATCCCAGCTGAATACTCACTACTTCAGTTTAGTACAGTATATCCTGACTAGAGCTGCTGATTAACTGTACAAACTGTTTGTTGTTGGTCATTAGCACTAAAACATAAGTAATAATATAGTTAGAATTTGTTACTAACCCTCACATATTCTGCTTCTCTTCTCAGTACTCAAATGTGGTACTTGGTACCACTGCACACCTGGCAAATTGTTTTGCCTGCCTAATGTAAAGTCATCTAAGATAGGGGATTGCAGGAATTGGTGGGTAGAATGGTCCTTTCTTCCAATTGGCTGATCCAGTGCTGACTCAGCTATGGAATGGCCAATAGGGGGAGGCAGCTTGATGGCCAAGGTCTCCAGGACTCAACAAATCCAAATCCTATTATGTGATATCATCTACTGTTGACTTCTGTTCTGTACTTGTAATATTTCCATTGTACTATTATATTGTATTGCGGATTGCTTATGTTCTGTTCTGTGTATTGTATTTACCACACTTTTTGACACCCACTGCAAGCCCAGCCTACCTAGAAAGGAGTCTCTCTTTGAACTGCCTTTCCCAAGATTTCTTCCATTTTTTCCCTACTAGGGCTTTTTTTGGGTGTTTTTCCTTATCTTCTTAGAGAGTTAAGGTTGGGGGGCTGTCAAAAGGCAGGGCCTGTTAAAGCCAATTACGGCACTCCTTGTATGATTTTGGGCTATACAAAAATAAATTGCATTGTATTGTATTTTAAGTGTGTATGATTACCAGTAAGCAGTGTAGACACAGGTACAGACAACCACGGATACTGAATAGAGCAGTTACATACCTTGCTGCCATTGTCATGTATCTGCTCATTAAGAAGCATTTTTTTTACAAATTAGAAGGCCAGTGACTATGACACTGAAGTATCTGCTCCTCTTCATCATTTAATGATGTCAGCTAATGGATGTACTGTAATTAAGGAAGCAACCTGAGTAGAACAGGGTCAATTTAAAATAAAAAATTGAATACCTAAGCATTTCAAGCTTTGGCAAGAAGTACATGTTTCAGATTTTTTTACAATAAAACATTAAAAAGGACAACCCACTAAGCAATGTGATCAGTTATAGTAAGAATTAAGCACTAAACATGAAATGACTTTAGATAAAACCCACACTCACAGGAGTTCAGAAAGACTGAAGGCAAGAATCACTTTGTCATAAAATCTGCAGACTGTTAGTTCTGCTTATGTTTAAATACCTCAGAGTTCTGGTTCAGAACTGAGCATTTATGGGTGAGAAAAGAAGTAGACTAAAAATAATTCAATAGTGATTTCAACAAGTAATGTGGAAGTAATATATCCTAAGTGTACAATCAATGGGGAATGATTAAATATAAAATTTAAGTATGTTTAGGACATAGTACTCACTTTCTGACCTTGACTAAATCACTTAACCTGTCTGTTTTTTTTTGGAGAAAGGCATCAACCAAATATACAATAATAATAAAATCATCATTATGTATTGTCACTAGTAGACAACAGGTTAACTTCTTCTTGGTAAGTTTTCTGTATAGAGAGAGGTCTGGATTTTATAGGCATGCATATTCTTTGTTAAATTTAGAAATCCATCCATCCTTCCATCCATCTTTTAAACCTGCTTATCCTGAGCAGGGTCATAGGCAAACTTAATTCTATCTAATCAGTTTATTTTGTAAGACTCGTAGTTTACTTTTTCTTTTGTGCATAGAGTAGAAAACAAGTTGATTCCACAAATATGTTTTATATGATTTACTGAATACTGCTGCAGAAATATCTGGAGTAGAATTTATGTTAATAAAACCAAACCTACTATTTATATTCTAAACAAAGTTATCTTCAGTTAAGTAGAGTGGATTGCTGTAAGTCACCACTTTGTTCAGATGGATATGTTATTATATGTGTGGTGTCCTACAATTACTATTGTTAATTTTCTAACAGCTGCATTTTGGTATTATGGGGCATTGATAAGATTACAATATCTAATATCAATAGCAAGTAAAATCTTTACTTGTTCTACTCTAACATTAATTTTCTATACTATTACAGAAAACCAAAACACCTCCCTGATAAATTATAATAAAAACAATGATAGATAGATAGATAGATAGATAGATAGATAGATAGATAGATAGATAGATAGATAGATAGATAGATAGATAGATAGATACTTTATTTGTCCCCGGGGGAAATTTGGTGGATTTTATTTGCATAAATAAATAAATAGATACACACACAGCCCAGAATGAACAAAAAGCCATAAAATTAAAAAGAAAGAAAGTTTAATATATTACGTAGACATATTGCTGTTGGTATAAAGGAGCCCCCCCATAGCATTTCTTGACACATTTCCACAGAATAATTTGTTGGCTGAAAGTCCTCAGTATTAGTGTGTCAGAGAGAAGAGGTGCAGCATTGTTCATAAAGGCACTCAGCTTTGTTTTAATTCTCCCCTTTGTTACGACTTCCAAAGTGTCCAAAGTGTGTCTTATAACTGAGCCTGCCTTTTTAATTAGCGTGTTGATTTGGTGGGACTCTCTTGAAGTGATGTTACCGGCTCAATACACCGTAGCGCAGAACATCGCACTGGCCATCACAGAATTACAGAAGATGTGAATGATGTCACTTCCCACATTAAAGGAAAGCAGTCTCCTGAAATAAAAGAGCCTGCTCTGCCTTTTCATATATCGTTCCTCTTTGTTCCAAGGCCAGACGTACCTGTCATTGACATGGAGTCATAAGTACACGTAGGAGTGGACCACCTCTAAATCCACTCCTTGAAAAGTGACCAGACATAGTGGCTCTTTGGTGCGGTGAAAGTCAATAACCATTTCCTTGGTTTTGCTGAGGTTAAGATGCAGACAATTCTCTTTGCTCCAAGAAACAAAGTCCTCCACCTGACTTCTCTACTCTGTCTCATCTCCTTTATCAATACACCCCATAAGTGTAGAATCGCCAAAGAAGTCATCAGGGTCAAACATTGAAAACTCACTCTTCACTTTGGCCAGTGATTCTTCCTCTCTCTGTTGGGGGTCTGCTGTGGTACCTCACACCTCCTCCTCTTAACTTCTCAAAACAGAAGATTTGTCTGATAATTTATGCAGATAGGGGAATAGGAGGGTGTTTGTTGGGATTTAGATGGATTGTTCATTAGTTTTTTATGTTATTATTTTTTTAATTGGTTTGACTTGTTATGTACTTCCTCCAGCTTTGTATCCTAATAAAAATGGCATCATAAAAATTGTTTTTATATTGAATATTCTATATACTTTATATTGCTATTATTAATAGCATGTCTCTTCGTTTGCTGGGGTTTTCCCAGATAATCCACTTTTCCAACTACATCCCTAAGATGTAAATACAGTATTTTGTTCATTGCCAATTTTAAATTGATCTGGTGGCATGACACTCTTTTCAAGAACAGAGCCATGCCACCTAGGAAATTTCTAGATACCCCAATATATTGTAACATTTCTAGAATTTTTTCTAAGTAGACCAACTACTGTGACTGACAGTTTCAAAATGTCACTGCTTCCACATTCAAATATATTGCGTAAAAGAGAGTTGCGCCACCAAAGAGGAAAAAAGCACTAGGCAGGGCCTCCGAAGCAGTTCAAAATCAAAAAGATCAAAAATTCCAATGATTCCATCAGATCCTCCATTCAGTTTAAAACGCCTACAGTTTCCTGTCAGACTTAGTTTTGCCATTTCTGTCAACAAAGAGCAAGGTCAATCACTGAAGACATTTGGTTTGAATCTGGACAGGTTTATGTGGGATGGTATAAAACATCTCCATATCTTTGTACAAAGATGCTTTGCAATACTAATAATACTTTTATGTTTATATGATGGTACATAATTTGTATTTATTTATTTATAAAGCACTTTAAAAACAACATCAAGGCTGACCAAAGTGCTGTACAATAAAAAAAAAAGAAAACCCAACATATCAGACACACAAAACCAAAGGGCAAATGAAACAGAAACACATACACACATAAGAACTGAAGAGATTCTTAATAAAAAGTATACAGATAGCCAACATATCATACTGGGTTAAAAGCCAGAGTAAAAATGTGTTTTTAAATAGGATTTAAAGACATTTAATAAAGGAGCCTACCTAACGTGCTATGGCAAATCGTTCCAGAGTTATGGGGCTGCAACTGAAAAAGCTCGATCACCTCGGAGTTTGCATCGTGCCTTGGGAACACGTAAAAGCATCTGGTCTGCTGACCTGAGAGAGCGAGACGGTACGTAAGGGTGCAGCAGTTCCGACAAATAAAGTGGGGCACAACCATTAAAAGATTTAAAAACAAATACAAGGATCTTAAAATGGATTCGAAAACGAATTGGAGGCCAGTGAAGGAAGCCAAAATCGAGGTAACATGCTCATGCTTTCTTGTGCCAGTTAAAAATCGAGCAGCAGCATTTTGCACTAGCTGTAGGCGAGCAATGGAAGCCTGGCTAATTCCAAAAAGAAGTACATTGCAGTACTCTAGATGAGATGTTATAAAAGCATGTATCACTGTTTCAAGGTTGTGTTTAGACAAAACAGCTTGATTTTTGACAGTTGCCTCAACTGGAAAAAGCAAGATTTTACCACTGTGTTCACATGGCTGTCAAGTTTTAAAGTGAAATCCATTTTCACACCTAAATTTGTGATCATGGATTTCTCAAATTGAGCCACTGTGGAAAGGTCGATGCAGGGGGTCCCGCTGGTGCTATTGGGTCTAAATAGCATGATTTCTGTCTTGTTCTCATTAAAATTTAGAAAAGTTAATGCCATCCAACTCCGTTTGTCAATAAGGCAATCAAGCAGGGGCTGGACAGAACATGGACCTTGGTGCTTCAGAGGGAAATAAACCTGACAGTCATCTGCATATAGATGAAAGGAAATACCATGTTTCCAAAAGAGAGCACCAAGTGGCAGCAGGTACAAGGAGAACAGAAGAGGTCCCAGGATGGAGCCCCCAGGGGAGAGCAACAGAGGTGGAAGTACCATTGGAGAGCTGAACCTGTGATGCCCACCCACTGCTCCAGCCTGGAGATGAGGATCTTATCGTCTATCGTGTCAAAGGCAGCTGTTAGATCCAAAAGCATAAGTAGTACACAGTCACCAGAGTCCACTGTTAAAAGAATATCATTAAAAACCCTTAACAGAGAGGACTCACTGCTGTGGTGAGTTTTAAACCCAGACTGGAACGCTTCCAGAATTGCATGTTTGTCCAGAAAGGACTTCAGTTGGGTATAGATGACTTTTTCCAAGAGTTTGGATAAAAAAGGTAGCTTGGAAATAGGCCTAAAGTTAGACATAACAGAGTGGTCTAGACCCTTTGTACCTTTCATTTTGCCTTTCCTGGTAAACTCAGCAGAAAGATACATTTTAGTCTTAAAACGTATTTTAATTCTTAAAATGATTTTAAAACAAGATGAAACCATTTAGTCTATTAAGTATATAGTTAAGATGTCCCGACATCTTATGGAAACAGCCCAGACTCCACATTTAGGGTTTTGTTTAGATTTTAATGACTTGTTTGAGGGTGGAAAAGATGCTGTATAAATAAAATAAATAAAATAATGAAATATTGTGTGAAGAAGTGCTTTCTTGCGCCTTTCTTCAATGCCCTGCAGTTCCACTACGTATACCATCTATGTAAATTCAATTCAGAGTCATGGAGACATGACAGAAACCAACCCAGTCATCAAAGTGCTTACTAACTCAGTTTAGTTCAGTTATAAAGTTACTTACTCTCAATAAACCAAGGTGTCTTTAGGATTTGAATATCCAGAGAAAAGTCCACACAAGCACAGAGAGAGTGTGCAAAGTCCACATCGCTAGTGCGCAGGCCAATATTCAGACCCAGAACACTGGAGCTATGAGACAAGACAACAAGACTAATTACTAACTACCATTTTATAGAGTTTCAGCATAGCTTAAATAAATGTATATACAGTAAAGCATTTCTTACAATATACTTAGTTGCCAGCTTATTAGGTACACTTCCCATGTTCACATAAATTCTACATTCGACATTCTAACATTTCATACATCACGTGACAGTGGTATAAATTAGGCAGACTGGAATTTCTACCATCAGTTAGTGTTCAACTGAGTGTTGGATTGGTAAATACAAGTAACATTAGCTGCTTTGAACATGGCATCATAGTTGGCTCTGGCAACTCCCAAATGGCTGTCATAGGCTTTTCAGCCACAAAAACATTTATTGAGAATGGTACAACAATGGAATGGATTAGAGGAGTCAAAGGAGAATGGTGAGAATTGTATAAGCAAACAGACGGGCCACAACCAGGCAAATCACACTTGAATTTACTGGTGGGCAAAATGTCATCTCAGAAAACACCATTTGGACGTTGCCTTAAATAGGCTACAACATCTGTAAACAGAGTCACTTACTGATATTGTTAGTGAATTGAAGAAAGCAAGAATTGAATGATCTTACAAGCATCAAAACTGGAACGCCAAGGAATGGGAAATAGTTGCTGGCAACTCCCAAAAGGCTGTCATTGGCAGAAAACGGTTTAGTGAGAATTATTGTGAAAAGCAAAAGTTCTTAGTGATAGGTGACCCTGTGGAAGAGAACACCCTTTGGATCAGAGGGGTCAAAGTAGAATGGTGAGAATTGTATAAGCAAACAGATGGGCCACAACCACAACTGAACTTCAACCAGAATGGAGCTCCCAGAAAAATCCTGCTCCCTTGACAGTTGTGAAGACTGCTTCTTACTACTATCATTTTGTTAACTTTTGTGCCACTGTATTTTCTTTAATAATATTTATGTTAGGATTAAAGAGGGTGACCCAGCTAGCACTGCAACACTTTCCTGAAGTCCTTAAGCTTCCTTCCACCTGTTCACAAAAGCTTATTTTTATAATACAAGTAGACAGTTTTCTGTTTCATTGCCACAAAAGCAGGCTACAACAAGTTCATAAAAAATAAATAAGTCACTTCTTTTGTTGTAGTGATCACCTACTGTACCTATATCCGTGTGAATTCTTTCTGGCTTTACAATTGGTGTCAACAGCTGGATATGCTATACAACATGAATCATCAGAAATGACAGGCATTTGCACACAATGGGAGAGCCTGCCTCTGTGCAGTTGAGGTCAACAGTGCCAGTGCTAAGAATGCTAGATGCCAGTTCCAACAAGACAAAAAAATAACATTACTGAAGAAATGTTTTTATTTGGGCCAGTGTAATTGGGATAATAAAGATTTTTCTGGTGTTTTATTGAAAGCATCATAAAGAAAGGAGCTTAGGCTCAAGAACAGTGAAAGGTTCATCTTCAACAATACTAGTTGGGAGCACCAATGGAAAGAGATACAATGGTTGCATCTGGAAGTTGTTTCTGTTCTGCCAGAGGTAACAGGTTTGTTCTCGCTTTATTCTAGTTCATAACATGACCTGAAGAAATTGCTATTCCTAATGTGGAGGCTGAGATGGCAACACGGATCTTGTTGGATGGATTTTTCTGCCTATGTGCCTTTTTTGGAGTCTTCAAAGAACTGGGAATGACTTTCGAAAGAAACGTTTCCCAAGAACGTTTTATGGAAAACTCAAAGTATTTGCATCATTTTCTAAATGGATAGATTAGCATAATGATACATCCTTACACTGTTCAAACAGCTTGCCTTTGTCATGGCTGCAGATCAGCAGGGTCTGGAATTAGCAGTTACCTTCTTTGACGTTCAATTTTGGCACTTAGATCTTGAGAGGGTGTACTCCAGCTGTGCAGATGTTAATTTAGGGTCATTCTTCTACTACACTGACTGTCTTGTATGGACCGGACTATGGACAAGAAACGCTGGATTACCTGTTTGCTAATGTCTGCAAAACATTTTCATTGTGTACTTACAGGTTTTTCTCTGAAATCTAAAGGATGCATACTTTGGGTGAATTAGCAGAATGAGTGAATATGGGTCTGAGCATGTGTGTGTTCTATGATGGACTAGTATGCCTACAATATGATGCTGAGAAAGGGTTGATTCCTCAAGATCACAACAACTGCCTGAATATGCTCAATTTGTTTTGGGCTTTACAAAGTTTCTCATCCAGGCATTACAGACTCAGTACTTAGAAAACAATAGCAGCTCTAGAGTTTTTGCTATAACAACTTTATTAACTAAAAGCCCAGTCTTGTTGCTAATGATACAGATCATTGAATTATATGGCTTATTAGTGTTTTTACCCTGTCACACCAGAATTAAGAAAAAAAAAATCAATCAAATATTTGTGATCAATATTAGATCTGTTTCTCCCAGTATTTCACAATGTTTTTAGATATTGTATTGAAACAGGTGCAAACATAGCCAAGTGTGATGGTTGTCTGTGCCCTTTGCCTCACATTTTTATTTGGCACCTGGTTTAAAAAATTACATGGACAGTAGCCTGAGGCCGAAGTTGACTACTTATTCACAGCTACTTATTTAGCTGTATTTGAGCCAGGCAAAAGTCAGCTGCAGTTTCAAAAAGGCATCTGTCTTTCTTAAAACTGTAAAACTTAGGGTGGTCCAATGCAACATTACACATTAAACAGCACAGTAAATCTCATTCATTAGATATTGGAGTATTTCAACATTGGCAGTCCATTTTCATTTGATCCAGGTACTCATGCTGGGCTGGGCATAACTCTACTAGAATTTTAAAAAAGAAGTCTGCCTTTTCCCAAGACTGTGCAAATTAGGGTGGCTAAATAGCATGTATGCCTTAATAGTGTCCATTAAACCTCACAGTAAATCCCATTAATTAAATACCAGAGTATGTCAACTTTGCTAGTCCATTTGACCCAAGTACCCACATTGAACCAATCAAACTGCAATTTAAAAAAAGGCATCTGTCTTTTCTCAAAACTATGAAAATGTGGGTGGCCCAAAGCCATAACCCTTTACAATGTTCATTAAACATCGGAATATGCCAGCTTTGTCGGTCCATTTTACCCAGGTATTCGCATTTGGCCGAGTAAAACTCAACTGCATTTTAACAAAGAAGTCTGCCTTTTACTCGAACTGTGAAAATTAGGGTGGCTGAACGACATGTAAGCCTTTATATTGCCCATTAAACTCCAGTGTAAATCCCATTCATTGGATACGGGAATATATCCAATTTGGCAGTTCATTTGATCCATGTAACTGCAACTGTAACTGGGCTCGGCAAAACTCAACGGCAGTTTAACAAAGGCAGCTGTCTTGTCAAAAAGCTGTGAAACTTAAGTTGTCCTAACGTGATAAAACTCATTTGTACCCGTTCAAGTCCAAAATGTGAAATACTGATTTTTTCAAATAATGGATCGATTTTAATGACAGAAATCTAATAATATATACATTGCAGAATAGTGTGTCTTGCTGTTAACGTTGAATAGGAAACTGATAGGAAACTGGTTTGCATACGTTATATGATTAAAGTAAACGGAAGCGAATAAACAGCTATGAGCAAATAAGTAGCCAATCGTGTAAGTCGCTAAGAATAAGTTAACTTCAGCGCGGTGCTGAAACAAAATAGGTAGTCCCTCGATCCCCGCTGCCCCATCTGATTCAGAGCGCATATTAAATTCAAGATTTTAAAATTAATCATTGATAACATTTATCATCTTTCCTCGTAAAACTAAAAATTCTCCTAGAAATCCAAACTACACCATTTTTAGACACTAAGGAAGACTTATGGATTTCATTCGAAAAAGCACCTTCTAAATTTAATCATAACGCAATAGTAAATGTTTTTTCTTAAACTAACTTGAATGAAAATGGTTATAACTTCATATGTCATTATCAGTGACGATTGGGAAGGGTGAGTGGAATATAATGCCTACTTCACATCCAGCCATCGAGTCCGCTACAAAGCAAACTGTTGCGTATTTCCACTCTGTGGGCTGCTACTGGCTCGTTAATGAAATCACTCGATTCCTATTGGTGTTTTGTCTGTTCCCTTAATCCCACACCACTCCTCTCCTAGACAGCTTTTGCCAGTCGTCTATAGTGCACCGGAAGATTGCCAACTTCCAAGGAAGAAAAGGCAATATGGGAATGATGAGGTCATGTTCGATGTATCTCTGCCAGTCTTAAAAATGCCGAGTCGGGCATTGTCGTTGTGTGCTCTTTTTTTAATCAGCCAATCATTGAAAAGCAAAACCCGCCTGTGCCTTCTTGCCTATGGAGGAGATGGACGACAGTCATGGCTTCCTTGCGTCGGGATTGGCACAGAGAAGGTTAGACTCATTAGCTCGCCTGTCGACTCCCATGTGGGCGGTCGCAAATTTCGCTAGCTTGACATTGTTGTTGTTGTTGATGTGTGAATTACTTCACAGGGCTTTGTTGTTTATTTGACTCTTTAAATTAATCAAAAAGAATAGTTGCTGAGGCATTTCTCGTGGAAGTTACAGTTGCAGTGGTTCCACTGGGATGCAAGTGATCATGGAAAATTCAGGCCTGGGGCGGCTTACGGTAGGTACTGCTATAGTTTTGGTGCATTTTTTTCTGGAGTTGGGTCAGTTTTTTTTTGGCCTAATTGCGGACAGAGTTTGACACCACTCAGTGATGGAGGATTAGCGCACTTGCGTACTGCCAGAATCGTTGTACTGAAGCATACCTCCTTAAACGTGCAGCAGCATTGTACTGCGCCTGTGTAAGTCCGAAAACCGGGGGCAGCGTGTTGCAAAAAGAGAAGATTAAAAAAAAAAGAAAAAACGTTTCGGCCTGTTCAACTTGTATGAACTGTAGGTTTGGTACTGGACGACTCGCCAGCGAACTTAACGGACTGCTAACACGTTTAGGCATTTTTTTCACATTACTCGTTGAGCTTTCTAAAGTGTTTATTATTGTCACGTTAATGTAGTGGAAGTGCTGATAAGTTCACACTGTACAACTTAGGTTTGAAAGTCGAGGACTGTAGTAACGAATATTTTTGACAAGTATATTAAATGGGCATATTATTTTTCCGCTGGGTCGCTTTAGAGTGGGTTGGTTTCTGGAAATGATGACACACACGTTTGGGCGAAAATGAATGACACATTGAAAAGCGTCTCTTAAGGGCTTAAGTATTCAGCCTACGTGTCTTGATCTGCGTTCCACAGTATCTGCAGGAATGTGCATTCCTGGACTTGAAAATAAGTCATTTTCAATATTTTCCTCACTCATTTGAAACCTTCACGTACAGCACCATAATCTGAGACGAATTATTAAATCAAGCACCAATAGACGTATGTAGCCATTTTAATGGCGCATAGCATTTTACAAATACGGTAACTCTTAAAGGTAACCCCCGGAGAGGTGAAATGACTTGCTTAAGAGTCACATAGGAAAGTAGGATTTGGAAAGTGATGCTCTTTTTTAGAATAGTTTTCCAACAGATTTATATATTGGCAATAATGAGATTATGGTGAAAGTGTAAAAGAAAATTAGCTAAAAAGTTTAATGCCATTAAAATTGGAGTGATCTTTATTACACTGCTACAGTGTTGGTTGTTTCTGGGTCTTTTCTAGCTTTTGTAGAGTTTTTAACCAGAAATCATAATTCCAGAGTCGCCAATATCAAGACAACATGTATGCTTATATGTATAGTAATTTCTATAGGACATACTTTTTCTGCTGTTCATGCCTCACGCAGCCTGTCAGCTTTTCATTTACTCTGAAGTAAAGATACTGAACTCTCTAGATCAGTGGTTCTCAGGTTTATTCTTGGGGCCACCCAGTGGCTGCAGGTATTTGTTCCAACCAGTTGTTCAGTCGGTCAGTCATTGTTACCTTTAATTGATCTCGTTGTTTGTACAGTTTTTTTCCATTTAGAAAACCTCTGTAGTGTCAGAATAACATGACATTATGACATATTTGCATTCTTTCTGTGTCTTAATAAAATGTTTACTTTGTTTTATTTTTAAATTTCACCCGTTCTGTGGCATTTGCATTCTTAATTGTACCAGAATTTCATCAATTAATGATGAATAGAGCAGACACCAGTGCAAATGACTCTGAATTCGCAACTATTTAAATGTTACCCACTTAGGTGCTTAATAGTAAATAATTGTATATAACCAGTACCTTCAAATTTTTTTTAAAAGGAAAAAGTATGAATTCTTGCCCATTTAGTACATATACATTGCTATTTCATTCAGTAGTAATATAGAATAAGATGAAACTGGGAAATAATCCATCCATCCATTTTCTAACCCGCGGAATCCGAATACAGGGTCACGGGGGTCTGCTGGAGCCAATCCCAGCCAACACAGGGCACAAGGCAGGAACCAATCCTGGGCAGGGTGCCAACCCACCGCGGGACACACACAAACACACCCACACACCAAGCACACACAAGGGCCAATTTAGAATCGCCAAACTGGGAAATAATGGCTTGCTTATTTAAGGAAGCAGTCCAAATAAGAGGAAAAAATGAGTTGGGTTAAACCTATGTCCACAGGGGTCCCCTCAGGGCCCTGCTCTAGATTATATGTTTATTTTGGAGAAATATTTTAAAAACAGCCCTTGGGTCCATGCACCCATTTCCCATCTTCTTATTTCATTACTACATATTGGGGAACCTGAGATCCAGGATAGGGCCAGTACAGAAAAAAATGGTTATGATATTGCACATTATATGCTTAAATAAACTTTGGGTATGTCAACAAATGGACTGGCACATAATCAGGTGTTGGTTCCTGCCTCTTGCATAGTAGTGTTACAACCCTTGAAAGAATTAACTCTGTGCAAAGAGGATGACTCTTTTAATATATCCTTGAATATATTTAAGGTAAGGGGGAAAAGATTTTGGGGAATTAATCATTAAAGTCTTTATAATTTGGGCGGACTTAGAATGTTAAAGGAAAAAAGTTATTTAAAGCCTCAGAAATATAACATAGACGAGTGAAAGTGAAGAAACAGAACTCCCAAGTATTTTGTGCTTATAGATATGTTGTTAGAATTGTACACATTTTTTCCAAAAATAACTAGAGGAATTTGCTGTAATTTGACAGTAGAATCAATATTTTACAAAAATAAAAAGGGTGCTTTTAGTAAATTTAAAAACATGGACAGCTAATTATTTTAAAACTTGCTCACACTTGTTGAATATATAATTGAAAGTCTAATGTGCCATCATGCCCCCAGAGCACAAGTAGGTGTGTAACTAACTATGAACATTCTACAACTTGACAGGTGTATATATGAAAAGATATACTGTATATATTTTGAACTGGCATGGTACAAGTCGTAGTCTACTCTTTATAAAGCAGTATGTTTTCATCCATCTATCCATTTTCATAACCTGTTTCAAAAAGTGAAACTGAACTATTAACTAGCATGTGGAACATTTTGAAGAATTGAAAAAGTAGTAAGACAAAGTAACTATTGTGTTGTTGTTTATTGTTCATTTGTATGCCTATCTATAGACAGTTTTTACCATTTTATATTGTATAAATCAAATTGGAAAGTTTTTTTAATAGTGAAAAGATGAAATTACAGAAATTTAAACAAAAGTAAAATGAATAGAATCTGATCCTGTATCTCCTGACAGAAAATTTAGAAGTACTCTCATATTACATTATCATTAAACATCCTGCATTTCTTAAAGCTCCAGCAGGAAACTTAATCAAAAACGAAAAGTTTTTACATAGTCAGTTTAGGAGCTTTTCTTTAGTGTAAAGGTAGACCATTTATTGTGTTGTGCTGTTAATTTTCTGTAATTAAAAGCACTTTGTATTTCTTGCGCTGACATTTATTTGACCACTTTTTAAATATAACTATTACCTTGCCACTAACATATTTATTTATATGTTTTATTTATTATATATGAGGTGGCAGTAAGTTGTTCAGTATTTAATGCTACTGCCATACAACATCAAGGACTGAGGTTTAATTCCTGGCTTGTTCACATGTTTTGTTTTTGTTTTAGTTCAGTTTCCTTGAGCATCCCTAAGACATGCTTGTTAGGTTAACTGCAAACTGTAAATTGACTCATCATGAAAGAATGTAGTTGTGCTTCTATAGGATCTGCTTTTTGCTTTCTGTCTTGTAAACAATATTTTTAGAATTGGCTCCCACCCTCTGTGATCCACAAATTAAATAAGACAGACAGCTTGGAAAGTGTGCGGATGGGATAGAATGGACCAACTCTCTTCCTTTAGAATACAAAACTTATACATTCAAATGCATTTTATAACACTTGCTGATAGGAGAGCTTAAAAGTAAAGGTCTGAATATAACTGTATTGTATACATAAACTGCTTAAGCCCAATATAATAAAATAAATTGACTTTTTAATAAGATTTCAGGTTGTCTTTATACATATACTCTTTAAATATAGAAAAGTAAAGCAAGAATTAGACTTGTTTTTTCCCTTTATCTGATACAGCCATTTCTTTCATTCTTTTGAACATAGAACTAAAAACGTAGTCACTTTATGAGAGTTAAGGAGTGGAGGTGAGTGACTAGAGAGGCAGCCTAAGTTAAATACAGCTAAATGTCCCTAAGTTAGTAATGCATCTTGATCAACTTCAAATGATAAAGACTGTCTTCCTCTTTAAGTTTACTCTCAATAGCTACCAGAATGTTTTCCTTTGTGGTTAATTATTTATCTCTAGGAACGGCACTGTGGTGGTGAAGTGTTTAGAACTGCTGCCTCAAGTATCTGGTCTGTGTGGTATTTGCATTTTGTCCCTATGTCTACTTGTGCTCTTCTCCCACATCTCAAAGATGATCTAGTTATTTTAAAGAGTGATTTGAAATTGATTCTGTGTGAGGGTGAGTGTGGCTGTGTATATGAGTAGGCCTTATGATTGTCATGTGCCTTGTTCAGGGCTATTTTCTACCTTGAGCCCAGTGATGCTGGGGTTGGCTTTGCCTCTTTTTAACCCTGAATTGGACTAAGCTAGCTTGAAAATGTCATGTTACTATGTACATATGAAAATTGGATTTGTACAGTGCAGGAAGAATAGATAAGACACATTTTCTGTACTTGGAACCTGTTTCCTCTTTGTTATGCTTTTATAATGTGACATGTAAATCTGATAAAGTTGTTTGCCAATCTATTAATTGTGTAATCCACCTAATCCTTATGAGCTCTGCATTGGCCAGAGACTATCCCAGCTAAACTGGATATAAAACAGGGTCTATGGCTGCATGTAGCACAATTCCATTACAGGACACATTCATACATACTGGACCAGTGTGGAGTTGGCAATTTGCCTAACATGCAAGATTGTTGCATTGCACAATTCTGTAGTTTTAATTGCTATTTTTACTATTACATAGGAGTGGAGAAAAACCTTGAGCATGCTTTTTGTGGAAACTTTCCATTCTCAGAGTTCAATGCAGTTCATGAAAAAGCCCTTAGAGTGGACAAAGACTTTCTGAAAAATGGATTTATTTAGACCTTGCTCTGTTTAGACCATTACCTGTGATGTGTGCTTGTTAAAGTGGTTTCTTACACATGCACCTTGTCTTTACGGTTTCTGTTTACCTGTGTTATGTGCATCAATCCTTGTCTCATTGTAGAAGAAAAATGAATGCACTAATTATGGAACTGCTTTCCCTTTCATTATAGTATTGGTCATGATTTTTGCATTTGTAAAGTCAAGTGTCTTCTGAAAATGAGGTAACAAAATGGATTTCCATCTAGTGTCGTAATTCACAAACTGGGTACTCTCCTTCATAGGGACACATTAAGCATCTGAATGGATGGAGACATTTCTGATATCAGATCCCATTTTTTAAGTTTGTTTTTTCTCTTTATACTAAGAATGATTTAATCTTCAGCAAAGTATATGTATATATATATCTATACTAATAAAAGGCAAAGCCCTCACTCACTCACTCACTCACTCACTCACTCACTCACTCACTCATCACTAATTCTCCAACTTCCCGTGTGGGTGGAAGGCTGAAATTTGGCAGGTTCATTCCTTACAGCTTCCTTACAAAAGTTGGGCAGGTTTTATATCGAAATTCTACGCGTAATGGTCATAACTGGAAGCAGTTTTTCACCATTTACTGTAATGGAGATGAGCTTCAACGCCATGGGGGCGGAGTTTCGTGTGACATCATCACGCCTCACGTAATCACGCAGTACATAGAAAACCAGGAAGACCTCAAAAGCGCTGAAGAAAATATGCATTATATAATTGAGAATGCAGCGAAACAATAAGAAGCGAGCGAGTGACATATACAACCATATTCATGAGTTCTGCTACTGAAACAAAGCACGTGTAAACCTACACTTTAAATTAAGTTCATAGACAGGCTGCCGCTGGCGTTTGTAATTTAGTGCCTGCCCATATAAGGCCGTCCGTCAGCGGCAATCCAATAGCAAACTGCCACTAAATATTCACGGGTTAAGGACTGTGCTTATGGAGAGGAAGATGAGATGGTCAGGGTGGTGTTTGACACAAACTCAGCGAAACTGCGAGAGAAAGTTTTAAGTGCCAGGACTAAGGTAACATTAAATACAGCCATGGACATAGCACCAGATGGCACCAGCACAGCTGGGAACCTTCGATGCATGTACACCGAGCGCTCACGTGAACTGACGCAGTGCACAGATAAAAGGCAACAGTTCCAAAGAGCTGAACAAAACCGAATTACACAATTGAAAAGGCAGCAAAAATATGAAGCGCCTCATACATACAAGCATATTCATAAATCCAACTACTGCGGAAACAAAGCACACGTTGGAAAAGTCAATGTCCCGCTAAAGGAAGACAGTGTAAAAACCCGTGCATGCAGTGTGTCAGGTCTCAGATAAAGAAGAAGACGAGCTGTTTATTGATGCAGTAAGAAACGAATCGATGAATGAAACCTGTCATCTTTACAACGATTGACAAACACGGAATGTAACTTGAACACAACACATCCTACAAATACGAACCTGATTGAAAGAAATAATGATAATCAAATCCTTGATGACAGCAACACTCAGTAACACTCACAAAACAAATACTGTATATTGACAGTCATGTTACGTTATTTTTAAAATGTTCCCTTTTCTTTTCTAGCTTTTTAACACACTACTTCTCGCTGCGATACGCGGGTATATATATATGTATATATATATAACCCGATCTACATACTCGAATAATGGATACTTTATTCGCCATCAATGATTGTTTTGGTAAAGCCATACTCAGTGTATTCATTAGATGAACGGTAAAAAGTAAGAGCGAGGGAGGATGACTTATTGAGGCATGCAGGCTGTAGTGCGTCAACTCTATCTGAATTGCGCGATCACATTTGAAAAATATATCTTTTCAAGTTCTATTTAGTCCATATGTGTCAAACTCAAGGGCGCAGCCACATCCGCCCGGCGTAATTATATCCGCCCGAGATCATTTTATATACTGTATTATTGTTATTAAAGCCCGGTATATGAAGCGCTGGTAACACAATAAACTACAGATCCCATAATGCAGCGCTTCAGCTGCCTTGCCGAACAGTTACGCGTTAATCAAGTCTACCTTAAGATGCTGCAAGTTATTGCGGCTAGCTCACACGATGCTGAAGAGAAAAGTTGATTCTGAAAATAGAGCCTTTAAAACCGATGGGAGGCTGAGTATATGTTTACTGAACCCGTGTGTCTCATTTGTGGAGCTAATGTGGCTGTAATTACAGAATTTAATCTAAGACGGCACTATAAAACAAAACATCAGGGTAACCTGAAAGACCTGAATGCAATGCAGAAGATACAGAAAGCAGAAGAATTAAATAAGAATCTGACACTTCAGCGGACGCTTTACCGTGCACAATCACAAAGTGATTTCAATTGAGCTGCTTTTATGGGAGACACAACCACTTGCCCCACTTTCCCTATTACCAAGTAATGTTAAACCAAGTCGTCACTACGGTGTTCCCAAATCGCACTTTGCTGATAAACTGAGCGCACTGAGTTTGCACGGCGCTTTGGTGACTTTGAAGAACAAAAAAAGTCCGTCTACATGCGGCTCGAACCTTGTGCATGTTTGGTAGCACATATCTGTGTGAGAAGCTCTTCTCAGTGATAAAGACTAACAAAACAGCACACAGGAGTCGCCTCACTGATGAGCACCTGCAATCCATCCTGAGAATCTCCACAACACAGAACCTCACACCAAACAGAAACGAACCTGTGGCCAAAAAAAGATGTCAGGCGTCCAGCTCTAAAATGACATATGAGCAAAGACAACTGAATGATTTGATTTGTTATTGCTGAAAGGAACACATTTTATTTATATTTCCAGGTTTTGTTATGCAGCATGTTCATATTTGAATTTGTATAATTTTGACAGGATATATTTTTATGGAGAGCAAAATCTTTTGGGATATTTAAAATCTAAGTTTATTTTTTATAAAATATAAAATTACATAAGAGTAAAGAAATTTGAATGTTTGTTCTTTTAATGTTTACTTTATTTCTAACTTGTATAATTTAGACAGGATATATTTTTATGGAGAGCAAAATATTATAAGTTGTTTAAGGTTTGAGTTGATTTATTCAGGAATAATATTCCTGTCTGTTTTACCATTCCTACCAAAGATATTTCTGTCGACTAAATAAAAATTCCTTCTATTTAAAATTTAAATAGAACTTGAACAAATACGATAGTTCATAATATCCACGCAGACTTGCACGTAAGAGCGGGTGTCATCCGTTTTAACAAACAGCGTATTGCACTGATACGAAATAGCTGTGTGTGTATATATGTAGATATGTATGTATATGTATATATATGTTTATATATGTGTGTGTGTATGTGTATATATATATGTATTTGTGTGTATATATGTGTGTGTATGTATGTATGTGTGTATGTATATATATGTATTTGTGTATATATATGCGTGTGTGTATATATATGTGTATATGTATAGATATGTATATATATATGTTTGTGTGTGTGTGTAAATATATATATATATATATATATATATATATATATATATATATATATATATATATATATCAACAACACTCATCACTCACAACAGTGACAAAACAATAACATTGACAATCATGTTACGTTATTTTCAAAATGTTTCCTTTTCTTTTTCATTGCTTCTTTAACACACTACTTCTCCGCTGCGAAGCGCGGGTATTTTGCTAGTATATATATAAAATTCACTAAGGCAAGACACCCATGGAAAGCACGCTGGAAGGAGCCACACCTGCCAACTCCAAGACCATTGGATACGACGACAACTCGCAGAGCCACGCCCACCAACTCGGACGCGACGACACAGAAAAAAACGGAGTCATTTATTTGTCTCTCGTAGAGGCCACGTTGACTGTTCATAGAGGCATGTTTCTTGCCGAGGTGAATCGCCATATGCAGCGTGTAAAACGGTTTGCGAGGGGTATCCCATGGGATCCTTAAAACAATCCTTTACAACTGAGGTTAAAATACAATGAAGTAAGCAGTCTTTAAAAATCGAGTTTTCAGCTACGACGCACGATCACGTGCACCATAGCAAACTGTTTTACATGCTACATACAGCAATTCGCATCCGCGACAAACATGCGTCTTCTTAGATGCTCCTGCAGGAACACGGAAAGTCTACGTGAGTCACAGGTGCATCTGGACTGTGCAAAGACGACAACGACTCAAGTGACGAGTTGGAGGTAGGCACATGAGCGATGGCGGCCCGCCAGTTTTTAGTCACGTGCGATTGTGTGTTGGTTCGTTCCGTGCATGGTTACAATGTTGCTTTTCTTGCTGATTTCTTACATTACCGATTTTTCAAATGTTAATTTTCTCCCTGTGCTTAAAAATCATTAAAAAACCGGCCTGATTATGCGACGTATGGTACGCTGCGGCTTGGCTAGTTGGTATTAATCCTCATAACATTATTCACATTCTAGAAGTTGCCTCTAATTAGAAAGATTACATATAGTGATAGTACATTTCCATTCAAAGAAGGCACAGGTATTGTATTGAGAGCTCTTGTTAAAATACATTATTCTAATTATTGTAAGGATTTTTACTGAAAAAAAGATTCTTTTCATTTTAATGATGAGCTGATTGATAGACCCATCTTTTTTTTTTTTATGAACTGGGACACTTTTGTTGGCTTGATGATAAATGATATCTAGACACTGATAAATGCCTCATTTCAAATAATAGATTTTACTTCTAAAAGTTCATGTTTGATATCATGTTCATTGCATTATTGTTTATTTCGTAAAATATGGCCATTAAGTTATTTTTTTCTGAGTTTTAAAGTCCTTTGTTTGCAAAGTAAAACATGTTTGCAATATACCACACAGTTGCTGCTCTCCAAACCTGACACACTTTGAGGAGTGCTTAATTAACAATGTGAGCTAAGTAGGGTTTTGAATTGGGTATCTTTCTTTTAATAAGGTTTTTATAGTATTTACATAAAGCCACAAAATTTTGCAATATTAGTTGGACTGTGCACAGTTTCATTATTAATTTCCTTATTTAATTGTAACATCTATCCATCCATCCATCCATCCATTATCCAACCTGCTATATCCTAACTACAGGATAACGGGGGGGTCTGCTGGAGCCAAACCCAGCCAAAACGGGGCACAAGGCAGGAAACAAACCCTGGGCAGGGCGCCAGCCTACTGCAGGTCACACACACACACACACACATCCACACACTAAGCATACATTAGGGACAATTTAGGATCGCCAGTGCACAAAACCTGCATGTCTTTGGACTTTGGGAGGAAACCCACGCAGACACAGGGAGAACATGCAAACTCCATGTAGGGAGGACTTGGGAAGCTATCACTGCACCACCGTGCCGCCCTAATTGTAACATATTTATTATAATTCAGGGGTTTTGATTCACATTGAAGACCTCAATTTCATTAAACCAAATGGAAAAAGTGTTCTGGTTAATCCATTTGTTCATTCCCTGCACTATTAACAGGAGATGACTACTTACTTTATGTGAACATTCCAGTCAGATTAAATTACGGTACTCTCTGTCATGCTGTACTGCTACCTCTCTTACCTATACAAATGAGAACACAGCTGTTGTATAACTTTGTAGTGAATGGCTTGTAGGGAGAACAAGCTTAGAAAGATATTTAACGTTTTCACATTAATACGTTTGTAAGCTATAAAGGCAATAATATTTAAACAATTATAATGTATCCTGATCTTGTTGAGCAGTGTCAGCATGACATTGATTTTTGTTTAAATTAATTTATTATTCATGAATATAGTCTGACCAACAGTGTTGTGTGTCTCCTTCACTTTGGACAAAACCCTCTTGACTCCTGAGTTCATTTCACAGCTAACACATGCACACACACAGAGACTACTGGACTTATGAAATGAAGTAAAGTCCCTATTCAAAGTTATCTATGTACTAAAATCTTAAGAGGTGTAATTTACATACACTCAGAGTTCAAGATTTTATGTTAATTGAAAATCTAATTTTCTGAAACTATGCAGAAAATCATCAGAATTTAAATTGAATTAAAATAATTATTAAAATAAAAATGTGTTGCAAAAAGGACTTTTGACATCCACACTCCATGTACCAGTGGTTGTGAAAATTACAATATGATAGAAACTTGATGACCAAGCTGGGATGGTGATGTGTGATTACAATGCAAATAAAATTTGATTCACATTCAACATGCCTGAAAGTGCATAAGGAACAGATTCCAGCATATAACAAAGTCACTATATCACTATATATTGATCAAACGCATATGATCTAGCACCAGTATGCACTCCAGTTCATGCATACAGAAAACCAAGACATCCACATTATTTTTGATTCACAACACATGTGCCTAAGAGTGCAAAAGCATTCCATTACAACAAAATGAAGGTATGATAAAGGTACTATAAACAGTGTCTACCAGGGGAGCAGATCATATACCTTGTAGTGCATGTTTGCTACACCAAAATTAGGATTTGGTCATTGTTATGCAAACATTGCATTTAAGTAAATGCACTGTTTTGAGTGTTACTATTCTCTTCTGCATGGCTTTGTCTGTGAGAACATTTTGTGCCATCCTCTTAACTTAAAATAGCCCATGAACATACTGCAGTTTTGCTGATACATGTTGTGCAATTGAGAACTGTTTTCTCTAGGTGACCTGTTAGTAAGGCATAGCCAGATAGCTCTATATTGCAATTAATGTCTGGTTAAAACTTTATTGACAACCTTTTAAGGACACAAAATAGGCTTGTCAACTAAATCCATTTCAGGAGCAAAATTTTTGTTGCTTTGTTCATTTGTCTGCTGTTAGTTCCTTTCTCTGTTAGGAAATGTTTCTTGTAAAACGCAAAAAATGTTTGGCTTTTGTATGGACTGTAAAGGAAAGCAATACACAGATAAAACTATGCTTTTTTCTCTGCTGGTTTACCAGCTCTTTGACCTGATTATGGCTTGAAAATGTACATTGGGATTTGTTTGCTTTTCTGACATAACATCTGAAGTAGAAGTGACCATATGAAAAATCTTTCTGTTTCATTGTTTTGATGTATTACCGTATAATGTGTTCACGAAAACTGAAAGATGCAATATTGAGTATCATATGGCTGTACTTGGAAATTGGCAGTAAGACTTCAATTTCATGAAAGATCAGGTGCATCAGACCCCATGTTTATGTTGTGGGCTAAATTGCTGAAAAGCTGGGAAGACTTACAGCTAGAAATTATTATAGTTAGCACATAACATTGATTTTTGCCTATGCCTAGTGGTATCCCTGAAAGAAAATTACATTGCCAAAGCCTTAGCTACTTCTTCATAATGGAATGTGGTGAGTGGTTAAGGCTTTGGTCTTTAAACCCTGGTTCATATCCCACAACTAACTCCATATGACCACGAGCAAGTTACTTCACCTTCCTTTCTTTCAAATAGAAAAACAGCTGGTTACGTATCTTTTGTATCTCAAATGTTTTAAATTGGATACATGTGTCTGCCAAATAAGTAAATAATAATATGTCTAAAGATATGCATGTTGGGCATACTGGTAGACATGAATTTGGCTGGTGAAAATTGTGTGTGTGTGTGAGTGTGTAATTCTATGGGTTGGCTCTCCCTCTGCGGTTAATTCCTGCATCGTACCTGATTATTAAATATGTGTACTATTTTATTCAGCTGTTGCGCTACATAATACAGAATGTAAGCATTTATAGCTACAGGTAGTTAACCACGTTTAACAACAACCACGTTTAGTTCTAATGGACCGGTTGTAAATCAATCTGGATGTAAGACGGACTGATATATGTATTCAAACCTGACCATACTGTATGTCTGTATAAGAAGTCTCTTTTTAGGGAAGGCATTGCATATTTCAGCAAGACAATGCTAATCTGCATACTACATCTATTATAACAGCATGGCTTTGTAGTAGAAGAGTGCGGGTGCTGAACTGGACTGCCAGTCCAGACTTTTCATCATTTGAAAACATTTGGTACATCATGAAACAAAAAAAACGACAAAGGCAGGACTGTTATGCAACTAGAATCCTATATCAAATAAGAATTGTACAACATTTCGCTCCCAAAAGTCCAACAGCTGATTCCCTTCAGATTCAGGTTTATGGACTGTTGTTAAAAGAAGAGGGGATGCTGCACAGTAGTAAATATGGCCTTGTCCCTGCTTTTTTTGAGATATGTTGCTGCCATCAAATTCAAAGTAACCTTATCCTTTTCTTAAAACAATTCATTTTCCCAGTTTAAACATTTGATATGTTTTCTTGTTCAATTGTAAATAAAATCTGGGTTTGTGAGATTTGCAGATTGTTGCATTCTGTTTTTATTTGCATTTTACACATTTTTATGTCATTTTCCTAGTCACAGCAAAAATATGCAAGCAGATTGTGACATTTTTGGCAAATCTAGTGACTTGTCTTTTTGGATAGTAAAGTCATTGCTGCACAGCCATGTGACACACTGTACTTTAATATCTTCTGACACAGCTGAGATGCAATATTTTAGATTTATTTGATAGTTGTATTTTTGCTAGTTGCTTTGATTTCATCTCACCAAGTAAATGTGTCAAAATTTCGGTTGCACGAGACAAAATCAAGGTTTCCCCAAGTTTCTTTTCTGTTGAATTCTTTTGTGGTCTACAGCTTATGATGCTTTTAGAAGTTTCTTATCCTGCACTTAGTTTGTCATATTTTGTTGTAAATGTCTGATCAGCTTGGAGGTTCTCCTACATTCATTGAAAAGTACTTGGGGACAATCTACAAACTGTAGGTAATGTAAATCTTTGCTTTTAGAAAACAAAACAAAGACATATTTACAGTAACTATTGTCATATTTTCTACATTTTGTTGGCCCAGCCAAACAATTGTACCTTTTGTAGCTAGCTGTGAGTGCATCATGATAGTCTGGAGTCATTATCAGAAAGTTTCCATCAACAATTGAAATGTCAGTTTTTTTTTTTGTTGCTTTAGATCAGCTGAAAGTTTGTTTTTTTTATATCAGTAGGTTAAGAAAAAAAAAACAATTATTTTTGACAGAAACATTCCCAAAATTATGTGCTGCCTTGAAAAATTCAGTCTGAGTGAAAGCTGTGTAACACATACAACATTCCTAGTTTTGTAAGAAATGTATGGTGAGCCCACATGTTCTCCAGAAAGTTTTATTATAATTTCAGTTAGACTTGTAGTGTACTAGAAGCATTTTGCAAAGTACACTGAACTCTTGACTGTCAGTTTTTTCATGTACAGTAGTAGACAAATGTTTCACCACAGATGTTTTCATGGATTGTAGTAAACAAAGAACATTTGCCTTTCCACTGGTTTTCTAGTTTGATTACCTTGTACATCACTATTCAGGCATATGAAAGATGATGCCTCTCTTGTGAAAACAACCCAGCTGAAGGGATAATTAAGGATAACGTTTTGTAAGAATCCTATCTGATTTCGCTCAGCCCTGCCTTATATAAGTGACTCATTTTGACACTTGCTATTACAAATTGTTGGCACATAGATATTAATGGTGCAGCTTCCCAAGGTCACAAGAAACTTATGAAAAATCTGATATCTGTCATTCTGATAAGGGTTAACAGATATATGAAAAGGTTTTGGGTCTTTACTGAACTGTGTCGTTCAGACAGAAAATTTGGGTTGGTAGTCGGTTGTAGTGATTCTACTGTCAGAAAGTCACTGTAGAAAAGATTGAGTCATGGAAAAATAACAAGATAGACATATCAGTGTGTCCATCCAGTGTTCTCTAGTAAGTACGTAAGTGCTCACTTATATCTTGCCAAATTGTGGACACTATTTAAATTCAAACTGTTTATCTCATATGGGAGAAATTCCAACACTGTATTGCACTCTATGAAACTCATTGTGCTTTGTTTAGGTCATGTGCCAATGTTATAAATGTAGACTTGCTTATCTATTTCAGATCAGCATTTGAAGAAAAATAAATTTGGAATACAGTTGTGAAATTACTTAATCAAAGTCTATAACTTGACCTATGACCTGAAGAAGCAGATCAGTCTAGAAAGTTCTCAAAAAAAAAAAAAAACTGAGTTGAAACAGTTCTGCAAAGAGTTATGGGACAAAAATTCCTACACATTGCTATTAATGTGATAACTAAGAAGAAGAAGCTGTTAATGTAGTAACTCCAAATCTGATTGCAGTTGTTGCTGCTAAAGTTGTTGTAATATGTTTTTGAGTTCAGTGGATATATTATAGTCTTCTTCCTCTTTCGGCTGCTCCTGTTAGGGGTTGCCACAGCGGACCTTCCTCCTCCATATCTTCCTGTCCTCTGCATCTTGCTCTGTTACACCCATCATCTGCATGTCCTCTCTCAACACATCCATAAACCTTCTCTTAGGCCTTCCTCTTTTCCTTTTTCCTGGTAGCTCCATCCTTAACATCCTTCTCCCAATATACTGACCCTCTAATGTACTAATTTCTAATCCTATCCATCCTTGTCACACCCAATGCAAATCTTATCTGCCACCTCCAGGTCTTTCTCCTGTTTTCTGGTCAGTGCCACCATCTCCAACCCATATAACATAGCTGGCGTCATTACTGTACTACAGACCTACCTGTCTGTCACAAATTACTATAAATAAAAGGAGTGCAGGGGTCAGTAAAAGAACAAGCACATACTGTAAAACCAGTAGTGAAGTAGTACATTTTAGCTGACACAACACATAGGCGATGACTTGGTTAGATAAATAAAATTAGTTTGTTTGTACTATTTTGTAGCAAAAAAGAGGTGAAGTAGGTAAATTTCTAATTTGTAATATTGCAAAGAAACATTGCTATAATTGATCACAAATTCTTTGCGACATAATGGGGCCCACAATTTCAACTATTTAAGAGGTTTTTCTTTTTAGTGTTTTCCTTGCATGCTTGTTTATTGCTTTCATGTACAATCAGTTAAGGTAGAACCGTCACTGAAGGTGGTTACAATTACCATTTTAAGTATCCACACCAGAGAATGACACAGGTTGTGTGTGTGGATCCACTCTTTCATGTTTAAATATATTTTTATTTGCAAGTTGTAAGTTTGTCAGCTAATATATATTACTATGAGTATAAATTAGTGCTGTTATTTCCCAGCTTCAGAGGTCTCGGTTCGAATCCTAGCCTGAGTGATGTAACCTATGGAGTTAGAAGTTTGTCCTTGTTTCTGCATAAATGGCCATTAGATGCTCTGGTTTACTTCCATATCCCAATTAGGTACAGTTTAGATTTATAGTTGACTGTAAATTCACCTGTAAATTGAGGGTTTGGGTGTGTGTGTGCTATGCGATGACTTGCCTCATGTGAAGGGATGTTGTCTGCATTGCTTCCAATTCTGTCAACATATATTTTCCTGCCTCTTGTGAACCCTGTATTGGAATAAGTGCTTTCAAGTAGGAGTGGGCAGTATGGCCAAAAATGATCATATAATGATCGTATAATCTGTGCGCACTACTTTCGAGACTGAGTTGGCCAATTTTATTGGTTAACACTAACAGTGGGTAGTTCTACTGTAATGTTTCTTTTCATAAGGACAATTTTAATAAACTAAAATAATATGTAATAATAATAATATATTTATATAACACCTTTACCATGCTCAAAGTGCTTCATAGAATTTTTGAATGAACAAAAGGGAGACAGCAGAAAAAAATACATAACATTGGAAACAAAATATCAGCAAAAAACACTATATAAAGATAAGTACAGGAAACACAAGGTTTGGAATTAAAATAGCAGACAGTAAACCACAGTAAAATACAAAAGTCAAATACTACTAGAAAACCCTAGACAAATAACATACTGTAATTTGTGATAATGATACAAATCAGAATCCTCCTGAGCACCTGGATAGAGAGGTAAAGTGAAAAAAGGGTCAGAATATCCCAATTTTGCATCTCTGCAGCCAGGAACTGAATGTCTAGTAGGAGGGGCAATGTTGAGTGAGAAGGGACATGCTTGATGGGTACAATGAAGTTTTGAAGATAAAAGTTATTTATGAATACTCTGAAGTTTTCACATGTTATGCTATATATAATGGGGAAAATACTCAGTTTAAACAGAATTGACAAGTTTCACTGCAAGAAGATGTTAAGCCATGTTCCCAAAACACAGACCCAGAACACCCAGCCTAAGGGCATTTTGAATTCAAGCGGTCATTTTTAAACTTCACTTCATGCTGAGAGTTTTTTCAATCTCCATTGCATGCTGCAGTCAACTTTTTATGACGATTTCAAATGCACGCTCAGATTTTATTCTTAAATTCTTGCTATCTAAAACCCAAACAGCAGCTGCCTGGTGCACAATGATCACAGCCGCCTGCCCTTCAAGAGCAATGGGATCACTTCCCGGTCCGTCCGTCCATCCATCCATAGTTTTCATTTCATATTCTGAATTTTTTATGTGAATCGTTCACTTCACATTCTGCATTTTAATGTCACTTTTGGGCCATCACATTTTTCTCATTTCACACTCTCAACTTTTAGTTTTCATTTCATTCTTTCACTTTCTCATCATTCTCCCATCTCAATTTGTATTTTTCAATTTACTCTCTGCAGACCGTCACTGATTTCGCCTAAAAAGAATGCAGTGACATTCGCCTTTCTATTTTTATTCCTTGCTGTTTGGCTTGCCTCACCTACCCATTAATAGTATCATTTATGTCTCTAATACGTCATGTTACTGGAATATCGAGTAGTCCTGATACGTGCGAGTAAACAACATCTCAGTAAATTACTGCGTTGGTTTTTGGCTTGAAGAAGCAATACATTTAGCAGGCAGTTCTTTGAATTCATAAACTGACTGTTGAAATGCAGGCCATCCTTCCTGTTAAAGGGTAACAGTATTTGAATTACTTGAACTATATGCACTGTCAGCCTGAGCTGCCAAGTGGCCAAAACATCTGGTGTGTCATTCTGCTTTTTACATGTAGAATCACAAGAAAAATGTGTTTATTTTTTTATCATACTCTGCAAATCTTGGGCTGGGATTTCAAGCCAGCAGTTCTGTCCTGTGCATCAGGCAGCATGCATAAATGACAAGAGATTTCCTTTTCACTTCAAGTTGTGATCAATCATATGTTAACAGGCCACAAACCCCTCCTACTCGACATATGGCTAATGGCTACAGTGATACCCTTCTCAAATATCAGGGTAAATTAGATGTACTTCCTGAACTTTTTTTTTTTTTTTAAAGAATTGTTTCAGTTAGCTGATCTAATGAATTTATATTCAAAATATATTTATTGTGCAAAATAAAAAATAAGAACTAACCTAGAAATAAGCATATATTAGACACAGAATCTTTAAAAATATGTACTGTATAGGCCGGGGTGGCGAACTCCAGGCCTAGAGTGCCACAGTGGCTGCAAGTTTTCATTCTTACCATCTTCTTAATTAGTGACCAGTTTTTGCTGCTGATTACTTCTTTTAATTAACTTGACTCAGGCCCCATAGTTGTTTCTTTTTCTTTAATTAGCAGCCAAACAATCATGAGGCACAAAACAAGACACCACATGACCAGCTCCCCTGTGCCCATTACACAATATCTGAAATTAAAGAGAGGTGATGGTCTTGGTAAGGTTGATCTCTCAGGTCACCAAAACATTTTGACAGTGCTCTTAGAAAGAACAGAAAAACAACAGTTTGCAAAATGTGTGCTGTGGCAGAATGAGAGCAGCAACAAGCCATGGAATTAAATGAGTTTAATTAACAGCAAGAATTGGCTTCTCATTAAGAAACTGATTTAAGTGAAATTGGTTGGAGTTTGAAGCCCCGGTTTAGCTGGTTATCTGTTAGCTCGTTTCACATTTCATTTCTGCTTGGCTATCATTTAATGAAGAAAGGAATTGATTCAGATGGCTGAACTCTTCTAACAGGGCTATTAAACTGATGGGGGAAAAGTTAATTAGAAGTGAAAACTGGTCACTGATTAGGAAAAGGGTTAGAATGAAAACCTGTGGCCACTGCGGCACTCCAGGCCTGGAGTTCACCACCCCTGGTATAGGCTATACTGTAAAAAAAAAAAGAAACAGGATTAATTGTAAAAACTAAATTTTTTCAGAGTTACTCTTCTCAATTCCTTTGGTTCCCCATTGAACAAAAACAAGTAAGTCTGACTAGACTTAAGTATTACCTTTCAAAACATCTTTATGAACATAAAGAAAAATTATATAACGACAAACCAAAGATGATTTAGATCTACATTGAATGAATACTGCCTCAGCAAATGCTATCAATTCACATGACTGATTTTCAAAATCCCCTTTCTACAGAGATTTGACATTAGTGGACAATTTTTAAAAATGATATTCTAATGAAAAAACATTTTTTGTCTAAAACAGAATGTCACTTCTTCAGCAATAGAGGGAGGAGTGAGGAGGGTGAATGGCCCTCTTCAAAGTTCAAAGACATGATCAAATCTAAAAAATATTTTTGATGAGAGAAAAGTGGTAGGTTGATTTGGGGTCATGGAATTGTAAATAGTTTGGGGGAAGGGTTGCGGTTGTGAGTTGTGCATTGTGAGAAGTACTGGCTATGTCGGAAGGTATCAAAATGACCATTCTCCACCGCATGCCAGGTCTTTTGCAACAGGTGGGTTCTTGATATCTTGAACCATGATAAAAATAATGTATAAAAAATTTTAAAAACTGTTACGTTTTTACCAGTATACTGCCCAACACCTCCTTCAGTACACTATCTTTACCTTCAGGCAAAAAGTAAATATATTAATGTTATGCTAAGTTGTGTGGTCCTTGTCCATAACTTTTTTGTCAGTAATTTATAGACATTTTACCTATTACATTATATGGAGTTTTGCCATGATGTTGTTGCATTTCAGTTTGACCCAAATTATTTTGGATTTTTGAATTAAAAACTGTTAGTAATACCATGGTAAATCAATATTGGTATGCTGTATATGCTGATATTTTTGCTAGTTCTGTATGTATAGTTAGCTTGAATATGTTATTTTTTGCCATTAAGAAAACAATTGTTGCACTAATAATTTATTACAAAAAGCGGTGTATTGAGTTTAACTATTCTTCTCCTTATTATGTTTTATTCATATTAATTATATTTTTAAATAAGATGTTTCAAAAATTTTAATTCAGAATATTACCATATACTGTAAATTCATATATAAAACATAAAATATGTTAGTTATATTGCAGTAAAAGTAAAATTCTGGTTAATGGGTTTTGGAGTCATGTCACAAAAAATGATACCTTAGTAGTAATTTGGTACCAAAGTTTCGAAAATGTAATAGAGCATTTATTTATTTATTTTTTCAACAGTATAGTTTAATACAGAAATAGTTGGTACTGCACTCATGTGTGACTTCAAGTAGACAAATTACTCCAGAAACCTCAATAATATATGAGAAAAATGTGATTAAAAACTACTATAAAAATGATTCACATTGGTCTTGTGACAGTATCATATCAACTCGAAAAGAACAGCAGCAGAACTCGTATGAGAATTTCAGTACGCTAGTGCAGGAATTGTAGTTATTAAAAAAAAAAAAAAATGTAAGAGACATACACACAGGCTCATGTTATTGCCACTTTTATCCAATTATGGAATTCGTTAAGAGACAAATTTATGCATGCTTTGAAAGTGAAATAACATTACCAATCAAATTAGGTGTAAAGATTTAACTTTGTCAAACATTTCATTTGTAAGAGAAGATGAAAAGATAACAAGATTGATCGCTTTTAATAATGTACTAAACAGTCCTTATCAATGAATGGAATGTTCACATTCATTTTCCAATTGTAATAAACACTTCTACAAATGTCCACCAGTCTAAGCATTTATCCAGTTCACATTCTGTTCATTGTTGCAGATTGAGAAGGGGGACCTTGTACATATCCAGAGTTACTGCAGATAGGACTGTGGGAAGTGGGAGAACTGGCAGCACTAACAACAGTTGCAGCAAGTAAACATTGAGGCAAGACTCAAACAAGTGCCTGTTTAGCTTATTTACACCAGTGATTGCATGAGTTGCTCCATTTGTTGATACAAAAACAAAATTTATTTAGTGTTTCAATGCTTTGAACCACAAGGCACATATCCCTATTAATACTACATGTACTGTGTTAACAGTAAAGTATAATCTCTGAATCACGCAGTTAGTAGGACAAACATAATGGCATACTTCATTGTTAAATATGAATCTGCAAACATGAAATTTGTGTAATTTTCAAATTCTGAATTTGCACACTGCCATAAGCAATTAGAAAATGTGACCACTCACACAAGAAACCTTGAAAGCATCAAAACAAGGGCTGTATCATAGGAGTTCTGAAATTATGGATTAATGTAAAACTGACAAGTTTGATTTCACACATTTGAAATTTTGAATTAATTTGACTCGTATGTTAAATATTTCTCTTCATTAATATTTTTTAACTAGCTAATGATGCAAATTTAAAATATTATGATAACAAATGTTTGAAGTTTAAAAAACATATTTCAGTAATGGAGGTACTTTAATAAAAAGCCATCCAATGAGATTTCTGTTTTTTTGCCTTGGTATCAATTGGTATTTGAGTATAATAAAACTTCACTGGTATTGGTACCGAATTCAAAAATTCACTAGGGTATGGTACTATAGGCGTCAAGGTTGTACTGAATTTCTGCAAAAAATAGCCCCTCTGTTTCAGTCGTTTAATGTATTGGGTTTTGTATCAGTAATTTTATAATGTATTAAAGTGTTGAACTGGCAGTTGCATGCAAAATATGTATAAACCCATTACTGTATATTAAAAATGCACATTTGTCTTGCAAATTAGAGGATGAATATCCACCCGTCCTTTTTTGTGTGTTTCCTAGCAGATGCTCAGTGAGGATGGGCCAGAAGGGAATTTGGCTAAAGTTCCCCAAAAAGTCGAAAGTCAACAAAGTCAGATGTTAGGAGTATTAAGTATGTTGATTTTTTTGTTTGACAATATTGGATAACCTTGTATGATTGTTGCAATTTTTTTCATGTGTGATTTGAGATGGTTAATGATTTTTTAATTAATAAAAAAATGATGGATTGTTCTGACTGATACACTTTTGATGGACATTTGTTGGCACTTTCAACAAACGCTGAACCCAAATGTATATTATTATAATAATAATAATTAATTATAATATTGTAATAATAATAATTAATCTGCATGTATGGACTAGAGCCTGGTCTGGTTCACATGCTCGGTTTTGCCTGAAAAAAAAAAAACTATGCCTTCTGAATCTGGATCAGTAGTTCAGTTTTATATTTGCTATTGTTTGATGTGTAGTGCTTCACAAAATAAAAGTAACTCGGTTTTCACTCCATGTCCCACACAAAAACGAGTGTTAGGTTAAATGGTAACTCTGATTGGCAAAATATATGCAACTGCTGTGCCCTGTGAGGAGCTGGTACATTGTCCAAGTCTGTCTCCTACCTAATATCCGGTGATTCTGGGATAGACTATGACCACCATGACCTTAAACTGAATTGAGCAGGTTTGAAGAAGAACTGACTTTAATGTCTGTCTATATTTAAAGCTATGCCAACAATCTCTGTGTGTTATGGGAATGTTTTTAAAAGTGTATTATTAGTGAGTTCCAATATTTTTCTGCAAATATAGGTGACCTAATTTATTGAGAATGTCCACGGGAAGGACTGCATAGGTAATCTTTATAGGGCATAACATTTTAACTGTAGACAACTGACACACTTTAGACTATTCAGAAATAAATTCCAAAATTGCCTTTTCATTATACTGTACCGGTATTACTTAACTACACTACATGTCAAAAATATCAACTTTAACTTCATTGCCTGAATATTGATGATCCTTTTTGCATATTGTTTTACATATTTATGATGAAGTGTTTAATAACCTCTGGTTCAAGCTGTTTGCTGCTTTCTAGATTTAGTGCTTTGTTGTTTTTGATTTTCAAAGTAAATATCTGCACTGCTAAGTTTTATATCTAGAAGTAATTTATATTGCTTTTTTTAATTCAACTTTATATATATACTTTAAGATGTATATGATTGAACAGTATTTTAAAGGGGAAGTATTCATTTAATTTGGATTAAGAGCTGAAGAACAAGCCATGTCATTTGCTTTTAAAAACGTAATATTATTAAACACAAGTTAATACTGCATGTAAGCATAAAACATAATGCAATATACCTAGCACAAAAACATTCAATAAACATGTATTACAAAAGAAAGAAAATAGAAAGACAAAAATAATTTTATTTTTAGGTTTGAATTCTCAGGTCAGTGTAGCAAAATTGGCATCTCATCATTTTGCACTGTGCAATACTCTTATTGTGAGGACAGATTTGACAGTGCCTTTAAAAAAAAAAAAAGGATAAAGGTTTCCATCTTCCTTTCCTAGATGGGAAGGGATTACTTGATCAAAATGGCAGTGACGTTTAGTAACACCAAAGAGCTTCAAAGAGAGAAAATGACTGGAGAAGACCGCAACAACTGTTTGGAAATTTTTCAAATCATGCTATTTCACCCTCAGATTAAATGTTTAAACCTATTGGGTTTCCCTAATATTAGCAGATAGATTGTTCCACACTTTGGGGACATTGTCATCTGCAGCAATTATATTTATTCTGGGAATTTTAATGTGACCTACTGTGCATCCGGTAAGTATTCTCAGTGCATCACTTTTTTCACATTTTGTTATGTTACAGCCTTATTCCAAAATGGATTAAATTTATTTTTTTCCTCAGAATTCTACACACAACACCCCATAATGACAATGTGAAAACAGTTTGCTTGAGATTTTTGCAAATTTATTAAAAATAAAAAAATTGAGAAAGCACATGTACATAAGTATTCACAGCCTTTGCCATGAAGCTCAAAATTGAGCTCAGGTACATCCTGTTTCCCCTGATCATCCTTGAGATGTTTCTGCAGCTTAATTGGAGTCCACCTGTGGTAAATTCAATTGATTGAACATGATTTGGAAAGGCACACACCTCTCTATATAAGGTCCCACAGTTGACAGTTCATGTCAGAGCACAAACCAAGCATGACGTCAAAGGAATTGTCTGTAGACCTCCGAGACAGGATTGTCTCGAGGCACAAATGTGGGGAAGGTTACAGAAAAATTTCTGCTGCTTTGAAGGTCCAAATGAGCACAGTGGCCTCCATCATCCGTAAGTGGAAGAAGTTCAAAACCACCAGGACTCTTCCTAGAGCTGGCCGGCCATCTAAACTGAGCAATCGGGGGAGAAGGGCCTTAGTCAGGGAGGTGACCAAGAACCCGATAGTCACTCTGTCAGAGCTCCAGAGGTCCTCTGTGGAGAGAGGAGAACTTTCCAGAAGGACAACCATCTCTGCTGCAATCCACCAATCGGGCCTGTATGGTAGAGTGGCCAGACGGAAGCCACTCCTTAGTAAAGGGCACATGGCAGCCCGCCTGGAGTTTGCCAAAATGCACCTGAAACAAACTTCTCTGGTCTAATGAGACAAAGATTGAACTCTTTGGTGTGAATGCCAGGCATCACGTTTGGAGGAAACCAGGCACTGCTCATCGCCAGGCCAATACCATCCCTACAGTGAAGCATGGTGGTGGCAGAATCAGCTGTGGGGATGTTTTTCAGCAACAGGAACTGTGAGACTAGTCAGGATAAAGGGAAAGATGACTGCAGCAATGTACAGGGACTTCTTGGATGAAAACCTGCTCCATAGCACTCTTGACCTCAGACAGGGTTGACAGTTCATTTTTCAGCAGGACAATGACCCTAAGAACACAGCCAAGATTTCAAAGGAGTGGCTTCAGGACAACTCTGTGAATGTCCTTGAGTGGCCCAGCCAGAGCCTAGACTTGAATCTGATTGAACATCTCTGGAGAGATCTTAAAATGGCTGTGCACCGACGCTTCCCATCCAACCTCATGGAATTTGAGAAGTGCTGCAAAGAGGAATAAGCGAAACTGGCCAAGGATAGGTGTGCCAAGCTTGTGGCATCCTATTCAAAAAGACATGAGGCTGTAATTGCTGCCAAAGGTGCATCGTCAAATTATTGAGCAAAGGCTGTGAATACTTATGTACATGTGATTTTCTCAGTTGTTTTTATTTTTAATAAATTTGCAAAAACCTCAAGTAAACTTTTTTCACGTTGTCATTATGGGATGTTGTGTGTAGAATTTTGCGGAAAAAAATAAATTTAATCCATTTTGGAATAAGGCTGTAACATAACAAAATGTGAAAGAAATGATGCTCTGTGAATACTTTCCGGGTGCACTGTACATCTTTTGTTCACCGTGTACAGGCAATTGTTAGGTTTGTAAGTTAAAGAAGGACTAAGCTATAATATGTTTTTGTGTTGTAAGGAGGATATGGATTTCCTCTGCAGAAATCTGCTTAGAGATTCAAGAATTGTAGTGTTCTGGTGATACATTATTGTTTTAGTTGTGATCTTTACTGCCGTGTTCTTAAATAACTCTAGAGGAGTAAGTTTATGATTTGAAAGTATGACAGTAGTCAGTTTTGCTTGAAACAAATAAATGAATGAATTAGCATTTCAGCATCCAAAATATTAAGTTACTGGCTTAATATTACAGCAGTGCTATGCTGGAGAAAAACATGGATTTAATTGGAAATGTGATTAAAGGTTCAAGATTGAGCCATTCTGATTAAAAGTTGTGTTCTTGCTTTACTCCATGGTACAGCCTTATTAATGAGATCCTCATTTCAGGAACATTATTTCAGCCATTTGTACTAGGGTTTGGTGATATTTAAAAGATAGATTAACCTTCCCCTTAAACGTGGCCAAATATTGTTGTTTTTACAGGAGGCATCTACTGCTTTTATGTAAAGCCTGTAATTTTCATATTGGTCACACTGTGTCCTAATTGTTAGTTATTTTTTTTTTTTTTACAATTGCTAATGCATGTTCTGTAATGCTGAAGTCACTTTCTCAAAACTCTACACATAGTCAACACAACATTAGAGTATGTGGGCTAAACTTGGAATCGTTTCACATTGCTTTCATACAAAAAATTCATTGGTACCTTACTCACTCAAAATACACCACCATCGAAACTTTATACTTTTAGAGGGCATTTTTGCACATGCTTACATACTGTTGTCAAAGCTATTAAACATACATTTAAAACTACATTACAGTAATCCCTCCTCAATCGCAGGGGTTGCGTTCCAGACCCCCCCGCGATAGATGAAAATCTGCGAAGTAGAAACCATATGTTTGTATGGTTATTTTTATATATTTTAAGCCCTTATAAACTCTCCCAACACTGTTAACATTATTAGAGCCCTCTAGACATGAAATAACACCCTTTAGTCAAAAGTTTAAACTGTGCTCCATGACAAGACAGAGATGACAGTTCTTTCTCACAATTAAAAGAATGCAAACATATCTTCCTCTTCAAAGAATGCGTATCAGGAGCAGAGAATGTCAGAGAGAGAGAGAGAGCGAGAGAAAAGCAAACAATCAAAAAATCAATACGTGCTTTTAAGTATGCCGAAGCACCGTGATAAAGCGGCATTTTGTAGAGGAGCGTCCGTATCCTCTAGGCAAACAGCCTCTGTGCAAACAGCCCCTCTGCTCACACCCCCTCTGTCAGGCAGAGAGAGTGAGAGAGACTGAGAAAAGCAAACAATCAAGCACCGCGCGGGAAGCATATCTTATATCATTGAGGAGTTTTATTTAATATGTAATGTATGCTCTGATTGGGTAGCTTCTAAGCCATCCGCCAATAGCGTCCCTTGTATGAAATCAACTGGGCAAACAAACAGAGGAAGCATGTACCATAAATTAAAAGACCCATTGTTTGCAGAAATCCGCGAACCAGCATAAAATCCATGATATATATTCAGATATGCTTACATTTAAAATCTGCGATGGAGTGAAGCCGCGAAAGTCGAAGCACGATATAGCGAGGGATCACTGTACTCCAATCTGCAACATCAATCTCAAGATCCCTGTAAAATAGATTGTAAAATTAAAATTATATAAAGTAAACACCTCACAGCAAAACACCTGGTTACATAATGTGGAAGAATAATTCTAGGGTAACACAGCATTCATCTTAAAGAAATAGCATAAAGGGTTAATAAATGTGGGAAACCAAATAAAGGTCAAGTGAACAACAAAATGTACAATGAAATATAAGATTTGGTTTAGGAAAAATATTGAGATGGTCAAGTAAATAATGTACCAGAAGAAAGGTTGATGTAATATACAAAATGTACTGAAGGATGACTAAGAAATCGGCTAATGTCCTATAAACTAGAATGGACAATTATAATATGCACAGAAATTTCAATGGTGGTGTCTCATCTCAAAAGGTATAAGAAGAACCAGACTATAATATATAGACGTTTATTCTACAGTATATAAATACTTGTGTGTAAATCAATGAACCAACCAGAGTAAATTGTATGCATTGATTGACACTGTATATAAATTCAACAGTTTATAAAATGAACCTCTATCCTTTGCTTCTCTGACCATTCTGATCATGCTGTAACAGACTGCTTCTGAAGAATGCTCCCTTTAAGGCATTTTGCAGAGGAGTCATTAAAAGATACAATGAAAAGCTTTCCTCCAGCCTGATTACAGGATTGTCCTGTTAGAGGATGTTTCCTTCTTTAATAAGATGTTCAGTTTTGACCACAGTAGTCAACTGCAATGGATACCTGATGTATTGGTCTTTATAATACAAATTATCATCCATATATAACAAGGTCATGTTTGGAATAACTTTCTTTGTAAACATAGACCAAGCAGAATGTCAGCAACAAAGAGGAAAATGTGTTGCAAGAAGAAGGAGAGGAAGTCCAAGGGCAGTGGTCATAGATGAAATAAGGGCTACAGTCATTGACCATGTTATCAACCATGGACTGTTTTTGAGATTAAGCAGGGTTACAAGTGCAACCAAATCTGCAGCATGCAATGATTGCATCAGTCATAAGAATGTTCCGCCAAACTAACATGTAAGATGCACATTCTTCAGTGGAGCCCGACAGAACTGCATATCACTGTGTAGTATTTAGATACTTTACTAATCCCAAAGGGAAATTCACATAATCCAGCAGCAGCATACTGATACAAAAAACAATATTAAATTAAAGAGTAATAAAAATGCAGGTAAAACAGACAATAACTTTGAATAATGTTAACGTTTACCCCTGCGGGAGGAATTGAAGAGTCGCATAGTGTGGGGGAGGAACGATCTCCTCAGTCTGTCAGTGGAGCAGCACAGTGACAGCAGTCTGTCGCTGCAGCTGCTCCTCTGCCTGGAGATGACACTGTTCAGTGGATGCAGTAGATCCTCCATGATTGACAGGAGCCTGCTCGGCGCCCGTCACTCTGCCACGGATGTTAAACTGTCCAGCTTCATTCCTACAATAGAGCCTGCCTTCTTCACAAGTTTGTCCAGGTGTGAGGTGTCCCTCTTCTTTATGCTGCCTCCCCAGCACACCACCACGTAGAAGAGTACTATACTACATACTACTATACTATACTGTACTATAGTACAGTGATATCCATTGAGAATTGTTTTTGTTCTTTAGCATCCAAAGATTATCTCGCAAAGGGGGTAGAGACAAAATTTTTCCTGCTCAGCAGGAAACTGTTATTGTTGACATGAATCATTTTATAATTTATGTAACACTTTCTTTTGTTAGTGTTTTGTAAGCCTTTATTTCGTGTGTCATATTGTGTTCTTCCAGGAAGACATGAAGTGGTAATGTTTTGGTTGTATATGTCTATTTTGAGACATGGATTAACTGTTTTGATGGCTGTAATGCATTTTGGAGGGGACATTAATGGTTTGGCAAGCTGTGTTTTGGTATTGCAGACTGTGTACAGAGTTTTGAAACAGTGACTTCAGTATTGCAGAATGTCTCTTAGCGATTGGGGGGAAAAAAAATGTAATAGCCATTCAAAAATACCTCATTTAATATAGAAAAGCACAAATATGCCAATATTTGGCAAAGAAGCAGTCGGCTTCACCTACTTGCAACACTTTGACTTCAAAGCAAATGAGCATGAGGAACCCAAATGATTTTACCAGTTATTGTTGTCTAAGCATGAATCTGGTTGTTGCAAAAAATTCTCAAGTGACAAACTTGTATGGACGTTTGTATGTACATCATTCAGTGGACTATGCATGTTTAGCCAATGTTAAAAGCTGGTCTCACCAGTTGTTAATTATAGGTAATTCTGAATTTAGAAAAAGCACAAAATATAAGCATAGAATTGTGAGATTATTTATGTGAATGGTTTGCTTTATGCATTGTCTCCAACATGTTGTTTGAAAGTATAGTATTTTTCTTGCTAAGCCACATACTGTATGTCAGCCTTTAGCTGCTCTAAAAAACACACCTTTGCAGAAAATGGTAAGTTATAGCATGGGGTTAAATTAAGTGGCATTGCTTTTGGTTTTAATCAACTCTGTCTAATTCTTTTTGGGATAGTGATTGGGATATGTGAGCCATCAATTTCACTGACACACTGAGGCACTTCTCTTACAGGAACCTAATATAGTTCTCTTGTATACTATAGATTTTCGCACAGCAAAACACCTTTCCAAATGCAGTGGCTTACTGGTGCCTTATTTATTCCAAAAAGAATGGACGTTTTGGCTAGAGTTGGCACAACTACAACATTGTAATATATCCTCAGCCTCTATTGATAATAATACTGCAAATGTATTCATTTGTGGGCCTACATTATCAGTAATAATGCAAAGCATATAAAATGGCGTGGCTACCAAATTGAGCTCTACAACAGATGAAGTTGTCAGAATGCTAATTTTCATTTTACAAGGGAAATTTCAATTTGATTTGTATCTTCCCGCTGAAAAAGCATTTTAAGTATCTAGTACAGAATATCTGTATACAATTGAGGTAGATAGATAGATAGATAGATACTTTATTAATCCCAACGGGAAATTCACATAATCCAGTAGCAGTATACTGATACAAAAAACAATATTAAAGAGTAATAAAAATGCATTTAAAAGCAGACAATAACTTTGAATAATGTTAGCATTGAGATACAAGTGCCTAGTGTAAACAGGGTTATTTACAACAATTTTTTAATGACATGGTTCAAATCATCAGCAAAGGGAGTGTCTATTGGTGATGTGAGTAAATAATTGTCAGTGTATACAGCTGATTTGGAGTGAAATGTTTCCATCAGTTTTCTAACCACCAAGACTAACATCATTTACATTCATCCAATTTTACACTAAAGTTAACAATGCAATGGAAAAAAATTTGTTTCATAGATGTATACAGTTGACTGGCAATAGCATAGAAGTCAATGTTTAATTACATCTAATTGTAAAGTCTTTTTTTTATATATATAAAATGTGTTTGCTGTAGCAATACAAGGAATTGTTTTGATAGTCTAAATGTCTTTTGTACTAAATTTAAAGAAAGGGAAATAAAGAATATTTACTTGCCACCGAAAGTATGTCACATCTTACTGAGACAATTTTCTTACAGGAAGTGGGGTGATACAGCAGGAAATAAGTAGCCCATTGCTACCCAGCAGGTTTATTTTCAGATAACAGATTCAGAGTCATACATTATTTGATTTCTTACTGCATTTTCTGTAAAATAATGAGAAATAGGAAATTATGCCAAGAATAAATTTATGTGGATCATTGTAGTCTCTGGAAGGAAGTAGGCAATTTTATTAGCTATTTAATTTGTAGTAAGAAGGCATTTAACAATAATTGCTATGGGATATTTGTGGTACAGCAAATGATTATTAAAGTATATACTTTTGAGCAAATAAAGTATATAAAACATTTTTGATATTGACACTGTTTGGTGTTGGCGTTTATTGTTCCATTAAAAAGAAAAAGCTGAACTTCCTCATTGATGGTATATGTTTTGCATTGATTCATTAAAGTTAAATAGAAGCTAATCAAGAGTTTTACTTGTTTGCATAGTGTTTTCTTAGCAGAGGTAAATTATTTTTTCTTTCTTCTTCAATTGAATTTATCAATTTACGTATATTAAAGATAAATATACCAGGTCACTACCTACAGCATAAAGTATTATTCCCAAAATGCAATTTTAATAAGTTAGTCATAGCAGAGGTCATTTTGGATTGCAAAAGGTTTTGTCATGAGGCTTTAATGTTTTTCAGGAAATGGTAACTTTAAAGTACCTCTAGGGAAGCAGTTTTTCTCCGCATTTCAACAAGCATTTGAGCCTTCATCACAAAGATGTTTTGCAATAAAATAAAAAAAAATGCTAAAATCATTTTATACAATTTTTGTGTGGTTTATGTTTATGAACTGGTACACATACATAAATATTTAGATTGTATGCCTGTTTTATGTTTTCTGTGGAAAGTGCAAAATATGGATTGATTTTCTTCTTTGCTTTAACTGCAAAGTCTAGAGTAGTGCACATCTGTATTTATGATAGAGTTTTCAGTGGAAACAATAATGTGGTGTAAACTATCTACATGTGCTTCAGAAAAGCTTTTAGTAAAATAAATGTCATAGTAACCTGTATTTTTTTTGTATCTTTTCACAGGATATTGTAGTGTCATGTAATTAAATGCTACATGTCGCCCAGGGATTGGGCAACTCATTACAATGTCTTTTTTTTTTTTTTTTGTAACTTTATTGTAAAACAAGCTTTCCTCTGAAATTGTGATATAGTCAATAAAAAGTTAACCAATCTGTTTATTATCTGTTTGTTGGAAAAAAATCCTTTTGCCCTGCACAAAGTAGATGTTTTAAACGATATGCCATATTTATCGTTTGTTAGTATAAAATCTGTGAAATTATAAAGTGAGTTTTAAGGAATTCACTCTAAGTGTATTTAAACCTCTGACTCCATTTGTACATTTACTTATCTGAATAATTCTTTTATCTGTTATTACACCTTTAAATGCATTAATATTTTTAAACTAGCCAACCTGTGGCGTACCATACGCCGCATAATCAGGCCGGTTTTTTAATAATTTTTAAGCACAGAGAGAAAATTAACATTTGAAAAATCGGTAATGTAATAAATCAGCAAGAAAACCAACATTGTAACAACCCACGGAACGAACCAACACACAATCGTCCGTGCGGCACTCAGGTGCGGAGGGTGGAACGGGAGGAGAGGAGAAGGACGTCCACTCGCTCCCTCCGTCATGCTAGTCTGCTGATTTCTCGTTCAGTATGCACTGCCTGCTCATGTGCCCACCTCCAACTCGTCACTCGAGTCGTTGTCGTCTTTGTACAGTCCAGATGCAGCTGTGACTCACGTAGACTTTTCATTGCTCTGTGCGGTTTTGGCTGCCTTTCTATATATAATTCACCAAGACACCCGACCACGGTAGCAGCGAGGTGGGAGAGGCGTGTGTACAAAGTGCAGGAGCATCTAAGAAGACGCATGTTTTTTGCGGATGCGAATTGCTGTATTTAGTGTGTTTTTAAAAAAAAAAAAAGTTAGCTATGGTGCATGCGGTCGTGCGTTGTAACCGAAAACTTGGTTTTTAAAGACTGCTCACTTCATTGTGTATACGACTGTAGCTAAATGAAAAGATGCAACTCTGGAGAGGGCAACATACAATACAGCGTTTTACACGCTGCATACAGCGGTTCACATTCGCAACAAATTGTTTTACTCGCTGCATACAGCGATTTACATCCGTGACAAACATGCCTCTTCTTAGATAGTCCTGTCGCGTCCACCCTCATTCTCGAAGCATACACACCGCCTGGTCATGTGGTGCCTCTGTGTGAACCGGTCAGGCACAGAGAAGGTCAGCTGCCGAGAGAGCGTCTCGACTGTTGCAGGGCCTGCATTGGTGAAGCAGGTGAGACGGTAATGAAACAGAGGCACAGGGCTTATTGGTTTTATAAAGACTGCTTCCTTCATTGGGTTTTAAGCAATGCACAGAACGAACCAACACACAATCGTCCGTGCGGCACTCAGGCGTGGAGGGTGGAACGGGAGGAGAGGAGAAGGATGTCCATTCCGCTCCCTCCGTCATGCTAGTCTGCTGATTTCTCGTTCAGTATACACTGCCTGCTCATGTGCCCACCTCCAACTCGTCATTTGAGTCGTTGTCGTCTTTGTACAGTCCAGATGCACCTGTGACTCACGTAGACTTTTCATTGCTCTGTGCGGTTTTGGCTGCCTTTCTATATATAATCCACCAAGACACCCGACCACGGTGGTAGCGAGGTGGGAGGGGGGTGTGTACAAAGTGCAGGAGCATCTAAGAAGATACATGTTTGTCGCGGATGCGAATTGCTGTATGTAGCGTGTAAAACAATTTGCTATGGTGCACGCTGTCGTGCGTCGTAACCGAAAACTCATTTTTTAAAGACTGCTCACTTTATTGTGTTTTAACCTCAGTTGTAAAGGAATGTTTTAAGGATCCTATGGGATACCCCTCGCAAACAGTTTTACACGCTGCATATGGCGATTCACCTCCGCGAGAAACATGCCTTTATGAACAGTCAATGTGGGTCGGAGCTGCATGTGACCTCTACGACAGACGAATATAAATGACACCAGTTTTTCTGTGTCGTCGCGTCTGAGTTGGTGGGCGTGGCTCTGTGAGTTGTCTTCGTATCCAATGGTCTTGGAGTTGGTGGGCGTGGCTCCTTCCTGCGTGCACCATAGGTGTCTCACTTGTCGGCGGCTTAGTGAATCCACGCCCCTTCCGGCGTGCTTTCCATGGTTGTCTTGCCTTTCCATGGGTGTCGTGCCTTATTGAATTATATATATAGATACTGCATATTATGTAATAAAGATTAAGTAAACCCTTTTGTTTAGGACTAGTGTGTATCTATACTAATAAAAGGCAATGCCCTCACTGACTCACTCACTCATCACTAATTCTCCAACTTCCCGTGTAGGTAGAAGGCTGAAATTTGGCAGGCTCATTCCCTACAGCTTACTTACAAAAGTTGGGCAGGTTTCATTTCGAAATTCTACGCGTAATGGTCATAACTGGAACATATTTTCGTCCATATACTGTACTGTAATAGACTGCAGCTCGATAGCCGTGGGAGGCGGAGTTTCGTATTAAAGCATTTAACCAATCACATTTCAGCCGTCATTTGTTGCCAGGCAGAGAGGCTTTCACAATCTGTTGTGGAGGCACTCTAACACAGAATAAATGTCGATTAACCTGTTGCTTCAACCAATCAGATTTTGAGTTGGTGTCAGTCTGGCCCTCTAGCAGGCGTGTGGCAACTTCACCGTATTCAGACCCATTGATTGGATAGAAGCCGATATGAGGAACTCTTATGATGCCACTGAACGCACCGCAAACACTCCGAGCAAAAGATCGTCGCGTGCACTACGGCCAACTCCATGGCAGGATTCTGGACAATATTATTTGCCAGACACAGACCAGATTTCAAGACCACGAAAACCTGATGTTTGTCACGCTCTTTGAGCCCCAGAAGTTTCAGGAATACAAGAGAAATTTCACACCTGCAGCCTTCTCCAGTTTAACACAAGAGCCACGGAGCGCTTTTTGATCTGTCTCGGCTAAAAACAGAACTGACTGTAATGTATGCCATGGATGATTTTTTAGGAAAATCTCCCACTGATCTCCTTGACTTCCTTCATCAGAAAAATCTGAATGAGAGCATAGGGCAGCTGTTCACATTGGTATATTTGGCGGTGAGCATTCCCGTGTACACTGCTTCTGTCGAGCGGACATTTTCAGCCCTAAAGCGAATTCAAACTTATGCCAGAAATACCTTAGGGAGGGTTCGCCTTTCAGCATGTTTTGATGGAACTGAAGCGTACGGATAATCCATTATAACAGAGTAATTAAACTGTTTTTGAGGAAAGAGAGGAGGATGGATTTTATTTACAAATAATCAGAATTTTTGGTGAATAAAATGTTGCGATTTTCTAAATAATATTGCAAGTTTGAGTTATTATTGATTTTTTTATGCGATGTCACGGCGGTGGCTGCAGTAGAAAGGAACTTGTTCACCCCGGTTTGTCTATTCAATAAAGGCATTTATTGTGGCTACAGGAGTTATCATATATATATATATATATATATATATATATATATATATATATATATATACACACACACACTAGCCATGTGCGCCCAACTACGTTGCGCGTGTGTGGCCCTTCGTCGCACAGCATTATGATTTTTTATGAGGGAAACAAAATTACAAAAGAAAACCCTTGGATACTGATTCGATAGGAACTGCCTACTCGGAATCACTGTCCGAATCGTAATTATGTGGTGGTGTAGGAGCATTTCTGCTTCTGTCCGTTCACAGTCTGTCTCGTTTACATGACGCTGTCGTTTCCTCTCACGATCTCTTCTCAACCTTTCTCCAATCTCGCAGGTTGCTTTGTGGCAATTCAAAGAATAAGTCAATATACACGGAGCAATGGTTATAAAAGGGGGGCACATAAGTATCCAGGCTCTTTAAAGCATAAATAGGGATCACTTCACTGACATGTGAGCAAGGCACGGTACAACTGTGAGACGCGCAGCACTCACCGGCTACAACGTAACAATAATAATTTCAGGAACGTGCTGTTATGTTGTCATTCATTTTACCCACTGTCTTTCTTTCATTCATATATTTTGTAGACACATACCTTTTATCTTCGGCAATCTCATTCTCTAACCAGGCCTCAGGAGCTAACCAATGTAACACTGTCCACCACCCCTTTCGTTATTCCGGCACATTGTTGACATCCGTGAGTAACACCAACGTACTAAACTGGAAGGTGGTCTATGCATGCGTGGAATTCGCGGACAAACAAAGATCAAGATCTAAATGAAGATCTTTTTAGTTAATTTAAAGCACAATTTGTTTAGTTTGAATGTCTGTGTTTTGAGATGTGACTGGCCTACTACAGTCTTCAGTAGTATAAGCCTGGAGGAGATTCTTAATGCAATGCCTATGTTTTAGCTGTCTCGCTACTGCCATCTAGTGCTTCTTCTAATTCATTCGCGGACAAACAAAGATCAAGATCCAAATTAATTTTGAAAATAACGTAACATGATTGTCAATGTAATTCTTTTGTCATTGTTGTGATATATATACACAGTGGAACCTCGGTTTGCGAGCATAATTCGATCCGGAAACATGCTCGCAATCCAAAACACTCGTATATCAAAGCAAATTTCCCCATAAGAAATAATGGAAACTCAGATGATTCGTTCCACAACCCGAAACTATTCATATAAAAATGATTAAGACAAAATATAAAGTAAAATACATAATACAAATTAACCTGCACTTTACCTTTAAAAAGAATCATGGCTGGTGTGAGTTTCTAAACTCATGTGGGATTCCACCCAACAGGAAGACACGCGGAAGAGTGTCCCAAAGCAATCGCAATCTCCCAGCGCTGTAGCAGTTCGCCGTATAAGCGCATCCAAAAAGATCGCAGACATGCTATAAGCGCCTGTCGTCAATGGGTCATACAAGGAACATCATAAAGATCCCGCTGCAATAAATAACAGCGCTGTTGCTGTTTCAAGCTGAATAAAACTAGTGTTAAAGTACTGAGACTCAGCTTCGTGTTTTGGGGAGCAAGATGGGGACTCGCACTTCACAGCGCACACACACACAGTCACAATACTGTAGTAAACAGAGAGACGCTGCTGGCGGCGAGATAAGGAGAGAGAGAGAGAGAGCTGGGTGAGCGAGATAAGGAGAGAGAGAGACGCGCTGTAAACCGAGAGACGCGCTGGGTGAGCAAGCAAGATAAGGAGAGAGAGAGAGACGCGCTGTAAACAGAGAGACGCGCTGGGCGAGCAAGCAAGCAAGCAAGATAAGGAGAGAGAGAGGTGCTGGGCAAGCGAGCGAGATAAGGAGAGAGAGAGAGAAGAACCATCAGCTCTTTTGTGATCACATGATGCTCAGCAGACAAAGTGTATCCATACTGCTCGTATTGCAAGACATCGCCGTTTATCAAGTCAAAATTTATTAAAAAATTTTGCTCGTTGCAAAACACTCGTAAACCAAGTTACTCGTAAACCGAGGTTCCACTGTGTGTGTGTATATATATATATATATATATATATATATATATATATATATACATATCCATATATATATATACACACACACATATATATACACACACACACACATATAAACATATATACATACATATCTACATATATACACACACACATACATATATACACACATCAATGAAACAGAGGCACAGGGCTTATTGGTTTTATAAAGACTGCTTCCTTCATTGGGTTTTAAGCAATGCACAGAACGAACCAACACACAATCGTCCGTGCGGCACTCAGGCGTGGAGGGTGGAACGGGAGGAGAGGAGAAGGATGTCCATTCCGCTCCCTCCGTCATGCTAGTCTGCTGATTTCTCGTTCAGTATACACTGCCTGCTCATGTGCCCACCTCCAACTCGTCATTTGAGTCGTTGTCGTCTTTGTACAGTCCAGATGCACCTGTGACTCACGAGACTTTTCATTGCTCTGTGCGGTTTTGGCTGCCTTTCTATATATAATCCACCAAGACACCCGACCACGGTGGTAGCGAGGTGGGAGGGGTGTGTACAAAGTGCAGGAGCATCTAAGAAGATACATGTTTGTCGCGGATGCGAATTGCTGTATGTAGCGTGTAAAACAATTTGCTATGGTGCACGCTGTGTAGCGTCGTAACCGAAAACTCATTTTTTAAAGACTGCTCACTTTATTGTGTTTTAACCTCAGTTGTAAAGGAATGTTTTAAGGATCCTATGGGATACCCCTCGCAAACAGTTTTACACGCTGCATATGGCGATTCACCTCCGCGAGAAACATGCCTTTATGAACAGTCAATGTGGGTCGGAGCTGCATGTGACCTCTACGACAGACGAATATAAATGACACCAGTTTTTCTGTGTCGCTCGCGTCTGAGTTGGTGGGCGTGGCTCTGTGAGTTGTCTTCGTATCCAATGGTCTTGGAGTTGGTGGGCGTGGCTCCTTCCTGCGTGCACCATAGGTGTCTCACTTGTCGGCGGCTTAGTGAATCCACGCCCCTTCCGCGTGCTTTCCATGGTTGTCTTGCCTTTCCATGGGTGTCGTGCCTTATTGAATTATATATATAGATACTGCATATTATGTAATAAAGATTAAGTAAACCCTTTTGTTTAGGACTAGTGTGTATCTATACTAATAAAAGGCAATGCCCTCACTGACTCACTCACTCATCACTAATTCTCCAACTTCCCGTGTAGGTAGAAGGCTGAAATTTGGCAGGCTCATTCCCTACAGCTTACTTACAAAAGTTGGGCAGGTTTCATTTCAAATTCTGGCGTAATGGTCATAACTGGAACATATTTTCGTCCATATACTGTACTGTAATAGACTGCAGCTCGATAGCCGTGGGAGGCGGAGTTTCGTATTAAAGCATTTAACCAATCACATTTCAGCCGTCATTTGTTGCCAGGCAGAGAGGCTTTCACAATCTGTTGTGGAGGCACTCTAACACAGAATAAATGTCGATTAACCTGTTGCTTCAACCAATCAGATTTTGAGTTGGTGTCAGTCTGGCCCTCTAGCAGGCGTGTGGCAACTTCACCGTATTCAGACCCATTGATTGGATAGAAGCCGATATGAGGAACTCTTATGATGCCACTGAACGCACCGCAAACACTCCGAGCAAAAGATCGTCGCGTGCACTACGGCCAACTCCATGGCAGGATTCTGGACAATATTATTTGCCAGACACAGACCAGATTTCAAGACCACGAAAACCTGATGTTTGTCACGCTCTTTGAGCCCCAGAAGTTTCAGGAATACAAGAGAAATTTCACACCTGCAGCCTTCTCCAGTTTAACACAAGAGCCACGGAGCGCTTTTTGATCTGTCTCGGCTAAAAACAGAACTGACTGTAATGTATGCCATGGATGATTTTTTAGGAAAATCTCCCACTGATCTCCTTGACTTCCTTCATCAGAAAAATCTGAATGAGAGCATAGGGCAGCTGTTCACATTGGTATATTTGGCGGTGAGCATTCCCGTGTACACTGCTTCTGTCGAGCGGACATTTTCAGCCCTAAAGCGAATTCAAACTTATGCCAGAAATACCTTAGGGAGGGTTCGCCTTTCAGCATGTTTTGATGGAACTGAAGCGTACGGATAATCCGTATAACAGAGTAATTAAACTGTTTTTGAGGAAAGAGAGGAGGATGGATTTTATTTACAAATAATCAGAATTTTTGGTGAATAAAATGTTGCGATTTTCCTAAATAATATTGCAAGTTTGAGTTATTATTGATTTTTTTATGCGATGTCACGGCGGTGGCTGCAGTAGAAAGGAACTTGTTCACCCCGGTTTGTCTATTCAATAAAGGCATTTATTGTGGCTACAGGAGTTATCATATATATATATATATATATATATATATATATATATATATACACACACACACTAGCCATGTGCGCCCAACTACGTTGCGCGTGTGTGGCCCTTCGTCGCACAGCATTATGATTTTTTATGAGGGAAACAAAATTACAAAAGAAAACCCTTGGATACTGATTCGATAGGAACTGCCTACTCGGAATCACTGTCCGAATCGTAATTATGTGGTGGTGTAGGAGCATTTCTGCTTCTGTCCGTTCACAGTCTGTCTCGCTTACATGACGCTGTCGCTTCCTCTCACGATCTCTTCTCAACCTTTCTCCAATCTCGCAGGTTGCTTTGTGGCAATTCAAAGAATAAGTCAATATACACGGAGCAATGGTTATAAAAGGGGGGCACATAAGTATCCAGGCTCTTTAAAGCATAAATAGGGATCACTTCACTGACATGTGAGCAAGGCACGGTACAACTGTGAGACGCGCAGCACTCACCGCTACAACGTAACAATAATAATTTCAGGAGCGTTCTGTTATGTTGTCATTCATTTTACCCACTGTCTTTCTTTCATTCATATATTTTGTAGACACATACCTTTTATCTTCGGCAATCTCATTCTCTAACCAGGCCTCAGGAGCTAACCAATGTAACACTGTCCACCACCCTTTCGTTATTCCGCACATTGTTGACATCCGTGAGTAACACCAACGTACTAAACTGGAAGGTGGTCTATGCATGCGTGGAATTCGCGGACAAACAAAGATCAAGATCTAAATGAAGATCTTTTTAGTTAATTTAAAGCACAATTTGTTTAGTTTGAATGTCTGTGTTTTGAGATGTGACTGGCCTACTACAGTCTTCAGTAGTATAAGCCTGGAGGAGATTCTTAATGCAATGCCTATGTTTTAGCTGTCTCGCTACTGCCATCTAGTGCTTCTTCTAATTCATTCGCGGACAAACAAAGATCAAGATCCAAATTAATTTTGAAAATAACGTAACATGATTGTCAATGTAATTCTTTTGTCATTGTTGTGATATATATACACAGTGGAACCTCGGTTTGCGAGCATAATTCGATCCGGAAACATGCTCGCAATCCAAAACACTCGTATATCAAAGCAAATTTCCCCATAAGAAATAATGGAAACTCAGATGATTCGTTCCACAACCCGAAACTATTCATATAAAAATGATTAAGACAAAATATAAAGTAAAATACATAATACAAATTAACCTGCACTTTACCTTTAAAAAGAATCATGGCTGGTGTGAGTTTCTAAACTCATGTGGGATTCCACCCAACAGGAAGACACGCGAAGAGTGTCCCAAAGCAATCGCAATCTCCCAGCGCTGTAGCAGTTCGCCGTATAAGCGCATCCAAAAAGATCGCAGACATGCTATAAGCCCTGTCGTCAATGGGTCATACAAGGAACATCATAAAGATCCCGCTGCAATAAATAACAGCGCTGTTGCTGTTTCAAGCTGAATAAAACTAGTGTTAAAGTACTGAGACTCAGCTTCGTGTTTTGGGGAGCAAGATGGGGACTCGCACTTCACAGCGCACACACACACAGTCACAATACTGTAGTAAACAGAGAGACGCGCTGGGTGAGCGAGATAAGGAGAGAGAGAGACGCGCTGTAAACCGAGAGACGCGCTGGGTGAGCAAGCAAGATAAGGAGAGAGAGAGAGACGCGCTGTAAACAGAGAGACGGCTGGGCGAGCAAGCAAGCAAGCAAGATAAGGAGAGAGAGAGGTGCTGGGCAAGCGAGCGAGATAAGGAGAGAGAGAGAGAAGAACCATCAGCTCTTTTGTGATCACATGATGCTCAGCAGACAAAGTGTATCCATACTGCTCGTATTGCAAGACATCGCTCGTTTATCAAGTCAAAATTTATTAAAAAATTTTGCTCGTTGCAAAACACTCGTAAACCAAGTTACTCGTAAACCGAGGTTCCACTGTGTGTGTGTATATATATATATATATATATATATATATATATATATATACATATCCATATATATATATACACATATATATACACACACATATATATATATACACACACACACACACATATAAACATATATACATACATATCTACATATATACACACACACACACACACACACACACATATAAACATATATACATACATATCTACACACACACATACAAATAATTAAATGGGCAGGCTATTTCGTATCAGTACAATACGCTGTTTGTTAAAACGGATGACTCCGCTCTTACGCAAGTCTGCGTGGATATTATGAACTATCGTATCTGTTCAAATTCTATTTAAATTTTAAATAGAAGGAATTTTTATTTAGTCAACAGAATATTATTCCGGAATAAATCAACTCAAACCTTAAATAACTTATAATATTTTGCTCTCCATAAAAATATATCCTGTCTAAATTATACAAGTTAGAAATAAAGTAAACGTTAAAAGAACAAACATTCAAATTTCTTTACTCTTATGTAATTTTATATAAAAAATAAACTTAAATTTTAAATATCCCAAAAGATTTTGCTCTCCATAAAAATATATCCTGTCAAAATTATACAAATTCAAATATGAACATGGTGCATAACAAAACCTGGAAATATAAATAAAATTTGTTCTTTTCAGCAATAACAAATCAAATCATTCAGTTGTCTTTGCTCTTATGTCATTTTATCAGAGCTGGACGCCTGGCATCTTTTTTTGGCAACAAGTTCGTTTCTGTTTGGTGTGAGGTTCTGTGTTGTGGAGATTCTCAGGATGGACTGCAGGTGCTCATCAGTGAGGCGACTCCTGTGTGCTGTTTTGTTAGTCTTCATGACTGAGAAGAGCTTCTCACACAGATATGTGCTACCAAACATGCACAAGGTTCGAGCCGCATGTAGACGGAGCTGGAGCATTTCTGCGGGAATGGAGTGAATAAACTGTGCGGGCCGTGCAGTATCGTACTTTGCCTTCAGTGTGCCATTACACTGCAGCTCAATCACCTCCATCTGAATCTGCACAGGTGCAGTTTCCACATCGACGGCAAATGGGTTGCGAAACAACTCAAAATTCTTTTTTTGTTCTTCAAAGTCACCAAAGCGCCGTGCGAACTCAGTGCGCAGTGCACTTAGTTTATCAGCAAATGCGTATTTGGGAACACCGTTGTGCCGAGTTGGTTCAACATTACTTGGCAACAGGGAAAGTGGGGCAAGTTGCACTGGTGCATTTGTGTCTCCCATAAAAGTAGCTTCACTTGAAATCACTTTGTGATTTTGCACGGGTAAAAACGTCTGCTGAAGTGTCAGATTCTTCTTTAACTCTTCTGCTTTCTGTATCTTGTGCATTGCATTCAGGTCTTTCAGGTTATCTTGATGTTTTGTCTCATAGTGCCGTCTTAGATTAAATTCTGTAATTACAGCCACATTAGCTCCACAAATGAGACACACAGGTTTACCGGCAATGTCAGTAAACATATACTCAGCCTCCCATCGGTTTTTATGTTCAGAATCACCTTTTCTCTTCGGCATCATGTGGGCTAGCTTCGCAATAACTTGCAGCATCATAAGCTGGACTTGATTAACGAGGTAAGTGTTCGGCAAGGCAGCTGAAGCGCTGCATTATGGGATCTGTAGTTTTTTGTGTTACCAGCACTTCATCTCCCCGGGCCATTAATAACAATAATACAGTATATAAAATGATCTTGTGGGCCGGATTTAATTACACGCCGGGCCGGATTTGGGCCTGGAGTTTGACACATATGGACTAAATAGAACTTGAAAAGATATATTTTTTCGAATGTGATCGCGCAATTCAGATTGAGTTGACGCGTACTACAGTACATCTAGCCTGCTATTGTGGTTTTGCCTCAATAAGTTACCCTCCCTCGCTCTTACTTTTTTACCGTTCATCTAATGAATACACGGAGTATGGCTTTACCAAAACAATCATTGATCGCGAATAAAGTATCCATTATTCATAAAGCTTCAATTGGTGATCTGTCTTTCTGAGTTAACCGCATATTTTTTCATACGTCTCAAACCAAGGGGATGCGAAATTAAAATGAATAAAAATGCATGCGTACATACTCAGTGCACCCCCTCTCAGGAATCGAACCTCAGACGTTGGCGCTAGAGGCGAAGCCTCTACTATTGCGACACAGCGTGTGGCTTGTCTATTTGAGCGTAGCAGTGTAATTCGGTTTTTGTTCAGCACTCTTTGGAACTGTTGCTTTTGTCTGCGCTCGCGCCAGTTCACGTGAGCCGCTGAATATGGTTTTATATGTCACTTTCGCCGCTTCTAATTGTTTCGCTGCCTTCTTAATTATATAATGTATGTTTCCTTCAGCGGTTTTTGGAGCCCTTCCTGGTTTTCAACGTACTGCGTGATTACGTGGGAGGCGTGATGATGTCACACGAAACTCCAACTCCCACGACTTTCGAGCTCAACTCCATTACAGTAAATGGAGTAAAATAGCTTCTAGTTATGACCATTATGCGTAGAATTTTGAAATGAAACCTGCCCAACTTTTGTAAGGAAGCTGTAAGGAATGAGCCTGCCAAATTTCAGCCTTCTACCTACACGGCAAGTTGGAGAATTAGTGATGAGTGAGTCAGTCAGTCAGTGAGGGCTTTGCCTTTTATATATATATATATATATATATATATATATATATATATATATATATATATATATATATTGTGACAGATAGGGTGCGCTCTCGCTCCCTTGAACCCAACCCCTGTCCACGACTCCAGACACCAGGTAAAAGTCCACAAATTGACTTTATTAATCTTCCACAGTGCACAAAGCACCCTCTGCTCCACTATACTCCTATAATAACCAAATATTATAGCAGTAAACAATCCTCCACTCCCAGACGCATTGCCACCCTTCCACCCAACTCAGCTTGCCGTCTGGGAGCTCTGACAGTCCTTTTATATTCCCTGACCCGGAAGTGTTCCCAATCCCCAGTCCATGTGATCCTGTATCACTTCCGGGTCAGGTAAAAGTTCTTTTCTTCACCCCGGAAGCCCGTCGCTCTTCCCTTGACGAACTTCCGGGTCATAAGGCACAAATAAGTCTTTGGTCCTCCCTGCAGCTCCCTCTTGCGGCCCCTGTGGTATCCAGCAGGGCTGAGGATAAAAACTACATAGTCCATGACCCCCTGCTGGTCTTCGGGGCACCTCCATACTGCAGGGAGGATTCCATCTGGTGGCCTGGGGGTATTGGCCGGGATGACAAGCCGGCCACATCTCACAGTATTCCTCCCCCAGCGGGAAACCAAGGTTTTACGCGTCTTGTCCCACACGGGACATCTTCCCCCAAGGAGATCCAAAGACTGGGTCCCGGCGATGCAGTTCCCACTCTCGTGTGAACCTAGGAGGAACATTGTATAAATAAATATTTTGTTTTTCTGCCCTCCTAGGACAACCTCTCCACTCGTGTCCTGATCTGCGGCATTCATAGCACAGCCGCGGTCCCCTTGGTAGTCTCTCTCTGTGGGACTTGAAGCACCTGGGTACTTCTGGCGCCGCCCCCTTCTCCGCTGAGGAAAATTCCCTGGCCTCCTTTACATTCTTATGGCCCTTATACACTTTGTCAGAAGACTCCTGCTTTAGCTTAGAGCTCTCCTGTTTAATTTGGGGCTTGTTCACAGTCTAGGTCTCTCTATTAAACAAAGAAAGCCCTTTTACTGTCTGCACCCCTTTATTTTTATAATTGACTGGTGGCGGCATCTTTAGGACCGCCTCGCTCCGGCAGCCAGCACTATCCAGCTTACCCGGCTCGAGCAATCCTTCCCCAACTGGTCTGTCATTGTTCCGACCTCACTTGTAGGGCACACCGTGTATTGGCACCCGCTACTCATTAAACGCGGGCCCGGATTACACCGCGTCCCTCTATTATGTACGATACGGGTCTCACTTACCTGTATCGCCGCATTATTCATTACGGGAGGCTCCCCACCAAATTGCCGCACGTAGGCCCTCACCTTCTCCAACGGCTCTTTGGCTGCAGCTCCCAACTCCTCAATAATTTTCTCAATGGTCATCAGGACCTGTAAGAAACTACTTACGGGCTCGATTAAGCATTCGAGTTCCTGCAAGTCAATACAATTATTTATTTCTGCCGGCAGAAGACTCACTTCCCTTTTCATCTTACCTGCCGACCGGGAGCCAATGAGCACGCACGCTTCTGGCACGTGCTCTGACGGGTCTCGCGGAGGCTTCTGGGATTTGGAGTTCTCTTTGGCTGCAGTCGAAGGTGGGGTGACTTCCTTCACTGGACTGCGGTCTGTCTTATTTAATTTAGCGACATCCCGAACAGCCATTTCCTGACCCTCCTTACCTTTTTGTGGGGTGAGCGGTACTTCGCTCGCCTCCCCCTTCCCCTTCGGAATTTCCAAGTCCATTGTTTTGGAACTGTAGGCGCAAACACTGGGACGTGGACTTCCTCCTTCCCAGCCAGTTCCGGGTTTGTTGCCGTGTCCCTCGTCGGCTACCGTCATGCGGAAGCCGTCTCCCAGGTGTTCTGGCTTTGACAGGAGTGTGCCGTCGTCATCGGGGCAGTTTCATTTTTCCCGCGGAGCCCCCAGGTGATCATCTCCGAGGTACAGGCACGGAACAAAGTGAGTTATAACAAACGGATTTTCAGTAACGTTCCCGGCACGTACCTCAGAGCGATCGTTGGTTTCTGGAGGTTTCTCCGGACTTGTAAGGCCGCTCCGTGACTCCTGCCGAGCGTCGGCCATTGCACACAAGGCTCTTCCGCTGGCGTTGTCGCTCTGCTTGCCCTTCCTCTTCCCCATTTTGGACTTGGAATTTTCAGGTTCTGGCGATGTTGTGGTGATTCCTGACGCCGTTGTCTTTTCAGGATTCGCTGTCCACAGAAATTTTATATTCAGGTTCTCAGCAATAGACGCTGGAGTATCCTGCCGACTACGCCACTGTGACAGATAGGGGGCGCTCTCGCTCCCTTGAATCCCTGTCCACGACTCCAGACACCAGGTAAAAGTCCACAAATTGACTTTATTAATCTTCCAAAGTGCACAAAGCACCCTCTGCTCCACTATACTCATAATAACCAAATGTAATAACAATAAACAATCCTCTGCTCCCAGACGCGTTGCCACCCCTCCCCCTAGCTCAGCTCGCCGTCTGGGAGCTCTCACAGTCCTTTTATATTCCCTGACCCGAAAGTGTTCCCAATCCCCAGTCCATGTGATCCTGTATCACTTCTGGGTCAGGTAAAAGTTCTTTTCTTCACCCTGGAAGCCTGTCGCTCTTCCCTTGACGAACTTCCGGGTCATAGGGCACAAATAAGTCTTTGGTCCTCCCTGCAGCTCCCTCTTGCGGCCCCTGTGGTATCCAGCAGGGCTGAGGATAAAAACTACATAGTCCATGACCCCCTGCTGGTCTTCGGGGCACCTCCATACTGCAGGGAGGGCTCCATCTGCCGGCCTGGGGGTATTGGCCGGGATGACATATATATATCTCCCAATCTACATACTGTCAAATAAACGAACCGCACGCCGTGGCACAACACGAGAGGCTTCGCTTCTAGCGCTGACGTCCGAGGTTCGATTCCCGACGGGGTGCATTGAGTGTGTATGCCTGATGAGCCCAGAATTAGGGTGAAACACTACTAAAACTGCTGACAGACAATGAGAGACATTCTTTGTGCTGCTGGCCTTAGAGTAAAATGACTTGCCAGAGCATTTCTTCTCCTTCTAAAAGCAGACTCTACAGTAGGACAGTGGCAAAACTAATGTTGGATTGGTACTAGCTTTCAGAAATCTGTTCTGGAACTAAAGTGGTTCTGGAGTAACTAGTGGATGACTCCAGGACCTTCTGCAGGAATGGGATAACTGTTCACATGGATATATCTAGAAACTTATTGGCTCTCTGAACCAGGGATGTAAAGAAACAGCCATATAATATTCTGAATGACTGCAGGATGACTTTAGTTAATGTTCATGGGTTTTTTTGTTTACCCTTTTTTAACTATTTAGTTTTCATATTATTTTCAATTGTTTAATGTTATTTCAACAATGAAGGTTGAAGTTTTAGTCCAAGTATTTTTTTTTTCTTCAGTATGTGTATACAGATATTTTTCAAATACATGACTCCACTTTCAAGCCCACTGTGCTCTATACATACTGAAATACAGTCACTCATGTCAACTGTGCTTCCTGCATTTTGTAGGATTCTGCCAAACTTTATTACTGCCTTATTATTTGTGGATTGCTACTCCAGAAAGAATTTCTTTTCACTTAATTTTTATGACTAATAATTTTCTCTCATTCATTGCTTTAAATCACTAAAAAATTAAATAATAACATCAATATAGTTCAGCAACAGACAGATATAACATACATTATAGAAAAAAATTTATCAATGTGAGTATTCAGTGCAGAATTATGAAATGCATCATTTGTCTCTGAATTTTCTGTTGCTGGAGCAGAAACCTTGATAACTTTTGATGACTATTTTTTAAAAGTATGTGAATGACATATTAAGGCTACTTGACTATTAGCTAACCATATTAGCATGATGGACTGAATGTTCCTTCTCATTTGTCAAACTTCGTCTTGTATTTGAATAGATAGCAATCTTTCGGTCATGGATGCTGTAAGTTGTTCAAGCTAGATACCACTTAGTGCTTAAAACTGCTTTACAACCTAGAAGTCGATAAGTGTTGATCCAGAATTATTACATCATTTCATGTTCAGAGAAAATATGCATAGAAAATAGCTCTCAAAATGAGAAAAATGTGATTTCTTTATGACAATCTTTGATTTCTAGCAAAACAGAGATGGTTTGCTGCTAACTATTCCAATGCAATTTGAAACCTACTATTATAATGCTGCTGTGGCCATGTCAATATGTATACTTGGCAGATCTAAATATTAGCTGTGTTGTATGTGGCTTGTTATCCCCATTTGTTAATATTGTGAAATGAAAGTGAACCATAGAGTATTCATACACCATCTAGATATGGACTACTTCATGCTTAGTCATGTTCTATTTTTGTATTTCTATGCATGCATATTTCTTTGGTATGCAAGGATCTTATTTAGTGGTGTCATGTTTTTCTTGAGTTCTCCACTTTTTTTGTTCCTGTCAAAAATATTAGGTGTTCTTCATAGGTTTGAGGATGTTGAATCTAAACCTGGCAACATAATTACTCTTACCACTAGCATCCAGTTTTTGAGAGATGAAGGTTTAAAATGGAAAAAAAACCCCACTATTTTAGAGGAAAAAAAGTTTAAAATTATATAGACTCATTAAAACAATTACATGTTTAATTGGCGTCCAGGAGGCATCCTGATCAGATGCCCGAGCCACCTCATCTGACTCCTCTCGATGGAGGAGCAGCGGCTCTACTCTGAGCCCTCCCGGATGACTGAGCTTCTCACCCTATCTTTAAGGGAAAGCCCAGACACCCTGCGGAGGAAACTCATTTCAGCCGCTTGTATTCGCGATCTCGTTCTTTCGTCACTACCCATAGCTCATGACCATAGGTGAGGGTAGGAGCGTAGATCGACTGGTAAATTGAGAGCTTTGCCTTACGGCTCAGCTCCTTTTCACCACGACAGACCGATGCAGAGCCCTGATCACTGCGGATGCCGCACCGATCCGCCTGTCGATCTCACGCCCATTCTTCCCTCACTCGTGAACAAGACCCCGAGATACTTGAACTCCTCCACTTGGGGCAGGATCTCTCCCCAACCCTGAGAGGGCACTCCACCCTTTTCCGCTGAGGACCATGCTCGGATTTGGAGGTGCTGATTCTCATCCCAGCCGCTTCACACTCAGCTGCGAACCGATCCAGAGAGAGCTGAAGATCACGGCCTGATGAAGCAAACAGGACAACATCATCTGCAAAAGCAGTGACCCAATCCTGAGTCCACCAAACCGACCCCTTCAACACCCTGGTTGCGCTTAGAAATTCTGTCCATAAAAGTTATGAACAGAATCGGTGACAAAGGGCAGCCCTGGCGGAGTCCAACTCTCACTGGAAACGGGCTCGACTTACTGCCGCAATGCGGACCAAGCTCTGACACCGTTGTACAGAGACCAACAGCTCTTATCAGGGGTCCGTACCCCATACTCCCGAGCACCCCCACAGGATTCCCCGAGGGACACGGTCAATGCCTTTCCAAGTCCACAAAACACATGTAGACCGGTCGGGCAAACTCCCATGCACCCTCCAGGACTCTGCTAAGGGTGAAGAGCTGGTCCACTGTTCCGCGACCAGGACTAAAACCACACTGTTCCTCCTGAATCCGAGGTTCACTATCCGACGGACCCTCCTCTCCAGAACCCCAATAGACTTTTCCAGGGAGGCTGAGGAGTGTGATCCCTCTATAGTTGGAACACACCCTCCGTCCCCTTTTAAAGAGGGGACCACCACCCCGTCTGCCAATCCAGAGGCACTGTCCCGATGTCCATGCGATGTTGCAGAGACGTGTCAACCAAGACAGTCCTACAACATCCAGAGCCTTAAGGAACTCCGGCGATCTCATCCACCCCGGGCCCTGCCACCAAGGAGTTTTTGACCACCTCGGTGACTTCAGTCCCAGAGATGGGAGAGCCCACCTCAGAGTCCCCAGGCTCTGCTTCCTCATTGGAAGGCATGTTAGTGGGATTGAGGAGGTCTTCAAGTACTCCTCCCACCACCCACAACGCCCGAAGTCGAGGTCAGCAGCGCACCATCCCCACCATATACGGTGTTGACACTGCACTGCTTCCCTCCTGAGACGCCGGACGGTGGACCAGAATCTCCTCGGCCGTCCAAAGTCGCTCTCCATGGCCTCCAAACTCCTCCCATGCCCGAAGTTTTGCCTCAGCAACAACCGCGCTCCGCTTGGCCTGCCGGTACCTATCAGCTGCCTCCAGAGACCCACAGGACAAAAAGTCCTATAGGACTCTTCTTCAGCTTGACGGCATCCTCACCGGTGTCCACCAACGGGTTCGGGATTGCCGCCACGACAGGCACCACCACCTTGCGCCACAGCTCCGTCAGCCGCCTCAACAATAGAGGCACGGAACATGGCCCATTCGACTCAATGTCCCCACCTCCCTCGGACGGGTTGAAGTTCTGCCGGAGGTGGGAGTTGAAGCTACTTCTGACAGGGGACTCTGCCAGCCGCTCCCAGCAGACCCTCACAACACGCTTGGGCCTACCAGGTCTGACCGCATCTTCCCCACCATCGGCCAACTCACCACCAGGTGGTGATCAGTTGACAGCTCCGCCCCTCTCTTCACCCGAAAGTGTCCAAGACATATGGCCGCAAGTCCACGACACACCACAAAGTCGATCATCGACCTGAGGCCTAGGGTGTCCTGGTGCCAAGTGCACATATGAACACCCTTATGCTTGAACATGGTGTTCGTTATGGACAATCCATGACGAGCACAGAAGTCCAATAACAAAACACCGCCGGTTCAGATCGGGGCCATTCCTCCCAATCACGCCCTTCCAGGTCTCACTGTCATTGCCCACGGAGCATTGAAGTCTCCCAGCAAAACGAGGGAATCCCCAGAAGGTATGCCCTCTAGCAACCCTCCAGAGACTCCAAAAGGGTGGATACTCCAAACTGCTGTTCGCGATACGCACAAACAACAGTCAGGACCCTTCCCCACCCGGGCGGAGGGAGGCCACCCTCTCGCCCACCGGGTAAACCCCAATGCACAGGCTCCAAGTCGGGGCAATAAGTATGCCCACACCTGCTCGGCGCCTCACCGGGCAACTCCAGAGTGGTAGAGAGTCCAGCCCCTCTCAAGGAGATTGGTTCCAGAGTCCAAGCTGTGCCGAGGTGAGTCCACTATATCTAGCCGAACCTCTCACCTCGCGCACTAGCTCAGGCTCCTTCCCTTCAGAGAGGTGACATTCCACGTCCCAAGAGCCAGTTTCTGTAGCCGAGGATCAGACCGCCAAGGTCCCCGCCTTCGGCCACCACCCAACTCACACTGCACCCAACCTCCTTGGCCCCTCCCATAGGTGGTGAGCCCATGGGGAGGAGGACCCACGTTACCTCTTCGGCTGTGCCCGCCGAGCCCCATGGGTGCAGGCCCGCCACCAGGCGCCGCCATCGAGCCCCACCTCCAGGCCTGGCTCCAGAGGGGGCCCGTGACCCGCGTCGGGCAAGGGAAAACGCGTCCAAAGTTTTACTTCATTGGAGGTTTGTTGAACCGCTCTTTGTCTCATCCTCACCTAGGACCAGTTTGCCTTGGTGGTTCTACCAGGCATAAAGCCCCGGACAACATAGCTCCTAGGATCATTGGGACACGCAAACCCCTCCACCACGATAAGGTGACGGTTCAAGGAGGAGACATGTTTAATTTATATTTTTTATTACTAGTGCTCACTTAGTTGAAATATAGATGGAAGGCTTTTTTCACAAGTTGTACATGCAGTTCACTCTGCAACTAAGGTTAATTTCCCACAAATGTAGCAGAACATATTTCACTTCCACTGAAGCACAACTTTCAAAATGAAATGACCTTCACTGCCAGAGATCTGAGATCCTACTAAACCATGGGAATGAAAGGCAGGGTTTACTTTGGTAGTGGGATTCACCTCCATTTTCTTTTATATGCTATGTACCCCTCTCAAAACTTTGTAAAATCAGTAATTTTTTTGTGTCTATAAGAAAAGAATGTTTATTCTTCTTAGTGATGATCGAAATTGTCCTGTTTCTGCTTATTACTGTGAAATAGGCAATCAGCTTATAATTGGCCGATCTTGCTGCCGGAATTGTGACATAGAGTGGAAGCTACTGAAGAAAAACAACTATTGTTTGCAAGTATTTTAAAGTGTCTGAAGTGGCAGCTGTTTGCTTTAAACCCACCCTGACTAACTTTTTCATTACAAAGACATTTAGCACTGACAATTTGATTAGACACTTGCTAAATGCTAAGGAAAAAATGCACTTGTAAAAATGCTAAGGAACCACATCTGCCTCAGCCATCAGTAATATGACTTTTTAAAAAGAAGCAGAAATATGATTAGGACTAAGAAAAATATCAAAAGTGTATTACTAATAAAGTGATGGAGTTGAATGTTTTAGATAGCCAAGCATTTTGTATAGCAGATGTAGTGTTAACCCCACTAAGGTAAGTGTCTATAAGTTTTAGAAGTGACTTCTGGAGCTCTGTTGTGACCCCAGTGTGCTTTTTTAACTTGATGTCTGACTGATTTTTCACCTGAAGAAAGCTGTTCTACAGGTACAAGAACTTTCTGAATAAGTCACAGTGGCATTCAGAGCTTGAAGTATACTAGTGAAAAGACAATTTGCAGCAGTGGTTCTCCTAAAATAATCAGAGTAATTTACTTACTTTATTTACTCATATTACAATAAGGACATGAAGCTGCTTTAATTAACTATGAGCAGTTACATTCCATTAAAGTGCAAGTCATCTGTGATGCCATGATGTGACCGACAAATGTCATGTTTCAATGGTTTGTATCAAACCATGATTCATTTACTTTGAGGCAGAGAAGCAATGGCAGAGGTCGCAGTAGTGTATGTGGTGACTGGCTTTTTGGTAAGGTAAATGACTGAACCCTCAGTGTTTTGTATGGCCTGTACTACTCATTTTAACAGCAATCCTATGGCATTACATGTGTCAGGTGATAGCGGCTACCCGTTCAAATGTGCCTTATGAGTTTCCCTAGCCCTTAGAATGCTGAGGAGTGGAGCTATGATCTTGCACTGCTGTGCAGCACACTCAGATACTCTTGATTGCAGGTTGTATGGTCTCTGGCCGTAAGAAGGGTGGTTACTCTACCAGCTAATGAATTTTTGTAGAATTGTGATGGCATATGCATGAATGTGGTCAGCATTCTCCGTATATGGATGTTTTGGTGTGCACATTTTCCTGGTTTTTTTTTTGGTGTGTAAATATTTTCATGTTCAAATCCATGCAAAGTTTTATAATTTAGGCTCCAGGCCAGTTTGAAGTGGTCTGTCATCTTGGTCTGCTTGAAACATAAGTAAAGTAAAAGTAATGTTTAGGATATGTGAAGAAACACGTGACTACTTTGGATAAAACCCATACACACAGTGCTTAGAGTGGGGATTTAAATGCATCTCTCAGGAGACATGAAACAGCTACCACTCAAAAAAAGGAGTGAATTGAAGGAGTTTCAATGTGTTGTGGCTGACTTGTATGTCACAGGTTGTGTGTTGTTCTTGATATTGCTGTGCTTTGAAAGACCAGAATACCAAGGTGGGAGAACTTTCTTCCTGTTATCTGCGACTTTGCAGATGGATCTTTATAACTGCTGTTGGTTTTTAAATGACGGCTAATAGTTAAATGTCATTTAATTTGATTCGGTATAACACTAAATACAAACAACATCAGAAGTGAATGAATGATAGAATGCATATATGTGTGAACTCGTAGAAGTTTAAGGTATTTTTTGACATAACTGAATTTGAAGATGTTTTGTTTAAAAAAAAAAAACTACACAGAAGTGACACATGTCATATTTCTGTATATGTATTATAAGGTATTTTTGGTGTGATGCAAGTAGTTTTGTCTTTTACATAAATGATTACTTTAAATATCTATAACACCCTAGTTTTTAATTTCTACTGTATTAAATAAATATTTAACTTACTAGAAAACTAATGTTGATGAACACCATTTGATTAATTCATATGATATACTGGAATGGTTGTGGCATAAAAATCAGAACTCTAATTCAGACCAGCTGATTTCCCATTAAAAATACCAGTGATCCGAACCGGCCTCAAAAATCTCATTCGGTCAATCTCTAATTGTTTCACTACTTACCTGGTCAAGGCAACAGACCAATTAATAAAAAATATCATATTTCTGTAAGAAACATTTAAAATATTTATCTTCTAGTCAATAAAAAGGCACATTTCAAACCATCTTTTGAGAGAATAATAAGAGAGCAAAAACTGAGTTTTTTCCACTGCAATTAACATTAAGAATGAGGGAGACTGCCATTTTTCAGCTCAAAATATACTTCAAATAATATTCTGAGTATGAAACATACTTATGCCAAAAACAAGCAAATCCTATTTTTTTCCAAAACAGAATTTTGCACAGAAAACTTGTATTGCATGTTGATTAGGTCATGGAGTTAAGAACTTCACTGAAATCTGTACATGTGACACAAATGACCCTTTAAACCCATCTTAGATTTCACTTGTATAGAGAAATTGTGCCACCATGGATAGAGGTGTTTCATTCATAGAAGAACTTTATCATTGCAGGCAAAATATGGATATACATCTGAATTGAGGTGTTAGAGTGACTGGTGGAAATATTTATTCAGTAACACCACAAAACCCAAGAAAAAATACAATTTGTCAATTTGTGTGTTTTGAAAATAGTAATGGCATAATAATAAGTTAAAGCACAATTGAAATACTAAAAGAATTGCTTATATCTAGATACTGTAAATGCAGTGCATTTTTAGTCATACAAGCCTTTTTTGCCTGTCACTGCATGTTGTTGCACTCGACCATTACTTTTCATCTTGCAGGTGGTGAGCCCCCATTTTTGCTCCACACAACTTTTTCAGGGTTGAACTCCGTTGGACTGAGTAGATCACCTTGTGCACACTAGTGAAAAACACTCCTAGTCCTAACTTTGGGACCATATCTTTTATACACTTTTTTTGGTTGAGAAACTGGTATTATGTGGTAGGTGCTACAATAGAAAGGGATTCCAGAGACATTGCTATGCACCCACCATTCAGCATTTTCAGAGCAAGTATTTGTTTTCAAAAGTCAAGTACATTCTGTATGGTCACAGACTAAAAAATTCTATTTTGATTTCATCAGTCCACATGACTTATTCCCAAAATGCATCAGGCTTGTTTAAATTTTCATTTGCAAACTTCAGGTGCTGAATTTTGTGGCTAGCACGCAGCAAAGATTTTCTTCCGTGAAGGTCTTATTTGTTCAGGTGTCACTGCACAGTAGAACAGTGCACCACCTCTCTAGAGTATGCTAAATCTTTCTGAAGGTCTTTCGCAGTCAAACAGGGCTTTTAAATTGCCTTCTATCAATCTAATGAGCAGTTCTTTCAGGAAGTTTTTTTGATCTTCCAGACCTCAACTTGACCTCCACTGTTCCTGTTAACTGCCATTTCTTAGCATTACGAACAAAGGAAATAGGTACCTGAAAACACTTAGCTGTCTTCTTGAAGCCTTCTTCTGCTTTGTAAGCATCAATTATTTTATTTTTCAGAGTGCTAGGCAAGCTGCTTCCGATTGTTGGGACAAGGTTTGAGGAGTCAGATCATTTATACAGATTTGCAATATGCATCACCTGGGGTTTCCTAACGATGACTATGAACAAGCTATATCCCTAATGAGCTAATTAAGGTCTGAGACCTTGGTAAATGTTATCTGACACCTCAAATATCTTGGGTTGCAGAAACTTGTACATGGTAATCCTTTCATTTTTTTACTGTACAATTGCACAAAACAATAACAATGCAGTCATTTTACATAAAATGCTGAAAAGAAATGTCATCTTTAACTTTGTTTTGTGGTGATCAGTCCATCTTCTGCTCGCTTAACTATTCACAGTAACAGATATTTTAAGCAAGAGTGCTCAAACTTTTGCATGGCACTGTAGAAAGAGCACCCAGTGGGAGAATGTCTAGGACATGGCTGAGTGATTATATATCTTGACTGGCCTGGGAGCTTCTAGGAATTCAAGCTATAAGTCATCGCAGGGGTTAGGGTAGCCTGTGTTGTTTCACATTTTGACATGGAGACCTTAACTAGAATAGAAGGAGTTGAAGTGATGTGAAGTAAATGAGGAAAATTTGTTTAGTTTTTCTCTCAATTATTAGTTTGTCATTTCTAGTTTAATGTACATGTTGAAACATGATTAAATATAAAAACATTTTTGTTGTGCTGTTATGCAGAGACATTTGCTAAATGATGTCTTTGGAAAGAAAGCAAAGGTCTGTTTTAAAAAAAATAAATAAATAAATAAAAAGAAAGAAAGAAAAAGTTCCATTGCTTCAAGGACTTCCTGTCTGAAATGTTTGCAGGCTTCGCTTATTTAAACCACAGATATTTCCCATTCTGTTGTCTTCTTTGACCCACTTGAACATTCAGTTTTAAAAATAAAACACTTCAGTTCTCCTCTGTTTTATTATATATATAAAAAATGAAATTATGTGTATTTGTATAAATGTATACTTTTTTATGTGTAAAACCTGGATATTTAATCTTTGCTGCCTGTTGTACAACTATACGCGCCTATAAGCTGGCTTTCTAACTAGAGGTTTTTATCTGAGGAGTGGTGCATTTTATTTTATTTTTGTTTGGACTTCATCCAAGGTTTAAGTCAGTTATATTACTTAAACATAAATAGGTGGTACAGAATATGATTACTCAGAGTGTGACTGTGCTCCACCAAAACAATTATGTGTACTGGAAAATAGCTGTCTCTTAAGTTATGCTATGAATTTTGCTAAAATAGTCACTAAATTAGGAAATTAGAAGAATGACATAGTGTCATGACTAGTTTTCTTTATATTTAAAAATAACATTTCTTTTACCAATTGCATGCTTCTACAGGATATGAGTAAAATGCATCACAGAGAGCATATCATGTATGAAACTATAGACCACAATGACCACTAAACATTTTATACTGTAACAGTTGCTGCAATATACACATTATTGTTGAAATTTCTGACATTACCTGTACATTTGACATAAATTGTAACTGTAATTAAACATCTAAATGCACCAGTTAAAGGGAACTTCTAAATATTAATTTGGTCATGTGTTAAATATAGGATTTACATTTTATATATATATATATATATATATATATATATATATATATATATATATATATATATTTATTATATATAACTGCTCAAAAAATTAAGGGAACATTTTGAAAACACATCAGATCTCAATGGGAAAAAGAAATTCTCCTGGATATCTATACTGATATAGACTGGGTAATGTGTTAGGAACGAAAGGATGCCACATCGCTTGATGGAAATGAAAATGATCAACCTACAGAGCCCTGAATTCAAAGACGCCCAAAAATCAGAGTGAAAAATTATGTGGCAGGCTAGTCCATTTTGCCAAATTTAATTGCAGCAACTCAAAATTGTACGCAGCACTTTGTATGGCCCCTGTGTTCTTGTATACATGCCTGACACCATCGGTGCATGCTTCTAATGAGATGACAGATGGTGTTGTGGGGATCTCCTCCCAGATCTGGACCAGGACATCACTGAGCTCCTGGACAGTCTGAGGTGCAACCTGGTGGCATTGGATGGACCAAAACATAATGTCCCAGAGGTGTTCTATTGGATTTAGGTCAGGAAAGTGTGGTGGCCAGTCAATGGTATCAATTCCTTCATCCTCCAGGAACTGCCTGCATACTCTCACCACATGAGGCCAGGAATTGTCGCACCAGGAGCCACTGTACCAGCATAGGGTCTGACAATGGGTCCAAGGATTTCATCCTGATACCTGATGGCAGCCAAGGTGCCTTTGTCAAGCCTGTAGTGGTCTGTGTGACCCTCCATGGATATGCCTCCCCAGACAATCATTAACCCACCAACAAACTGCTCATGCTGAATGATGTTACAGGCAGCATAATGTTCTCCATGGCTTCTGCAGACCCTTTCACTTCTGTCACGTGCTCAGGGTGAACCTGCTCTCATCTGTAAAAAGCACAGGGCACCAGTGGTGCATCTGCCAATTCTGGTATTCTATGGCGAATGCCAATCGAGCTGCATGCTGCTGGGCAGTGAGCTCAGGGCCCATTAGAGGACATGGGGCCCTTGGGTCACCCTCATGAAGTCTTTCTGGTTGTTTGGTCAGAGACATTCACACCAGTGGCCTGCTGGAGGTCATTTTGTAGGGCTCTGGCAGTGCTCATCCTGTTCCTCCTTGCCCAAAGGAGCAGATACTGGTCCTGCTGATGGGTTATGGACCTTCTATGGCCCTCTCCAGCTCTCCTAGAGTAACTGCTTGTCTCCTAGAATCTCCTCCATGCCCTTGAGACTGTGCAGGGAGACACAGCAAACCTTCTGGCAATGACACGTATTGATGTGCCATCCTGGAGAAGTTGGACTACCTGTGCAACCTCTGTAGGGTCCAGGCATCGCCTCATGCTACCAGTAGTGACACTGACTGTAGCCAAATGCAAAACTAGTGAAGAAACAGTCAGAAAAGATGAGGAGGGAAAAATGTCAGTGGCCTCCACCTGCTAAACCATTCCTGTTTTGGGGGTCATCTCATTGTTGCCCCTGTAGTGCATCTGTTATTAATTTCATTAACACCACAGCAGCTGAAACTGATTAACAACCCCCTCTGCTACTTAACAGACCAGATTAATATCCCATAAGTTTCATTGACTTTATGCTATACTCTGATTAAAAAGTGTTCCTTTAATTCTTTTGAGCAGTATATATATATATATAACAATTCATAGAAATTAATCTAGATAAATATTCTTTTCAGCAATGACAGTAAGGTTATTCCTGTTATTAAATAATACAACAGAGTAAGTTAAATGTAAATAAAATATTTTACAAAATTCTGACACATATTTGCACATATTTGTTTGCTTGATATAATCTACTCATGCTTTTACTTTGCCGCTTAAGCTGTTGAAATATGTTTGTTTTTGAGGAGTGTGTGTCTATGATCTTAAAGGAATACTTACCCAAAATAATTTTTTTTAATATGTTACTTACCCCATGTAGCTTTTAATGTTGACTGGGGGGGGAAAAAAATGAATCTTATGTTTCAAATTGAATGGTCATAATGCTTCTGATAGAGCGATAGAGTAGACCGAGTCGATGGTGACCAAAGCAGGACAACAGCAAACCTTTATGGTGACCAATGCAGAACAACAGCAAACATATCACAAACATCCATAAAAAAATCTCCTATTAGTCATGCTGCATAATTTACGTGTTAAGTCATCCAATCATATGCTTGCAGTGTGACAACGCATATATTTTTTGCTAAAATATCATTAATTAACTCCAGATTTAAAGTAGTGTTGCGTTGCATACTGGCACTGAAAAATCCAATTTTTTAAATAATATAGTACCAGTAGTTTGATTCTTTCAGTGCTGGAAGTAAATGATAGGTTTAAAAGACCTTATGCTCTTTCTTTTACACGCTGGGGGCTTCACAGGACACACACACACACAGCCTGGCACAGGAAGGTGCACATTTATGCATCTCAACAGAGAAACACATAATTCTGTGGTGCATACTTTGTTGGTTATCCATTATTTCCAGCACTAGTCTACAAACAGTAAGACCCTACACAAAGAATTGCATTTTTGAATTGAAGACCCACCACTCCCCCTCATTCATTGGTCAAGAGGCCTGTCTTAGATTTAAAAGCACAATACTGTGTATAGGAGCATTAATTTGCTGTACATAGTTAATCTTTACTAGAATTTGACTTCACAAGACAAGTTAGTTACAGCTTATCCTTTTTAGGTACTGTTGTGGTCCATGGCCGGCTTTTTATCCTGGCCAAGACCCCCAGACCGTCAGAGGTAGCCATCCCTACAACATGGAGATGCCTCAGATTCCAGCAGAGCATCATGGACTATGGAATTCTACTGTAAAGCCCTGTTGGATAACATCAGGACCACCAGGGGTCGCTCCAGGGAGAACCAGGGACTGCTATTTGCCCTACGCCCCGGAAGTACGTCCGAGTCACATGGACGGGGTGTTACATACTTTCGGGGTGAAGAAAATTACTTTTTATCTGACCCGAAAGTGATAAGGAATCATGGACTGCAGGATGAGAAACACTTCCGGGTCAGGGACTATATAAGAACTTTGGGAATTCCCAGACAACGAGCTGAGCTGGGTGGTAGGAGGGCAATGCGTCTGGAAGTCGGAGGAGTGTTTATTGGAGTAATGTGTTTGATTAATGAGTATTGTGGAAGAGAGGGTGCTTGGTGCATGTAATTATTATAATAAAAATAATAATTATTGGACTTTTACCTGCCGTGGTACCTGAGGGTTCAAGGGAGCTGTAGCGCCCCCCATTGTCACACTGTATATCACGAGAAAGATGGCAGATTAACTTTGTATTTTTTATTATTTTTAATTAGTTTCAACCAAAGGTTTTTTCTTTATTTAACTTTTATTTTATTGAACTTCTGAAGGCATCTGCCAGTGATACTGTGGTAACACCAGTTGAGGACATATTTTAAATCATTTTCTCAAAATCAATTAGGCACCCGTCCCTAAATCATGGCTTGTGCACTGCCTATGTGGAATTTTCACTTTTCCACCTATTTTTATTTTTCTCTGGATTCTTCTCCAGAATCCTATAGAAATACAGGTAGTCCCCAAGTTATGGACATCTAACCTAGGATTTACGAACGGGGCTGCAGCTGCGATGCATGCGCCTCAGTAACTGCCGCTCCGTCATCTTTGGCCTGGGGATGCTGCAAGTGGTGGCTGGATAGAGGCTGGAGGTGGCCGATTTTGCTGCTCGTGCAATATAGTGTCCCTCGGGCGGCTCCCGGCGGCAAGCGTTAACCCGTGGTCCATAGTCACCGGGGCCACATCTATCGCTCGTGTGCAGGGCGGTTCGCTGCCCGTCCACCATGCTGCTGCAGCTACTGCTCCTGACTGGACGCAGGCTGGATGGAATGGAGGCGGGCGTTTCACTGCCCGTCCACCACTCATGGCTGCCACGTTCGCTCTAAGTGGGTGGCTGGCTGCAAGCAGTGACCCGGTTGTGGGTGAACGGGGCAGTGGGGGGTAGCATTGTAGTGTCCCTGGGTGGCTGCCTGTTGAAAGGGGTCAGTGGTGGGCGATTCACTACCCGCCTTTGGCCGCACCGTGTTCGATCTCGGTAGGCACCCTTGACCCTCTGCAGTTTGCATACCAGAAGAAGGTGGGAGTGATGATGCCATCATCTATATGCTACACGGATCCCTCTCCAACTTGGACAGAGGCAGTGGTGCTGTAAGAATTATGTTTCTGGACGTCTCTAGCGCCTTCAACACCATCCATCCTCTGCTCCTTAGAGACACACTGACAGAGATGGGAGTAGATACATACCTGGTGGCATGGATCGTGGACTATCTTACAGAGAGACCTCAGTATGTGTGTCTCGGGAACTGCAGGTCTGACATTGTGGTCCGAACACAGGAACGCTGCAAGGAACTGTACTTTCTCTGGTCCTGTTCAGCTTATATACATCGGACTTTCAATACAACTCGGATTCCTGCTACATGCAAAAGTTCACTGATGGGAGGAGTATAGGAACCTAATCAGGGACTTTGCTAAATGGTGCGACTCAAACCACTTACACCTGAACACCAGCAAAACCAAGGAGCTGGTGATGGATTTTAGGAGACCCAGGCCCCTCCTGGACCCCGTGATTATCAGAGGCAACTGTGTGCAGAGGGTACAGACCTATAAATACCTGGGAGTGCAGCTGGATGATAAATTGGACTGGACTACCAATACTGATGCTCTGTGCAAGAGAGGACAGAGCTGACTATACTTCCTTAGAAGACTGCTGTCCTTCACCATCTGCAATAAGATGCTGCGGATGTTCTATCAGACAGTTGTGGCGAGTGCCCTCTCCTGTGCGGTGATGTGCTTAGGGAGGCAGCATAAAGAAGGAGACCTCATGCCTGTACAAACTGGTGAGGAAGTCAGGCTCTATTGTAGGCATGGAGCTGGACAGTTTGACATCCTTGGCAGAGCGACGGATGCTGAGCAGGCTCCTGTCAATTATGGAGAATCCACTGCATCCACTGAATGGTATCATCTCCAGACAGAGAAGCAGCTTCAGCGACAGACTGCTGTCACTGTCCTGCTTCACTGACAGACTGAGGAGATCGTTCTTTCCTCACAGTATGCGATTCCAGTCAAAGGGGTAAACGTTAACATTATACAAAGTTATTGTCTGTTTTACCTGCATTTTTTATCACTCTTTAATTTAGTACTAGGCTCACCCGCCTTTTAAGGCGACCGACTTTTATCCTCAATTTGTATGCGCTCCATGTGTACATCAGGCATGTAAGTGTAGGGAATGAGAACATTAAAGTGCCCATTTATAACATCTCCCGAAAACCTAAGTTTTTTTTTATCCCCTCGAGTGCCTGTCCAAAGTCGTACAATGTCAGCCCAAATCTGTACCGCTAAAGATGGAGTTTCATGCACTAAATAAGCTATAGATGAGAATAAGCAAGCACCATCTCCCCTGCATTTGTACTCCATAAACATTAATTATTTCCAGAGACATAATTCTGTCTATTTTTCCAGCGCATCGCGCACAAAAGCAAGGGAACGATGGGAGCACCAGAACTCAGCTCACATCCCGTCGCTTTGTAGCCGCAAGTAGTAAATCTGTGATAAGCGGAATACCACTACGCTTTGCACTCATGGGACGGAAGGACAATCCCGACCGCTTTTATATAGTAGATTGTTTATTATCAGTATGCTGCTGCTAGAGTATGTGAATTTCCCCTTGGGATTAATAAAGTATCTATCTATTTATGTATCTATCTATGCGCTTTCTTTGGCCTTCATTTTTTTCATCTTAGTATAATGAAATTTTAAAAGACATATTTAATTAAGATGTGGCATTAAATGACCTATGTAGTTCTAATTACATACTTTTTAAACGTTTCTGTATTTAACTAAGATCTAGAATATTGAAGCAATCCATGACTTTTTTATTAGATTCTTTAGTCAACAAGTTTTCCATCAACCTGCATTTTATTGTAATATTGTCTGATGCACTGACATTTATTCCTGATCTAATCAATCCTATTTTCATATTTCATAGCATTTATTATGAATTTTAAAAATTATGCTATTCACTCTTTATGATATTTTCTGTGATTTTAAATAGTATTTTTCCCTGTATTGAAAATAAATATTTATGTGTGCATACTAGGGATGCAACTATAATGATACTGGTATCAGATTTTGGTCCATACAGTGCTCATGTACTTGTACACATGCTTGTAAAAATGCACCGATGCCTATAACCAATACTATCAATGTACATTTTATGAACGTTAAGGAGCACAAAAAAAAAGGAGATTATATTCTTAAAGAAACCAGAAACAAGCTTACAGCTGAACATGTACAGATGCTCCTGTTCATCAAAAAATCTACCAATTACTTTTCCAACAGAGTCATAGACCTGTCCAATGGCAGGTGTTCTTTAATGACTTATGACCTGTATACCTTTACGTTACTGAGCTAGCCATTTTAAAAAATGAGATACCAGTAAGAGAAATGTTCTTGTTATTTTTAGCCAAATTCTTGTGTTGTGCTATTGCTTCCCATGTTGAAACACTTGAAACATTGCTGATTTGGTTTGCATACATTATTTATATGTGATGTTTTTTTTTTTGTGAAATTTGATCCATTTTAAAAATGGTGTTGTAATCAAATCTATGTAATACAGTAGACCCCCGCAAAGTCACGGTTCAGAGTTCACGGCCTCAGTTGTTTGTGGATTTTTCCTTAGAACTTTACTAATAATTGTTAGTGTTTATGGCTTTTTTCTTGGCAATACTGTACCGTAGAGAGAACAGGAAGCAACCATAGAGGAAAACGCGGCTTGGGATGGTGAAAGTAGCCAATCCGAGAGCATTGATTTCTCCATGCTGCTGATTGACTGCTGCCCTGTGACACATCTCCAGCTGAGTATTCTTGTGTTTTCCGTTTTGTTCTTCTTAAAGCCCCAACATCCTGCTGACATGCCCTGCACTTTCTAAGGCTTCTGGCAATGAGCCTAAGCGCAAGAAGAAGTTTAAGACACTCCAGGAGATGGATGAACTATAGTTGTGCTTGAAAGTTTATTAAACCTTTAGAATTTTCTATATTTCTGCATAAATATGACCTAAAACATCATCAGATTTTCACTCAAGTCCTAAAAGTTCATAAAGAGAAACCAGTTAAACAAATGAGACAAAAATATTATGCTTGGTCATTTATTTATTGAGGAAAATGATCGAATATTACATATTTGTGAGTGGCAAAAGTATGTGAACCTCTAGGATTAGCAGTTAGTTTGAAGGTGAAATTAGAGTCAGGTGTTTTCAATCAATGGGTTGACAATCAGGTGTGAGTAGGCACCCTCTGTTATTTAAAGAACAGGATCTATCAAAGTCTGCTCTTCACAACACATCTTTGTGGAAGTGTATCATGGCACGAACAAAGGAGATTTCAGAGGACCTTAGAAAAAGAGTTGTTGATGCTCATCATGCTGGAAAAGGTTACAAAACCATCTCTAAAGAGTTTGAACTCCACCCATCCACTGTCAAAGAGATTGTGTACAAATGGAGGAAATTCAAGGCCATTGTTACCCTCCCAAGGAGTGGTCGACCAACAAAGATCACTCCAAGAGCAAGGCGTGTAATAGTCAGCGAGGTCACAAAGGACCCCAGGGTAACTTCTAAGCAACTGAAGGCCTATCTCACATTGGCTAATATTCATGTTCATGATTCCAACATCAGGAAACCGCTGAACAACAATGGTGTGCATGGTAACAACAATGGTGTGCATGGTAGGGTTTCTAGGAGAAAGCCACTGCTCTCCAAAAAATACATTGCTGCTCGTCTGCAGTTTGCTAAAGATCACGTGGACAAACCAGAAGGCTATTGGAAGAATGTTTTGTGGACGGATGAGACCAAAATAGAACTTTTTGGTTTAAATGAAAAGTGTTAGGTTTGGAGAAAGGAAAACACTGCATTCCAGCATACGAACATTATCCCATCTGTGAAACATGGTGGTGGTACTATCATGGTTTGGGCCTGTTTTGCTGCATCTAATACCATGACGGCTTGCCTACACTGATGAAACAGTGAATTCTAAATTATATCAGAGAATTAAAAATGAAAATGTCAGGACATCTGTCCATGAACTGAATCTCAAGAGAAGATGGGTCATGCAGCAAGACAATGACCTTAAGCACACAAGTCGTTTTACCAAAGAATGGCTAAAGAAGAATAAAGTTAATGTTTTGGAATGGCCAAGTCAAAGACCTGACCTTAATACAATCGAAATTTTGTGGAAGGACCTGAAGTGAGCAGTTAATGTGAGGAAACCCAGCAACATCCCAGTAGGACGCCATTATGGCATCAACAGAAGCACTGTATGTTACATAAAGAATAACGAGGCAGTGATCAGGAGTACCGTATCAGTAAGTTTCTGTGATACAACCACAGCAAATTCCCATCACAGTGTTCCTCAAACCTATGAAGAAAAGCCAGCATGAAACCCCACCAGAAGAAGACATGTCCGAAGATACAACTCCTCCTGAAGCGCCTGAAGAAAAGGCGCCACCTGAGGAGCTGTAAATCCTCTGCATCGTACTGCACAGCTAATTCATCATCATCATCAATATCATTCATTATTGGTGAGTACCTGTACATTTTACTGTATTTTTATTAAATTAAATTATTACGTGTTTACCCTACTAATAAAGAAAACGACAGCGCATACCAAAGCAAATGTGCTTGCCTGAATTATAGTACATAGAGCGGTAACATCGGTATTTTACATTCTAGCACTGTGGGAGACATAGCAGTGCAGTACTGTACAGTATGCGGGTTTACCTTTACATTTTTTATTTATTTTTTTAGGTAATGTATTAAGCTGAGTTTGTAATGAAATTAAAGTGCTTTGGGGGCATATTTAGGGTTTAAACTATAAAAATAGGCCCCAAATATGGGTTTTAGATACCTGTATATATTTGTCAATACAACTCTACATTTTCTGAACCTGTTTGTTTATGTTTGTTGTCCATTATAATTTTGTAAATTGCATCAGAAACTAAAGTAAATGTACCTAGGGTTATTGTTGAAACTCTACTTAAATTATTTTTGTGTATGTTTGTTTAGACCCTTAACACACTTCTTCAACTTTGTAGAATGCTGACACATCTGACAAGCTATCATAGTAATAATTTTATTTCACAATAGTAATATAATGAAGGACGTTTTAACCCCTGTTGTACTCAATGGTTCTGCATGCAAAAGCAATGTAGATTTTGAACCCCATAGAATGAAATTTGATGATACAGTGTCACAATTTGTTTTTATTGTATTTTGTTTATTTTAGTAGCTGTAGAATTAGTAGTAACTGATCACAAGTCTGTCTTAATTTTTTCCAGAAAGTGATGATTCCAAATTGGCCTAATTGTGAGTGTGGGTTTGTGCATGCATGGGACCTGCAATGGACTGTTGTCATGTCCAGGGCTGGTTTTTACTGTCTTGTGCCCACTGCTGCCATAATCCGTTCTCAACCTTCAGTAACTGTAACTTACAGGAAGAGAGTTGGAGAATATATTACGTTATGATTGTCTTGTAGGCTACATGAAATATTCTCCTTAGAGATTACTTATTTTTGTTTCTTTCTCATAAATGTAGATTTATACTTTAATTTTAGACTTCAGACTGAAATTAGGTTTAGCTATTAATCATTTACTGTAAAGCTCATCCACATTATTAACTCTGCTTGTTTACTAGTATTTGCTTTGCCTCATCAGGCCATAAGAATGCAGCATTGTAGGCGTGTACTGAAGCAAAATAAAATTCTTTTAGATAATGAAAGATTTAGCCTCCACAAAATTTACATTTCTCAGAGAAAATATTTGACAAGTGAATCTGTACTGAGAAAAAACTGCTTTGTATTTGTGTTTGTACTGGAGCAGCCTGGCACCCCATCTAGGATGTCATACCATCTTCCCTTTGCAACTCATGAAGCTCTGGATACTACAAACCTCTGAATCAATACATTTAAAGAGATGGATGTGTCTCAGCAGTACATTTTGGCTCTGCTGGGCAGTTTTAGCTCACAGCTGAAAAGGCAGTGTGTGGTTTGTTTAAATTATTATTTATGAAGATGTGGTCAACTAAACTGGCCAGTATATATCTGTTTTGTCATGTTTATTTTATATAGTTATTTGAATGAGGTATGAGTATGGTCTCCAAGATGAGATAAATTAAAGCAGAGAGCAATCTTATTGAAGCTTGTTAAAATGAAAGTGTAGTTACGAATTTAGTAAAGTTTATTGATGCTTAAAGGAACAAAGAAGTAACCATTGTCATATAATTTTAAGAAAGCATTTTTTTTTTTTAAGCATAGCATTAAAGCAGTTCAGACTAATAGTATGTACAGTAATTGTTAGGAAAATATGTATTTTAAATGACAAAATTCCATTTGAATTTTGTGCTGTCATAGGGAAAGGTGGTATATAAATGTATTGCTATTATCATTAATTTTTTTTTTTCTGTTAGCTAATTGTTATACAGTACTTGCTATGAATCTGTGGTCTAGTGACCACCTTCATTTCTCACAGATGACAAAAGGTTGTATGTGTGCTGGTTATATGACTATGTACATGGGGGAAATTAATTTCTTAGTGTAGACTTTTGAAATAAACTACACCACTGTATCTGCACTCATATAAAGTGTAGCTATACAGGGGTTAGTACTTCAAAAATAGCTACTGTCTGAAAATGGATTTTCTAGAACAGCTATAACCACATTTTCATAATTAACTACCAAAAAAAATACTATAAACATAATATGTTCAGTTTTTGTGTGGCAAAACTGATTAAAAAAAATAAAAATGTAAACTAACAGAATCAATTTAACCAGAATACCTGGGTTGTTTCTGTCTAGTACTTCAAGAAAGGAGTTGTTATCTGTTGGCATTTTTTGATGCCAGCTGTTTACTGGTATGCATGCCAGCATTTACTATGACTCACTTGTATGCCTATGAGTCACTAGTTCTCCTTATGTTCAGACGTTTTAGTATGAAATAATATCTAAAATCACACGAGACTAAAATCAAGTTGATTCAAGGTGTTCTGTTTTAAGGACACACTATACACTCAGTGTAATGGGTCTGCTGACTTTGTTTGTCAGATTTTGTATTTAGTAGTAACATTGCTAAAATAAATTAGTAACAAAGTGCTAAATGCTAAATAACCAAAATATTAAATTTATTTTTCTTTTTTTTAACATGTGGTTCATTCTGGTAAAAGAAAAGTACACTGATAGTGCCCATCTCCACTTCATGACTTTTGTACTATTTAAAAATGATGTTTAAAAACCTTTTAGTGTATCTACACTTTATTGCAAGTGATAATTTTTATATAGAAAAATTGTAACAGTATTTGGGAGGATATACAGTACACTTTTTTCACATTTTGTTTTGTTACAGCCTTATTCCAAAATGGATTAAATTAATTTTTTTTCCTCAGAATTCTACACGCAACACCCCATAATGACAATGTGGAAAAAGTTTACTTGAGGTTTTTGCAAATTTATTAAAAATAAATTCACAGCCTTTGCCATGAAGCTCAAAATTGAGCTCAGGTGCATCCTGTTTCCCCTGATCATCCTTGAGATGTTTCTGCAGCTTAACTGGAATCCACCTGTGGTAAATTCAATTGATTGAACATGATTTGGAAAGGCACACACCTGTCTATATAAGGTCCCACAGTTGGCAATTCATGTCAGAGCACAAACCAAGCATGAAGTCAAAGGAATTGTCTGTAGACCTCCGAGACAGGATTGTCTCGAGGCACAAATCTGTGGAAGGTTACAGAAAAATTTCTGCTGCTTTGAAGGTCCCAATGAGCACAGTGGCCTCCATCATCCGTAAGTGGAAGAAGTTCTAACCCACCAGGACTCTTCCTAGAGCTGGCCGGCCATCTAAACTGAGTGATTGGGGAAGAAGGACCTTAGTCGGGGAGGTGACCAAGAACCCAATGGTCACTCTGTCAGAGCTCCAGAGGTCCTCTGTGGAGAGAGGAGAACCTTCCAGAAGGACAACCATCTCTGCAGCAATCCACCAATCAGGCCTGTATGGTAGAGTGGCCAGATGGAAGCCACTCCTTAGTAAAAGGCACATGGCAGCCCACCTGGAGTTTGCCAAAAGACACCTGAAGGACTCTCAGACCATGAGAAACAAAATTCTCTGGTCTGATGAGACAAAGATTGAACTCATTGGTGTGAATGCCAGGCGTCACATTTGGAGGAAACCAGGCAGCGCTTATCACCAGGCCAATACCATCAGTACAGTGAAGCATGGTGGTGGCAGCATCATGCTGTGGGGATGTTTTTCAGCGGCGGGAACTGGGAGATTAGTCAGGATAAAGGGAAATCCTGGATGAAAACCTGCTCCAGAGCGCTCTTTACTTCAGACTGGGACGACGGTTCATCTTTCAGCAGGACAACGACCCTAAGCACACAACCAAGATATCAAAGGAGTGGCTTCAGGACAACTCTGTGAATGTCCTTGAGTGGCCCAGCCAGAGCCCAGACTTGAATCCTATTCTCTCCTGGAGAGATCTTAAAATGGCTGTGCACCAACGCTTCCCATCCAACCTGATGGAGCTTGAGAGGTGCTGCAAAGAGGAATGGGCAAAACTGGCCAAGGATAGGTGTGCCAAGCTTGTGGCATCATATTCAAAAAGACTTGGGGCTGTAATTTCTGCCAAAGGTGCATCGACAAAGTATTGAACAAAGCTTGTGAATACTTATGTACATGTACTATACTTTCTCAGTTATTTTATTTTTAATAAAATTGCAAAAACCTCAGGTAAACTTTTTTCACTTTGTCATTATGGGATGTTGTGTGTAGAATTCTGAGAAAAAAAAAGAATTTAATCCATTTTGGAATAAGGCTGTAACAAAACAAAATGTGAAAAAAGTGATGCGCTGTGAATACTTTCCGGATGCACTGTAAGTTACCTGTATAATAGTATGTATGTGCATGATGCATAGAAAATAAAACACTTTCTTTTTCATGTATTCTCCAGATAAGTAACAAATGACAAAATATTGTAAGGGCAATTAGTATTTTTCAGATGTATGTTTTTAATACATTCCTATAAAGTATCTTAGTTCATATCTTACTATATAGAATTTTGTGGTCAAAATACAAAAATGTATTTTTAATCCTGTACTCGGTTCTTTCTGAGCAATATTCTTGAGACTTGGGAACTGCAGTCAGCAATTTGTACGTGAATGTCTGTGCAGTCAGTGATAATAATGACTTAATCGCAGAGTATCTGGATTGCTTGGAAAACAGTTATGTATACAGGGTGGGGAGGAGAAAAGCTATTTTGAATTGCTTTCCTTATTTCCTTAATGGTATTTCTTAAACATCAACTAGCCAATCTCCAGCTGCTCATCTATTCTTGGGGTATGTCCATCTGTTTGTAAATCAAGTTCATTTTCTTCAGGGAAGTGAAGGTCTAAGTCTATACCTGTAACATCATCCAGGATTGGTTGTATCCTCATACATGAATTGCCAGTCCATTAGAAGACTCATTCACATCTACGTTCATCCTTACTCATACTGGGTAAGCTGAAAATCAACCTTACAAGGGCTGCTTTCTCATTTGCTCATACAAATACAGACAGACATGCTTCAAGTTTAAAATTAAGATGGGTATAGTGCAGAAGTTTCTTAAAGAAACTTCTGTAAAATAAGTAACGACAATGTATGCTGTAGATGTCACTACAGTTAAAGTAACCTTATATAATTTCGCTGGTGCACACAAAAGGCCAAATCATTTTTGTAGTTTGCTAAATACATTTTCTGGTTGTATTGAAATGTCTAATGGACACAGCAAAGGATATGCAACAAATAGCTGACATAAAATTATGAAAAATCTTTTCCCCCCCCCACACGCATTGCATCTTCACATGTTCCTGCAGGCCAAGAGTGCATTATATAAGGAATTGATAGGGGTGTGATAGAGTTTTAAGACAAATGTTTACCTGTACCAGGAATATTAGAAGGAAGGAAACTTAAGTATGGTGGAGTCAAAAACAGTTAGACCTGACCAAGGCTTGACATTAACATTTGCCAGGTTGACATTAGCAGGCATGTTTAGACAAATGGCAACTGTTTATTTACTTTATTGATGTGATGTTTTTTCGCCAGTGGATCAGAAATGTGGTGTTTGCTCATTATGCATAATTGGCAGGCTGGCATGTAACTTGTTGGTAAAGCAAATTAAAAATAGTGTAACTACTCCGTGCAAGGGTTTTTGAGTGTATGAGATTGTTGTCCACATAACAGAAATGTTTAAGTCCCTTTAGCTGTGCAGTGATGTCCCTGTTTTGTAATTGGATGTTTACAGTAAAAATGCAGCCAGGAGAATGAAGAAATATATCAGCTGCATGGAACTACTTTAAAGCAGTATTTCTCAACTGCAGTAAACTTTAGGGGTGCCGTAAGATAATGATAAAATAGCAGCAAAATAATTAAATCAATAAAGATCCCTCCCTGGGATCTTTGTAAAGCTGTCGGCATCATCAATATTAAAAACATATTATACACAGTCCTCAATGACTATTAGGTATCTCAACATACCTCTTTACAGTCCATTTCATATATTGATTTTATCTGTGTATTGGTTAGTTGGATTACATTTATAACTGGCTTTAAAATATTAATTTTCTATGTCATGTCCAGATAGAACTCTGATGGCCCGCCCATATATGCACAGCAATTCGGGCTTTAGCAGTCGCTTGCGCTCATCTGTGCAGTACAGTGCATTGCAGTTACTAACTAACGAGAAATGGGCTACTCGTAAAGACTAAAGAGGAAAAAGTGAAATAAGGTGACACACCACTCTGCCATAAAGAACTTAGTGTTTTAGCCTGGTGGAAAAGACTTCAGTCTCATGAAGGACTGGGTTGTCTTCACATACACTGCTAACTGCATGGCACTCATTTTATAAAGCTGTATTGGTTCAGGACTGGCTTACGTGACTGCTAAAACCACCATACGTGATGCTTTTGTCTTTTCTGCTGACTTGATTGTTGTATATGTGGAGAAAACACATTTCAGTTTCCATTCATATTAAATGTGGCTATTACTGACTGATGGAAAGGCTACAGCATTGAATCTAGATTATGCTTATTTAAAAAATTTTTAATCCCAGTGTGTAGTGAGTAGCATTTGTTGTTATCAAAAATATTTGTTGCAAAATTTTATGAATTTTGTTAATTACTGTTATAATGTATCCCTAAAAATGCCTTCTTGTTGTGTTATGATTAAGAAATTAAGTCACTAATAAAAATAAGTTTTGTTTAAAGAATAAGACTATTTTTCAAGTTGAAGTTTATTCTTCAAAGTTATGATATACAGTATATTAATTTACTACATGAAATTGCATTCTAAAATGAAGCAATTTTATATATTTTAAACAGCCGCTAGTTTGCTGTTAAGTTTTGTAATGGCACTGAGTTCCCAATGTGACTTGAATAATACCAAACTTATCCTTTTGTCTAACTGTAAAAAATTAATAAACAAATTAGAATAGGTTTCTGAAACTATTGAGTAGTAAAAATTAGTTTAAGTGCTACATTTAAACAATTATATCTTTAGTAGGAATGTGAATAAAAAATGTTGAAATGTTTAGCGGATTTGTAGATTAAAACTGTTTTAGGCTGGTGGCTTGCAGAGTGGTGTGTTGTTTAACCTTTAAATTTTTGTAGAAGATTGTGTGAATTTCTACAACATTATGTTTAAAACTGGAAGTGTTTGTGATCTTACAGTTTTCTTTCTGTTTGTTCTTACAAATACAGTGACAGAGGTCATGGCTCTCCAACTTCCAAGAGTCCAAAAGTATTTCTCATGTTTTGCTAGCCACAGTATTGTAATTTTCTATTGTAGAATAATTTGAATCTACAGTAACATATTCTATTGACTTAATTTGAGCACAATCAACACCTCTACTTTCCAGGTCCTGATGTCACTGCTGTCTTTAATGCTTTTTTATGGTGTGCTAAAGTGTCCCTCCATTTCAGGGTATGTATAAGCCTTCAGCAGAGGAGATGTTTTTGTCCTTTCCAAAATTATGTGCAGAGTCAGTGCAGGACGCTATGTCAGCATTCTTTTCTAATGGCACTTTAGAACAGTATTGATCATAATGAAACTACTTTAGTGAAGAAAAATGCTTTGCTGTTAAGTGGTTTGGGGGTGGGGAGGGGGATTAGTGATTTAGGGAAAAGCATATTAAGAAATTTGTTTCATTTCACAAGATTGGTTTAGGTATGTTTAGGTATGTCACATTTTACCAAATGGTTCCCTTTACTTACACTTCATGAAGTTTTATACATTCACATTTTTTATGAGATTAATTCTCATATTCAGTAAGCAAAGCTGGCAATTGGGGGCTATGTATTCTTTTTCCCTGTAGGTGAAATTTGAAGTGACAAATATTTATAAACTTGAAATATGGAATAGGTGGCAGAGCCTCCGTGTCCTACTATAAGCCATTCCAGATGCACAGTGTGGTCCATGTGACTTGCCAGTGCTCAACAGAATGCACAAAAATATGCTGCAAATTAAATCTACCAACTCTTGTGCTTCTGTATTTTGACAGTAAGTTGAATATTCCCTGAAAATGTCTAAGCATATGGATTCGTTTTGCCCAATGTTTACTAAATTTGTTGGATTTTAACATCCCTAGTCATGTCTGTACTCTTTGAGGAAAACCAGGATCAGATTGAAACAGATATTTAAACTGACTTGATATTGTCTGAAGAGCCAAAAGTGCATTAAACATCACATGAATAATAAATAGGAGCTTGGTCAAACGACTGGCTTCATTAATTCATAATTTATAAAAAGCACTTGTATATTTTATTTTCAAGTATTTGAAATGAAATGTATCATCTATCAGATAATTAAGAAACAATATTTTATGAATTTAAATTTCTCGTTCTTGCATTGATAAATCTACTGTGGATTGCCTGTAAATATGTCAAAGGAATTGACATCTGCATGTTGGGAGCACTTGCTGATATACTACACAACGAACCACCAGGACTGCATCTACAGACCTTCAGAAAAACACTTTATTAAATACTAGCCAACCCGCGGCGTACCATATGCCGCATAATCAGGCCGGTTTTTTAATGATTTTTAAGCACAGGGAGAAAATTAACATTTGAAAAATCGGTAATGTAAGAAATCAGCAAGAAAAGCAATATTGTAACAATGCATGGAACGAACCAACACACAGTCGTCCGTGACTGAAAACTGGCGGACCGCCATCGCTCATGTGCCCACCTCCAACTCGTCACATGAGTCGTTGTCGTCTTTGCACAATCCAGATGCACCTGTGACTCATGTGGACTTTCCGTGTTCCTGCAGGAGCAACTAAGAAGACGCACGTTTTTCGCGGATGCGAATTGCTGTATGTAGCGTGTAAAACAGTTTGCTACGGTGCATGCGGTCATGCGTCGTAACCGAAAACTCGGTTTTTAAAGACTGCTTACATCATTGTGTTTTAACCTCAGTTGTAAAGGATTGTTTGAAGGATCCCATAAGATACCCCTAGCAAACCGTTTTACACGCTGCATATGGCGATTCACCTCCGCGAGAAACATGCCACTATGAACAGTTAACATGGCTCGGAGGTGCAAGGAGTTGGTGGGCGTGGCTCCTTCCTGTGTGCGCCATAGGTGTCTTACTTGTCCAATTGTATCCGGCCGTTCAGTGAATCCACGCCCCTTCCGGAATGCTTTCCATTGTTGTCTTGCCTTAGTGAATTATATATATATATAGATTTTTCTGCTTCAGACTTAAAGCAGCACTGTCTACAACTCTCTGTTATACTGTAGATATCTTTGGACCCTCTGTTGGTTTATAATGCAGATTATAATATATATCCCGCTCCATTGCCAACTGGCCATATTTCTACAACTCCATTGATATTATATTTATGTCAAAATCTGTTCATGTTAATCAATTTGAATTTGTTCTGCTTTGTTGTCTGTTTGTCTTAACGTATTTTTGTTTGTATATATCACGTTAATGTGTAAATTTTATAATCTGTAGTTTACTTGTAAATTTGGTAAAACAATCTGGTTTGAAACACATCTAATGAACAATGGAATTGTTTTCAGCTACAGTTTAGTTAAATTTCCCTCAGCCTTTCCCGAGTTAACTAAAGTACAAATGTAGGCCAGTGTCTCCCTGAAGAACACCGTGCAAACTGTCAATGAGGAACTCGGTCTAATTGAAGTACATTGGTATGTTGCTTTTGAGGAGATGTGCACTGACAACAGTCTTAATCAGAATGCTGCCATAGGAAAGGAAGGAAGTAATGGTTATTGGTTACAAAAATTTAAGACAACACAAGTTTGAACAGAAGACAGGAATGGATATTGTGGTGTTGTCTATTGTTTGTAGAGTAGTATGGGAAGCGGGCAAAATATTGTGAATGTGAATTAACTAATAAAAATGAGATATCATAATAATTCATAAGATATACTGTATACTTAAGCGTCACAGTTTAATCTCCTTTAATACTGACTGCTTCACTTAAGGGACTTCTCCCTTTCTGTATCATATTTGACTTCAGTACTGACTTCACACAGTATTTATGGTCTTAATTGCCAGTTGTACTGCTTGTGTCTTCTAAATCAAAGCTAAATGAGCACTATGTAGATAAGAGGAGCTATAATTATAAGTCAAATGATTTTTTCTCAAAAAAAGTGGAATACTGATATTTTTGTTTTACGATACACATAGCTTTTAAGGACAGTAAGGATTTTGGGGTAGTCGGCACAGTGCTGCTTTTTTTGTAAATTTTATCAAATTTAAAGTCTTGTAGTGTTAGTGAATTATATACATCATATTCACTTACTATTAAACTGCAGTTGAAAATAATGAACTAAGAACTACTATACCTTTATAAATTTAAAGATCTTTAAATGTAAGATAGTCAATTATATTGATAACGTTGATAAGAATTGAGATTCTAGTCTTATTTTTAACTGGGTAATAATGTATTTTTGAATTAGTCATTTGTGTGAATCTCCCACCAGAGCTGGCATGATCAGGGAATGAAAGAAATGCTTTGTATTCATTGTTTTTGCATGCTAAGCATATAGACAACAACTCCAACTTGCTGATCTTGCATTGAACAGATGCTATTCTTCCTACTTTTTTTTTTTTATAAGAAATTTGTCTTTAAATGCTACATTTTTAAATTGTAGAATCAGTACCAGAGCTTGATTTTTAACACAAAAGGTTTTTGCTATACTGAAGAACTAATGGAGTGAACACTTGGCTTGGACCTAGCAAATCTGTTCTAGTCATTTCTATAAAATGCATCAGACAAATATGAAAATGAACAGAAAATGTTTTGTGCAGTTAGCATCACATATTACAGAGATTCAATTAACAAAAGTAGTTCATCAGTAAAATCTGATTCCCACCTATTGAACTAGATTGACATTTTTAAAACTAAAGCACATATAATACACCTTTAAGGCATTTCACATTCATAGTCCATGTGCTCTGTGCCATATTAAAAGATGATTAATTGCTTTATTTCAGTGTTTAGTTAGTTTTATTGCATTTTAAACAGAAAACCTTCATACAACACCCCATGGATGTGTCATTGACGTCTTTCTTTATGCAGAAACACTTTTTTTCCAGCAAAAAATCATCATGGATGCTCAGCAACAACTGCATTTGTACACTGCTGGATTTGCAATAACTATATGGTTTTTTTACCAAAAACAGCTCTGTGGGCAGAATACTTATAAATTATGTGCTACTGTGCATGCTGCAGCAGGGACAAGCTCTGCATACAATGATGTGTTTCAGTTTCATTTAGTTATATACAGTGGGATGCAAACGTTTGGGCAACCTTGTTAATAGTCATTATTTTCCTGTATAAATCGTTGGTTGTTACGATAAAAAATGTCAGTTAAATATATCATATAGGAGACACACACAGTGATATTTAAGAAGTGAAATGAAGTTTATTGGATTTACAGAAAGTGTGCAATAATTGTTCAAACAAAATCAAGCAGTTGCATAAATTTAGGCACCACAAAAAAGAAATGAAATCATTATTTAGTAGATCCGAACTTTTGCAGAAATTACAGCCTCTAAACACTTCCTGTAGGTTCCAATGAGAGTCTGGATTGTGGTTGAAGGTATTTTGGACCATTCCTCTTTACAAAACATCTCTAGTTCATTCAGGTTTGATGGCTTCCGAGCATGGACAGCTCTCTTTAACTCACACCACAGATTTTCAATTATATTCAGGTCTGGGGACTGAGATGGCCATTCCAGAACGTTGTACTTGTTCCTCTGCATGAATGCCTTAGTGGATTTTGAGCAGTGTTTCGGTCGTTGTCTTGTTGAAAGATCCAGCCCGCAGCTTCAGCTTTGTCACTGATTCCTGGACATTGGTCTCCAGAATCTGCTGATACTGAGTGGAATCCATGCGTCCCTCAACTTTGACAAGATTCCCAGTCCCTGCACTGGCCACACAGCCCCACAGCATGATGGAACCACCACCATATTTTACTGTAGGTAGCAGGTGTTTTTCTTGGAATGCTGTGTTCTTTTTCCTCCATACATAACGCCCCTTGTTATGCCCAAATAACTCAATTTTAGTTTCATCAGTCCACAGCACCTTATTTCAAACTGAAGCTGGTTGTCCAAATGTGCTTGAGCATACCTCAAGCGGCTCTGTTTGTGCTGTGGGCAGAGAAAAGGCTTCCTCTGCATCACTCTCACATACAGCATCTCCTTGTGTAAAGTGCGCCGAATGGTTGAACGATGCACAGTGACTCCATCTGCTGCAAGATGATGTTGTAGGTCTTTGGTGCTGGTCTGTGGGTTGACTCTGACTGTTCTCACCATTTGTCGCTTCTGTCTATCCGAAATCTTTCTTGGTCTGCCACTTCAAGCCTTAACTTGAACTGAGCCTGTGGTCTTCCATTTCCTCAATATGTTCCTAACTGTGGAAACAGACAGCTTAAATCTCTGGGACAGCTTTCTGTATCCTTCCCCTAAACCATGATGGTGAACAATCTTTGTCTTCAGGTCATTTGAGAGTTGTTTTGTGACCCCCATGTTGCTACTCTTCAGAGAAAATTAAAGGAGGAGGGAAACTTACAATTGACCCCTTAAATACTCTTTCTCATTATAGGATTCACGTGTGTATGTAGGTCAGGGGTCACTGAGCTTAACAAGCCAATTTGAGTTCCAATAATTAGTTCTAAAAGTTTTGGAATCAATAAAATGACAACGGTGCCCAAATTTATGCACCTGCCTGATTTTGTTTGAACAATTATTGCACACTTTCTGTAAATCCAATAAACTTCATTTCACTTCTCAAATATCACTGTGTGTGTCTCCTATATGATATATTTAACTGACATTTTTTATCATAACAACCAACGATTTATACAGGAAAATAATGACTATTAACAAGGTGTCCCAAACTTTTGCATCCCACTGTATTTACTCTACAGTAGCCAGCTAAGTGGATGTAACCTCTATTTAGCTTATCTTAAAACACACATATACTGTCTTTACACTTGTAAATATTTGTTAATGTTCAATTTAAAGAGTTTGGTTATCATTGATGCTAAATAGTAAATATTAATGTGTCTTCAGTGTCTGCATTATGCCCAATGAGCAATTTCATTAAGATGATGCCCCACTGGTGCTATTACTCTTGCAGGGAAAAAAAATATATATATATATATATATATATATATATATATACACGCAGACACCAGATCAAAGTCCAAATAATTATTTATTATAATAATTATGTGCACAAAGCACGCTCCTCTCCACAATACTCAATAACAAACAATAAACCAATCCTCCACTCCCAGACGCTTAGCCACCCTGCCTCCCAACTCAGCTCGTTGTGTGGGAGTTCCCATAGTCCTTTTATACTCCCTGACCCGGAGGTGTTTCTGCCCAACAGTCCACAAGTGTTTATTCCTTCCGGGTCAGGGTAAATAGTCCTTTTCTTCAACCCGGAAGTCTGTCGCTATTCCTATGACGAACCACCGGGTCACAGGGCACGAAGAAGCCCTCGGTCCTCCCTGCAGCTCCCTCGTGTGGCCCCCATGGCATCCAGCAGGGCTGTGCATAAAAACCACATTGTCCATGATGCCCTGCTGGTGGTCTGGGGACCTCCATGCTGCAAGGAGGGCTCCACCTGGCGGCTTGGGGGTATTGGCTGGGATGAATGGCCGGCCATATCTTACAATATATATATATATTTTTTATCAAATTTTGACTGATAGAATGAAAAAGGATTACTGCTTCAGAGTTACAAAAACCTGCTCCAAATGAATATAGGTTTGAAACACTTTCAAAGTTTAATTTCCTATGTTAATACTTCTGTATTGTACCAATTCCTGTTTTCAATATATAAGGTTATATTTTGGCCAGTCAATATTCTTATTAGAAATATCAGTAATTTATTACATTGTGGCAAGTATGTGTTGATGTATATGGATCCTTCACTTATGGATACTGTATTTGTTTTTGCATTTTGACACATTTCCATAAATGTTCTTTAAAAATAATAGCTTTAAAGTTTTAGAACATTTGTTAAATATCTCTGATATTAAATAATCTAGTAGCTCATCAGACTAATAGTATTGCCAGCATTACTCATCCACCAGGAAATTTTGTTGCCTCAGTCTGCTTAATTTTTTTTTTTTTTTCCACATCTGGAGTACTTGCAACAGTAAAATTTGTCAAATTAGTCCATGGCTTGAAATTATTTTTTTTAAATTATAGGGGGTTCCTCCTTAAAATGTTGTACGTGCGGGGACTTCAGCATCTATAGTGGCATTCACAGTGTAATGGAGTAGTAAAGCAATGTATTTATATGTATGTATTTTAAAACCTGTACTAGAAATTACAGGCTTACCCTTACTGTGTACTTCCAGAGACATCTCTGTATTTTATGCCATGCTTACCTTTTATGTGAACATAATGTTTGCTGTCTCCTCTTCATCATTTACTTTCCCTTTATAGGTGCTCTCTTTAAATTCAGTTTTTATTCTGTTTTTATTTAAAGCTATTCTTGAAGAAGCTCAACAGTTGAGATCGGCATCAGATTTGTGAGGTTTAAATTATTCAATAAAATTCAGAAATGTGTTTCTGTTTTATATATTGAATCCATGTTCATTAAAGAAATTCAAATTGCAGTGACCATGATTATTTTACAGGGCCACTCCATTTGAATAAATACACCATGATGCTCAATAACCCCTTATGCACTTAGGGGATTTTTGGCATTATTGCACCTAAATTACATACCCAAAAATAAACTGCTATTATTCGTTTATAAAAACCTAATAAATTAAACAAAAACTGAGCACTTTAAGGATTTCTGTCTGAAAAAACTAGATTTTACAGTACATATCTAAGACATTTTATGATGCCCAACCCTGGAATCAAGTTTCTTTTGTATCCCAATCTGTCAGTTATCATTGTGTCAAGTTTAGATTTCATATCCCATAACACAAAGCAGAAGGTTTGGTGCAAGGTGTCCCTCTGTTTGGAAACATATCGTCCCTTCTTGTAAGCATTTATTCTCTTGCACCTAAACAATCTCTAAAAACAAGTATTGCAGTTGCATTTATAGGTTTGTTTTTTTTTTTTTTTAAATGTACATATACATACAAACAATTTATATACCTCTGAAGCAACAAGTAAACAATTTGTAACTATATATGTATAACTATGTACTCGTCCAAACCTTTACTTTAAAAATTATTTTTCATGCCAGTCCTTGGAACAGTTTAATTTACCACTAAACACAGAGTAAGATTACATTTTGTACAACAGATTTATTTATTTTTTGCTATCATTCACCCATCTTCTCCTGCCTTCTGTTGCAGTTGCCCCACAATGGTTTATTTATTCCTCTTGTTGTTGTTGGTGCCAATATGGCATTGTGGCCACAGTGAGTGATCATTTTAAGGATGGTGAGCACTTGGAATCTGCATGTACCATATTGGCATGGTGCTACAAATTATATCTGCACTCTTCCAATTGCCTAATGCATTGAATAGGCTGCCTTCTCTCATCTACCACACACTCCTGCTAATTTAGCATAAGAATATTACAAGCCTCCTGCCACGATTGTGAGTGCTTTACAAGCACGCGAGATAAAAAGAAAAGCAAAAAAAAGGTGCAATTTACCACTTTAAGGAAATTTCTGCAAATGTTTGGATTTAATTTACATTTTTTTATATACATGAACAATATTATCGACCATCAGCTCAGCTCTACCTCAAGTTTATTTTTTTTCCTCTCCATGTGCTTCTCATCTTGTGCATATGTTCTTTGATCCACTGTCTCAGAGCTTCTAAATTACTTTGATCACTTTGTTCTCTTCTGTATGTTTCATAAGTAATAAGACGTTTCCTGTTGCTAATATCTGTTAAATTATGAGGTATTAAAGAAAAGATCAATGTTATTCTTAAAACAATTTCTACCTCTTCAGAGTGTGTGCTGGCAATGGTGTGGGGCTTTTCTGACAAACCCCTATCATTCAAGTTGTTTCCATTGGTTGCCTTACTGAGTTTAATTTGCTCCAAAGAACAACATTCAATTTCCTTCAAAAACATTGAAGAAAATTTGAATATGACATTACTGTTCTATGAAAAAAATCTGCAGTTTTAAGTAGCACTTTAAACTCTTATCACAATATGTGTCAGCAAAATCAATGGCAGTAGCCACAGCATTCTTAGGTTGCTCTGTTTCTCAGTGCTGCTTTATGTGTTAACCAAGTAGTGGTATCATTGGTCAAATCAAATGGAGCAAAAATAACTATGAATTTACTAAGCGGTTCTAAGTCATCTTACTGAAGTTTTTCATTTGTCTGTAAAAAGATATTTTCATGCTCTATGTTTAGCTTTCCTTATCAACAAAACCTAGACAAATTCCTAAACTGTTAGTGACTCCTAAAACTGAAGTGACATGCTAAAGAATGTGCACTTGAATTCAACCGCTGTTCATGTGTCCAAATAAACTGATGCTACAGACAAAAAAAGCAGACAAAATCATCAGTGTATGATAAAAGCAAAACTAAAGAAAGATAACATACATTTTCAAGTAAAAAATCAAATATATTAAACCTTGTAGTTTGAGAACGGTGTTAAATGTTTCTAGAAAGTGACAGAGAGAACTGCTTGGCAATAAATGTGTAGAAAATTCTCACATTGCAAACACTGAATGTGTGGGATTAACCATAAATGTTTAATGTACTGTATAATACCTCTAATCGTGTGCTGAAATTCAAGTCCTTTAATCAGTAGGAAACATTGAAACCTATGTTAAAAGTTCTGTTTTATGTAATTGCCTTGTTATGATACAAAGTAGTGCTTTCACTTTATGGATCCAGTGTTCTGGACGAATTGTCACACAACATGTTATAGTGAGAGTACTTTGGACAGAGGGAGTGAAAGCCGCTGAAATTCAATGCAGGATGTTGGCACAGTATGGAAATGGAAACTGCATGACTCAACAAACAAAAAGTTTATGAATGTGTAGAAAGGTTTAAAGCAGGAAGATCAAGTGTAACTGACAAAACTTGATCTGGTCAACCATCAGCATTGCGCACAGAAGAACACATTGACATGGTGAATGTCTTTATCAGAGAAGACTAATGCATTATGTTGTCCACTTTTGCTGCACATTTGGATATCAACTGTTGATCTCCACATGCCATGGTGCGTGTCATGATGACTTGGGATACGGTAAAGTTTGCACAAGATGGATACCCAAGTAGCTTACTGATTTGCACAAGCCAACATCAGCAGGTTTTAATCCCTCAGCCCAAAGAAATATCACTGGAGTGTTGTTTAAACATTGCTGCAGTCCAAGAAAAGAACGTCCATGTTCATGTGACGTTGGCTTAAACTGGATTGTTTGTATTACATTAGATTCTGTTTGTAGTTGTTACCACATAATTTTCAGAATGCTTTTATTTTTTGAGATACCCTGATTCATTTCTATGTCTCTGTGGGTGTTCCTCTAGGTCTTCTGGCCTGCCTCCCAAATTCCCTAAAGAAGTGAAGATTAGGTTAATGGGTGATTCCAAATTGACCCCTGTGTGTGTGTTTGTGTGCGTGTGCACAGGCTGTATGGTGGACTGGCAACTGGTCTTGCACTACCATTCTAGATTTTAGCTTATAATGTTGTCTAGTCAATCTGGGTCTGATCCCTGCCATGTTCCTAGTGCTGCAAGGTCTGTACAACCTTAAATTTAGTTTATTTGGGTTAGAGAATGCTACGTTATGTTTTATAAGAAGTCTTCTTAATGCTAAGTTATACTATAAGGATAACCCCAATTTAATAGAGCAATTTTTTAAAATTAACTTTCGTTAAGGTAGATGATTAACTTTCAGCCTCAAGATAAATTTGCTTTTTTATTTAATCTGCTTGCTTTTTAAACATATAATGTATTTGCATTTATTTTTAAATATTAGGCAATTTATATAACGAAAATTTTCAGTCTGTTTTACTTTTTAAATTGATTTTTTTAATACAGCACTTATGTTTAATTATTTGTATTAAACTTATGTGAAATTCTTAAATGTATTTATTTGTACAATGTTCTTATAAGCTGCATACCTTGTTGTAGGCATGTTAAAATTCAAGTAATTCAGTAAATGTTTAGTAAAAAAAATAAGTAGCATTAAGACTTCACGTGAAATTCATAACTTAATGTCAAATTGCAGCACTTTAAAATAGGGAATATTTAATTTTGTATCTTTTTTGCGTATTCTGTTGAATTCTAGGATGCCACATGGATTGCATTATGCATCTGGCAGTTCATTTTGCATGAAGTGAAGGCTTTTCTATTTATTCCATGTGATATACTTACAAATATTTATAATTTCGATGCCAGTTCACAGGTAGAATGAGTACATGACCCAAACGTGTAAGATTTGCTTATTTGATATTTAAAAAAAATAAAAAATAAATACAATCTCAGAAAAAGTAATTCACCTCTTGTGTACTGATAAAAGATATAGTTTCTCTCTCTGTCTCTTTCAATCTCAGTCTCATTCACTCATGCCATTGCTGACAGGCAAACACAGCTCAATACAGTATTGATGGTAATGCTATAAAAGAGGTGGCTCACTTGTAACTTCCAGGTAAAGGACATTTTTTATGGATTTATTTTTGTATACATTTATGATCTATTTTCTTAAAAAGTGTTCATTTCTAATGTGAACTCTAAGTCTAATGTAAGAATCAGAATAAGATCCCTTACAAATACAACAAAAATAATAATTAAAATTATCTAACAAGAATAGTTAAAGCAATTTTCACATTGGATCATCAGAAAATTTTGATAAGAATGGGCTATTCAGCCCAACAAAGCTCACTAATCCTGTTCATCTAATTTCTCAAAAATCACATTAAACTGATTTTTCAAGGTCTCTAAATTCATGTTCTTTTTCCATTTGTCTGACTCTCTCAGTAAAGAAAAACTTTTGTACAAAATTTCTTCTTAACAAGTTTCCAACAATGCCCCTGTGTTCTTACAAAACTCATTTTAAAGTAAGCACCTGGAAAAAAACTCTTTGTTTGCCTAAAGTCTTTAGTTTGGTGTTTTTGTGTATAACAGGTTGATAAGTGACTCATTTGTTTTATTATTTTAATAACGTTTTTGCTGTTTGCCATAAAGCTGCTTTCTTTGGCTCATGAAAAATCCATACTTAATCTAGACACTAACTGGCTTTTCCGTGTGTATTTGTCTCTTTGGTTTTATTTTTTGAGAGCTCAGTGATATCACCAATAAGATACGAGTTGTTATTGTTTAATTTGTATTGTTATGAAATTGTGAGATGGAGATGAAATGATGGCAAGATGAATCGCTTTTTGTTGTGTTTGCATATAATGTGCAAAGTACCTATTGCAATAGCCACATCTATCTGTGTGTATATCTGCATGAAACTACACAGCCCCCCATGGACTAATTTTGTTAAATTGTGGCACACATATTCTTCAAGACAATTTGTTGGGACAATTCAATTTTCAGTGAGCTATCTTGAGCAGACTGTGTTATATAGTTTTAAAAATTGAAAATCTTCCATTAAAATTCATTGGCGAATTTGCAACCTCTTCTGTTTCAAAATGGAAAAACATTCTTTATAACATAACTTCAGCTACAAATTACTGTTTCAATTTTAACTTGAATGAAGTAACACCAACTTGCATAATTTGTATATGTTCCTTGTTTCACATCTTATAGCCACTGCTAATGCCAAACAGATCCTCTATACAAGTTATTGAAATACCAGCAGACTGCATGCATGGGTTGGAACTTGTAGGCTATTTGAAAAAGGAGGCATTAGCAAGTTGTCTTCCCAAGTCTTCCCAATGCCTTAAGTACAGGCAAAAGAGAACCAGTGCATCACTATTTCACAAATTCTGATGCTTTAAGTCATAACAATTAAGTTAAATAATCTTCCTAACCATAAAAGATTAAACTACAAGCCATAGAAACAAAAGGCTGTCAGGATGTGAATGAAGTACTCTGTGATGTGTTAGTTGTTATACACAACATTTACTCGGTATTTACATTCCACTAAACCAATCTTGCGGCTTCATTTTCTGAAGATTATAATTATTTACCATTTTACAGTCAGCCTGATTTGCTACGGTGACCACACATTCCAGTGACATAGACAGTCCAAATTTCAGGCTATGCATCCCGATAAACAACTGAAGAATATGAAAATGTCCTGGGTTTAACAACTTGCAGTATGAAACATCCCATCCTCCTCCCCCTTGGTGTAATATACAGTAGTCCTCCACATAGTAGGAGAACATATCCCCCATGGATGAGAGAAATCTGCGGATAATATTGTACCCTATATATACAGTCAATCTATCGGGGGGTTACGTTCCTAAAAAAACCCACATATGCAGAAATCCCACATGGATACTGACAAGGCATTGATTCAATAGGGAAAATGTTGGGGTTAGTTTCAGGAGGATGCCAGCTTTTTTGGGGGACTGGTATGGGAACCCTGGGTCAGGCTTAGTAGTGAACCCTCCGCAGGTTCAGCTAGGGAAAAGTTATTACGACTTTTACTTTCTCTGTAGTGGCATTCAGTTGTCTTCAAGGGCTCTGCCAGAGGCTGTGACTGACGGTGGCAGCACCAATCTGAGGCCCTCATTAAATCACATAATTGGTAGTATGGACATGTGGCATGTACAAAGAGCAAGGACTCAATGCGTGGTTATGACCAACACTCATGAGGAATTCTGCATTTGTGGGGAACAGTTGCAGGACCTGGTTCCCTATCATGGATGTGCTTCAGTGACATACCCATGCCACTTGGCGCTGGGTATACAAATGCTGACCCATTCAGTGCAGTGCGCATGCAGCTTCTGGGGATCTAGAGGCATCAGAGACCTGTTGCTGCTGGGTGATAGGTCTCTCAGAATTTTTTTCTGTCTTGCGCATGGCTGTGATTACTTAGGCTTGAGTAGACTGTGGGTATTATGAAATGGACATGAAAAGATGTTGACATTGTTTCTTTACTCTCATAAACTGTCTCACAACACTTATTCTCTAAATTGTTTGATATGTAGTATTTATTTAGTAAGGCCGTTATTTCAAAAAAGTCCCCCTGACACTTTCTCTATTGCTTACTTTGAAAATGTGTTGTAGTTGGAAGTCTCTGGAACTATGAATAATTAATAATAATTATAATAAGTATATTTACCATGTTGACCATGAGAAGTGTATTATTGCTATTATTAATAATCCATTTGTTTCTATTAGAGTCTTGTATGGTGCCTTACATGGGTAGTATGGTGGTGCATTGCTTAGTGCTGCTGCCTTACAGGTCCAACGGCCTCATTTATAAAGATTGTGTACACAAAAAAGAGGATCAAGATGTACATACACAACTTCCCATACAAACATCAGGATTTATAAAAGACAGCTTGACAGGTGAATGTACCCCTGTATATTTATGACAAATCTGACTGATGTGTACGCAACATCTTGGACAAACTGGGAAATTAAAATACCCATGACCAAACCGGGAAATGCAGACAAACCAGCTAAATGATAACTTGCATGCATAATAATTCATATCACTCAGCCGTTGTTGTAATGTGTGTTGGCGTAACAAACATACCTCAAAAACGATGAATATGATGTACAGACTGCATTTTAGTTCCATTTTAAGAGAGCCAGTGCCACATATTTGCACTGAAGAAGTTTTTGTGTTTTTGTTAGTTCATGTCGGCTACTTGTCAATTTTCAGGGAACTTGCTGACAAGTCAGGAATATCTTGGCCAAGCTTCACTTCCTGTGCTGGAGCTCATTAACTGACTGCTGAGGCACCATCTAGTTCTCATATGATGTGAGTGTGCATACATAAAATGTTCAGCTGTTGTTTTTTTTTTAAACTGTGAGCAGTTACCTTGCATTAATGCACAAGTCTCATCTGTAATGCTATGATGTGGCTGACAAACGTTGTGTCTCAGTGTCTCGGGTAAACCCGTGATTCATTTATTTTGAGGCAAATTAGCTTTGGCAGGTATGATAGTACTGCACGTGGCGAATAGCTGGTTTGGTAAGGCAAGGTAACTGGCTGAACCGTCAGTGTTTCATAATAGCTTGCAATATTCACTGTAACAGCAATCATGTCACTGCATGTGCCAGGTGATAGTGGCTACCCAATGGTGCTTTACACCATTTCCAGACTTCCAGAATGCAGAGGCACTATAGAGAGGTACTACAATGTTGTTTATGATCCTGCTGCCAGTTACTCTTGAATATATGTGGCAGAGTCTCAATGCGTCAGGAGGGAGGCGCTCTAGGAGCCAATGATATTCTGTAGCATTGTGATTGCATATGTATGAGGTGACTTAGCATGCTCTATATATATATATATATATATATATATATGGATGTTTTAGTACAGTGTTCTTTTGTTTAAATATTAAAACAGATTCTCAAAAATAAAACGCTTGGTCAACAAACATACTGAACCACAGTCATTCACGATAAGCAATATAGTCTTGTTGATTTTTCTTTTTACCTTTTAGTACCTTGGTACCATGTTTTATTGATAACATAATGCATTAAGAAGTAAGTGCAAGCCAGATCACATGAGCCTTTTTTATCTAGCCACTTTAAGTAACACCCTTGACTTTGCATTCTTTCCCTGCTTTGCAAATGCTGCCCTCTCACGTGATTTAGGTGTGGTCTGTTGATCAAGCTGGAACATGAGTAAGAAAGTAATTTAAGTAGGATCTGACTTTATTTACCAAATTAACAAAAGCCTACTGTGCCCGTGGTATGAAATTGCCTCTCTGAGGGAGATGAACAAGAGCAGCTTTTTCAGACAAGAAAAAGTAAACTAATTCAATCTCCAAGTCTATTCTTTGATTTTTTTTTTCTCCTGCAAGGATTCCTTTCTATTCCCTTTAACCCATGGTCACATTAGTCCTTGCTTTTCTCAATTTTGTAATATTGCTGAATTCTGTCTGGTCTACTGTGATTTTTTTTTTTTTGTTATCTGCTGTGTGTTTGAAAACTCTTTGAATTTTCTGTGTTTATAGTTCTCTCAGTAATTCTCAGTATAAAATAGCATTTACAAACATATTTAGTATAATTTCTAGGCTGTTGATAATACCCTCGGTGTATCAATAATACATTTCATCAAATATAATAACTCTAGTTATATCCCCTCTATCCCATACTCTAGTAATTATGGTAAAGTAAATTACTGATTCCAGTTTGGCATGGTTAATGGCAGTGGGGGTGCATGTGTATCATAGTTCTTGAAGGAAGATATTCCATCAAAAGCCATGACTTATACCACATTTTTCTGGGTTGTCCTGTGGATGTTTCAGAACCTGAAGTTGGAAAAGCAGGTCCAAAAAAGTGTGGCTATATCTTACAACTTACAATAGTGTAACTTTAATACAAAAATAAGTATGTCCTATTCTAGTTGGTTCCTGTCTTACGTCATGTCATTATAGGGTCTTGCTCTCTGAAATTTTAGGATTAAAGTGGTTCAAATAGTAGGATTAAAGTGGTTAAAAATGAATACATAAGCAGTGCAAACATTTATGTACTGTGGAATCCCTTGAAAACCTATTGGTAGATAGAATTTTGTATTGTATAATGCTTTGTATTAGCTGTAGTTGAACATTGCTACAGTACTTGGTTCCTACATAATGAAAAATAACCTATAATAATGTAAATGTATTTAAATGTGTGAAAAAGACACAGTTTATAGTGTATGGTACTATATTTGAGAAAGACAGAAGAATTGTATTCTTCATCTGTCATTGCTTATGTAAACCAACAATAACGAATCAGTTTCATTCCTTTAAGTGAGGCAGTTATTTGATCTTTGTGACTGGTAAAGTTGTAACTGTATAAAACCAAATAAACAGGTTACAGTCTTTCAGCATTTCAAAGAGTGGCAGTCTTCTTTTTCATTTTGTTTATTATGTAGTATCCTAAGTAGTATCCATGAATTTATTTTGTTAATTTTTATAGTAATAATTTCTTGTCTACCTAATATGAGTGAGCACATGTGAATGTGAGCATGTGTAAGTTGGTTGGTTCTAGGGTTGTCAAAAGAATCAAAATATCAATAAGTATCAACATTTTAATTTTAGTTCAGTACTTGTTTTTCATAGTATCGATTCTGCAGCCTGCATTACGAATGCACTTCTGGTTCGTCACGACTAGAATTGCAACCCTATTTCCATCCACTCACAGGTGTTAATATAACAACTTCAGTGGTTTTGGGGGCCTTCACCAGCTCACTTAAATGACAAAGAGGGTAGCCGAAGTGGCATCTCGAATTACTTTGAATTTGTGGCAAATTGGGATGGAAAACAACAATATGATGATGGCCATACACTGTGCAGTTTTAGCAAGATTTCAAGCCTGATTTGCAGCCACCAAATGATTTTTTTTTTTTTGAGTTGGCTCGAATTTTGGCTTCATCAGCCATTGCTTCATGTGCACTATGAGAAGGGTTGTGATGCCTGATTGCTATCTTACAATTGGGTTCTCATACAATCACAAGAATTTCTTTCATGTCAGTAATTTCAGTCAGCTGTCTTGTACTATCAGCATTTTCATGGGGTGAATATTCTGATGTTATCAAATTTCATTGTGCATCAATCACAGTATATTGTACATTTGGGTATTGCTGTTGTAATGCTCAGTTTCACATTGTTGATTTCAAAAATCTAAATATAATTTAGCAACCCACATACATCTAAATGGGCAAAATAAACACAACAGTAGATTAAATAGACTATGTGTTCAGTCACACTTTCTTTTTTGTACTTTTAGAGCACAGTATGGCAAGAGTCAGGAACACCACTCCTTTTTTTAAATAAACATTTTGAGAAGCCTGTGGCTATCAAGCTTTTTCTTTGATATGGGTATAGCTTTCTGTCAAGGCCTTATGCACATGTATTCTGAGCACCCAGTTGGTGGCATTTCATTCAGACTGAATGTGTTTGTACAATTTGTTCACATGCTGTACACAACTAGACACACTAACGTGCAGTGCGAGTTGTCACTTAGCCCACAAAGTTCGGCTCATTTAGGGGCAACAGGGTTATGTAATGGGGTTTCTTTGCTCTCTTGATTTGTTTTTTATATATATATATATATATATACAGTATATATATAAATGGTTGCTGTACTGTGCAGCGTTAGCAGGTTATTTAATTGAATTAATTATATTTCATTACATTTACCAAGGCACTATAACTTTTCAGTGTTCAGTTCAGTGGTGAGAATCCTTCGTGTGTTAATAAACTTTCAGCTGTGCACGCCTCACAGAAGAGCATGTTGACATGCTTGTCTTTCTTGCAAAAATTTGAAATCAACAAAGACATTGTAGTTTATTTGCACAAAAATGCAATTTGCACTGTTTGCATTTATAGTACAGAAGGCCTTTAAATGTGTTAGTTATTTTCTTAAACAATTGTTTATAAAAGATCACTTTAATATTATTTTTACTTGAATGTTTGTTTTTTTTTTACATTTGGTTTAGTTATTCAATTAACATTTAATGACATTTGTATCATTGTCCTACCTCATTAATAGTATTTGTTTTCATCAATGTAAAAAAACAAAACCCTTTCACCAGATTTAAACGCCTTTACTTTTAAATTTTAGTTTAGAAGATTTTATTGTGTACAAAATTGCAGTTAATTTAAATATATTTTTATTGAGTTGTATAATATACTGTATTAGATATCAAAAATGTAATCGAATTTCAGTAAGTTTCTTAGTATTGTATCATGTCTTAAAATTTTGGTATTGTGACAGCCCTAGCTGGTTCAGGCCTTCTGTCCAGTGCCACTGTGATGGGCACTAGCTCTTCTGTGACTCTGACGCAGGTGAAGAGGTTTCAGAATGGGTAGATGGATGTATAGCATTTTGTCTTTGCATAATATAATGTAAGTCAATTTAATGTCTTAGGTAGAAGAAATCTTGAACTTTGTAATAAAAAGAATACACTGTGCATTAGTGATTCTGATCTACTTGTGATTTCAAATATACTTTCTTTGAATAATTTTTACAATAATACTTCAAGATGGTGCAACCTGGCCCCTGCTCTCGCATCATGACCTTGTATTGATCTTTTTTGTTGTTTAACCAATGATTATGATAATGCTTATGCTTTATACTGCTTGAGGTTTAATTATGATGCTTAAAGTTTGATATTTGGAATGTATTTTATTTATATACTGGCTTACTCTTGAAAATGTATTTTGCTCTACAGTGGGTATGGAAAGTATTCAGACCCCCTTCAATTTTTAACTCTTTGTTATATTGCAGCCATTTGCTAAAATCATTTAAATTAATTTTTTTCCTTATTAATGTACACACAGCACCCCATATTGACAGACAAAAAAAAATAATTTTTGAAATTTTTGCAGATTTATTGAAGAAAAACTGAAATATCACATGGTCCTAAGCATTCAGACCCTTTGCTGTGACACTTATACATTTTACTCAGGTGCTTTCCATTTCTTCTGATCATCCTTGAGATCACCTTCATTTGAGTCCAGCTGTGTTTAATTATACTGATTGGACTTGATTAGGAAAGCCACACACCTGTCTATATAAGAAGACCTTACAGCTCACAATGCATGTCAGAGCAAATGAGAATCATGAGGTCAAAGGAACTGCCTGAAGAGCCCAGAGATGGAATTGTGGCAAGGCACAGATCTGGCCAAGGTTACAAAAAAATTTCTGCTGCACTTAAGGTTCCCAAGAGCACAGTGGCCTCCATAATCCTTAAATTAAAGACGTTTGGGACGACCAGAACCCTTCCTAGAGCTGGTGATAGAGGTAAAGGAGAACCCAAAGATCACTTTGGCTGAGCTCCAGAGATGCAGTCAGGAGATGGGAGAAAGTTGTAGAAAGTCAACCATCACTGTAGCCCTCCACCATTCAGGGCTTTATGGCAGAGTGGCCTGTCGGAAGCCTTTCCTCAGTGCAAGACACATGACAGCCCGCATGGAGTTTGCTAAAAGACACCTGAAGGACTCTGAGATGGTAAGAAATAAGATTCTCTGGTCTGATGAGACCAAGATAGAACTTTTTGGCCTTAATTCTAAGCGGTATGTGTGGAGACAACCAGGCACTGCTCATCACTTGTCCAATACAGTCCCCACAGTGAAGCATGGCGGTGCCAGCATCATGCTGTGGGTGTGTTTTTCAGCTGCAGGGACAGGACGACTGGTTGCAATCGAGGGAAAGATGAATGCGGCCAAGTACACTGATATCCTGGACAAAAACCTTCTCCAGAGTGCTAAGGACCTCAGACTGGGCCGAAGGTTTACCTTCTAACAAGACAATGACCCTAAGCACATAGCTAAAATAACGAAGGAGTGGCTTCAGAACAACTCTGTGACTGTTCTTGAATGGCCCAGCCAGATCTCTGGAGAGACCTAAAAATGGCTGTCCACCAACGTTTACCATCCAACCTGACAGAACTGGAGAGGATCTGCAAGGAGGAATGGCAGAGGATCCCCAAATCCAGGTGTGAAAAACTTGTTGCATCTTTCCCAAGAAGACTCATGGCTGTATTAGCTCAAAAGGGTGCTTCTACTAAATACTGAGCAAAGGGTCTGAATACTTAGGATCATGTGATATTTCAACAACAACAACATTTATTTATATAGCACATTTTCATACAAACAGTAGCTCAAAGTGCTTTACATAATAAAGAATAGAAAAATGAAAGACACAATAAGAAAACAAAATAAATTAACATTAATTAACATCGAATAAGAGTAAGGTCCAATGGCCAGGGGGGACAGAAAAAACCAAAAAACTCCACAGACAGCTGGAGAAAAAATAAAATCTGTAGGGATTCCAGACCATGAGACCGCCCAGTCCCTTCTGGGCATTCTACCTAACATAAATGAAACAGTCCTCTTTGGATTTAGGGTTCTCACGGAAGGGCTTGATGAAGATGGTCACGTAGAATTCTGCCTTTTAATCCATCCATCATTGTTGGAGCATCATGAAGCTTTGAGTAGGTGGAGGTGGAGGTGGCACAGGCCACCACTACAAAGAAACCGGAAAAAGAAACAGAAAAGAGAGTAGGGTACGGATTTTAGAGCCACCATGAATAGTTGTTATGAGGAAATTGAACATATAGAGTATCAGGATTAAGTTAAATTAAGTTAAATTGAAGTTATAGAAAGGCCATGTTAATGTAATATGTTTTCAGCAGTTTTTTAAACTGCTCTACTGTATCAGCCTGGCGAATTCCTATTGGCAGGCTGTTCCAGATTTTAGGTGTATAGCAGCAGAAGGCCGCCTCACCACTTCTTTTAAGTTTTGTTCTTGGAATTATAAGGAGACACTCATTTGAGGATCTAAGGTTACGATTTGGAATATAAGGTGTCAGACATTCCGATATATACGATGGGGCGAGATTATTTAAGGCTTTATAAACCATAAGCAGAATTTTAAAGTCAATCCTGAATGACACAGGTAACCAGTGTAGTGACATTAAAACTGGAGAAATGTGTTCGGATTTTCTTTTCCTAGTTAGGATTCTAGCAGCTGCATTCTGCACTCGTTGCAAACGATTTATGTCTTTTGGGTAGTCCTGAGAGGAGTGCGTTACAGTAATCTAGTCGACAGTTTCAAAAAAAAATTCAGTTTTTCTTTTTTAATAAATCTGCAACAATTTCAAAAATTCTTTTTTTTGTCTGTCAATATGGGGTGCTGTGTGTACATGAGGAAAAAAATTAATTTAAATGATTTTAGCAAATGGCTGCAATATAACAAAGAGTGAAAAAGTGAAGGAGGTCTGAATACTTTCCGTACCCACTGTATATGTCAGTATTACATATGTTACCATAATGTAAAAACTGCTGTGTTATTCTCAGGGTTTTTATATGTTAGTTCAAAGTGGTTGGGCATATGCGTGTTTCACTATTAGCAGACCCGTGGGCTTTTTGTTACTCTTATTAGAAAAAGCACTAGCTTACTTTGTTCCAGGTCAGGACTTACTTGAATGACGTATTCACTCCGACACACCAAAACTCATGTGGCCAATTTAAAATTTCCAATTGACCTAACGTGCACATCTTTGGGATATACAGTACGTGGAAAACTAGAGTACCCAGAGAAAGCCCTGTGCAGCAACTGTAGAGATGTGCATAAATTCACACAGACAACAAAAACGGGTGCAAGATACAAAATTGGGATGCATGTTCCATGATGCAATACTAACCACTTTTCTATGTTGGTCAGACATGCAAGTAAGATTTCGTTATACTCCATAAACATGACAGTAAACTAAAAAGGTGCCACCCACACATAAATTAACTAAAGCAATTATAAAAAACAAGATAAACGGCTGTGCAGTATGGGTGTGTTAATTGACAGTTGGCATGTTTTTAAACTGGAGGATCATGTCTCCTTGTTTAGCTGGAGTTTTATGCAGAAACAAAAGATCTACTTCATTTGATATCAATAAAGTATGTGTTATTGTATATTTTAACTTTTAAAATCTTGGAAAATTTTGTTAATGCTAATGTTCAAACATTGAGGAGTTGGGTTAGGGTTAGAACAGATTGCAACAAGTTATGTTGGAAAAACATTTTCTTTTTATGTTACGGTGAAAGCTTTTCATTTAAACATTTTTTCCTAAAAATTATTCTGTTTTTTTACTTCAGTAAAAGTGTTTTTTTTACTTTTTTGTGTAGTACAATCCATAGTTTGAAACCAGAAAACACTTACTTTTACTAAAGCATCATCTCCAAAAGGCACTATTGATTTGCAGTGAGTATTACAGTATGTCTGTGCGGAATACTTTTGGCTTTTTCCTTGTTGGGTTTGTTTCATTCAGAAGTCAAGAATGCACAGACATTTGGTGATATAATTGTATTAATTTATAAAACCCATCCCATGCCGTAATAAATAGTATGTGATGATTTTCAGTGGCATGGATGAACACACTTTGTGTGATGATTTTGTTTTCAGCTGATATGGTGGTGTCCATTGCTTGGTTTTACTGATGAACCTTTCAAGTGCACATTCTGTTTTACTGTGTTCTGTTCCTTAATGTTTGGCAGAGAAAAATGGAACAGAATTTTGCTTTCATAATGTCTATTTAGAGTAAACATCTGGCTTTAACAGCATTGTAGAGTATTGTACGTGTCTTCGGTGTCTGGGATTGTTAAGAGTTAAAGAAAAAATGAAAGTTCTTTTTAGCAGTTAATGTAGGCAATGCAAATGGAAAATATTTGGGCTGCCCTTCCTGTTAGCCACCTTTTTGTATTTATTTTGGTTTGGGTGGAGATCCATATTTTTCTGTTACTATAATCTGAAACTTTTTAGCAAGCCGCATCCAAGTGAGACTGAAAATAGGTTGAGTAAAACTGTGATTAAATTGTACTACTGTATTACAGTTATTGTCGTGTCATGTCACGTTCCAAGGATCTTATATTGATTTCTGTCTTGTCACAGTGTTTTATTCTGTCCTATATCGGACCAATGTTTTGTCCAGAGCAATACTTTATCGTAAATTGCCAGATGGAAATCCAATACAAACTGTTTTGTTTTATTTGTCCAAATTCCTAATTAAAAAGTTACTGATTTTAATTAAACTTACTTTGTTATTAAAATTGCAGTTTTACAGCTGACTTGACATCCTCATCGGCTTAGAGCATGACATAAGTGTAGGCATTGAGATTGAGAGACAGAAGGTAGTCACACCAGGCGAGGTCTAGAGAAGAGAGTGGGGTGTAACATCCCTTGTATTGCAGAGAGCACTTCATGTATTGTTAACGTAAGCATGTTTTTGAAGCAGAAGTGAATGGTCAATGATATTTCTAGCCATTAGTCCTAGACTGACTTCCACAAACACCAATGCAAATCAGAGTAATGTTGACCAGTTATGTGTTCCTTTTAAACCTTAATAATTATGGACTATGCCTACAACATTCTAAAAAAAATTATTCTGAAGAATCTTTCCAACACTAGCATGGACACTGAATTTCTTTGATATCAAGAAATTAACATGCTTCCCTTGATTTCATGTTTTTTGGACACTGGGTTATAGTGATATATTTGATTTTCATAGAATGAGTCCTAAATTCCTCTGTCTGAATTCATTAGCTCAAGATTTGTCTTGGAACATTGGATATTTTAGGTATTCTTTGAGTAACACAAACATTTAATGAATATCTTGGTTTTGACAGAAAATATCTGTTTAGGTTCTATTCATTTTTCACATTTTTAAAACTGATTTGAAAGGGTATTATACAACAGATTGCTGTTTTAGATATGATCCTCTAATATGTTTTAAATGGTGCTCCAGCTTCCTTTTGTATGCATTTCAAGGAGAAATATCAAAAGTAATTATGGAAATTCATAAACCTTTCTTCCCTTTTGTAACTGTTTCTGTATTTGTTCTTGAAAGAGGTACAGTAAGTTGACTGTTAAAGGTTTCAAAGCTTAAGCATTTTTAGATCTGTACTTTTGGAAGCATGTAAAGAATAAAGTAAGGGAAGTAATATCGCAAAACAAAAAAGCTTAATAGTGGCTTTAAAAGACATCATGCCCTTTCAAACTGTGCATGGGAGCCCCTCAAGGCTGTGTGCACAGTTAATTGCTCTTTTATTCTGCTAACACATGACTGTACTGCCAAATCCAGCACAAATCAACTTATCCAGTTTGCTGATGATACATCAGTAGTAGGACTCATCAGTAATTAAGACAAAACTTCAGGGTAGACATGGAACAGTTAGTGAGCTGGTGTGTCCCAACAAGACAAAAGAGTTTATTTTGGAGATTTTGGACTTCAGAACAAAGGCTGAATATGCCCTTCTGCATATCAGTGGCTTCCCTGTGGAAGAAGGATCAGCAGCACAAAATTCTTGAGGATCTCTCCTGGACTCTCAATACCACATAGCAGGCCAAGCAAGCTTGGCAGAGGATGCATTTCCTTAAGAGGATGAAGCAAGTGGGAATCCCCCCTCTAATCCTCACCACCTTCTATTGTGGTACTACTGAGAGTGTTCTGACGAATGGCATTACATCTTGGTACAGAAACTGCAGTTTATCTGACAACAGACTCTGCAACATGTGGTGAGGGTGGCTGAAAGGTTTATCAGAGTCTTTCTACCCTCCATTGAGGACATTTTTAAGAGTAGATGCAAGAAGAAAGCCCTGTGCATTGTGAGAGACTCTTCACACCCCTCTCATGGACTGTTCAATCTCTTGCCATCTGGTAGGAAATCTCGCTCGATAAAATCAAGAACAGCTAGAATGTGTAGTAACTTCTTTCCACATGCAATAAGACTGCTAAACTCTCTGTGACATGCACATACTATAAGCCTTTTTTATATGTATAATTGTTTACTTTTAACCATAGTCTTCAGTTGACAATTTTATACTTTTAACTCAGGTATTGGTTGAACCTTGTGAATTCAGCACTGTCTTTGTATTGTTCTCATCTGCTTTCTTGTAGTTTACTTTTTTGTGTTTTTTCCTTTCCCTTTTTGCACATTCACTGGCGTTGAGAAACACAATTTTATCCTATTGCATTTTAGATAATGGCTGGAATGACAAATAAACTTGAATTTTAAAGTTGGACTAGTCTTGGTTTTTAAAGAGAATAAAATGGAAAAAGTGAAAATAAGATTTTCAATGTTTTTAGAAGAGCTTTTTTATAGTACAGTTTGCTATTCCATTTATGACATTTAAGAGTTTGATGGTTTGATGGAGGCTGTTATAAATAGGACTATACTCATTACATTTTCTAATTTCTTTTAAAGTACTCTTTTGGATGTTTTGTCATCAGATATTTAGATAACTTCAAGAAATATACCAAAAAATCTATAACTTAAAAGAAGATAACAGGAATAAACACGTTAGAAAATGTACTCATGGCATAACAGTAAGTTGCATTTGGCAACTTGGCTAATTGATTTGAAAGCTGGAGCATTTTTAATTTTTTTGGTTAACTTCATCAAAGAGTCAGTTGTCATATTTTTGTATGTTAAATATACATACAAATTTACAGCTAAGTTTTTTTTTTTTTTTTTCCCCTTACACATCAGTGGACAAGTTAATACTGGAAATGCCTAAATTGTTATCCTTGATTTACACATGCACCCCAGTTACCTATGTCACATTAACTCATCACTCATTTTTCAAACACAGCGGTGGCAAAGGACTCTTGTAGGGTTACAGGCTAAATGCAAAGCAATCTCAGAATAACTCTACAGAGGCAAAGGTGCCTGTTGCTGCCCCTGGGCATTTCCCCTGAAATGGCTATGTTTCAGGATACCAGAAGATGCTTCAAGAGCTACAGCCCTGTTGGGACTTCCAAGGTAAACTACCTTTGAAAGGGATGCACAAATCAAACAAATATGAGGCCAGCGACCTCACTTCAGTACATTAGCAGGGCCAAGAGAAACACCTACACTAGTCGGCAAAAGTTTTAGAACACCTCAGTTTTTATGGAAATGCATGCATTTTAATGTTTTAATGTTTCATGAAATCAAGGCATAGAACCAATAAGCAATAGTAAATAAAAATAAGTCAAGGAATCATTAAGTGTACAAAATTTTATTCAAATTTTTGATTCATCAAAGTAGCCACCTTTTGCTGATATAATGGCCTCTCCTTCATAGTAGAAACCGAAGCTTGCTTTTTTCAACCACTGTTAAGATACGCTTGAAGCTGTTCTGCTGTGAGGTGCCTACCACGCATGCTTGATAGCCTCACTGTTCTGATTAGTTTGTGACTTTGGGTCTGCCAGATTGCATGCTTCAGAGTTTCTACCGATTTCCAGTTGCCTTTGGATTGTGTAGGACACCATACTCACTGACACTGATTTTTATTTTTTGCAAAGGCCTACACTTGTAACGGTAATGATGCTGTGTCTCCTGTCATTTTCTTGCTGTTATCACTGGAATTTACAACATTCTACAGTATAATATTGTCCAAAGAGTACTTCAGAGGGTGCAGTAACACAGTATGTTCCATCTCTGCTTTAAGACTGACACAAAAACTTTTTAAGTAATCAACAGAAGTTGGGACACCAGTACAAACTGGCTGTTTAAACTTGCCAGGCTTAGTTTACTTTAATAGCTACAGACCATCTGAAGGTTGCAACCTATTAGTTGTTCCCTGAAGAAGGTCCTTCTGTAGTACTCTGTAATTTCCTTTTTTTCGTTTTTTTGCTAACCTAATCTTTAAACTTTAAACCTCTGGAAGTATTTTGCTTACCTTTTCACTATTCTAGATCATTCATTGCATTTCACCTTATTAAATCTGAAGAAAAACTGAGGTGTTCTAAAACGTTTGACCAGCAGTGTATATCTTTCAGTTTTTTAGTCGTTAACCCCAATAAGGGTGCATAATTCAGAATAATTCAGAATGAGCATGGCTTGCACTTGAACAGACATGCAATACATGCTCCAACAAGGGCAGGTAATTACCAATAAAAGACCTAAACCAATAAATCACCCAAACGGGCACACTGGGGCAAATGATAGCAATAGCAAATAATAGCAGGTTTCAGTAAGAAAATATTCAAACTTTAATCATTACTTATGTTTATATGCACAGAAAGCAGGCATTAAATACTAGAAGTCAAAAGTAGAAGAAAAGATACAACCCAAATTCATTTCAGCATCCGTGAAGACAAGCTTGTCAGTTAGTATAACTAGGAGAGAGTTTATTCTTCTTTATTCAACTGAAGCATTCTATAGAAGATTGTACTGCCCTGACAACAACAGAAGTGTAATGATAAACTAAATCATATTGCAACTAGGAGAGGTTGCCAAATTCCACTTGATGACGAGTTCTCTACTTAGTTAACCATAACCCAACATTACTGAGCAAAATCTTCCCTTTCTAGAATATCCTGTGTTTCTACAGGGTCTCCATTGCCTATTTCCTTGCTGCTTAATATTTTGTCTGACTTCAATTTAAAACCTTTTGTTTATGTATTTTTTTTTATTAATTATTTACCTAAAGTACAGCTTTTCACACAACCTACTTTTTAAATGATTCCTTTCCTAATTTCCTTATCTACTGGCCTGCTTTGCCAGTTTTGCCTGCTTTAATGTATACACCCTAATTTATAACAAACCAGAAAATGTAGGTTCATAAAATGGAATTATCCATTCATACATCAAAGTAAGAAACTTGTTCAAACTGGTTTATAGCATGCCAGGGGAAATTCAAATCTTATTATAAAATAATAAAATATTCACATGAAAATGTTTCCAAGAATAAAGCAAGTGTTTGTCAAATTCTTGTATAATAAATGGATAGATATAGATTTGTTGTATTAACAAATAATTTGCAAGTGTGGAATTTACATTTCTGGAAATTTGTGTTATCAAAATGATTTAATTGGTTGGATATTTTGATTTATTGGCGTTTACTGGCATATTCTTGATTGTGCAAAAACACACGTGCCACTCAGAGGTTAAACAATAAGGGAGATCTCATTTTAAAGACCCCCCTGTTTTAGACAAAACTGAAACAGTAGAAGCTGCATGTATATCTATTTCTACTTGTTAGGAAGATATCCTAAAAGGAGTCTCCATGCCTTTATATTGAAAAAGCTTAAAATGTAACTCCTAAGTGCTCCTCGTACTTTTATTTTTATCTTGCAAGTATTAGCCATAAGTTGTGCGAAAGCTATAGATGTACAGAAAACACTTCAATTAGAACAGTTCACTGTCTATATTTTGGAAAATATCAAGATGGTTATATCTCTTTAGATGAGTTTTAGAAGTCTGACATGTTTTAGCATAGAACATAATTACTGTATAAATTGGACAATTTTAGTTACATGAGAAGTTTTGCAAATCTGTCCTGCAGTGTCACCAGCTAAAGTTTGATGCACGGAGAGACATAACAGGAGAAGTCTGTTAATAGTGTTTTGTGTTTCCAGAAATGTGTAGTTTTTAGATCTTTTTTCCATTAACATTTGTAATTCTAAGTAACTCATTTCTTTTAAAACCTATATTGATCCTGCACAGCTACCTGTTTCTCCCAGATAATATGAATATGAATTAGTTTTGATAAATGTGTCACAAACTATGATTTCTTATACAGTAGTTAAGTCAGTTGTCATTAGTGTGAACTTCAATTATTCTTTTCTTATCTTTTTTTTTTTTTTTTTTCCCCAGATACAAATATAAGTCCCGTCACTCAACATTTCTGCCTCATCCTGACCCTTGGTCAAAACAAATTTTCACTCTTCAGTTTTTGTTGGTGTTAGTGCAGCATGAATTCATGATCACATGACCTTAGATATGGACGCAGTCCTGTCCGAGTTTGTTCGCTCGACAGGGGCTGATCCAGGCTTAGCCAGAGACCTGCTTGAAGGTAAGAATATTTTAATAGGAAAACTAAAACTGAATTATTAATTGAAATAAAGCTTTGATAAAGACACTACTGCTTCGTCATTGACTATTACTGAAGTATGTTTCAATAGGATGGAGCCCTTGTAGCAGCCCTTAGCCATCTTTACCCATAAATATTAGCAAAGTGGCAAAGGTTTTAAGCATAAATTGTGTTTACTCACTTTCTCACCACAATACAGTGCCAAACTGGTACTCCTCTCCATTACTCTATCTTTGCCTACTTTACACTCTGTTACTTTCACTTGGCTCTCTAATTTCTTACCACTGGAGTAACAGAATGACTGCCTTGACTCTGAACAAAATTTGCCTTTGCCACAGGTGCAAATTTTCTTTCTATCCCAAGGTCACCTTCATGTCCTGTGGTTTAGAGCTTTGTCAGCTGCTTACCTTCCATTGCTTCATGAAAAACAGGCTTGAATGGCCACTAGTGATCAGAGCTGTCTCTGCAAACCCTAGCCTTTCCTTTTTCTTAAAAGGCCAAGTCTCCAAGGTACCTTCTTAACTGAAAGCTATGTCCTACAGCAGTACCATTTCCAACACTTCCATCTGGAACTGTATACCCTGTAGTGAGCAGAAGATCTTGCTCTCTCTGAAATTTGTTTCCTAGCCACATAACCTTTATAAAATGAGATTCGGATATCCCTGGCAATCGCTGGGTTGCTTGTGCCATAGCATCCTGGAGAGCACCTTTGATCCTACCTGTTGTTTTTTGGGGTAAATAGCAGAAATACTGTCCATGTTTGAGCTTCCAGAGGGCAGTATGCCATTTCTGCACTGTCTGGTACAAAATCTTTCCTGTAGTATACATGCCTCTATTTCTCTGTCTGCCCTGGCACTCTTTTATTGTAATTGTAGGTGATATTTTTGCTGTCATCATCATTGATACACTGTATCAGATAAACTAGTATCAAAGTATATAACCTTCTAGTGAACTAATTCTGTTATGAATCATTTAACTGTTTAACTATTGCAATGTTACAGGTAAGAACTGGGATCTCAGTGCTGCTTTGAGTGACTTTGAGCAGCTTCGGCAGGTTCATGCTGCAAACTTGCCATACTCTTTTCCAGAAGAGCGGGTTGCCAGGCATGCAGAAAAGGAGATACCTCGAATTGGTCGTCCTGTACTACACAGGCAAGATGATATTGTGCAAGGTAAAACTTGCATTCATAATTCTTTAATTGAAAGTATAAGTAATTTTGCTTGGGAAAGAAATACATACTCTTGTAATTAATTGTAACAAGACATTTGAATAAAATGCTTATTTAGAAACAATACTTACAGGTCCAGATTTAATGTAATTTAATTTCAGGGAATAAGTTCCAATAGAAAATTTTGTCTGTAGTTGTGGCTGCACAATATTATTCAATCATTGGTAGTAAAATTGTGTCAAATGCTTTGGCGTACTTTTTTTGATGGCAAAGCATGGAAAAACTCTTGCATGTTATTATCACTTTAATTGGGCTACAGACCAGGATGTGTCATCATAGTCAAGCTGGTGTAACTAGTATTTGTTCTTTTAATTGGAGAGTAAAATTATTCCAAGGCAGCCTCATCCAGTATTATTTCAATCTACCTTTCTTCTTTTATTTTATTGTGCTGAATAATAAAATGTAAGAGAACCTATAAACATTTTAACCCCATTTTAACACTTTGTTGGGAAGAAACTATGCAATCATATGACTTTTGGAGGTCACATTATGTCTACTGAAAAGACTTGTGGCATATCTGTACTGTATTTCAGAAATGCTATATAGCCTGCTTTAACTTTCGTAACCTTTCACTATTTTATGTTTATTTCTTAACAGAAAAGCGGTTGTCTCGTGGCATTTCCCATGCTAGTTCCTCAATTGTTTCCTTGGCACGGTCGCATGTATCAAGTACCAGTGGTAGTGGCAGCAGTGGTAGTGAGCTACTCTTGGATACACCAGTTTGCACATTTCAGCTACCTGATCTCACAGTGTACAGAGAAGATTTTCGCAACTTTATAGAGAGGGACCTCATTGAGCAGTCCATGCTAATTGCCTTGGAGCAGGCAGGTAAGGTTTTATTACATGAAATTGAAGATGGCTAGCACTTCTGCTGCAAGTTTCAACTCTTTACAATAAACTGAATCATTCATTTTTAAAGTAGTATAACCTGGGAAAATAGAGATTTTACTTAAATAAGAGAAGTAAAAAAAATGATTATCAGGAAATTTACATCCTTTTAAGAGTGCATGTTGTTTGATAAGCAATTAGTCTAAATGATCACAACATCAATCTAAATACACATGTTCAAAAATAAAGTACAATTACAATATTTGCAAGAATTTTTTATGCTTTTCAAAAATGAAACAACCAATTATTAAACTTGAAATAAAATGGATTTTTTTCTTTCAGCAATTTCACAAATAATTTTTTTTTTAAGGCCGTTTGAACTGGTGGACACGTGTTGGAGCAAGCTGTCAAAGCTTATTGCCTCTTGCTACCACGGGTGATGGAAATTGTCTTCTGCATGCCGCATCATTAGGTATTGCATTATATTTCTATTAAAACGATAGATATAATTTTGAAAGCAAGTGAAATAATTTATTAGGTGGCTTTATTATTTTTTTAATATTTGGTTCACTTCCTTACTATGTTTATATTCACACTTTTTAAATTATAGCACCATTATAGATGGGTTAAATCAGTTTTTCCCAACCTCGGCCCTGGGGGCATATTGTGGCTGCAGGTTTTTGTTCCAAACAGCTTCTGTTTTTAATTCTGTGTTTTGGGAACAATATAGAAATAAGAAAATTGTTTAATTTAATATATATATATAATTATAATGTACCAAGCAGTTATATGAGAATGATGTATTTTTTTTTTCTTTTTAACAATATTTTCATCTTGATTTTCATTCTACTTTTCAAGGTTAATTAATCCATTATTTACTAATTAGTGGGTCTGATGCTAAAGTATTTGCAGCCTTTGATTATTCAGTGTTGTTTGCCAGCGTGTCTGCCCTGCTTATTTTTAATTGTCATTAATAAAATACAACGAAGGGAAAAACAGCACAGAGAAAGGGCAAAATATAATGAATCTAGCAAAATACCCGCGCTTCACAGCGGAGAAGTAGTGTGTTAAAGAAGCAATGAAAAAGAAAAGGAAACATTTTGAAAATAACGTAACGTGATTGTCAATGTAATTGTTTTGTCACTGTTGTGAGTGATGAGTTATTGCCGTCATATATATATATATATATATATATATATATATATATATATATATATATATATATATATATACATACATACATATATATAAACATATATATATACATATTCATACATATACACATATATACTCAGCAAAAAAAGAAATGTCCCTTTTTCAGGACTGTGTATTTCAACAATAATGTTTTAAAAATCCAAATAACTTTACAGATCTTCATTGTAAAGGGTTTAAACAATGTTTTCCATGCATTTTCAATTAACCATAATCAATTAATTAACATGCACCTGTGGAATGGTCGTTAAGACCTTAACAGCTTACAGAAAGTAGGCATTTAAGGTCACAGTTCTAAAAACGCAGGACACTAAAGAGACTTGTCTACCGACTGTGAAAAACACCCAAAGAAAGATGCCCAGGGTCCCTGCTCATCTGCGTGAACGTGCATTAGGCATGCTGCAGGGAGGCATGAGGACTGCTAATGTGGCTAGGGCAATAAATTTTCCATGTCCGCACTGTGAGACGCCTAAGACAGCGCTACAGGGAGACAGGAAGGACAGCTGATCATCCTCGCAGTGGAAGACCACGTGTAACAACACCTGCACAGGATCGGTACATCCGAATATCACACCTGCGTGACAGGTACAGGATGGCCACAACAACTGCCCGAGTCACACCAGGAACACACAATCCCAAATATATATATACAGTCTTTGAGGTGCAAGCAACTGTTGCTGGGGGTGCCAGAATCCATGAAGGAAGAAAAATGAAAAACATTATTTGTACAAAATCTTGATTTATTTATCCATTCCTAAATAATTAAATGGGCAGGCTATTTCGTATCAGTGCAATACGCTGCTTGTTAAAACGGATGACTCCGCTCTTACGCAAGTCTGCGTGGATATTATGAACTATCGTATCTGTTCAAGTTCTATTTAAATTTTAAATAGAAGGAATTTTTATTTAGTCGACAGAATATTATTCCGGAATAAATCAACTCAAACCTTAAATAACTTATAATATTTTGCTCTCCATAAAAATATATCATGTCTAAATTATACAAGTTAGAAATAAAGTCAACGTTAAAAGAACAAACATTCAAATTTCTTTACTCTTATGTAATTTTATATAAAAAATAAACTTAAATTTTAAATATCCCTAAAGATTTTGCTCTCTATAAAAATATATCCTGTCAAAATTATACAAATTCAGTTGTCTTTGCTCTTATGTCATTTTATCAGATTTGGACGTGTGGCATCTTTTTTTGGCAACAGGTTCATTTATGTTTGGTGTGAGGTTCTGTGTTGTGGAGATTCTCAAGATGGATTGCAGGTGCTCATCAGTGAGGCGACTCCTGTGTGCTGTTTTGTTAGTCTTCATGACTGAGAAGAGCTTCTCACACAGATATGTGCTACCAAACATGCACAAGGTTCGAGCCGCATGTAGACGGAGCTGGAGCATTTCTGTGGGAATGAAGTGAATAAACTGTGCGGGCCCTGCAGTATCGTACTTTGCCTTCAGTGTGCCATTACACTGCAGTTTCCACATCGACGGCAAATGGGTTGCGAAACAACTCAAAATTCTTTTTTTGTTCTTCGAAGTCACCAAAGCACCGTGCGAACTCAGTGCGCAGTGCGCTCAGTTTATCAGCAAAGTGCATATTTGGGAACACCATTGTGCCGATTTGGTTCAAGATTACTTGGCAAAAGGGAACGTGGGGCAAGTTGCACTGGTGCATTTGTGTCTCCCATAAAAGTAGCTTCACTTGAAATCACTTTGTGATTTTGCACGTGTAAAAATGTCTGCTGAAGTGTCAGATTCTTCTTTAACTCTTCTGCTTTCTGTATCTTGTACATTGCATTCAGGTCTTTCAGGTTATCTTGATGTTTTGTCTCATAGTGCCGTCTTAGATTAAATTCTGTAATTACAGCCACATTAGCTCCACAAATGAGACACACAGGTTTACCGGCAATGTCAGTAAACATATACTCAGCCTCCCATCGGTTTTTAAAGGCTCTATGTTCAGAATCACCTTTTCTCTTCGGCATCGTGTGGGCTAGCTTCGCAATAACTTGCAGCATCATAAGCTAGACTTGATTAACGCGGTAAGTGTTCGGCAAGGCAGCTGAAGCGCTGCATTATGGGATCTGTAGTTTATCGTGTTACCAGCGCTTCATATCTCCGGGCCATTAATAACAATAATACATTATATAAAATTATCTCGCGGGCTGGATATAATTACACGCCGGGCCGGATGTGGCCCGTGGGCCTTGAGTTTGACAGATATGGACTAAATAGAACTTGAAAAGAAATATTTTTTCGAATGTGATCGCACAATTCAGATCGAGTTGACACGCACTACAGTACATCGAGTCCGCGTGCTATTGTGGTTTTGCCTGTGTGCCTCAATGAGTTACCCTCCCCTTGCTCTTACTTTTTTACCGTTTATGTAATGAATACACAGAATATGGCTTTACCAAAACAATCATTGATCGTGAATAAAGTATCCATTATTCATAAAGCTTCAATTGGTGATCTGTCTTTCTGCGTTAACCGCATATTTTTTCATACGTCTCAAACCAAGGTGATGCGAGGCTAAAATGAATCAAGAAGCGCGCATACATACTTAGTGCATCCCCTCTCGAATCGAACCTCGAAGTCAGCGCTAGAGGCCCTCTACTATTCGCCACAGCGCGGTTTGTCTATTTGAGCGTAGCAGTGTAATTCGGTTTTTGTTCAGCACTCTTTGGAACTGTTGCTTTTTGTCTGCGCACTGCGTCAGTTCACGTGAGCCACTGAATATGGTTTTATATGTCACTCGCTCGCTTCTAATTGTTTCGCTGCCTTCTTAATTATATAATGCGTTTTCTTCAGCGCTTTTTGTAGCTCTTCCTGGTTTTCTACGTAATGCGTGATTACGTGAGAGGCGTGATGATGTCACACGAAACTCTGCCCCCCACGGCTTTCGAGCTCAACTCCATTACAGTAAATGGAGAAAAATGGCTTCTAGTTATGACCATTATGCATAGAATTTCGAAATGAAACCTGCCCAACTTTTGTAAGGAAGCTGTAAGGAATGAGCCTGCCAAATTTCAGCCTTTAACCACACTGGGAAGTTGGAGAATTAGTGATGAGTCAGTCAGTCAGTGAGGGCTTTGCCTTTTATTAGTATAGATAACAAAAGAGAGTTAAGCATTTAAGTCTATAGCAAAAACAGAAATATTTCTAAATGTCTTAAAATCATGCTGCTGTGCTTTTCTGAATGTAGAATAAAAGAACAATAAGCCAAAAGAAGAAGAAGAATACCAGCTAATTAAATGAGATCATTGTTATCAGGTGTTGTCACTAATTAATTGAAACAAAAACCTGCAGCCACAGTGTGCCCCCAGGACCGAGGTTGGGAAACACTGGTTTAAATGACTTCTGATCCTAGAACTGAACAAGCAGACTTACTGTTCAAGTCCAGAGATGGAACTTTTTTTTTTCCCCTCCTGCTGTTGCTATATTTGTCATGATGTCATTGTTTAGGGTTTTTGAGCCTTTGTCTAGGAGGACCACTGTCACAGCGTTTTCTTTTTACTATAATGAGTTTTAAGAACAATGCCATTTCTCAGATTTTGAGCCCTAAAATAAATTAATTTGTTTCTAGGAGGGTGTGCTATAAGAAACACCATTTATAGAAGCTGAATAGTTCTTCCTTAATATTATTTACTCGGGTAATGTTGGGTGCTGACGCTGGTATACAATATGCCATACCACATTGTGTTTGCCTGGCTTCTGCGTTAGACCAAGGTTTTTAGTAATAGTTGTTCAACAGATTTTGATTTACCATATACCAATATAAAGGAAGTTTAATGGATGTATATGCTACAGTTGATATGAAACAACCTGATAAAACCACTTTTGAAAGCCAGCTAACAAAAAAAGCATGTATTGTCTTATTTTAATTTTGAATTAAACCTTAGAAATGTAGACCTGATAGGAATTATAAGCTTGGCTTGAATAAACTATTGTATTATGAAAAAAGAGGAGCACAGTGACACAATGGTTAGTTCTTTACTGCTTAAGACTAGGCAGAAATATGGTCTGGTTACTATGTGCAGAGCTGTATGTTCTCCCTGTGGTGCCATTGGATTTCCATCCTTATCGTGTGAAAGTAATAGGTGTGACTCTAAATTAACAAAGTGTTACTTAGTGTCAATGGGTATATGAATCTGCTTTGTGACAGACTGGGTCCCAGTTCTGGACTAATTATATCCACACAAATGGATGTAGGAAGTTGATTGAATGATTGTACACTGTTACATCACTGTTTTGTTGCATAATATACAGCAAATAGCATTCTAACTGTACTTTTTTTCCAGACTTCTTTTAAAGGGTTTTTTAATACAGCACAGCCTAGATCATTGACTCATTCAGAGTTAAATGTTTGAAGTGAGGTGAAGGGTAGGGTTTGCAGCCTTGTTTTTTTAAATTTTATGGCCACTAGACCACTCTGCCAATTTTAAAGGATAAATATTTACAAGGAAGTTCAGTTTGCATCTGAGAATTAAATGCCATTAGCATTAGTTACAATCCTTACAGAAATACATTATTTTGTTTCTGCATTTAATAATTAAAATTACAAACAAGGAAATAACACATTTTCAGTTGAAAACTACAAACATCTTTGAACAGACCTTACAGTCTAAGAAAACATGATTGATATACACCAAATACCATAAACATGTCAGACTATAATTTCAAAATAAAAAATACTTGGTGATGAGCAACTAGGTGAAGGCTAATAAATATTTTTTTCAGTTACAGTATGATGCATTTAACTGAGATATTTTGGCAGTCATCAACACAAATTATTCTGTAATAAAGTGGAACAAGCATCTAGATTTTTTTAGAAGTAATTTTAATAATACTGTACAGCTGAATGTGTTTTTCTGTGTGTGTTTGTCCAGTATGCATCAACACAGATAAACCCATCTCTAAATTTTGTACAGACTACCCATTTGAACTGGTGAAGGTTGTAGGCATGTTTCATTCCAAAATTTATGCACTTCCCATGGTGGAAACACTGATGGAAATATAATTCTAGTAAAAAATAAAACAAGAAAATATGACACAAGTATTCAAACATGGTTACACTCCATTAGATAGATAGATAGATACTTTATTAATCCCAAGGGGAAATTCACATAATCCAGAAGCAGCATACTGATAGAAAAAACAATATTAAATTAAAGAGCAATAAAAATGCAGGTAAAAACAGACAATAACTTTGAATAATGTTAGCGTTTACCCCCTGGGTGGAATTGAAGAGTCGCATAGTGTTGGGGAGGAACGATCTCCTCAGTCTGTCACTGGAGCAGGACAGTGACAGCAGTCTGTCGCTGAAGCTGCTCCTCTGCCTGGAGATGACACTGTTTAGTGGATGCAGTGGATTCTCCATGATTGACAGGAGCTTGCTCACCGTCCGTCGCTCTGCCACGGATGTTAAACTGTCCAGCTTCATTCCTACAATAGCGCCTGCCTTCTTCACAAGTTTGTCCAGGTGTGAGGCGTCCTTCTTCTTTATGCTGCCTCCCCACTCGCCACAACCGTCTGGTAGAACATCTACAGCATCTTATTGCAGATTTTGAAGGATGCCAACCTTCTAAGGAAGTATAGTCGGCTCTGACCTTTCTTACACAGAGCATCAGTATTGGCAGTCCAGTCCAATTTATCATCCATTTGCACTCCCAGGTATTTATAGGTCTGTACCCTCTGCAAACAGTCTCCTCTGATAATCACGGGGTCCATGAGGGGACAAAAGTACTAGGGTTTTGTACCATGTTAGCCATTATGTTACACTTCAAGAAAGTCACCAATGTAGCAAGGGTTGGGTGACCTATGAGCACACTTCTTAGACTACAGTGTGACACGGTGCTTTTCATTTGTAACCATGAAATGGGTTATGTATCATGAGCGTGTAGGTTGTTATACAGTAGCTTAATCAAAGACAAACTGCTAGCTATAATATAACTACTCACCTATTTATATGTCTGTTTTCCTGTTTTATTACTCTTATGAATTTTAAGCTATTTTGTGTTTATTTCCCAATAATCATTTTTTGTGTGTCAGTAATTGCTCCAGTTGAAGCTAAATGATTTTTATGTGAGTAGGCACTCTGTGGTCCCATTCTGTGAGTTGGTGTGCCATGACACTTTGCTTATGAGATATCGTTGCTCCTAGACATTTCCACTTCACAATAACATCACTTACAGTTGAATGGAGTGCAGAAATTTGAGGCACAGAACTGTTGGAAAAGTGGCACTTGATGATAGTGTCATGTTGAAAGATATTGAAAAATGGTCCCATACTACTGCCAATGTTTTTCTATCAGGATTATGCAGGTTGGGGAGTATGCACTAATTAGAGCATGTTGCTGCACCCACCTTACAACGAACCACCCGGATTGGGACCCATGTGCAGCCATGCAGCTAATTGCATAATAATTTAACATCTTTGCCTGCAACATGTATACTGTAAATGGCCAAAAACAGTAATGAGAGGATGTGTTTAGATACTTTTGGCCATAACCTGTACTTTGAATGCTTACTTATTGGTTTTGTGTACAAAATGATAAAAATTATATATTTTGTACAGCATTATAAGTTAACAGTTTTCTGCATGGAATAAAAAGTATTTTCTGCATATGTCACTTTCAAGATGAATATTTACACTATTCCTCATATGTGTTCTATTTATAAATCTATATAACTGAAATATATGTAAAGTTAGTAGTACTTCGGTTTTTCAAAAATAATGTTTAGCTTAAAATTAATTTTAACAAGTTTGTAACTCAAGCAGCTACTTTTTCATTGGTTAAGTACATTAGAATGGTATAAATTATATAAAATTATTGTTGTAGTTGTTTTACTTTTTTGTCTTTGTTTTTTTTTTATCTCATTCAGTAATCCTGAATTATTTAGTTTGTTAGGTGCTTTAATAATGACCTGGGATAGCTAAATGAGCGCATCACTTATTATGAGCCCACAGCCATATTTGCAAAATGTTATGCACTATAACACTGTCCAAATTCTACCATTTTAGTACTAGATGATTAAAATGCATTTGAAAAACAAATTCTGAATTTCAGTTGATCCTGTAGTCATCTCTGTTAATATAGCCATGAGCAGTATTTTCTTCCAAGTATAAAGTATTTGAAATTTTCAACCATTATGTGCTCTTTGCTTAAGATGTGTGTCTACCCATCTGTTTGATGACGAATGGAGTTGTAGTGCTTTGAGGAAATTGCTATTATTCTAATTAGATGTTTCTACTTGAGACTGCATGTTATTATAAAAATTCTTGCTTGGAGCAGTGGAAGATTTTGCAATTCCTAAGACACTTTTCGGCCAGCTCAGCTTCTACCTAGAATTCCAAAAGGTTACACTTTTTTTTGTATTATTAAATGTTTTACAATTTCTTATTTTGCCAAAGTATCATTATTGTTTTATACTTTAGAAGAGTGAATGTCATACTAAGAAAAGATTAACATGATGATCTCAAATCCTTTTGGTAGAATATTTATATCATGTCCTTTGTTGTAGGCATGTGGGGATTTCACGATCGAGATCTCATGTTGCGCAAGTCCCTCTATACGCTTATGGACAAGGGAACCGAGAAGGAAGCTCTAAAGAGAAGGTGGAGATGGCAACAGACACAGCAAAACAAAGAGGTAATTGCAGGTTTTTTAATTGCTTGATAATTGAAAACATACCAAAAGATGAAAGGCTATATATTTCTTGCCGTACTTGTTCTTTCTCATAGGTAAGTATTAACTTGATTCATGGGATGAAACTTTTCAAGATATGCCACTAACTTCTTTCTCTTCATAACTGATACTGCTTTCCCCAGTGTCTATAGTGTAATTGTGCATATCCGTCTTTCATCATGTGTGTTCTGTATAATAATTTATACATATATATATATATATATAAGTTGGCTGCTTCTGGCTACCAGTGATATTTTCATAGCGAGAACTAGAACTAAAAATATCGTTTTTCATTTTACAAGAAAGAGAACTGAAATTAAGGCAAACCGAGAAACTAAAACTAAATAAAAATTAAAAATAGTGATATGTGAACGAACTAAAACAAGAACGAAAATTGAGCAAAAACGAAAAAAAACAGGAAAAACATTTTCGTTCAGTCACATTGTGCTGTTCACTATGCAGTGATCTATGTTCCTTGGGCTTACTATAGTCACATGGCGCAACTTTTGTAAAGGACCATTGTTTGTTTGTTGAGCTCATAAACAAGTCAATAAAGTCAAAATCACTGAATTTGCACATTTCCTGATCAAATACAGGGGAGAAACGTGAGGTGCAATAGCGACGAGCCGAGCCTTACTTCAGACTGCACTATCACTAACACACTGTGTTGATGCATGCAATTGCCACGTGCCTAATGCTGTCTCTATGTGTGTCGCCAGTGTAATGTTTGTAGACACATTTATTATACACCTTGACTTTCCACAGTCTGGCTAATATCTTTAATGAATGTGTGCGACATATTTATCTTGCTGATCGGACATAAAACCACAATGAAAAGGCTCAAAGTGAGGCAGACAGTACCGTGCCGCACCAAAGTGGGCGGATGTGAGCCCAACAGGTGCTCGTTACTGCTGTTCTTCTACGCAGAGGCGCCAATAAGTAAGCGCTATTTTAGAAAGTCAAGTGCACTGCAGCAGTCCTTTTATTTTTATTTTTCTTCCAACTGACTGCCAAAATGGAAGATTAAGACTTTTAAAACTAAAGGAAAATAAGAAAGACTTTTACAAGAAAGTGAGGGAGATTTTCATGGAGTATAGGCACATGGACTTCATTTACAAATAAAGGTCAGACAATAAACGGTTTTCAAGTTTATAAAATATGGGATCAGGCTAAGGAAAATGTAATGTAATGTTCTTTCTTAGCCAAATATGTACCTTACCTATGTGTGTGTGTAAAGAATGCTGATGAGATATGAATCATAACCAGTAGGCAATGTGCATGCTGCTTTTTGAATAGTGAATATGCTACTCTTTGGGTTCATATATTTGTAACTCTGACTCTGAAGGAGTCAGTACCTGTCCAGCCATGAACCTCGCCACACGTCACTGCTTCAGTACTGGCAGCAGAAGTCTTCAACATACAGTCTGCTGGCGCCAGTGGCTGAGGACCTTGCCTGTGCACCTGCATTAGAAACATTCGTCAAGCATATGTTTTCACTGTGTGGCTATCTGTGTAATGGATGTCGTTGCAACGTGAACAAATCTCTCGAAATGCGTGCTTGTTTAAAGCTTAACAGTAACCTGCTTGTACAGACTGGTTTCTTTGGTTTTAACCATTTGATCTTGCTGACTATACTCATTTGGCCACTTAATGTGTTTGATCTTTGATAGTTAAGCTGTGTTTAATGGCATTATGAACTGTGAGTGTATTTCGTTGACTGAAACATAACTTGCATTAAAATATGTGTAGGCCAGCATTTGTGGTCTTGCAGCAGAAAAAAACCTAAAATTGTACTAATATTATATAAAAGGACCAGAACAAAATAAAATAAAAACAAAAATTTTAAACACAGATCAAAATAAAAATTGTTGACTCCACTGAAAACTAGAACGAAATAAAAATAAAAACTAAAACTACAATTAATATCAGAGCTGAAATATCACTGCTGCCTACGTTTTGTGTACTTTATTAACTGTCAACCTTTTAGTTAATAGTTAAACTGAGGTCAGCATCGTAGGACAGTAGTGTTTCTACATTACATCTTTGGAATCTTCGGATAACATCACACCATGCATACTTTTTTATTTGGAACATTAGAACAAATATGATGAGAAAAAGCTATTCAGCGCATCAGGCTCACCAGTCCTATTCATTCTGATTATCAGGTTGAGATTTGAAGATCCCGATGCTCTACTGTCTACCATTCCACCTGGTAATTTATCAGTGTGAAGAAAAAGTTTCTAGCATTTGTGTGAAATTTGCTGTTAACAGGATTCCAACAACATGCCCATGTTTTTTTCAAACAATTTATTTTAAAATAACAGCTGGGATCCACTTTACTAATTTCTTTTATTATTTTAAAGATTTCAGTTATGTCATTATTTAATATCTGTTAGTTTAAACTGAAAAGGCACAGCTCCATACATTTGTTCTAATAGCACATACCTCTCAATCCCGAAATTAGATCAGTCATCCTCCTCTGGACTTTTCTATAGCGCTACTACATGTTGTTTGTAATATGAAAACAAAACTGTTCACAGTACTCCAGGTGATCCTGCACTAATCCATTATACAACTTGAGCATAACTTCCTGTGACTTGTATTGTTCCAAATAAAAAAGTATGCATGGTGTGATGTTATCCGAAGATTCCAAAGATGTAATGTAGAAACACTACTGTCCTACGATGCTGACCTCAGTTTAACTATTAACTAAAAGGTTGACAGTTAATAAAGTACACAAAACGTAGGCAGCAGTGATATTTCAGCTCTGATATTAATTGTAGTTTTAGTTTTTATTTTTATTTCGTTCTAGTTTTCAGTGGAGTCAACAATTTTTATTTTGATCTGTGTTTAAAATTTTTGTTTTTATTTTATTTTGTTCTGGTCCTTTTATATAATATTAGTACAATTTTAGGTTTTTTTCTGCTGCAAGACCACAAATGCTGGCCTACACATATTTTAATGCAAGTTATGTTTCAGTCAACGAAATACACTCACAGTTCATAATGCCATTAAACACAGCTTAACTTCCTGTGACTTGTATTCTGCACATTGGACTATATAACCGAACATCCTATTAGTCTTCTTTATTGTTTCTGTACTCTACGATGAAGTAGTGACAAATCTGCTGTAATTCTTTGTTCCTTCACATAAGATATATTTTCAATTTTCAGATTGTGTTTTCAAATATAATATTTCTACTTCCTAAGCAGAATACCTTAAATTTACACTAAATTCCACTTACCACAAAAATGAATTGAGAGATTTGTTTTGTTTCCTGTTTGTTATTACCGTTTGTCCTTGGTGATTGATTTTTCTTGCTATTTCATGGTTGGTTAGTTACACAATAAAAAAAATCTGATCACATAAAAACAGTGTAGCTGTACAAGCCAAAATATATTAAAATTAATTACACTAAATGAGAAACAGATTGAGTAATAGTATAATTTAGGTTACTATATGAATCAATAATAAGTGTCTTAAAATGTAAAGCATCTCATTCTTTGGGTTGTGTTTGATGTCATGTTTTTCATGATGTGTTTCTTTGTTTCATTTAAGCCGATGAAGAAACCTATGCTGTATGTACATTATTAAGCTCAAAAGAGCCATCTTGTGAATTTTATAAATAATTAATTTTTAATAGTTTTCATTTTTTGTAGTCCTGGGTATTAGGTGCAAAGGCCCATGTTGTAATAGATATGTTTTCTCATAGGCTGTAAAATTAAATAGCAGTTACTGCTGTGGTTATTCTACGTTCTCATTTATAAAGCATCCATCCATATCTGTACCGCAGCCACAATTGTATTGCACAGAACCTTCTCAGGTATTGTGAATGTTATTATGACAATTCATTTTTATAAATGCATTGTTGATTTACCTTGCTCGGTTCTGAATATCATTGTTCAAGTGAACAACATTCACGTATTGATTAGTTTGCCTGGATGTTAAAGAACCTTAAAGCACTTTTGCACCTTAGTATGAATTTAATCCTTTTAACACATTCTTATTTTTGACAGTTTTCTGCTACTTTGATTTAATCAGGTGTAACTTCATCATACTTCACAGAATATTCATGTTCCACCCAACAATAAAGGGCTTGTCTTTCTTATTCAGAATATTTGCTCTATATCTGGAAAATAAATTATGTTGTGTGAATAAATTACAGTAGAATAAGTTACAAACCTTACCAACACTTTTGCCAAAAAATGCACTTTGGATGTTGCTGTCTTAAAATGTTGGAATAAGATTCTAAACACAAAAATGTAACATAGAAGAGATTTCTTAATTAGGGACACTGACTCTGCATCTTTTTACTGGTGATCAGGGCTTGAAGTGAGCTGTTACACAGTGGTATACCATCCATCCATCCATCCATTATCCAACCCGCTATACCCTAACTACAGGGTCACGGTGGTCTGCTGGAGCCAATCCCAGCCAACACAGGGCGCAAGGTAGGAAACAATCCCCGGGCAGGGCGCCAGCCCACCGTAGATGGTATACCATTACCATTTTACTCTCTGACATACCAGCATCTCCTGCTCTACCTTGAAGGGGAGTCCAAACCCCCAAACTGTCTAATGTGTGTATATCTTAGTGATCAAAATTCCAAGATGAACACAAGCTCTCAATTAAGAAGTAATGTTAACTTTGCAGTGCATCAGGAAGAGGACAAAAGCCGAAAAAATCATAGAGTAGTGGTACTTATTTATTCCACTTCAGACACTGCTGAAGAAATGGCTAAATATGTTATATATCTGTTTCATTTATTATGCAAAATAAATATTTGCCTGCATTGCTTTTTTTCTGTAGCATTCGGGTAAATCTATTTGATTCAGCATCATGCTATACTTCAGTCCAAATATAAAGTATTATTCAAAAATTTTTTTAATGGCATATATATGCATTGTCTTGTATAATGCATGCAGAATTCATTTTGTAACATTACCCACTGTACAAAGTCCATTTAACCTGCTCAGGAAATATGTAACTTTGTTTCTACATCTTTGACTCTAATAAGCACACTGCAGCTGCACTTGGCCTTACTCTTGATCCAGTGCAGCAGAGCCCACAACTCTGGGGCACACTGCCACAGCACTCAACCCAAAAGTTAGTCTTGTTGCTGTAAATATGTACTAAGACAAGTTCATCATAGAATCATCTCCAGCTCATAGTACAACGCAAGTCACCCATACTGTTTTCTTTCTTTTTGTATATTTGGTAAAGGAAAGTTCACATAAAATAGTAAAGTTATGAACACTGCAAAAATGCTAGACACATAAATTATGCTTTCTACATAACTTTAGCGCTATCATGGAAGGCAGCAAGGATACCTTACATAAAGATGAAACTACCCAAATAAACTTTTAGTTTGAGAATGGTACAAGGATCTCACTCTAAGTATTACAAAGTTTGAAAAAAAATATTGTAGTGACTTCGTCATAGGAAAATACAGAGAATGTGGTTAAACAGGAAAAGAACAGTTTAAAAGGGGTAGGAGATTCAAAATGAGGGAAGAAGCAAGGATCTGCTAGACAGAACGAATTCTAAAGAAATAATGTATTGAACAGTGCAATGTTACACTCCTACACTGTGTTTGTGTTACACTCCTCTCTGGCTTTGTAGAACACCTTTACAGAGCTGCGCCGGCTTCTGCTAGTTCCCTTTAGAAGGACTGTTATTTTCCCTTGTCCACTCTTGCACATCTTCTCTCTCAGCATTTTCTCTGATCCAGAAAACACTGCTTACCCTTCTGTTTCTCTTTCTCTCTCTCTCTCTCGCAACAACTTTTTGATGAAAACAACACTCAACTATATTTTAAGTTCGCCATCTACCTACCTTTCTCTCATGCCTCTCCAAGCGGCAATGTCCCTTTGCTCATTGGTTCATGCCAGCTGCTCATACTCATCCATTGTTCCTACTGGCAGTCCTCATTTGTATAGCCTATAGCCAACATGTGCTGTCACCCTCATACCAAGTCTTAGCGCTGTGCTGCCACATGCACTGTAGATTATTAAATTGTTTGAAAAACCTAAATGAGAATAGGCCATTCAGCCCAACAAAGCGTGCCAGTTCTTTTCACTTAACTCTTTCCGAATAACATTAAGTCTAGTTTTGAAGGTCTCTACTGTTCTACTGTCTACTGTAATATATATACTACTTGGTAACTTATTCCATGATTATTCTATGGTTCTCTGGTAAGTTTTTTTCCTCACATAATGTTTGTACGAAATTTACCCTTAGGAAGTTTCAAACTGTGTCCCTGTGTTCTCGATGCACTGTAATAATTCCCTTCATAATTTTAAATACTTCAATCCTATCACCCCTTAATCTCCTTTTGTTTACTCTGAAAGGGCTCAGCTCTTTTAATTTTTCCTCATAACTCATCCCTTGAAGTCCTAGAATCAGCCTAGTTGTTCTTCTATGGACTTTTTATAGTGTTTTTTTGTAGCCTGGACACAAAAAGTGCACACACTACTCTAGATGAGTCTTCACCAGTGCATTGTAAAGCTTGTGCATAATCTCTTTTGACTTGTTCTCATAACCGACTTGCATCATTATTAAAGCAATTAAAGCAAGTCATGCTCCATGTGTTGTGTAACATGACTTTTAGAAGTAACTTAGCTATATTACTCATTACTTACAATACAAATATTACTGAGTTACATTTTATAAAATGTAATTCATTCCAAACAGTGCATTACGTTTATGTTACTGTTTCTTCTTTAATATGAAAAACTGAACATTTCACTGGCTAGCATTTGTTATTGAACCCTAAGTCTTTATAGGAACCTTCATTAAACTGACCAGAAACACAGCCAAATTTGATCATTTTCTTGTGCTTTTGTTTTTTTAAAAATATGTTTAGTGGTGAAGTAACATCCATTTCCTAGTTTTATTCTCAGACACCAGCCCCTGAAGACTCACAGCATGATCATTAGCTACTGCACCACCAGATCACAGTTTCAGAATAGTTGGTGCAAATTAATGGATTAAAACTAGAGTGCTATATTATTTTTAAGTTTCTGTTATGATGGACATCTGCTATAATTTTAATAAATTGTGGTCAAATGACTACTCACACTGCCCGATAGAGTCACCACCAGTGTACATGCTGAAACTGTACAAACACATTTGTTCCGATTGACATGCCACAACATTGGTGCATAGACTATATGTGTACATAGTTCTCATGGACAATTTTACACATTCAAAAAACATGGCTGCAGGCCTCTCAATGTCTACAAAGAACAATGCATTGCAACGGACATCACAACTGTTGAACACATTTCAATAAAATAAGTATTGTGTTCGGGTATTGTAATGTTACGTTTTTCAGGACTAATTTCATTTGAAATTTTCACAGTCGACTGATCTGTAGCTAATGCATTTTACATTGTATTTTGGTTAAAAATCCAATGGTTGGCTTATCTGCAAGTATATATGGCAGCTAAGAAAAATATTCTTTTTCTGTAATTTTAAAAGTCTGCTTTGCTTGTGATTGATTCATTCCAGAGTAATCTGTGAGGGCATTTTAAAAAATTGTATGCCAGTGATGTCCGTTATCTCACTGGAGAAACGCCCGACTGTCACTTTGATATGAAAACACTTTTGTTGAATAAGTAACACGCAGAGGCTAACACACTTGTTGGTAATGACCTATGCTATAGCCATGTTACTATAGGTATTAGACAGTAAAAACATAACTGTTTTTCTACAGATATTTAGAGTGTAGGAGCTCTGTGGAGGTAAGTGTACATTTATTCTAAAGGTGCACCCACCAGCTGCCTTGGGATAAATATTGATCTGTGAAGCATAGATGATCTTAGTTATGAGTGATACACTAGGGCCACCTGTCTGCTCGGGTCTACTGTGTAGCAGCCATTGTGAAAATTCATTAAATATGGTACTTGAATAGAAAAATACAGTAAACACATGCTTATATACATTTGCTTGAATCGCTCACCAATCCCTGGGGGCGGACACCCTATTTTGCAGCTCAGCTGCTTGAAGGGCATCGGGACGCCCCTCCATTAGAGAAGGCAATTATATTTAAAGAGATGGTATATACAGTATAGAAGAGATAGAAAATTAGTTACTTGAGAATTTCACTACAACTGTCTATTTTAAATACCACTGAATAATAACATATAATCAAAAGTAGAAATAAAAAAGTAACACATAAAAAATTACATTTCATTAATGTCTTGTCAAAAACAATATTATGAATTATCGGCCAACTTGCATTCTATAAATGTTGCTTTTTTGCATTTCAGGTTGTATGTTGTTCGAGATATTTTTCTTCTTCTCGTTTATTGGACAATTCTTCTTGATCTTGATTTTTGTTATATGCAGCTGTTTTTTATTTTTCATTTTCTTTTTTCGAGGTTCATTATCAGCTCTTGATGCTCTTTTTCTATTGCAGTGTAAAATTCAATGTTCTTGAATAGATCAGTTGCTTTTCTGCCTTCCCATTAATAACTGACTGCATTGAAGGGTGAGTTAGCAGCATTGAGAGTGTCTCGGGGTTGTACAGAAAGAGGATGTGTGTAGTAGGAGTAGTGATTGGGTGAGCTATGTGGAGGGGAGTGGTCAAGGCTGATTAACGCAGGCACGATGGAAAAATGTATAATATAATAGAGAGATTTGCCTAATTGTCACCGCACACCAAATTTCTAAAATGAATGGGGTGGATTTGAGAAGGTACACATTTTTTTTTACCATTGACATATAGACTTTATCAATTGAACAGTTCTTGCAGTGGAGAAGAAATTACTTTTTTGATATGCTAAATTTAAATTAAAATCTTAACTGAAAATTAATATTTTTTGGAAAATGTATTATTTTTCATGAAATTGATCATAACACATATCAGGTGATTGTGGTGTACTGATAAGCTGCATAACTTCAAAGTTGCGTTTGAGTTTTGCTTTCTTATTCTATGTTCCCATTTTTTCGTTCTGTTTAATCTTTCTTTGGTTTTTTGGCAATAGTGATTTAAATCAAACAGGCAGTAGGCTTCAAAAATTTAAGATTTCAAATGAATATGTTAATTACTTTGCTGGCTATCCCTGCTGCTGTCTGTTATTGAAATTGCACAGGCTTGTCTCTCATCATTAAATGTTTCTTTAGAACCTTTTATTAATCTTGTAGCTTTTTGTGTTTTAACATGGATTCACCCTGATCTTGTGATAATCCTTTTAAGTGCAGTTCTTCCCATTGTTCTAGATTTTTGAACACTAAAGTACATCCTGGCATCTATCAGGCTTATTTCATAGTCATATTGGCATCAGTCAAAGAATGTGCTGAGAACTTGACAAATTCAATGCAACCAATTCTCAGACATTTTTCTTTTCTGTGTGGAAATATTTGTATAGGCTCCCTGCAATTTTAATTCTAAATGTGCAGATTTATACTTATTTACTATGGGCCCAATATTGCATGTAGAAAGACAGTGAAGAACAAATGTATTTTAGTTCTTTGTTATTTTGTGTTGTAATCTTGTGAACTTGTAGTGTAATATATTAATAGATTGTTAACATTTTCTAGTTATTGGTTTTACTAATTTCCATTTCTCTGTTTTGATTTGGGCAATGCTAGGGTCTACTAGATATCACTTTATTATGCACATTAAAATGCACTTCTAAAAATGAGCACATCTCCAAAGGTTTGAGCAAGAACCGAAAGGGTTCATTTGTGGTTACACAAGATGCAGTAAATGTTAAACTGATAAAACCACTTAAGACAATCTGATATGGTTATGCTAGTTCTCTGTTAACAAAACATAATTAATTTCCTGACTAAATTATTAAATATACATACATAAAAATAACAAAACATAGAAGATACAAATGTTGTTGACAAGTTTCATAAGAAACACTGGAATTGCTCACTTTTATTTTTTTAGGCTTTTTATAATTTTTGCCTAAAGAACGATGATTCACTTAATTAATCTACTTTCAAATAATCTCTTCCTGTTTCAGTCTGGACTCGTGTACACTGAGGATGAGTGGCAAAAAGAGTGGAATGAGCTGCTGAAACTAGCATCCAGTGAACCACGGATACACTACAGTAATAATGGCAGTAACTGTCCAGGGTAGGCATCTGATTACTCTAATTGTGTCTTTTATTTAATACAGTCGCATAATGAGTAGTTCTAATGCGTCACTGATCCAGTGATCTGGGTTTGAACCCCATACCAGGTTGTTGTCTGTTTTTATTTTGCACATTCTCCCTATTTAAGTTTTCCACTCTTATTCCCAAAGATGTGTGCTACGTTGATTGGGGATTTGAAATTAGCCCAGTGTGAGTGAAGTGTGGCTGTGTGTTTAAGTGATCCTGCAATGGATGGGCACCATCTTCAGGTTGACATAGGTCCTAACCACCTGTTACCCTATATTTGAATAAGCAGGTTATACAATGCTATTTTGAATAAATATATATATATATATATTGCTTTTTTTCCTTTAATTTGTAGTGTGCATTTTATTTGCATACAAATGAAATACAGATTTTATTATAGTATCCTGAATTTGGTTTATACATAATAATAAAAATGTTGACTTTCATTCTTCTACATAATCTACTGCTTTTTGGAAAGTTAGTTCTGTAACATCCATGACATTAGTAATCTCTAAGAAGTCAGCAACCATCACATTTGTCTTCAGGAATCATGAATGCAATAACTTAAGGATGAAACACGCTTCATTTTTTTGCTTTTAAAAAAAAAAAGTAAAACTGACAAAATGATTTGTAATGGTCACAGCCTCTTTAATGTGCTTAGCAAGTTTGTTACGATATTTACTCATTTTTAAAATGGCTATGATAGTGTTTTTGGTAAAAATACACACATTCAAAAGGAGAATTTCTAAGCAGACAGACCTTGTTGCATAGTGCTTTTAATACCTTGCTCATTTTAAAGCTTGTTGTTGTTACTAAAACTAAGAAACTATAAATTGTGAGATTTGTGGCCTTTAACTCTTGGCCCAAAAACCACAAGTGAATGATAAAGGTAGTGAGAATCTGTAAGGTAAATGAAATGGGAATCTGAATCTTCATACCAGTATAGTTAATTAAAGCAAAAAATGGAAGCATATCTTTCCTAAACCTGCATTTTGAAATTTGTTTTTCCATTAATAATACATACTATTTATTTGACCTTCAAATAATTTTGTATTATTTTAATTCCTTATGAAAAAAGTGCTTTATGCTTGGTATAAAGTTATTCAAGCACAGGCTTATTTAGTTGAAGTTATGGAGCAACAAATGTAAACATTCCCGTGAGGCAAATAAAGGGAAAGCATTGGGCCAAAGGAAAGAAGCTGTAATATGCATTTTTAGATTTGGAGAAGGCATTGGTCAGGGTGCCTTGAGAGGTGATAAGGTAGACATTGGCAAAGTAAAGATTGTGTCTAAAGGGATGTCGTTTTATGAGGAAGCACAATGAGGTTCGGACAGCTGAATTAGATAGTGAGAGTTTTGAGGTGGGACTGCACCAGGTACCCATTCTGAGTTTGTTACTGTTTGTGATAATCCTGGAAGCTGACGACCAGGTAAATACATGAAGGATAGTCATGGGAGCCCTTGTATACTGATAATCTCGTATTGATGGCAGAAATTGAAGCAACATTGAAGGAGAAGATTCTGAAATATACAGCTAACATGAAAGCAAAGGGGCTTAATGTAATTGCAAGAAAGACAAATGTGAAGCGGTAGGTACAGAAGAGGGACTGACAAATTACCATGCAGTAAAGGTATTGGAAGAGACTCGGTTCAATACATATGTTGTGTTTGGAAGCAGGTGCATAAAATGTAGTGATGTGAAGGATATTCTGAAGAAGAATGAGTACAACCTTTACTACAAAGGTGCAAATGGAGGTGTGGGCACAACAGTGATGGTGAGGGTAGGAGGTGCACAGAAGGTACTCTGAGTTAGTTATCCTCTATTCTGTCTTCTAAAAGGAGCCTGTTTGGCACGGAAGTTAATTTTTTATGAAATCTTTGTGAGAAGTAGTATGAACTGTGGGAGTCAGACTTTGTAATGAAAGCAGGACCTAAAGCTGCCCTGAAGAAAAAAAAGATGGTAGATGACATGAGAAGAATGGCTTTAGCCCCAAAAGATGCCCTGGACTGTGGAGTGCAGAGAAGAATGATTTGGGGGGCAACAATATGCTCACAATATCTAAGCACATTTAATTTGTCAAAAGCATTGTCCTGGGTAAACTCAGAAAATGTCCATTAAACTAGTGATTATGGTTGAGATGATGGTGGCTTGTGCTGTGATTTTTACATAATCCATCTAATGAAGTCATTTTACTTTATTCATTTTTAAGAACTTTAAGTGAATCTTTTGCTGTAAGAAAGGTAAAGGAAGTATTGCAATACAATATAGTCTCTCTTCTCTTTTGTTCATTTCCACAGAGCTGAACCGTCTGAGGAACCAGTTTATGAGAGTTTAGAAGAGTTCCATGTTTTTGTATTAGCTCATGTCCTGCGACGGCCTATTGTAGTAGTGGCAGATACAATGCTACGTGACTCTGGAGGGGAAGGTAAAACATTTCTTTTAATACTCTAATTAAATTCTATCCTTTGTGCGTGCCTATGTATTGAAATATACGTGGTTGGATAATCTGTTCTAAAAGTCATGATGTATTATCATCCCTTAAAATATTCCTTTACAATATCGTATAAATGAATGTTACTGTTTACATCCATGATAAGGTACATATTTTAAGTTTTTTCTCAATATTGCATTGTGTGGAATGTTTCAGTTATGGTGCTTGTAGCACACCATTGCACAGTGCCAATATTCAATATTTAGACAAAGCATTTGGCTTAGAAGTGGGCTTATTAACCTGAGTGCAGACAGCACAAAGGGTTTATTAATATGTAGGTCGATTTCCAAGTGTATAGAGAGTGGATATGTCTTTGTGTAGACATCAACAACCATACCTGTATTTATTTTGTTGAAAAAAAGTTATGCAATTTAAAAATTGCACTAAAAATGTAGAAAATGCCAATGAAATTTTCACTGGCAACTGAAGATGCTATAGAAATACAAGTTCTGGGCATCCGTGTGGGGTGGTCTTGTTCTCACCAATTAAACAGAACAGATGGTATTAAGCAATACTTCATTCAGTAATAACCTCTTTTTTTCTTCTGTTACCCCATGTATTTTGTAGCGATGGTCTTGAAATGGCATGTTTTTGTGATACCGTTGGTTTCACTATAGACCCTCACTAAACAATAGCAAACAATATCAAATAGTCAGTGAAGAATCTCAAACTAATTGAGTCACACAATTCACATTTCAGGTATCCAATCATGTATTCTCAATGTCTCAAACACCTGTATTTTGTCTAAAATATTTTAAAAATTTGCCATGCATGACAGTGAAGCCTTGGATTTTAGCATTTACCTCTATTATATAATAACTAACACAAGAGTTTTTGTGTATGTTGGTTCCTTGCTCTGCCAGTCAGTTTTTCGCTCATTTAATGAATGAAATTAATTTTATTCTTATATAATTCTATACTTAGTGGTTCAAGGCTGCAAGGGTTGCATACATTTAAAAATATAAAATAACTAGGGGTCTGCCCCCTGCTCGCTTCGCTCGCCAACCCCTAGATTTGGTACTGTGGAAATACAAGTTAAAGTGTTTTTTCTTTTCATGGGAATTGTTACATATGCATTATGTTCACTTTTGATAATGCAACGTGAGTGAATATCGTTTCAATAAAAATAAGACTTTTCTGATAAAACAATCTACTTGTGAAAGTGAGAATATTCAGAGCCGATATAGCAGGTGACATTGTTCTCAGGGAGCTGCGGATTTCTGGCCATTGTGGATTGCACGTCATTGTAAGAAATAAATCTGGCCAGCTAATAGTTCTGGATGTTGCCATTGCATCATGATACATCTGTTGCAGTGCTCTTGGACTACCTTGATATAATGATGGTAATATTACTGCTTGTACCTATTTTGAATTTGTCTGAACTATTGATATTTGAATTTTGAATGTGATCAATGAGACTTTGCATGTGTTCTATTCTAAGTTTAGCATGATTTAATTTAATAAAGAAGAGATGATTAGCTGCGACTTTTACATATGCATTAATAATGTAATGTTGCGATAGACGTTGAGATGATAGAAGTTAAATATATGGGAATATATCGGCAATTTTGACCCGAAATATTGTATGGGTGTTATTCGTTTTACTGAATGAGTTTGTGTCATATTGTACGACCATCCTGTTTCGTCATCTAGGAAAAGCAAAGGTAAAAGGTTGACATGTGGTGATGTACTGTATTTGACATAAATGATAAAGGATACTTTGCCTTTGGATATGCACGAATATCTACTGTCTTTGATATCTCCATCTTTCGAATTTATTATCGCTGACAGTTCGTCACATGTGAGTTTATTCTAAATGCGACTGTGATCTTTCAGATTCATATACAGTAGACATCCAAGAAAACATCTTTGTCCGTGTGTGCTGGTAAACCTTGTGTAAAGTGAGATACGTTTGGACATATGGATTTGTATCCATTATTAGATGTGTAATATCTATTACGTTGGATCGTTTAACTGTTTCGACTCTATGTTGCATCGCTTCTCCCTGATCATAAAGATACACCTGACCAAATTGTTTTTTTTTTTTTCGAAATGAAACTTGTCGTAGCTGTAATTGTTACAGGAACACAGATTCTCATAGTGTACGGTCCATTATTGTGTAAATCAACGTTTTGTGCATTGAATGATGTTAACATGAAACGATTATTGTAGATGTGTATATTTTGCATGTAGTGTTTGTTGATTTCAGTTTTCACCAAACAACAAATCTTTTAATTCTTGCGGAAATGCCTCTTCATTGGAAAGCAGCAGTACTTTTCCCTGATGGCAACACAAAGTAGACAATCTACAAGTCTCTGACTTAAACCAGGGCTATTCAATTACAAATTCAGTTGGGCCAGATTGTCAAACCAAGAAGGTTAGCTGGGCCAGTCATTTTAGCGGCAAAGCAGCTCGTAATGACAAATTTTAAAACCAACACAAACAAATTTATTGAAAAACATAAGGTTTATTCGTTGTTTCTCTTTTAAATTTGGTCAGTTTGCAGAGCAAAAGGTGCATACAAAAAGAGCTGAATTAACAGAATCTGAGGTAGCCCCTATTTTTTCTACTTACAAAAGAAAAAAAAACTGACCTAGGCTACATATCTGACCTATCTGATCACAAAGTGCATAAAACAAAATAGTGCACAGTAGTAGGCTATTAGAAATAACATTTTTTCCTTTTGAAACAAAATAAACAACTTGCACACATTTGACCCAGGAACATCTCAAAGTGCATAAAATAAAAAGTGTACAGTATTCACAACTATAACAACACTGAGGGAACATATTTTAAATCACCATGTGTTATTAGGCATGTCTCTGTTACGCATCCCACATTATATTGATGTATTGTAGGCTACAGTTACCCTGCTGACTTAGTGGGAGAAGTGACATTTTTTGTTTTGAACGAGCAGTGACTTTAGGCTCGTAAGTTGTCAATGCAATTCAAGGCATTGGTGGAGAGTATGGTCAGTCAGGGAGCAACGAGAGTTGCTTTTTATGGAGTTCATGTGTGAAAAACTTGACTCACATGTACAGTATATGTTGATCCAAACATACTGAGCATGACGATCGTTACTTTCTTAATGTTAGGGAACTGATGTGCGTTGACATTAGTCCAAAACATTGCAGGCCTGTTAGTGGAAAGCTCCTGTGCCATAGTTACAGATGACTGCATGTCAACAAGTTCGAGTGTGAATTTCCCCTCGTCAATGGAAGGGACCAGTTTCTTAGCTCTGGCGGATAAAACCCTTCTATTTCAACAGTGAACGGGTCTCTGACAAAAACGGCCAACTCAGTGGGCAGATCAAGTCCATCCAATCAACCAGCAAAGTTATTTTTCAACATCGCAATGAAATCTGTCATCACATCCGTGATTTGTGCGGGGTTAGATGCCTTTGCGGAGTGTCCGAAAATGCAGCATTCGGCCTGTGCTCAAATCATTTGCGAAAAGGTCCAGTTTAACTTGGAATGCGCGCATCTGTTCCACAAGGTCGATGACAGTTTTGCCTCTGCCTTGTAGTCCCAAATTGAGATCGTTCAGGTGTTTGAATATGTCGCTCAGAAAGCAGGCATCGGCCATGAAGTTGTCGTCCAGTATGCGACTCAAGTGCGTTTCTGCCTTTTTTTGCATGCTGCCGCGGAGGAAAGTTATGACCTCTTCTCTGAGACCGCAGAAACGCTCGAGTGCTTTGCCTTTGGACAGCCACCTCACGTCATTATGCAAAAAGGTCGTGGTGCTCAGCAGACATTTCTGACAGCAGCATGCGGAATAAGCGGTGTTGGAGGCTTGATGTGGAGCGAATAAAATTAATTATAGCCATAACGCTGTCCATTGTCGTTTTGAGCCCGCTTAGTTTTGCGCACAACACCGCCTGATGCACAATGCAGTGTAAGGAGATCAACTGAGGTGCAACAGCGGACCAACGTGCTGCCAAACCATTCACTTTCCCTGTCATGAACGGAGCCCCATCTGTCACAAGCATGCACACACGCTTCATATCCAGACCACTGTCTTAAAAAAAGGCGGAAATTTTCCCAAAGACTATATCGCCAGTTGTGTGTCCTTCTAACGGCAGTAGGCCGAGCAGCTCCTCTCGGAAGCATTTGCCATCAAAAAAACAGACATATATGCACAACTGAGCAGTATCAGTTCTGTCTGTGGACTCATCTACTGCTATAGACATAGTATCAGCTTTCATCAGGTCTCCTAACAGCGTTTCATACACATCTGCAGCAAGAATTTCAACCCTACGAATGTTTGAAGTATCTGACGGGGGCACGTTTTTTATAGCAGATACCACGCTCATTTTAATTTTATCGTCATTTATCACCTCATCCACGACAGCCAGCATACAGTCCTTCACGGTTTCAGAATCTGTGAATGGCCTTTTCTTTTTTGCCAGTATCCAGGAAACACGAAGGGATGCTGCAGCTCTCTCTTGGGCTGTGAATGACCGCACCATGGTAGTACTGCTCCGGTTGTAAGATGCAATCAAACTCTGCACTTTTGCAGTCCTCTCTTGAGATCCCTCTGGAAAATTGGTGCGAAAAGTGTGGTGTTTCTCAACATGAAGCCTCCACACATTGTAATCTTTAAATACTCCAACGCACTCATTACAAATTAAACACATCGGTTTGGCGTTTGGATGTGGCGGGAAAATAAACAAGTATTTGTCAGTCCAGGCAGGGTTAAACCTACGGTTTTCATTGGCAAATTTTACTTTCAGTGTTGAGAAAGACATATTGATAGTAATCTAAGTTACTATCGGTACGCTCTGCATTTGTTGCGTGTTGCAGGCTACGTAATTTACGTAGGAATGTGCGTTTTTGGCGGGACCATAGACATAATAAATACTTTATATTTATATTAATATACTATATATTTATATTAATATAATATATATTAAATTATATTAAATAACAATTTATGAATAATATATATTAATTTATTATCTATGGGCGGAACCACGGGCTGGGCCACTCGGAGGTTGATTCTGGGCCGCATTTGGCCTGCGGGCCGCCAATTGAATAGCCCTGCTTTAAAGCCTTACAATATGATACCCACTTCCGACATATTACCTATGTCCATATGTTTGATCTCTTTTTGCTGTTCCGTTTTTTTACCTAGTAATACTTTCCGTTTGCTTGCAAGAATGTGATCTGTCTTGTTGTTAACACTTTCGAATTTTAGTACTGTCATATTTCATAAGTGTGTATCAGGCGAAGTTTTTTTGTGAGCCTTTCGAATTCCACTGCTGTCATAATCTGTAACCTGCTCTGCATGTGTATGGCGCCATCATTTTTAAACGTCTTTATGAAGTTCTACTATGTCTTTTACTGTTTGTCTTTTACTCTTTGTCTTTTATTTCTCATCACGTTTGGACCTGCAAGGTTTTTAATTCCACTTGTTCCGGGCTGATTATTACTTTCCTTGCCTATGACGTGACTTGACCGTGTCGCGGGAAGTGAAAGTGTCTCTGCCTCTCTGAAGTGTCTCTCTGTCTCTCTTCAGAACATCACGTCTCGTTACAAGATTTTTTTTTATATAATTGAGAGATAACTTTATAATACAACCCACTGTACAGTATCCATCATAACAATCATTCCATTTTGTTGTACAATTATCCATTTCAGGATTGAAGGGTTTGGAGCATAACCAGGCTTCACTGGCTACAAAGCAGGACCATTTTTCTCATAATATATCCTGCTATTTAGTTATCTGGGTTATACAGTAGATGCTTTAGATGTTTTGTTAACAAATCTTTCCTTCATCTTGTGACAGCCTTCGCGCCGATCCCATTTGGAGGAATTTATCTGCCACTGGAGGTTCCAGCCAGCAAATGTCATCGGTCACCTCTTGTCTTGGCATATGATCAAGCCCACTTCTCAGCACTTGTGTCTATGGAGCAGAATGAAAACTGTAAAGAGCAAGGTAGAATGACCAGACACCTTTTTTTTTTTTAGTTCAAGGGTTAAATACATTATTCAGGGAAAGCACTAGATGGCAGTACAGTAGTACAAATAATAAGCAGAGGTTGTTGAAGATTTAGTTCCTGAGAACGTTGAAGCTTCTGTATCTGAAAGTCTCTCAGTATGATATTGCAAGTTTACACAAATGTCAGGCACTTTTTTATGGAATGTATTGTGAATTTTATTAGAATGAATGAACAGGTGTTTTTTTTCTTACCCAGAAGAGACCATTAATATGTTTAGTTATGACAGTTAATTTCCATTATGTTCAAAATGTTTCAGAGAAATGTTCATTTTTTTTTTCTTTTTCATTTCTCATTCAGCGGTGATCCCCCTAACAGATTCTGAGCACAAATTACTTCCTGTGCATTTTGCTGTAGACCCGGGCAGGGACTGGGAATGGGGCAAAGATGATTGCAACACCTCTCGTTTAGCCAGGTATTGGTTTCATGTTCCTTGTAATTACTGAATATGCAAAACCTTGTCATATTACTTAAACATTTATTATTTGTTCCTGGAAAGTTTACAATTTATATTTATCCATGATTTCATGCTTCCTTTCATTTTATCATTGCATGATATGTACAGTTTAGTAAGATTGTGTAACATAATATAGCAGTTATATTGAGTTATAATACATAGTGTTATTTAATCAACATTTTTAAAAGAAAGCCAGGTAGTCAGATAATGGAAATGAGGGACAATCTATGAACTAGAAAGTTAAACAGACAAAATATTGTCTGTCTGTTCTTTGCTTATTGCTACCTTGACCTTTGTAAATAATCTACTCTTTTACTTTCTTTGCTTCTAGTGTACAACTGTCATTGGAGGCTAAATTGAGCTTGTTGCACAGCTATATGACTGTGATGTTTTTGCCTTTGCCGTGTGAAGCTCAGGTAAAATGTACACTTTTTTATTTTAAATAATCCACCTTAATAAAAGCACAAGTGTCTGTTGCTGTGTCTCTGCTATCCATCAAGTAGTGCATCGCTAACACTGGCATTGTTTTATGAATCCTGTACCAAATAGTACATAACAGAGACTCAGCAATCTGACTTTTACACTGCACTGCAAATGTTAAAACGGAGGTTTATGTTGATTACTTACAGTAAATTTCAACCCATCTTAGACAAGTAGCACAGCTAGTTTTGCTACATAGAATGATAGATGTTTTTAGTTGATCAATAAGTAAAATATTGAAAACAGTACAAGTTTTCTCAATGAACAAGTCATGTTTATTAAGATAATCATTTGCTTGGAAAACAGATTTTGAAGTTTTGAAATAGATCTCAGTTTCATATTAGTACAGTGATGAGAGCTTTGTATACAAGTAATAATGTTCATGGAATGATGTAATGCAAAGAACCAGTAAATTACTATTTCAGTTTAGACTGGATACTCTTTAAAGCATTTCATTAGTCATAACTACTCTATTGATCAAGCGTTGGTGCTTCACATCTGTGGACTGCTGTGAGTGAATGTGTCCAGAGTTAATTACTTCCCTACCCTTGACAGACAGAATGTACTATTCAGAGTAGAATAGCTAATTTTCAGAAACTTTGGGATCATGTTGGTTAGAGTTGGCATTGGCTGACATCTGTAGGTAGTGTTGCCAGTACTTTCTGGGTTCCAAGGTAAAGGTAAATGGGGATGTAGCTCTATAATAAGAAGGTGTTCCTAATAAAGTGCCCAATCAAAATTTATTACATATATTAATTGCACTTTCTTTCTGTAACTATATTTCCATAAATAGGCTCATTGTTTACACCCACTTAATTTAATATCACACAAGCAGAACTTGCAATGTCAGCACTGGACATGCTGACAAGCATCAATCCATGTTTGCTTATTCCAGCCCAGCTAATGTACCTTATGTGTCTTTGAGAATGAATACAAGTACCTGGAGGTTGTTGGTGCTAGCGCCACATTGATTTTGAGCAGTCCAAGCTTCAGTCCAAGTCTGCAGAAGCTGTTGGGGAGCAGCCCTAATCACCATGCCACTCCTCAGCTGTATGCTGTGTTTGTTGTTGTGAAATGTCATATACGTCACCACTCATAATGTAAGTGAAATGTAGTCTGTTCAGTACTGATGAATGACATGTTTGTCTTCTAGTTTTGGCTCTGTTATTAATCATTGTTCTTTTGAATTTGACAGCAAGCACCATTGGCACAGCCAGAATCCCCAACAGCTTCTGCAGGAGATGAAAATCGAACACCCCCAGATTCAGGAGAATCTGACAAAGAGTCAGTTTGCAGCAGCACGAATGGCAGTGGAGGAGGAGGACTAGGTGGAGGAGGTGGTGGTGCAGATGGTGGAGGAAGCAAAACAGGAGGCTTCTCATCTGGAGCAAGCAGTTCCAGCAGTAATAGCAGTTCAGGAAGTAAAGAAGGAAAGGAAGGAAAAAAGAAAGACAAAGACAAGAAGAGAGCAGACTCTGTAGCTAATAAATTGGGTAGCTTTGGAAAGAGCTTGGGCAGCAAACTGAAAAAAAATATGGGAGGTCTGATGACAAGCAAGAGCAGTGGGAACAGCGTTAGCAAACAGGGGGGTGAAACAGTAGAGAAGAAGAAGAAAGGATCTCTTAAAAGCAGAAAAGGTAGTAAAGAAGGCTCTCCATCTGCACAACCTGGAGGAAATATTGAAACTGGTGTTGGACTGGATAAAGGTGCTCCCAATGGGCCAGCCTTTGACAACCAAACAGACCTGTATAAGTACAGCAATGATGTTAAACTAAGTCTGAGCATATTGAGGGCAGCCATGCAAGGAGAGCGCAAGTTCATCTTTGCCAGTTTACTAACAACCAGTAATCGACAGCCCTTCCAAGAAGAGATGATTCAAAGATATTTAGCAGATGCTGAGGATCGTTTCCGAGTAGAACAAGAGCAAAAGAAAGAAGCTGAAAAGAAAGGGCTACTTATGACTTCCCATGAGTCTATTGGAAGGAAAGGGTCAGAGATACAAGAGGGAACCTTTCGTTATTTTGATCCTAAATGTGATATTGATGGCTCATCCCCTTCTCACCTTTCAGCAACTCCGGCAGGATCGTACTTTAACCATACTTTGAAGCCATCTTCCTTTCCTTCTTCTAATTACTCTGGAGTTTTAACTATCCCCAGGCCAACAGTAATTAGCCAGACTAACAGTGGGAACCAAGCCTCTCAGCATCTACCACCGCCAAGTTATAATGAAACACGTCGCCAGGTTGCAGGTGGATCCTCCTACAACAGCCTGCCTTCATATGCCACCCTCCCTAGGCCATGTACACTTTCACATATGCAGTATCACCCACCTGTGGGCAGTCCTGTGAGACTGAACCAGTTCTCATCTTTGGAGCGCAATGAAGACCCCCCAGAGTGCCAACAGCAAGAGGAGAGAGTCTTAGGGGGTGAGTCAAGTTACAGTAATGGCTATCGAGACACTAGGGTGGCTGGTGGCCCTTCTTTGGACAGAGGTGTAAATACTGGAAGGCATTTCTATGGTGCTGTGAGTGGTGCGCAGCAGAAATGCAAAGTTCTCACCTGTCACTATTATGGGCACCCAGAGACAAGCAACTTTTGTTCATATTGTTTCAAAGAGGAGATGAAACGCAGGGAGAAGGATTCCCTTATTCACCGATTCTGAACATAGTATACTGTATTTCTGTTTCTCCTCAAAAAGCCTACTGTATGGGGTGGGATTGTTTCAATGCGTGTTAACATTTAAAACCTTAAAACACATCCCTGCACCATTCCACTCTCCTGCTTAGTAAAGGTCAGCTTTAAAAGTGAAGGGGAATCTGGAAATCGCAGACTGGAATGAGAGGTGTGGCCATTTTGCATCCTTGAGTGCAGCACAGCCCAAGGCACAAAGGAGCAGAAGCCTTGGTGGTAATCAAAGCACTACAATGTAGTAGGCATGACGATGGGCTTAACCTTTTACCACACAATTATTTTATTGTACATGGATTTTTTTTTCTGTTTTTGTCTTTTTTGTTTTTTTTTTTTTTGTTTTGTTTTTTTATGTAAAATTGATTTGTTTTTGCACAGAATTGTGGTCTTTGTTACTAGCAGGTTTGTCCTCAGTCCCATCTCCAAAGTGATTTGAATGCAGCATTGGCTGGTTTTCAGTTTTTAACTTTCTACTTATTCTACATTTGCCAATTAGGTCAACTTTTACAATCCTAGCAGAACCTGAACTTGCCCACCTTTTGAACAGATTGTCTGCATTATATTCCTTATATGCAAAAGCGAATGTATAAAGCTTCCCTTTTAATGGCAACAGTTTTTAAATCAGTTTTTAAGCTGTCTCTGTTTTTTTTAAATTTATGTTAATGGGTTTGCCCGCTTTCTTTGTTTTTACACCATATTAACATTTCAAAATTTTTAAAACAGTTTGGCTAAAATATTTATATTTGATGAAAATATATTATACTTGAACAGCCTGAAGAATGGGATAGGTTGTTCCTTTCTAGGTTGAAATGTCCTAAAAATGTGTATTTATATACGAATTAGAAGATACAGGCAATAAAAAAATTGCAGATGCAAATATGTGTAATTTCCTCACCAGCAGAGGCATCTGTAATTCTCGTTATAAATATTTTGGTATCCCAGGGTTTAGGATTTCTGTCTTCTTAAAGAAAGAGTGCACGGTTTTATGTCACCAAAATAGGTTTTCACCAAAGACAATGAAGTTTCTTCACGCCCCATACTGATTTTATTACATATTACTTTACAATACACTAATCATTAGAGCAAATCGAGTATGTATTTTTAAGTAGTTTGTGTGTGGTTTTTTTTTTTTGTTTTGTTTTTTTAACTCCAGTTACTAAAATGTTGTATCAATGCTGGAAGTAATTTCACTTCATAATACCAGGCTTCTTCCTTGACCATCTGTCCTGGAAGTGTAAGATTTGTGGGTAGACATGGCTTACACTGATGCAGAAGTTAACTTTTGCTTTATGGAGGCTGAATGGAGTTCTCTGCTATTTCAAGTTGGGAGCACATTTATTACACTGGGCCATCTCTTTGTGCGTTCTGTAATATCCTTAATATCCTTTAACAAAGGATCAAATGTAATTGACATGCAAGTTTATTTATCCACCATGTATTACAATATAGTTTGAATGCAAGTGGCTAAATGTCAAATAAAACGTTTATGTAGATATCACAAAATTATGATTTAGTAACAGACACATTTAGTTATAAAAAATAAAAGAAGAGCAGAGTGCTAGCTCTAATTGCCTAGAGCTATAGATATTATAGGAGCTCTTTCAGCTCTGGCACATTTGAAACTGCCTTACTGTTTTTGTTTTTTTCCTGCAAAAGAAGAATCAGAACATCACTGTGGCTTCATTCAGAGTCTAATTTGGATGTAAATGCAATATGAGGTTATCATTTCATAAGTGAAAGTTTCACCTGATTATTCAACTGATTATTTCTGGATAGTAGAATATTGCTAAATGCATCAAAAGTAATCATTGTCTCTTCATTCATTTAACATAAGGTATTCAAAGTAATATCTTTTATCTACTTAAACCAGGAGTTTCTAACTCCAAGAGTGTCAAACTCTCAAGGCCTACCATACTGAATCGGGCCCTTTGACCTTTTTAAGGCTCCGTCAATTTTAAAAACCTGGTACATTCAGTCTGCAAGGACTGTTAAATTTATAAAAAGTAAAAAAAAACAAACTTTAAATGTTCTTTTCTCACATAGATTGTTTTCCCATATAATTTACATTTACACTAGTGTTAAAATGTGACTCCTTGTGTATCTTGCAAAGCACAGCATATAACTGCTATTAAGTTGTAGTTGGAATGGAAAATGGCTGCTCATATTGACCTAAAACCATTAAGGGATCAGAAGTTGACATACCACACTGCCATAAAGAACTTTAGTGATTCAGTGTGATGCCAAAGTTGTGACAGTCTTGCGAAGAAGGTGGTAGGTAAACTTTACACATGGCACTACTGTGTTAATTTTTTAGCTGCAAAGGTGTCAGGACTGGCCGCGATTCCACACATAACCTGCTGCTGCCACTGCCCTATGCCATTCTTTTATCTTTTCCACTGATTGTTGTATGTGGATAAGTAACCATATTTGCATTTCTGCTTGTGTTAAAACACTTCCGTTTTTAAACCTCTTCAAATGTGGTCTTTGTGATCCATCACTATTGCATTTACATCCCTTTTTTTAATGTGTTCAAGCATTAATTGTGACACATGTTAATGCAGATATAAACCGATGTACTTTGCTTTAGTCTGCGTCTGGACTACCTCTCTTGACTTTATGCGCTGACATCTTTTTTTTTTTTCACTCAATACTGATTTTGGTCTCTTGGCCACTGTTAGCTTTCCTAACCAAGAAAAGAAAAATGTATAATGAAGGAAGACAGTTTTAAGGGGCATATGAGAAAGAATAGATGCTGGTGATTTGTTAAAAAAAAAAAAGTGGAGGTAGTTGTTTGTTTTCATATTACAACTTACATTGGGTGTTTGATTTATTTATTTTTGGCCTGCAATAAAATTGAGTTTGACACCCCTGTAGAAAATTTTACCAAAGGAAATACATTTCAATTAAGTAAATTTCCTTAAATCAAGCACTTGTTAATAGCATTTTATGCATTGGTTTTAATTGATCAATTTATTTATTTCCCCTTTGGGTATTTGTTTTTATGCATCATTTCATTTTACTGCCAATCGTAACAGAGGAGAAATGCAGTGTTAATTATTATGGTGCTCTGAATATGGAGTAACTTTGCCTTCTCTCTCTCTCTCTCTCTCTCTCTCTGTATAAAAACTTTCATCTTTGAGTCTGTACCTTACACTGGTTGTGGGAGAAGAAATGGCCCATATGTGTTTTGTTTTTCAAACTATATAATTTTGTTTATAATCAGCAAATGATTGTCATTTTTCAAGTAAATGAAGACATTGACACCACATTGCAATCAGACATGTATATAAGGCTTGTGTTTTTTTATTCAAGAGGAAAAATTACAAGTAAAAGTTTATCCAAAGTTTCCACCCTCTGCATTAGAGCACTTTACCCACTACACTTAACTGTGATGGATTTAGCATACCCATGACTAGTGTACATTTACACTGCCATTACGGAATGTGAAAAATCTATAAGAGGGCTAACTTGGGCTATTTTTCCCAGGGTACTTGGCCTTAGTATATACGTATTTTTAGCCATTCTGTTGTACAGTGCAAAATCTTCTTTATTTTAACCCCTCATGTTTTAATTGTTCACATCGCTAAAGCAAAGTGGGTGGGTAGGGGGTGGTGGGAATGGGGTGTGCCTTATTGCATATAAAGACACTCTTTCATTTACATATTTGTTTTTGGTCAGCTTGATTTGTGTTTTGTAGGTCTATGCAAACTTGATAACAAGCTTATTTTGTGTTATTCAATATTCAAACCTATTGTAGCTACATTAAGAAGATGACAGTGACAGGAAAACATGTTGTTTAAGAGCATCTCAGCTAATTTATATATTTGCTTTTGAATAGCCATCAGCATCTCATACACACTTGTAATATTTTTTGCATTTCACCTTGGAAAGCAATAGTGAAGACTTGGAGTGATCAGGTGCTGCTCTACATTTTACATAAGGGCTTAATAGAGAAGACATGACAGACGACCAGGCTTTAGGAACACTGTGCAGTCCAGAAAAAAGGGAAACAGTAGACATGGAATTGATCTTACCTGCAGCATAAAAACGTCAAAAGCTTTCTTTCTACTGCTGCTTTTCATGCACTGTACTGTACGTAAAGCCTGTGCCACAATCCATTTTACCTTGTCAGTTTATGAGCTGAAGGCTTGAGTGATCTGGACAGGTTATTGAAAGTATGCAGACATTTTTACATTATGAAAACATGACTACTTCACATTTCCTTCCTGTATTTAATGTTGCAGTTTCTCTGCATGTAGTCAGGTTTATATAGAATTATATTTTCATTGTAGTCATTTGTTGCATTATGAGTATACCTTTTAGGTATTCTCACATCCTATGCAGGGTTAGATGTATGCTGCATGACTTGCTTGTCCTTAGTAAATGGTCAACAGGGTATTTTATCTCCGCTTATGATTTGGAGAGTGACAGGTAGGAATGTAGTCAATGTCTCTTAAGAAGTTTAGTGTTACTAATGAGAATCCAATTTCTGAAATCTGACAGGCAATAAACTGAAATAGTTAATGGACAGAACTCATTTTGTAGTGCTGGGAAGGTTGTTTTCAATAGCAAATCTCAAAGATGGCTACACACATGAAAATGAATGATGTTACTTTACCATCCAATGCTAATTATTTGGTTATCAATTACTGTTCTTTCTAGAATTGCACTGTTTATCCTGCTGTGCAATAATTTAGGAAATACACTGTTACAGAAGGCAATATGTTGAATAAAAGTGGAGTTTTAGGAATCCAAACTTGAGCGATTGTCTGTTGTTCTAAAACTGTGACCGAATGGCCAGTTGAAGTAGTTTAAGTCCAAGCAAAAAGGTGATGGTTAGGATAGTCTTTTGGAAAAGAACTGAGCCAATGTCTCGTTTACCTAGCATCTAAGCAGACTTGATATAAATTAAATATACCAGGAAACTGGTGGTTTTTATTTGTATTGGATACATTTTTGTAAGAAACAGAAAATATTAGTAAGTAAATTATCTTAACCTCACAGCTCTTATACCACATATTGTTCCATCTAGAGAGTTAGGTCAAACAAGATTTAAAAAAAAAAACAAAAAAACTTGATGTTACAAATATTTGAAGGTGATTGATCTGCTCCCAGTTAATAATTCCAAGATATTTTAAGTACTTCAGGATATCAGTTTACATTAATTTATCTGAATAAGTTATAGATAGATGATGCTTTATGTATCCTCAAGGAAAAGGTAAAAATTTTCAGGTTCAATAAAACCCCCAAAAACAAACAGAGGAACTTCTGGCTTGGATAATATAGAGTGGCTGTTGTCAATAACATCATTGTAGATGCTCAGATCGTACCATAGGTTTATATTCAATAAACATTTGAGTAGAGCAGTCGCAGCTTGTAGTGTCCATGTTTTGAACATACTGAAAGACATTTGACATCACCAGCATTCAGGGTGATTCATCATTAAGATACGGTAAAAGAGTTCTTGGCCAGGATGGTGTAACTTAATATATGCATATTATTTTAAATCAGTTAATTACTTAATGCACAAGACTGTCATTTTACAGCGTAGCTAAATAGATGGAAAAATGAGTGCCTATAATCATCTAAAATATAGGGGAAAAAACTTCAGCTTGTGTTGGAAGCATAATACAGCCAGATATGCAAACCACGCAATTAATCTAATTTTTAACTGAGGGAGCAATGAAAGACATGAGTTCCATATAACGCAAGTATGGCTAATGTGTTTATTATTCTTGATGTATAGTTAAAAAATTACCTTTACTTTTTAGAAAACCCAAGATCCTAAACCAGTAATGATTTTCTCATAAGGGACTAATTTTATTATTTCTGTTTCCTTCTTTTTTCTTTAACATCTTGCTATATTGTAGAACAGTTATTTAATTTTTTGGGTTAAATTAATTAAGTAAAAGTTGTATACAATGTATATGTGTATATTTATACTCTTAACACTGGGCATTTGCCACAGTATGTTGCTAAAGAGGAGGATGTCTATTTCAGTATTATATCCATGTTTTTTGCACAGTTGGATTCAGTTCTTTTAGTTTACTGCAGGAGTTAAGTACCTCGGGATATATTTAAAGTGTACATGAATGTAAAATGCAGCCTTCTAAAATTGTCTGATTAAATACATCAGCTTTCACATTTTTGAAAGTTGCACAAAAGTCGTACAGCACACGTGTAATGTCAGACTGAAATGAAACTGCCCATAGGAATTTACTATATTTAACAAGTACCAAAAAATGAAAGATTTTATTAACAAAATTGTAAGAGGTCATTTAATGTACAAATAATAAAATCATTTTTAATTCTAAATATTTTTAATGTGGGAGATTTGGAATGTTGTACACTGTTTAATTATTCTGCTGGTTGAGTTTGATTGAGAATCTCAGTTCAAATAAGTGAGTTTTTTCCCAAGAATATTTACATCTATACTTAAATTCTTTATTTTTTTTACTCTGTTCAAATGTATATTTGTGTGCATGTATGCATTTGCTGAAAGAGATTATTGTGTTAATCTAAATTTTAAGCACTGGGTAATTTTTTTGTTAAAACGGAATTTTTGTTTTTTTTGTATTTAAGGACTTTTTACCCCTGACAACGTAAAAAGATTAAAAATCTTACTACTGGATGAATGTAATCAAGTTGATTACATTTATATAAAATATGTATGTTATGGATTCCAAAAGTAGATTGTAGAGTAATCTGGGATTATAATTTGGACAGTACATCTGAATCATTAATAAACTAATTTTTTTTTTTTTTTGTGCAATTTTGAATTTGAAATGTATAGAATATTCCAAATGTACGGAAGAATTTAAACATTATGATGTTATTTCAAGTATAAATTGTTTGTATGCCCTTACTACATAATTAGGCCTAGATTTTCATTCTCCAGAATATCTAATATGCTAATGCTGAAATTTCTAGAACAGGCTATGTGGGTTTTCCTTTTGTGAATGTGTAGTACCAGAATACTCTGGATTAAGCAATGAGGACTGCACAGTCGATTTCTGAAAGGTAATTTTCTTGTGACAAAATGCTTTCATGGTTACAGTTCTGGTGTAGTTCAAACAAGTGAAGATATTTACATTTTTCTGTTTTAATCAAAGATGATTTATCATTTCTTAAAAAGTTGTGTGTCTTATGAGCCAGCTGAGAGCGTAAGCATTAAAAAAATGAGTTCTTCACATCACTTTCATTCTTAATACATAATAAAATGTGGCTCAGTTTAGAATATGAGTCTTATAGGTTTCGAAAATAGGACGTGACACACATGTCTATGTCTTGCGTCCTGTTACTCACACACATGGGCCTTAACGTTACTTATGCAGCAGATGTCGTTCATTGTGTTTAACTGGCTGAGGAGCCAGGTGCTCTAGTCATGCTGCTTAAATTGACTAAAACGCAATAATGTGTTCAAATAATCAATACCCAAGCACCTTCTTCAATTTTGGATAGGTCACAGTATGCACCACTATACAGTGTGTAAAATTATTTTTGACTTGAAGTAATTGATATAGTTTTTAGAAAGTACTGCTTTCACTCATGTTGAATGGTAAAAAGAATAATTAATAATTTTGTGACTTCTCTGATTTTACAGACAGACAACACTGGTAAAAAGAGTAAAACATTTACTTATTCTTTATCTACATTCCGGATAAAATCCAAAAAATGTTGACTGGACCATCACTTGAATAAGTGGAAACCATTGTCTATTTGAACCAGTATGTGCAAAGTTTCTGTCTGAAGAGAATTAAATGAAAGTGCGTAGTCTAATATAATTTCTGGAGATATATATATTTTTAGCACCCTCATTAAAATTTCTGATTTTCAAAGATATATTATTTTGTATGTCCTGAATCCATTATTTTTAAATCAGTCAACCACATATTTCTATTTTCTTATTGATGTTTTTTTTTTAATAATCTCTTTCCATTGTGATTTTACAATTATATTGTAATAAATCCTCAACATTTTGGCCGCTCAAGAACTTTTATTATTTAAAAAAAGAAAAACATACACAACAAAAAAGGCTTGAGCACTTGTACATCTGAAAGTCTGTTTGAAGTTCTAACTAAAGTGAATAACTATTACAGCAATATTCATTCATGAACCTGAAAATGGACAGCTTTTTAGAATCCCTTTGCTCAGGAAGTCTGATATTTATTTAAAAAAAAAAAAAGAAATTGAATTTAATTTCCTACACAAAGGAGAATAATTTATAAACATCCACTAAAAATTCTTATTTGGAGGGTTGAGTTTTCTAAAAATTTGTGGTTATAGACGCAGGATACTCTTAACACGTGACAAATAAATTATGCAATTTTTTAATTTTTTTTTAAACAAAAAAAAATAAAGTCTGGTCTATTTCATTAATGACTGTCACACTTGTGAAAATATGCCCTTTTTTGTGATTGGTGTGTATGTTTTTTTTTTTTTTTAAGTAAAAGTTGTGTAACTCTTCTGTCTGTAAGGCAAATGTTTAATTCGAGCTGTCAGTATTAGGAATCTCAAGCCTTGTCTGTTTGGCATCAAGCGCCTTGATGAAAACGTTAACCCACTGAATCCCTGAAGCGGCACAGAGACTAGTGAGAGTGTTTTGAGTGTGTGATGAACAAAATGGATGTGTGACGACTGCATTGCTTGAAAACCTCATATCGTCCAATCATTATGATCACCCTGTCTTAAGTATGGTCAATCAAAGAAGTAAGTTGTAGCACAATGTAGAAAAATGGTCAAAGAAAATGTTACCTAATTGATATTAAAGGTTTTCTCCCCTTTAAAAAAAATGCATGTAATATGAGGTGTCATGTTTTGTATGTGAAAAGGAAAGAAACTGACTTCTGCACAATGTTTAAAGAAAACTTTGTCTACAGACTTACTGTATACTATTTTGTTTTCAGCACTTTTATAATTAACATTTGTATAATATCTTTTTTCCTGAGCAATGTATCTTTGTATATACAGTTTGAAGTATTACCTATGCAGGCTCTTTTGTCATGCAGTTTTTAGAGCTCCCATCTTGCTGCTATGGGGGGGGGAGTGTGATTGGAAACAAAATAAAGACTGCTGAATCAAACCAGTTGTTTGACTTCTCATTGGAAGGAATAAGACCACCTGCATCTGGCTGCATTTTAAAGAAGAAGAGTGCTGCCACGGTACAGTGCCTTACCTTGTGAACCAACTACACGTCTTCCTGTAACGGTGTTGCATGTGGTGGTGATATTCAAACTCTGACTTCATTGCTTGTTATTTTTGTCTCTTAGATAAGAACTGCATGGAAAAAGGAAGCTAACAATTATGATGGCAGAGTGAAGTAAGCCTGTCCAGATTACAGAATCCTATTAAGTACACCAATTTTCAGAATCTGAAAAAGAAACATTCTCTTGTTATTCCTCCTGGTAAGGTTTTCCCACAGTAGTTGCTAACTTTAAATAGATATTTGTATATGCTTATAAACCTGCTGTACTGTACATATTTTAACAATTCGAATTCCACAATATGCAAAACACACAGTGCAGAACTTAAAAAAACAAATAGTCATTAGTTGTACACAGAAATATATGTATGTCTGTAGATTTATCGTGCAGCTTCTAAATATTAAAAAACCTTTTATGCACTAAGAGGTTTTTGGCAGCATTGCTCCTAAATTACATACCCAAAATAAATTGCTATTGCTGTACTTAAGCAATAAATGAGCTGCAAATCAATCAATCAACATTTATTTGTATAGCACATTTTCATACAAAAAAATGTAGCTCAAAGTGCTTTACAAAATGAATAGAAAAATAGAAGACACAATAAAAAATAAACATAAGTCAACATTAATTAACATAGAATAAGATTTATGTCTTTTTTGGGTCGTCCTGAGTCAGTAATCTAGTCTACTGAAAACAAAAGTGTGAATTAATTTCTCAGCATCTTTCAATGATATAAGAGGTCTAACTTTTGCTATGTTTCTTAAGTGAAAAAATGCTGTCCTAATGGTCTGATGAATATGCGATTTAAAATTCAGATTACAGTCAACAGTAACCCCTAAGTTTTTTACTTCCGTCTTAACATTTAATCCTAATGCATCAAGTTTATTCCTGATAACCTCATTGAATCCATTATTGCCAATTACTAAAATTTCTGTTTTCTCTTTATTTAGTTTGAGAAAGTTACTGTTCATCCATTCAGAAATACCAGTAAGACATTGTGTTAGTGAATCGAAAGAGTCGGAGTCATCAGGTGCTATAGATAAGTACTGCTGTGTGTCATCAGCATAGCTGTGGTAACTCACGTTGTAACCTGAGATAATCTGACCTGGCAGAAGAGTAGTGAGTACAAATCTTCAGATTTTTAAATAAAGTATTTACTTCATTAAAACCTTTGTTTTGACCAATATCAACTAAATAAAACACAAAAAATAGTGCTTTAGGGGTTTCTGTCTAAACAAAAAAAACAAAACTGGATTTTACGGTACATAACCCTGCACAACCCTGGAATCAGTTTTACACCCCAGTCTGTCAGCTGTCATGGTGCCAGGTTTAAATGTCATATCCCACAGCATTGCAAAGTTATACTGTTTGGCACAAGATGTTCCCCTTTTTGGAAACATTGTTTAGGTGCAAGAGACTAAAATCTCTCTGAATTATTTTAGCATTTGCAGTTATATTTTTTTAAACAAAAAATATACATATGCACACAAATGCACGCACACGCACTATGTATCACTCTAAAGCAACAAGCAAAAAAAAATGTGTAACTGTACGTATAATTACATACTCATCCAAACCTGCCAGTCCTTGGAATAATTTTGTTTAAGACTAGACATGGAGAATGCTTACATTTTCTACACAAAATTGGAGTTCTTTGTGCAGCAGTTCACATATCACCTCCTGTTGCAGTTGTCTCACAGAAGTTCAGTGAGTTTTTATTTTTTCCTTTTTTTTGTTACAGATAAAATAGATCAGGAGCAAACGTTAAGGGGTGTCACTACTTGAACCATTGAGAATGTTAGCCGTTGTACAGCAGTGACGTTTTTTACTTAATGGATAAGCAGGCACGTTGATTAAGGGTGGGTCATTTGGGCCTCTTGTACTTTTAGCTATTGATCTGTTAACTTCTGGGACAAAAAGCACAAAGTATGGGCATCTGTAACTTGGGAAGAAGCACAAAGGAAGCCTTCTTGGGTCTTCTGAACTCTCAACTAAAAGAACAATTCAGTTTTCTAACTTGTTCTTTTGTGGATTAAAGTGGTTAAAAAAAAGAAAGGATGAACTTTTGAATTTTGGATGATACATAAGTAAATGACAATTTGGGCAGTAGCGCACAGATATAAGCGATCGTCCTAAAGTCAACAAGATCAAACCCATTTGGAGCCTGCACTAAGTAAACTGACTTGCTTTAGTAAGCGGCAGCCTCAGCTTGTAATTAGGAGTTAAGTTGTTGTTGTAGGTCTTTAAATTGAGCTTATTGACTTGCTTCATTATTAGTTGGCTCTTCTGCATTGTTTCACTATGAATGAGCGTGTCTAGTGATGGACTGGCGCCATATGCAGGGTGGTTTTCTGGTCTGTGCCCATTGCCACCCCATAAACGTGTATCAAATAGTTCTCAAAATGGTGTAATGGACAAATGATAAATTGCCAGAACTCACGGTTAATCACATTTGCATGCTGTAGAATGATTGCTTCAGATGATGAAGAAAGCCCACACGTGAAATTTCTTTAGCATGGTAAACACTTAAAATGGCAAAAATAGATACACTGAGATCCTGTGTGAAGTATCATGGGAGGTCTAGGGGGGTTTATGCAGTGTTTTATGGCGTGGCATATGGAAGTGTGTATCTTGGACATTCCCAACTCCCTTTCCTGATGTAGAACACTCCATTCAGCTCACGTTGCTGAAGATTGTAGCCAGTGCCATGATTCTGAACACTGGATTTTTGTAGGTTTCTATGTTATTGCTTGTGCTAGTTAAGAGATTTTGGAATTTGTGGACTTTTGTTGTTTACTTAGTTTGTGAATTCAGGTATGATTTAGGGTCATTATTATTTGTTGATATCTTAGCTTGTAACCATTTTTTCTTTTTTTAAACCATTGCAAGCAGTGACAACTGGAAGTGGCCACCTGTGACTTCATTAGGTCAACAGTGTAAAGATCTGCATTTTGCCCTTCCTGGTTTTCCAAGATTGTTGGCAAAAACAGGATAATAGCAGTGCCTGTGAAAGCCCATTTGGTGTCCTCGGCCTGTCATCCCTTGTTGGCCTTAGCAGGCAGTCTTTATTATTAGACTTCGACAGCCTGAACAGTTCCCCCTCTGTGTCTTGAGGGTGCGCATCTATGTGTGCATATCATGGATTTTAACTTTCATTAATGGAGCCCCTCAGTTAATGACGACCTAGGCAGTCGCTTATGTCCCCTATTGGAATGACAGGCTCTTCTTATCAGTATCTAAATAATGTTTTCAAGGCTTAGACTTTTGCATATTTTATTTTTACTTCTGTGTTGGACTTTGGTAACCGATATGTTCTGTCTCCCAGTGCCAACCCTAGCCCATCTCGTGGTTCTTTTTCTTTGATTGATTCAAACCTAACTCCACTGTTGGCAGAACACCCAACTTTGCATGTGTTCCTCAGTATAGTACTTTTGGTGAACATTTACAGATTGATGAGGATTATTTTTGTGGACTATAACCTGTTTCGAAACATCTACTGGTTAGTTTTGGATTTAGTCGCATTGTTCTTTATAGAAATGTTGTAATGTGCACTATCAGGGCAAGGGAGGGAATGCCCTAACTTCTTAGTGCCAGTATGTAGATTTAATGATCTTAAATGTGTCAGTGTGTTTCTTCATTTTCATTGGTTTTCATTCCCATACACCAAAGTTGATTGGTAACTCTACTCTGACCTTTTGTGAATGTGTCCTATGATGCACTGGCACCCCATGCCCGTGTCTGTCCTTGGTCTGATGTTTTTGAGCCCCCCCGTGACCCTGAACTGCTTTAAGTTAAACTGACAATGAGTGGCAGGATAGCTCAATGCTAAAAGTTGAATTGGAAAGGCAGTCTTTTCTTCTGAATCTTCAGCATTTCAATTCATACCTTACAGTTTTGTGGTTATTTCAGGAAATTCCTGTTGGCAGTTAGATAGCATTTGCATGTCCTTAGCTGAAGGAGAACGAGACAACCTCCTATCTGATTTCATAAATCCTGCAAATTAAGACAGGAAAAAAATCTCCATAGAAAATCTTTAAGCACAGCTGGATTAACAGTGAGCTTTTCACCCTAACATAGTTAATATCAGCAAATTTTGATGTAATTAATACATTTAGCATAAGACTTAAGTTTTGAAAAAAATGTTATATTGTGGGGCACCTCAGTGTGCAATCCACAGCCTGAACTGATAGTTGAATAATTGCTAATATTTGTTCTTATTAAAAAAAAAAACAAAAGAAGTAAGCTGGACGTAAAGCAACTACAGCAAAATGAACAAACCTCATTTAGTTCACTAAGCCCACTGCAGACAGCCTGACCCCACTAGCTTGCCGAACGGCTCTCCATGGCCCAGGATACTCGGCAAGTGGGCAAGAATGTCTCATCTTGATGGAGTCAATCTGGCAGTGTTCTCATCAGCCCCCCATTCTGTACGTAACCTCAGAGCCAGTGGTGAAGTTGTCACAACTAGCGATGAGCGAACGTCATGGAGTTCACGTTGCCATGAGTTCAGCAAAATCTTTGGGAACTTCGCCAAACACCATGAAACATTTTGAACTCAATGGGTAGGAAGACTCTGAATTTGTTTTGAGTGGATTATAATGATGCTGCGGTCTCTAAGTATCTCTGAGGGCTAAGGAAGGGTCTGCCAACTACGATTTGGAAACTGTGAAGGCGACAGAGAAATGCAAGCGATTCACCATAGTGTGGTGTGCGGCAGTGGCACACTGACGGGGCAGAAAAAACAACGCTACGTGTGAACGTTTAAACTTTACACTTGTGTCTCGGCGAATACTGACCATCTGGGGGAGTAAGGCTGAGACAGAAAAAAGGTGATGCGAGATGAGATGCTTGACGCTGACCAAAGTTCTCACCCAACGTAAAATAATTTACTGGTTATAAACTCAAACGCGGTCTTTAAACAAGTAGGTCGGTAAGTGAGGAGTGTCTGTATTAAAAGACTGTCAGTATCATTGACTCAACACCAGAAGCAGAATTGCAAATGAATACTCATATTCATCGTTTTCCAATTTGTGCGCGGAAGGAAAAGACCAACGATATTTAGATAAGTAATCCACATGATCCATAATAATGATAGTATGATGAGCAGGTTCAGGGATCTGTTAAATTGTGTCATAAAAAAAAAATCAACCAAAGGGGCGCCAGAAAGTGCTCTAGCATCATACCAAAGACATGGTGACTCCCTAACCAAGATGAGTGTGACTGGAAACTACAAGGGAGACATCATTGAAGCTGTTAATACTCAAACTATAGTTCTTCTTCCTCTTGATCTTTTCCCACTTCTATGTTGGGTCCATGTACTTGATCAACATTCTCTCCATACAGCTCGGTCCTGCACCTCTTCACAGGTCAGACCCTTTTCCTTCATCCATCCACCTCCACTTTGGCCTCCTTTGCTTTCTCTTCTCCTGTACTTCCATTCCCATCCCTCTTTTGACCACATATTCATGGTCTGTCATCAACACGTCCATACCACGTCAACCTACATTGCTGTTCTTTATAAGATATTGCTAAATAAATGTAAACCATTTCAGTATAGTGATGTACATATTTAATAATGTTTTCACTACAGACAAGGCACTATATACATACTATTCAGCTGCATTGTCCAGTTCAGGATTGTGGGTAGCTAATCCTTGGAGTCCATCCTTTCATCATCAGATGCCATGCAGGAATTAGCCGTGGACGGGGTGCCCATTCTTTACCGAATACTGATAGTCACCACCCTGCTTCACTCGCATGTCTTTAGGATTACCTCGAGAAAAATCAAATGAGACCATAACCCTCACTTGACGCAGGGCTTCAGGCGCTGTCTGAAAGCTTTGTAACATTATGTGACTTTTCTTTAGAACTGTTTTTTTACTTAAATAGCGCCACTGACAAACCTAAGAGTCACCTCAACCTTTCTTCCATGTTTGGTGGGCTGGGAAGATTGTGACATATCTAAAATATTAAAAATGTCTGTGCCATGTTGTCATGTAATGTCCACCACTCATGTGCTTCCAGTCAGTCTCTATCATTTTTCCACATAAGGTGTCCATAAAATAAAGTATAGAAATGGTAATAATCAATGCCACATGTCTAATGCATTTCTCCATAACCTAAGGATTTTCCATAAAGCGAGTGTTGCCTCATTTTTCCATTTACTGTATTTTAGGCTCATCTGCCTTACACCAATAGCAGTGCTGGGTCAGTAGGTGAGAAATGTCAGGTTTAGATTGACGTAACTTCTTCTGAAAGTCACTTAAGACCGAAGTTCTCCTTCATTTTCTGTCTCACTGCTTATTTCTCTCACATTAGACCCCGAACTCCGGCAGATTTCTTGCATCATCTACTTTTCCTTCACATCTGGTAGTGTGCAAATTCATTTGTGATTTTCTTTCTTTTTTTTTTGACAATATAGCAACTGAGGAAAGTCAGGATTTGAGCCATCAGTTTGACTTCACATTACAAGTACACATTACAGCCTGACTTGACCCAAAATGTAGCATGAAGTATCCAGTATAAAACGATACAGGAACCAGCAGGTAAGATGACTTACTCAGGCGTGAACATACAGGGCCACTCAGAGGGGGAGAAAGAGAGAATGAATAAGAAAGGAGCAGTAAAATCTGATCACGTCTGCAGCAAACTTATAAGGCCCCCTAGTCTGCAGTGTGACCTAAGAGCAGACCATACTGGGTGCTGAATGCTGTCAATGGCTTCTTCTTCTTCTTCCGTAGCTGTTCCCTTTCTGATATGGAGTCTCTGTTTTATTGACAGGACTTCTCCAATAGAGGTGTGCTTAAAATGTAATGCGAAATAATTATAGAGTTTTCTCAGTGGGCCACCATTAGAATGTCACTATCACTCTCAGCTAGTGCTGTCTTCATGCAGTGATCTCAACAAAGGCTGAACTAAGATTGTTTAAGGGGAGCCAGAAGCTACAGGACAGCTGTTTTAACAAAGACTTTAGGGAGAAGCGATATGTTTTAAAATTGGTCTGTACTTGTTAAATTCTGTATTCTAAGGGAGGGCTCATGGTGATCTTCTTCTGATCAAGCGCTCCATTGTAGATAAGGGATACTCTTATGATAAAGGTGTGTGAGGGTGTGAAATACAAAAAACGCAAAACAGTGCAAACATCGCTTCGGAATAGTTCAGGTATTACGTTGTGGTCACGTAGGCACAATACATAGAAAAAAAAAGGCAGTATGCTCCGTGGTTCCTCTCTCAGGTGGAGGTTGGCATATCATAATCTCTTGGACCAACAGCATGAGTTTTCCACATTCGACTTATACGACCGACATTATAAATTGCCAAAAATTATACGGTAAAATCAAGTCCCAACTTATCCACAGGAGAACTTATCCATGAGTATATATGGTAACACTTTTCTTACTACTCAAAGCACTTTATTTATAGTGAGTGGCGAGCCATTTCAATCAGCATCATTATGCAATATGTCCCCAGTACATAGCCACAGCAGTATAGCAAAGTAAACACAGTCCCTTCTCTTTGCTAGTCCTTCCACCTTCACTATTCTTCAGTGAGCTTCATGCACCTTCTCCCGACTCTGGCTTCTTGAATGAAATGAGGCAGCCCCTTTTATTCTATTCCTGGGAATGCTCCAGGTGGCTCCTCATGATTAGCTGGAATCACTCCCTAGTGTGGTGGAAATCGAGTATAGGACTCTGCAGCTCCCCCTGGTGTTCCCCATGGAATCCAACAGGGCTGCACCAAACACCAGCTCACAACATAGGGAATATGTGGTGCCACAGCCCCCCAGGAGGGCTGCCCCTTAGCATCCCAGGGGAGGTAGTGTCTCGCAGGTGCTCTCTCCCCCAGTCCTTCCATCCAGTTGGCATCCTGGCCAGGTAATGGCCGAGGCCGCCCGCCACACATACAAAAATCATATTGAATTAAGCTGAGGGCATCTAGACAAGTGTGGTATGCAGTGAAGGAAGGGTAAATTTGTTACTTTAATTTGAAGTTTACAGAGCTCAACACCACACAATATCACTGGCAAAGAGACCAAAACTAGAATACACACTAATCTCTGCATCATCAAATTCTGCATGTGAATAAAGAAGTTCCCAGTGTTACTTTATCCTTGAGCTTTCAAAGGAGTTACTGAACAGTCCAAACATGAATCTCTATTTTCTGGCATGTTTTCAAAATCAACGTTTGGTTATGATAAGAACTTGCACAAATTATGTCAGCGTTACAGGATAAGTTTGAGTCAGGTATTTCTTCCCAAACATACTAAACATGCATTTGCCCTGTGAAATTGCCTTCCTTCTATAATTAAAAAAAACTTGTTTCCCCCGCACTGGTGCTTTACAGTTAAGGGTAAGGGGCAATGGGGGGGGGAAGCTTAAACTTACCAAATGCATCCATTTTTCAAGCCAAGACAGTTTTCAAGTATTTTTTTGCACCTTCCGTGTTTCTGAGGCATGTCAGGATTTGGAAATACAGTACACACCTAAAATTCGCGAGGATTACGTTCCAGGTTCACCTGTGAATTGTGATAAAAAAAATGTCTTGTGTTAAAAAATGCCTATTTTTATAGTTTAAACCCAAAATACAGTATGCCCCTAAAACACTTTAATTTTGTTGCAAACTCATCTTAATACATTAGCTAAAAAATTACCTTAACACATTACCTTAAAACATAATGTAAAGGTAAACCCATATACTGTACTGCTATGTCTCCCTCGGTGCTAGAATGTAAAATACCAATGTTACTGCTACTGTAATTCATGCAAGCGTGTTTTCTTTGGTATGCGCTGTTGTTTTCTTTGTTATAAATAGAGTAAATACATAATAATTTTATTTAATTAAAATACAGTAAAATGTACGGGTACTCACCAATGATGAATGATATTGATGATGATGATGAAGTAGCTGTGCAGTACAATGCAGAGGATTTAAAACTCCTCAGGTGGCGCCTCTTCTTCAGGCGCGTCAGGAGGAGTTGTATCTTTGGACGGGTGGTCTTCTGGTGGAGTTTTGTGCTGGCTTTTCTTTATAGGTTTCAGGAACATTGTGATGGGAAGTTGCTACATTGTCTCCTGTAGCAAACTGCTGGTACAATTTACGTGCTTTCTCACAGATGATGTTACCGTCCAAGGGGATGTTCTTCTTCTGCAGTCGGTGACCCACAATGCCAAGGCAGATTCCATCCTGATGATATTTTTATTCCTTACAGTCGTTACTTTTTTTTGGCACTATCACAGAAACTTACAGGTACGGTACTCCAGATTGCTGCTTCATTCTTCTTTATGTAGTGTACGGTGCTTTCATTAATGCCATAGTGGCGTGCTACTGCAGTAGAACTTTTTAGTTCCCAGAGCAATTCAGTAGTTCAACCTTCTCCTGGAGTGTTTTAAACTTCTTCTGGCTCTGAGGCTCAGTGCCAGAAGCCTTAGAAGGTGCAGGGTGTTTTGGTGGCATCTTGTGCGTTTAAGAATAACAAAATGGAAAACACGATGACACTCCGCTGAAGACGTGTCACAGGGCAGCAGTCAATCAGCAGCAAGAAGAATTGAGTAACGCTCTTGGATTGGCTACTTTCACCATCCCAAACCGCGTTTCCCTCAGCGGTTGCTTCCTGTTCTCTCTACAGCACAGCATTGCCATGAAAAAAGCCATAAAAAATTGCGGAGGATATCTGTGCTTTCCACTAACAATTAATAGTTAGGTTCTAAGGAAAAATCTGCGAATGACTAAGTCCGTGAACTCTGAACCGCGACTTCACGGGGGTCTACTGTATTCACTTTATTGCATGTTCCTGGTACTGTGTTTCTCGGTTCGGTGGCAACTCGGCAAAAAGACAACCCGGCGAAAAAGACAATTCGGTGAAGAAATAACTTGGCAAAATACAACTCGGCAACATCCTTTACCAGTTAGATAATAGTTAAGAGTCAAAGAGATTTTTTAATTATGCTTTATTATAAAATATATCATAATTATTCATTAAATGACAACGTGGTTTAAAATGTTGAAAATAAATTTATATATAGTACACCTCCAAAATTCGCGGGGGTTACATTTCTATTGCACCCTGTGAACGGGACCCGGACACAGACAGGTGGACATCGTTTTGCACCCAACACATGTTTATTTACACTACATACAGTAAACAGTTCAGTGCACAAACCCAGTGCCTCCAGCACCGATCCCCCAAAGTCTAGGCCTCACAGTCACTCACTGCCTTCCTTCTGGCCGCCTCCAGTCCTCTCTCCAGCTCCATCCTCTTCCACCCGACTTCCGCTCTCGAATGAAGGGAGGCGGCCCCTTTTATCACACCCCGGATGGGCTCCAGCTGCTTCCCGGCATTCCTCCGCTGACACGCCCCAGTGTGGCGGAAGTGCCGGCTGCGCACCCGGAAGCCCTCTGGGTGTCTCCTGTCTTCTTCCCCCCAGCACTTCCTGGTGTGGCGGAAGTGCTGGGCTCCAGGTTTCTTCAGGCACCGGGGTGCCCCCTGGCGGTGGCCACGGACCCCTACAGGGTTGGGCTTCCAAGCCCCTTACCCAAGGCCACCAACAAAACCAAGATGGTCGCCCCCTCGTGGTCGGGAGGAGGCACCAGCCCTCCTCCGGTCCCCTCGGGCGTCCCGGCTGAGCTCCACCCCAACGTGAATTGTGAGAAACCGCGAATTTTGGATGTGGTTAAAAAAATTTTCATAGTTTAAACCTTAAATATACCCCAAAACACTTTAATTTCAAACTAATTTTCAAACTACATTACCGAAAATTAAAGAATGTAAAGGTAAACCTGTATACTGTACTGGTATGTCTCCTGCAGTGCTAGAAGGTAAAATACCAATGTTACCACTATATGTACTATAATTCATGCAAGTGCGTTTTCATTGCCAGAAGCCTTAGACAGTGCAGCTCGTTTCAGCGGCATCTTGGGGCTTTATCCCTTAAACTGCCACATACTTGGGGGTTAATGAATCCCTGGACACCAAATACTTTTTTGCTGCACTTTAAGTAAACGTCACAATTTACAAAGAAAAAGTGAAATTTTAATGGAGCACATTTTTTTTTCATGTAAAGAGCATCACAATTACTGCAACACTGATCATTTTACACAATGCTAATGAACTGTAAAAATGATTTAAAAACTACTGGAACAATATGTACAAAGTGCAACTGAAACCATGGACATGCACTCAGTAAATCACTGAGCCAACTGCACTTGAAAGGGCTGCATGCAAGCACACAGAGGTAAGCGCTGATGCTGGTAGTCTAGTCTAGTACAGCAGCTCAATCCCAGGCTGAGGCTTCAGTGCTGCAGGGTGTCACAGAATTGCATAGAAACACGGGAGATTGCAGAGACAGGAACTTTATTCAAACACTTCAAACAAACATGTCTCTTTCAAAAGTAAAAGGACCTCAGTATGCAGTTAGTTATCGATTAAACAATAGACAAACATCATAGGGGAGCACAACCCCTAACAGGAGCAGAAAAGGTCTGGGGGAGGAGAGAGAAACAAAGCAATCAGCCAAAAAAGGACAGGAACTATTCAGGCTTTTAAGTAAATGTAGTGTTGCGTGAGAAGTAAGTCCAGCAAGTAAGGGAGCAATGTGAAGGTAATCTATCAGTGTTTTTTAAGAGGGGGTTTTTGAGGACCGTCTGTGTCTTCTAGAGGTGCGTTCAGCCGCCCTGCTCACAAGGGGCTGCCGCTAAGATTCACACCATCGAGAAGACAGTGATTTATCTATTTTTATGGTGGTGATTCCAGGGACGCACCCAGCCTAGACCTGAACCACGCGCACTCACAAACAGAGACAAAAACAAAGCAAACCGGTAATCAAGCAGCAAATAAAGAATGTAATTAAAACAAATAAAATTAATGAAAACAACGATACCACCCCTGTTCCCCTTACGCCAGTTATACATTTAAATACAACTAAACACAAACAAAACACACACAGTAAATCGTGAAAAAGTTCATGAAAAACAGCAACGGATGAAATGTAATGATGAAAATAGATAGTCCAGAGATTCACATGCAGGTTGAATGGGAATGTACAGATAGTCCTACCGGTATTTTCTGAAATGGTGAAGACAGGTTCAAGAGCGCTCCTTTCTTTGCAGGATGGCCATAAACCCATTTACAGTCCTCATGTACACAGGCAGACGGCAGACAATCCAGACGCACGAAACGATCCAAGACAAAATGAATAAGTAAAGGTAACCCAACAAAAGGCAGACAGACATTAACTTGAAACACAAATTACAAAAAAATTTTTTTTTTGGATTATGGTCACCGGCCCCCTTAAAAGCAGCACTGACATCCTTTGACCTCAACAGAAGACCAATCGGAGCCACTGCAGGGACTGCTGGGAGTTGCATTTTTAAATTCTATTGGCTACTTTCACCATCCCAAGTTGCTTCCTGTTCTCTCTACAGTACACTTTTGCCATGAAAAAAGCCATAAAAATTGTGGAGGATATTTGCGGTTTCCGCTAACAATTATTAGTTAGGTTCTAAAGAAAAATCCGCAAATGACTGAGGCCGCGACTTTGCTGGGGTCTACTGTAATTGACGAAAGAACTTTATTCTGCCGATGGAACAAACTCTATCTTACATTATCTTCTGCAACCAAAATTGCTAATCCATTATATAAATTGTATCGATTGTAATCGTATGGTAACGTTATTTAGAATACAAAAGGTGACCTGTGAGTACGGCTTAAGGAATATCTTTACTCTCAACGTATTGGGACTCTCATAAAGCAGGTGATTCTGCGCTCTAAGTTGTCATTTAAATATCATTAAAAAATCTCTTTGAACCTAACTATTACCTAACTGGTAAAGGATGTCTTCGAGTTATCTTTTCTCTGAGTTGTCTTTTCGCCCAGTTGCCCCTGAATGATTTTTCTCATTGTAAGGATATATTTTCTGTTCGCTTGTGCGAGCAAAGTGTGAGGAAAGATGCAAGTTGGTTAGGGGTAAATTTAGGACTGTGTCGTGGCCCAGTTGTTAACACTCCTTCTTCTGTAGTAGAAATTAAATTAGAATTGTATTAATGAATGAAATATTGTCTTCAAACTAGGAACCTCTTTGAGTCAGAAACCAGGCAGGAGGAAGCTTGTCCATTTTGTCTTTTATTTTCTCTTCAGGGAGCACCCTGTTCAACAATCTACTAAGGGACTGTGCCCTGGGCTATATTTATGATAACCGAATTTGCATACATATTCATCTAACATTTACTGTGATTGGTTCATTGGCTTACACTCCCAAATAATATATCTAAATAAAAATCTCACATTCCCAAATAATATATATAAATAAAAGTCTCATTTCTACTATATTTTTGGTCCTTACAATACTTTCCAGTATTTCTTGAGTTCCTGTGTACGTGACCTGTAAAGTCTTACTGGGTAGTCAGCAAACTTCTTGATCTCTTCATCTCTCAGAACGTTCTTATTCTTTGTTGTTCACTTGATGTTCATCTGGTTTCCTGATATGCATGATCAAGTTTCTGACATTTATTATTGCTGTTATATTACTTCTAAGATAGAATGTGGAAAGCATACCAAGAAGGCTCATACGCAATTTCTGTATCAACTATAACCTAACTCTAATTTTTCTTTGACACTTCACACATCCACCTTCCTGGGATGACATTCTGGGCTTAATGGCTGTCTTGTGCAGAGTTCCCCCGCTTGTTTGTCTGTACTCTCATTTTTCTACCACATTCCAAACTTCTCATCAATTCTCACCTTGCCCTGTGTGGGTGGATGTGTGCTGGGTAGCCTTGTGGATGAAGTTTATTCCTGCTTTGTGCCAAGTCCTGCCAGAATAGGCAACCCTGAAATAGTTTAAGTGGGTTTGAGAATGCTTTCATTGTATAAAATCGGGCAAGGAATCAAAAATTGAGCTGGGAACTTTAATGTAGAGTAAAACTGTTCTATCTTACTCTGTGTCACTAACTTCTGGACCTTTCTAAGCTGGTGATAATTTTAGGTACAATAAATAATTATTTACTTTTTGTTTCTTTCATCTTAAAGAGACGTCTGTTTACAGTGTTGGCGCATCTACAGTGGGTAGAACTGTGCACTTTGCTCACGTAACGATTTAACAAAAAACATTGTATTCAACAACGTGTGCTGCTATTTGCTTTAACTGGTTACTTCACAGAATTTACATGTTTGCAATATTTATAGAGAAAAATATTTACAAGTCCACTGTAGCCAAGAGGCAGACTGTACCTCTGCTTAGACCTTAAAATACTTTTAATCTAAGCCAAGCCTTTCGGTATGACAGCACTTCGCAGCTATCCCTGGCATGACAAATCTCAAGTGTGCTGCTTTGATATTTGTTTTGAGCCTTTACTGGCTGCCGCTTAGCTACTGCGGTATTTATTGCTCAATTCCTCCATTGAATGTGAAATATCACAAACACACTTGGAAGGATTTTTTTTTTTTGCTAATCTCTGTGGCCAGCGTGCCTTGCAGTTTTAAAGGCAGTAAGCTTGTGAAGCTGGAATGCCCGGCATGTGTTACAGCCACAGATGTGCGTCCCATGGAGAAAATGAATATGAATTATTGCTGGCCTTAAAAACAGTTCATTATCAGCCTCTGTGTATTTCTTAAACTAATGCTACTGGAGCGATTCACCAGGTTGTTCTTACTGCTGTTTAGGATTATTTCTTAATACTTTTTATTGTTCATGAAAATTAATTCAGTATGTAGCAGAAGAGCTTTCTGTTTTCCTACATGTTCAGGGCAAAAAAAAAAGAATATTAATGTACAGACACACACACATTCACTTTTTAATCTAAACTTGTCAGTCATTTCCTCACAAACATGCTACATATGCATTTGCTACACCAAATTGTGCTCTAAAGGCAAGCATTTTCTGTAAATTAAAAAAAATACAATGGAGGCAATGGAAACACACTGTCCTGTTTCAACGATGACGTACCACCAACATATCTTTTTGCAGCTTGATATGAGATGATGTGTTGTAAACTTGGCAAGTTCTTTATATCAGTTGAAGTAGAGGGCAAGGGTTTTACTGTTTTGTTATTTTAAGTAGGCCATGTTGGGAGCACGGAACACCCTTTCTTATTTCTTCACTCGTCTTCCTATGTTGATTGCAGGAAAAAATGAAGGATGACTGGTTAGAGTCTGTGGTCGTATCAGTGAATGGTGGTCAGGGCAGCAGATAGGAGGATAGTTAAAGTTTTAAAGCCCCAAGGATTTGGTCTCGCTCCATTGTTTTTCGTGATAGTGATGGAGGTAGCGCTTGAAGAACTGTCATGGGAGCTCTTATATTCACTGATGATCTGTACTGTGAGTGAAGCAGATTTCAAGGAGAAGAAAGCTACTGTTTGCCAGAGAGAAGAGGCGATGACTGGAGGTGTTGGGATAGGAGGTGTAGGTGAACGGCCATGTTGTTGGGAAAAACTCGATCCAGTGAAGAAGTTGTTAAATGTGGGCGCATAAAAAAATGTAGCGGTGTGAAGGGCAGTTAGCAGGCAGCAAGTGTGATCTTTGCTTGTACAAAGTATGCAAGATGGGTGCTTAATGCTAATGTAGAAAATGTTAATTTAGATTTAGTTATCAGCAGTAGGGAAAGAGGGGAAGTTCTACTACTTTGGTGTGACGTGTTGAGCGCAGACGGACATGTGAACATAACCGTAATCTTGAGAGTGAGACCTGTATAGAAGAAATTCCTTATTGTTACTTGAAAAGAGGAGCCTCAGTGGCCCTTAAGGGAAAAGTTATGAAAGCTGTGTGATGATTAGTAAATTCGATGAGAGCAAAACGTGACCGATGAAGGAGGAACAGGAAGCAGTCTTGAAAAGAAAGAGAATGACGAAATGAATGTATGGAGTGTCATGAAGGCACGAGGCAGATGAATCCTGACTTTAAGGAAAGACGTGGTGTGAAGGCTGCCGGCACTTCGGGTCAGTACTGTCACACGTATGGAGGACAGGGAAATTCTTACTTCCCTGCAAGTGCCCACCAACGTGCTCTGATTACGTCAAAACTTCTGTCATCCTTATCTGAAAAATCTCAAAACATGTTTGTCATAGAAATCTATATTTTAATGATGAGAATACCATAACCACACTACAATATTGTAATACTTTTCCTGGTGATATATCTTTGATAACACTGAGGACAAGTTTCGGGATTTCTTTATAGGTGTGAGTATTCTATGTATTATTAACATCAAGGGCTAACATGATTAAGAGATAAAATCTGCACAATTCTTATAGAGGAATATTCAGGATGAAATAAATAAATACACAAAAGTACTGCTAAATGTGACAATAAAAAATAAAAACATTGTGAAATTTGATTATAAGTATTTAAACATGCCTCAAAATTCTTTTTAATTATTTCTTTATTAATTTATCATAACATGAAATGAAAATTGTCACTTTCACTCATCAAATTCAGAGGGCGTAACATATTAACATAATGTAAGTTATTGAACAGTATGCCTGTACGAGTGATTCCGTTAATCTGCACACCTATATTGCCATATAGCAAAATTGGATGAAAGTCCAATAAAGTTCATCAGTTAGTTTCTTCATCGTTATTCTGTGAGAAATGATGAATCTGCAAGTCTTGTTTTTTGATTGGCGAATCGTCTGTAGAGCAGACATAACCCTTTAAGTGCCACCAAGTGTCTCTTTTACAGAGGACACCAACTGCAGACTCCTAATAATAAATGTAGAGTTTCTTGAATTAAAGTCTCCGCTTCGCACAGCAGTGTTTTCTTGCACTTGTAGCTGCCATAAATGTGCACAGTCACAACTCTGAGCCTGTGCATGAGCCACTCTGAGGATGGTCCACCAATCAAAACACAGCACTCGCTAGAGCCCACCCCCTCACGTCTGATGAGTGAAAGTGACAGTTTTCCTTTTCATGTTACGCCGTGTGTTGTGTCACGGAAATAAATCGACGAAGAAATGATTTAATAAATACATAAAGAAATAAGCAACAAAAGTATATTTTGTGACACATTCAATTTTTTGTGCTTGCATTTCCTTCTGTTATTTGTTCACTGCCACATTTCACAGTACTCTTATTTATTTGCATTTTTGTGTAATGATTCAATTGTGTTTGAAATATTCCTCCGTACATTCCAACAACTGAATTTTGACACCGATAATCAAATCTCTACTACGATTTCCTGATAATGCAATTGCAATGTTACCTTATTTCCCACCCTTTATTAAGAACAAGTTTTGCATAAAATACAAGGTTCCCAAGAGTTTATTAACAAAAACAACTGCAGGGAGGTGTAGACAAACAGGGAATTCAAAGCATAAAATAAACAAATGTTTAAACAACAAGACCAGCTGAGCCCACCATAACAGGTCTGAACCCTGACTACACTCCTGCCTACCACAGTACTGCACTCACGTTGCCTCCAATCTATCGCCTTCTCTTTGTAGACCCTGGCATCTCTCCCTACCCATCCATAAGAATTTATCTGCACTCAGTGATCTTCTGGGTGTGAGGTGACTATAAATGTCATCCCAGGATTGATCACTTGTGGGCATGTGAGCTCCAAGAACACCAAACCAGAGGGGTATTGTCATCTCTTGAGCTCCTTTGTTGACCCTACCTGCTCTGTATCCCTCTAGTTAGAGGGCAAAGTGTCCCTGTCCACTGCTGACTCACCTGTCCCCTAGCATTTCACTGGAACATTTGAGTGGCTATCTGTTGAGCTGGTGCCCCTGCTTATTAACCTTATAGAGCACACAGAACAAGTATGGGGTATACTGCATCACTAGCCCCTGTGTTACCATAACAGGCCCTGCAGGACCTCTCCTGCGGCCAATGTGGCTCTTACCCTCTGTTAACTTAACCCTTGCCTGTGCCACCCTGGTAGTTCCCTTTTGTATTCAGGGGTAATGTTGGGATGCTGTATGCATGTTGTACAAGACCTTAAAATACCTCCATGTACATTTCAAATGATCCTCAAAAGTAATTCTTTCTCTATATCTAAGATTGCTGTAAAATAAATGGGAAGCTGGAATTTTTTTCAGTCATTACAAATACAATTTAGAAATACGTCTCAACTAGATTAGCATGTCTGAAAATAGGCGGTTAGGTGTAATTCATTTTAGATATCTTGCAGTCTCTCTAGAACAATCTAGACGAGAACAGGCTGTTCAGCCCAATAAAGTTCGCCAGTCCTATCCACTTAATTCTACCAAAATAACATCAAGTCGATTTTTGAAAGTCCCTAAAGTCTTACTGTCTACCACACAACTTGGTAGTTTATTTTAAGTGCTTTCATTACGCTTTGTGAAGAAAAACTTCCTAATGTTTGTACGAAATTTACCCTTAACAAGTGTCCAACTGTGTCCCCGTGCTCTTGATGAACTCATTTTAAAATAACAGTCTCGATCCACTGTGCTAATTCCCTTGATAATTTTAAATTAAATCTCACCTCTTAATCTTCTTTTGCTTTAACTGAAAAGGCTCAGCTCTTTTAATCTTCCCTTATAATTCAAGCCCTGTAGCCCTGGAATCCGCCTAGTCACTACTGTACACAGTACTCCCGATGAGACCTCACCAGTGCATTATAAAGCTTGAGCATAACCGCCTTGGACTTGTACTCCACACATCGTGCTATATAACATTCTATTTGGCTTCTTAATGATTTCTGAACACTGTCTGGCAGTTGATAGTAATGAGTCTACTATGACTCCTAAATCCTTCTCATAAGGTGTACTTTCAATCTTTAGACCTCCAATGGCATATTCAAACCTAACATTTTTAGGTGTAATACGTTAGTTATTCTGTCTTGCTATCCTAATTCAGGTCAGTAGATAATCGATCATGTGTTCAGTACAGCCTGGTATGATTAGTGTAAACTTAGGAAGGTGGCCAAACTCTTTGATTAGTATAATGTGAATGCGCCAAACATTCCTGCGAGCATTACCCACAAAAGGATAACCTGCTCCTAGAAATGCGAGGTGAGAAAGTCCAAAATGTTTTGAGTGTAGCACTTCTGCATTTAAGTGTGATTTTCTTTTTTTACATTTGTTTTTTATCACAAAAGTAAACTTTGGCACAAAATCTAGCCACACGTCCCCATCACATTTTATCATAAATCTCTCTCCGGTAATGACGTCACAAACTTAGGACCCCCCTCCAAAGGCGACAAACAAGATAACGTGGCACGCTCCGAAAAATCATGCAAAGCTCTTTTCAGTGTTTTATTAAAGCAAACTATTAGTATTGGTTACAGTTTAAGTATTTAAAATGCATGCAGGTAATCTGTACGCGCTTTACTGTTGCATTATCAAATAACTGGGAGTTGGACTGTTTTATTCTTATACTTTGCTTATTCATCCTCCCACAGCAACAAGACATCATCTGCGATTGTGCAAACAGGAACGCTGCTCACATTAACAGCATTTCCAGGAACAGAGAGTCCACATCATCTTCATCTTTTTTTTTTAAATTTTTTAATTTTATTGTAATCATTCCATACAAATAGATCAATTTTTACAAAAAATAGAATTGAAAACAAATCGAAGAGAAAGAGAGCATGGCCAACGGAGTGAAACTTAAAGCTTGTAAACATACCTAAATTGATGAGTTTAATAGGAAAATAGAGATGAATGGAGTAGAAAAAGAAAGGATGAGAGAATTACTTCCTCAGTGCTTTAAAAGCTTATTCTAAAATATTATTGATTAGATCCTGCCAGGTTTTAAAAAAGTTCTGCACAGATCCTCTAACTGAGAATCTGATATTTTCCAATTTCAAATAGTATAAAACATCAGTTTCCCACTGACTTAAAAGAGGAGAGTTAGGATTCTTCCAATTTAGCAAAATAAGTCTGCGTGCCAAAAGTGTAGTGAATGCAATCACAATTTGTCCTTCTCCACTTTAAACCTATCAGGAAGAACACCAAACACTGCTGTTAATAGGGTTATACCTAAAAATTTTGGTCCTAAATGATGTTCATTTGGTGCAGGCCCAAAACATGTGACCAGTGAGGCTGGGACTTGATTGCAGCGTTCGCAGGTTGGATCATGCCATGGAGACATTTTGGAAGTTTCAAGCGAGACAGATGTGCTCGATATATAATATTGAATTGAATAATTGTATGCTTTGCGCATATGGAGCTCGAGTGAAGTCTCTGCATTGCTTCTTTCCACTCCTTTTCTGATATATTGATTAAGAGATCTTTTTCCCAGTGTCCTCTTGGATCTTTGAATGGGAGGGACTGTTAAATAATTTTATATATTATAGAGATTGTGTCTAAGTCATTGAAATTGAGCAATATTTTTTCCAGCATGGAGGAGGGTGCAAAATGAGGAAAATCGGGCAGGTTCTGTTTAACAAAGTTCCTGATTTGAAGATAGTGAAAGAAATGTGTAGCTGGAAAGTTAAATTTGAAATGTAATTGTTCATAGGATGCATAGATGTTGTCTATATAAAATTCTCTAAGCAATTTAATCCCAAATCTTTTCCAGATATTAAAAACTGCATATATTTGCAAGGGTTGAAAGAGATGGTTCTCTTGCAGAGATGCCACAGATAAAAGATTCTCCATCTTAAAATGCTTTCTACATTGGTTCCATGTTCTGAGTGAATGAAGCACAACTGGGTTTTTAGTATATTGGTGATAACTTGCATTTATTGGGGCACAAAGCAGGGAATATAAAGAAGTACTGCAGGATTGTACTTCTATTGCGGACCAAGCCTGTGTATGTTCATCTATTTGTGTCCTGGTTTTTATAGCTTGTATGTTTGCTGCCCAGTAATAAAACTGAAAGTTAGGTAGAGCCATGCCACCTTCTGCCTTAGGTCTTTGTAGGGTCGCTCTTTGGATACGTGGATGTTTTGAGTTTCAAATAAATGAAGTTATTGTTGAATCTAATTGCTTACAAAATGATTCATTGATGTATATTGGAATGTTTTGAAATAAAAAAGAAGCTTAGGAAGGATATTCATCTTAACAATGTTAATTCTTCCAGCTGGAATGAGATGAAAAGTTGACCATCTATGCAAATCTTGCTTAATTTTTTCTATACAAATGGCAAAATTGTGTTGATAAAGAGCTTTATGTTTACTTTTGATAATTACCCCTAGATATTTAAACTGATCTGCAAAGATAAAAGGTAGGGTGTGCAATCTAATATTATATGCTTGAGAATTCACTAGAAAACACACACTTTTATTCAGATTGATTCTGAGACCAGAGATCTTTTGGAATTCTGTAAGACTGCAGGCACTGTATTTTGTGGATCTGATATATACAGTACCATATCATCTGCATAGAGAGAAATTTTCTGTTCCAGTCCTTCTCTGATAATCCCCTGTACCTGATAAGCATTTCGGCAGTGAACTGCCAATGGTTCAATGGCGATTGCAAACAGCATTGGTGACAAGAGGCATCCTTGTCTGGTACCACGTTCTAGTTTAAAGTAGTCTGAACAAATGTTGTTAATACAAACTGAAGCTTCTGGATTGGTATACAGTAGTTTGATCCATGCACAAATGTTTGGGCCAAACCCAAATTTCTCTAATGTAGTGAAAAGGTAGTTCCATTCAATCATATCAAGTGCTTTTTCTGCATCCAATGATAATATCATCTCTGGGGTGTTTGACTTTGCTGGTGAATATATTACATTAAACAGGCATCGAAGATTGGAAGATAAATGTCGGCCTTTAATAAATCCAGTTTGATCTTGTGATATTACCGAAGGCAGCACTTTCTCCATCCTTCTACTTATGATTTTTGAGAGTATCTTAACATCATTATTCAGAAGTGAAATTGGTCTGTATGAGGCACATTGTAACAAGTCCTTATTTTGTTTAGGAAAGACAGTGATTAATGCTTGATGAAAAGTTTGAGGTAGAATTTGATTGTTTCTAGCTTCTGTAAATGTTGCTAATAAGAGGGGAGCTAGCTGAGTGGAGAATTTCTTATAAAATTCTACTGGGTAGTCATCAGTGCCTGCTGCTTTCCCACCTTGAAGTGGGATTATAGCATCTAGTAATTCTGATAGCACCAGAGGTTTATCCAGTTCCTCAGCACTAAAAGTATCTATTTGTGATATCTGTAATGTACCCAGAAATGCATTAGATTGTGTGTTGTCTTCTTTAAACTCAGTAGAATATAAGGATTTATAGTAGTGTCTAAATGTGTGCATTAAATTTTTATGGTCAATGATTTCATCTCCGTTTGTGTTGGTGATTGCTGGGATTGCATTGCAAACTTCTTGCTTGTGAATTTGTTGAGCTAAAAGCTTATTAGCTTTCTCACCGTGTTCATAGTAATGATGTCTTGATTTATAAATAAATTGTTCAGTTTCTTTAGTTGTCAAGAGGTTGAGCTCTGAATGCAGTGCCTGCCTTTTCCTATGAAGAGCTTCACTTGGACGCCTGGCATGATGTTCATCTATTCTAGTAATTTCGCTTCTTAGCTCTGATACTTTCTTGGTTTCTAATTTATTCCTGTGGGAAAGATATGAAATAATCTGTCCTCTTAAGAAGGCCCTTAGAGTTTCCCATTGTATTCCTGCAGAAACCTCTGAGGATGTATTTGTCTCTTGGAAGAAACTGATTTGTTTGATATAAATTCTCATCTGCTAATAGCAGTGGGTTAAGACACCATCTGCGAGGTGAGTGTGTGGGGCATAATGATTTTAGCTCCAAGATCAGAGGTGCATGGTCAGAAATAACAATAGTGTCGTACTTGCAAGATTTAATCGTAGGCAAGAAATTATTATCTATAAAGAAATAATCAATTCTTGAGTAGCAATGATGCACTGGTGAGTAGAAGGAATATGTTCTTGAGTTTGGGTTTAGAAACCTCCAGGGGTCTGATAAGTTGTGTTCAGTTACAAACTGTGTAATTGCCTTTGCAGTGTTAGATGTCACTGACAGGAGACCTATCTAAGAGAGGATTTAGAACACAATTAAAGTCCCCAGCCATTATAATTTTATGAGTGTTCACATTGGGAATGGATGCAAATATATTTTGCATGAATTCCTTATCATCAACATTGGGTGCATAAACATTTATCAAAATCATTTTACAGTTAAATAAGTTTCCCATGACAATCGCATATCTCCCTTCAGGATCAGATACTACATCTGATGCTGCAAATGAGACTGTTCTATGTATGAGAATTCCCACACCTCTAGTTTTCTTTGTAAAACTAGAATGGAACATTTGGCCAGTCCAGTCTTTTTGCAGCCGGAACTGATCTGTGTTTAGTAAGTGGGTCTCCTGTAAAAATGTTATCCATCCATCCATCCATCCTCTTCCGCTTATCCGAGGTCGGGTCGCGGGGGCAGCAGCTTAAGCAGAGAGGCCCAGACTTCCCTCTCCCGGCCACTTCTTCCAGCTCTTCCGGGAGAATCCCAAGGTGTTCCCAGGCCAGCCGGAGACATAGTCCCTCCAGCGTGTCCTGGGTCTTCCCCGGGCCTCCTCCCGTTGGACGTGCCGGAACACCTCACCAGGGAGGCGTCCAGGAGGCATCCTGATCAGATGCCCGAGCCACCTCATCTGACTCCTCTCGATGCGGAGGAGCAGCGGCTCTACTCTGAGCCCCTCCCGGATGACTGAGCTTCTCACCCTATCTTTAAGGGAAAGCCCAGACACCCTGCGGAGGAAACTCATTTCAGCCACTTGTATTCGCGATCTCGTTCTTTCGGTCACTACCCATAGCTCATGACCATAGGTGAGGGTAGGAGCGTAGATCGACTGGTAAATTGAGAGCTTTGCCTTACGGCTCAGCTCCTTTTTCACCACGACAGACCGATGCAGAGCCTGCATCACTGCGGACGCCGCACCGATCCGCCTGTCGATCTCACGCCCATTCTTCCCTCACTCGTGAACAAGATCCCGAGATACTTGAACTCCTCCACTTGGGGCAGGATCTCTCCCCCAACCCTGAGAGGGCACTCCACCCTTTTCCGGCTGAGGACCATGCTCTCGGATTTGGAGGTGCTGATTCTCATCCCAGCCGCTTCACACTCAGCTGCGAACCGATCCAGAGAGAGCTGAAGATCACGGCCTGATGAAGCAAACAGGACAACATCATCTGCAAAAGCAGTGACCCAATCCTGAGTCCACCAAACCGACCCCTTCAACACCCTGGCTGCGCCTAGAAATTCTGTCCATAAAAGTTGTGAACAGAATCGGTGACAAAGGGCAGCCCTGGCGTCCAACTCTCACTGGGAATGGGCTCAACTTACTGCCGGCAATGCGGACTAAGCTCTGACACCGGTTGTACAGAGACCGAACAGCTCTTATCAGGGGGTTCGGTACCCCATACTCCCGGAGCACCCCCCACAGGATTCCCCGAGGGACATGGTCGAATGCCTTTTCCAAGTCCACAAAACACATGTAGACCGGTCGGGCAAACTCCCATGCACCCTCCAGGACTCTGCTAAGGGTGAAGAGCTGGTCCACTGTTCGCGACCAGGACGAAAACCACACTGTTCCTCCTGAATCCGAGGTTCACTATCCGACGGACCCTCCTCCCCAGAACCCCCGAATAGACTTTTCCAGGGAGGCTGAGGAGTGTGATCCCTCTCTAGTTGAAACACACCCTCCGGTCTGCCAATCCAGAGGCACTGTCCCCGATGTCCATGCGATGTTGCAGAGACGTGTCAACCAAGACAGTCCTACAACATCCAGAGCCTTAAGGAACTCCGGGCGTATCTCATCCACCCCCGGGGCCCTGCCACCAAGGAGTTTTTTGACCACCTCGGTGACTTCAGTCCCAGAGATGGGAGAGCCCACCTCAGAGTCCCCAGGCTCTGCTTCCTCATTGGAAGGCATGTTAGTGGTATTGAGGAGGTCTTCGAAGTCCTCCTCCCACCGACCCACAACGTCCGAGTGAGGTCAGCAGCGCACCATCCCCACCATATACGTGTTGACACTGCACTGCTTCCCCTCCTGAGACGCCGGCCGGTGGCCCAGAATCTCCTCGAAGCCGTCCGAAAGTCGTTCTCCATGGCCTCTCCAAACTCCTCCCATGCCCGAGTTTTGCCTCAGCAACAACCGCCGCTTCCGCTTGGCCTGCCGGTACCTATCAGCTGCCTCCAGAGACCCACAGGACAAAAACGTCCTATAGGACTCCTTCTTCAGCTTGACGGCATCCCTCACGCGGTGTCCACCAACGGGTTCGGGATTGCCGCCACGACAGGCACCACCACCTTGCGGCCACAGCTCCGGTCAGCCGCCTCAACAATAGAGGCACGGAACATGGCCCATTCGGACTCAATGTCCCCCACCTCCCTCGGGGCGTGGTTGAAGTTCTGCCGGAGGTGGGAGTTGAAGCTACTTCTGACAGGGGACTCTGCCAGCCGTTCCCAGCAGACCCTCACAACACGCTTGGGCCTACCAGGTCTGACCGGCATCTTCCCCACCATCGAAGCCAACTCACCCCCAGGTGGTGATCAGTTGACAGCTCCGCCCCTCTCTTCACCCGAGTGTCCAAGACATATGGCCGCAAGTCCGGCGACCACGACCACAAAGTCGATCATCGACCTGAGGCCTAGGGTGTCCTGGTGCCAAGTGCACATATGAACACCCTTATGCTTGAACATGGTGTTCGTATGGACAATCCATGACGAGCACAGAAGTCCAATAACAAAACACCGCCGGTTCAGATCGGGGCCATTCCTCCCAATCACGCCCTTCCAGGTCTCACTGTCATTGCCCACGTGAGCATTAAAGTCTCCCAGCAAAACGAGGGAATCCCCAGAAGGCGTGCCCTCTAGCACCCCCTCCAGAGACTCCAAAAAGGGTGGATACTCCAAACTGCTGTTCGGTGCATACGCACAAACAACAGTCAGGACCCTTCCCCACCCGAAGGCAGAGGGAGGCCACCCTCTCGTCCACCGGGGTAAACCCCAATGCACAGGCTCCAAGTCGGGGGGCAATGAGTATGCCCATACCTGCTTGGCGCCTCTCACCGGGGGCAACTCCAGAGTGGTAGAGAGTCCAGCCCCTCTCAAGGAGATTGGTTCCAGAGTCCAAGCTGTGCGTCGAGGTGAGTCCGACTATATCTAGCCGGAACCTCTTGACCTCGCGCACTAGCTCAGGCTCCTTCCCCTTCAGAGAGGTGACATTCCACGTCCCAAGAGCCAGATTCTGTAGCCGAGGATCAGACCGCCAAGGTCCCCGCCTTGGCCACCACCCAACTCACACTGCACTCAACCTCCTTGGCCCCTCCCATAGGTGGTGAGCCCATGGGGAGGAGGACCCACGTTACCTCTTCGGCTGTGCCCGGCCGAGCCCCATGGGTGCAGGCCCGCCACCAGCGCCGCCATAGAGCCCCACCTCCAGGCCTGGCTCCAGAGGGGGGCCCCGGTGACCCGCGTCCGGGCAAGGGAAAACGTCGTCCAAAGCTTTTGCTCTTTTGCTATAAAATGTTTTTTTAGCGTTTAAACCTGTTAGGTGAGAGAATACTTTCTTTCTCTTTAATTCGTGATTCAGGCCTTTAACATTCCAGCTCACAAAGTTAACTGTCCCATCATGGAGACATTGATTCTGAATTTTTGATGTCATTTGATAGTCTTAACTGGAAGTGAGACCGCTTTAACCTTTATTTCCAATTTCCCCATGAGTTATTGCCATGCAGCCTATTGTTACCATGGTAGTTATAACTATAAGGATTAAAAGGATAGATTAGATATAGGCTGCTCTCTTTCTCTCCCCCTCTTGAAACCCCCTTTTGCCTCCCCATGTGAGGCTGGACCACAATTCATAAAGTCCCTGTCCTCTGACATACCAAGAGACAGAGCATGTCCAAAACAAAACAAGCCCTCCCCGCAGCGGCGTTTGAGGATTAAAAAGTAGAGATATCTATTGCCGATAAAGTCTAAATACTATACAGTGGAACCTCAGATCATGACCATAATTCGTTCCAAAACAACTTGGTTGTGACCCGAAATAATTTCCCCCACAGGATTGTATGTAAATACAATTAATCCATTCCAGACTGTACGAACTGTATGTAAATATCCATCCATCCATTTTCTAACCCACTGAATCCGAATAGGGTCACGGGGGTCCGCTGGAGCCAATCCCAGCCAACACAGGGCACAAGGCAGGAACCAATCCTGGGCAGGGTGCCAACCCACCTCAGGACACACACACAAACACACCCACACACCAAGCACACACTAGGGCCAATGTAGAATCGCCAATCCACCTAACCTGCATGTCTTTGGATTGTGGGAGGAAACCGGAGCGCCTGGAGGAAACCCACGCAGACACGGGAGAACATGCAACTTTCAGGGGAGGACCCGGGAAGTGAACCCGGGTCTCCTAACTGCGAGGCAGCAGCGCTACCACTGCGCCACCGTGCTGCCCTTGTATGTAAATATATTTTCTTTAAAGATTTTTAAGCACAAAAATAGTTACAGTTGTGCTTAAAAGTTTGTGAAACCTTTAGAATTTTCTATATTTCTGAATAAATATAACGTAAAACATCATCAGATTTTCACTCAGTCCTAAAAGTAGATAAAGAGAAATCAGTTAAACAAATGAGAGACAAAAATATTATACTTGGTCATTTATTTATTAAGGAAAATGAGCGAATATTACATATTTGTGAGTGGCAAAAGTACGTGAACCTTTGCTTTCAGTATCTGTTGTGACGCCCCCTTTGCAGCAATAACTGCAGCTAAATGTTTCCGGTAACTTTTGATCATTCCTGCACACCGGCTTGGATGAATTTTAGCCCATTCCTCCCTACAGAACAGCTTCAACTCTGGGATGTTGGTGGGTTTCCTCACATTAACTGCTCACTTCAGGTCCTTCCACAACATTTCAATTGGATTAAGGTCAGGACTTTGACTTGGCCATTCCAAAACATAAATTTTATTCTTCTTTAACCATTCTTTGGTAGAACGACTTGTGTGCTTAGGGTCGTTGTCTTGCTGCATGATACACCTTCTCTTGAGATTCAGTTCATGGACAGATGTCCTGACATTTTCCTTTAGAATTCTCTGATATAATTCAGAATTCATTGTTCCATCAATGAAGGCAAGCCATCCTGGCCCAGATGCAGTAAAACAGCCCAAATCATGCTACTACCACCACCATGTTTCACAGATGGGATGAGGTTCTTATGCTGGATTGCAGTGTTTTCCTTTCTCCAAACATAACGCTTTTCATTTAAACCAAAAAGTTCTATTTTGGTCTCATCCGTCCACAAATAATTCTTCCAGTAGCCTTCTGGTTTGTCCACGTGATCTTTAGCAAACTTCAGACGAGCAGCAATGTTTTTTTTTGGAGAGCAGTGGCTTTCTCCTTACAACCCTGCCATGCACACCATTGTTGTTCAGTGTTCTCCTGATGGTGGACTAATGAACATGAACATTAGCCAATGTGTGAGAGGCCTTCAGTTGCTTAGAAGTTACCCTTGGGTCCTTTGTGACCTTTGCCAACTATTACACGCCTTGCTCTTGGAGTGATCTTTGTTGGTCGACCACTCCTGGGGAGGGTAACAATGGTCTTGAATTTCCTCCATTTGTACACAATCTGGCTGACTGGATTGGTGGAGTCCAAACTCTTTAGAGATGGTTTTGTAACCTTTTCCAGCCTGATGAGCATCAACAACTCTTTTTCTGAGGTCCTCAGAAATCTCCTTTGTTCATGCCATGATACACTTCCACAAACATGTGTTGTGAAGAGCATACTTTGATAGATTGCTGTTCTTTAAATAACAGAGGGTGCCCACTTACACCTGATTGTCATCCCATTGATTGAAAACACCTGACTCGAATTTCACCTTCAAACTAACTGCTAATCCTAGGTTCACATACTTTTGCCACTCACAAATATGTAATATTCGATCATTTTCCTCAATAAATAAATAAATGACCAAGTATAATATTTTTGTCTCATTTGTTTAACTGGTTTCTCTTCATGTACTTTTAGGACTTGAGTGAAAATCTGATATTTTAGATCGGATTTAGCAGAAATATAGAAAATTCTAAAGGGTTCACAGACTTTCAAGCAAAACTGTAATTATTCCATAGAATGCACAGTGTAATAGTAAACTAAATGTAAAAACATTGAATAACACTGAGACAAACACCAGGCTCCCTGCTCAGCAGCTTGCTCACTCTCGCGCTCATGCTCACGCTCTCGCGTGCTCTCTCACTCTCTTGCTCGCGCTCTTGTGTGCTCTCTCTCTCCTGCACCGGCTTTCTCCTACTGCTTCCTGCCTTCTCCTGCAACCCCCCATTCTTTCTTGTTCTCTTCTTTTTCCCTTTAGCCGACTCACACTTCTATTTATGAAGAGGTGTGGTAATCGTGGCAATCAGCAGCTCCTGGGGACAACTACGGATGCGGACTGCTTCTCACCTGTGCACTTAGGTGAGAAACGCCCACATCATGAACTCTTCAGGAACCACTTTGGCTATTCACCACCACGCCCTCTCACTAAGCCGCGAGTGCGGTGATTATTTATGAAAACTGGCCTTTTTGACGGGAGCTGTGGACCCGCTATACTACAGGAAGAAGCCTGGTTGAGAGGAGGTTACAGTTTTGAGGGAGAGTCCCTCTGCGTGATGCACCAAGAACAATGTACAGTACAGGGAGAGACTGAACACGTGCAGAAATCATCGGTGCATACGAACCGGAAGGGAAACGAAATAGAGCACAAAGAGTTCACAGCGAATGCACAGGGAGAGACTGAACACGTGCGCAAATCATCGGCGCGCACGAACCGGAAGGGAAACTGGCTTGTTCGTCACCCAAGTGTGTGATCATGAACAGATGCAAAAGTTTGCCGAACTTTTTGGTCGTAACCAGATTTGTACGTGTTCGGAGACGTTCGTGAACCGAGGTTCCACTGTATGCCTAAAATATAATCATTAACAGACTATAAGCATAAAATATAATCTTCAGCAATCTTCAAGTATTAAGATAATAAACTCAGGGAATTGTGTTAAAAAGTGGTCCAGGATAAACATAGTAAATCCTAATGCAACAATAACAATAAACCAAGGGTATAATGTTAAACAGGGTCCTTTTGGGTAGTTAAAATAAATAAATAAATTTCTTCCACACACACGTCTATAACTGTAATTTAAAACATAAACAGAAAGCGTCCGAGTAATGAAAAGATGTATAATTATAATACCCGTATCATTACAAGTGGATCAGACAGCAGGTGATATCTCCTTGCCATGCCATGACAGTATGCAACTCCCTACTGTGTTTCAAAAAAAGTGTCGGGATCAGCTTTCTTAATTCCTTTTCTGCTTCCTCCTTGCTGGAGAAGACATAGTATTGGCCTTGAACATCCACTTTCAGTTTGGCAGGATACAAGAGGCTGTATTTGATATCGGCTTTCTGTAACCGCTGTTTAATGTTGTAAAAGGCTGCATGTTTAGCAGCTGTTGAGGGTGAGAAATCAGGGAAATACAAATGTGGTTATTTTCAAATATAATCTCTTGCTTTTGTCTGAGAAGTGCCATCACATCAAGCTTACTTAGTAATCTCTCGAAGCGGACAATAAAAGACCTAGATTTAAAGGTATTTGATCCGAGTATGCGATAATCTGCTGCTATCTTGGTATCTGATCTAAAGTCCTCTCCAATTATTTTTGAGAATAGTTCAACTGTGAATTTCACTGGGTTTGGACTTTCACGATTCTCAGGTAGACCTTCGATTCTAATATTATTCCTTCTGTATCCATCTTCCAGAGCCGCAAGTCTGTCTCTGAGTTTTTTGCATTCGGAGTTTGCAGCTGTAGCTTTTCAATCGGCGTCACATGCCAATTGTTCCGCTGTTTCAGTTCGAGCCATGAATGTCTGCTTAACGTCATCCAGCTGATCAGCAAGTTTTCTCATTTAGACGTATTTTCTTGAATATGTTCCTCAAAGGTCTCATTAAAACGATTATATAGACGCATTTCCAGGTCTTTATTATCCTTCCGCAGCTTCTCGTCTGTCTTGAGCAAGTCACTTATTTCTTTCTTCATATTTCTCTGAATGTCTTTCTTAAGCTCATTTATCATTTCCTTTAGTTCGGACAAATCATTTTGGCTTTCATGCTCCGCAGGTGGAGTGGTATCCCCGGTTATAGTCAATGCGTCGGGCTCGCAAGGAGTAGATGAAAGCACAGACTGCAAGACCATTTCTAGTTTCAAGTGATCTGGAATCTGCGAGCTTTTGTGACCTGCATCACTTGCACCTCCCATTTTCGCTTTCGGCTGGAGATGATGCAGTGGAGCAGGGTCCTGGGAAGTCTGTGCATTCGACTGCCTGTTCCAGGTCAGTCTCTGAAAGGCTGTACCTTGCACTTGGGCTTGATGTCTGTCTAGACTTGGATGTAGCTTTAAGTTTCTTTTCCGGTTCTTTCTAACCCCCTTTCTTGTTACTCGTGCTTATATACTGTAGTGGAAACTCGTCGGATCAGGTAAATACAGGATACCTCAAAATAATATGAAATAAGTGAAAAAATAAAGCCGCTGCTAACGGAGCTCCCGTAACGGATGAGACCAACTCTCACATCACCTTCATCTTGGCCATTCCTTGTTTTCTCCCTTTTCTGCATAAGTCAAAACATTGTAGCCACACATCTAAAATAGTGTTGCTCGTCCAAGTGCCGCCAAAACTGCAACAGGTCATCCACCTGAAGATAAACATTGTAGGGCCCACCCAGTACTTATCTGGGAGACCGTCTAGGAAATGCTGTGGCTGCTGCTGGAAGAGGTGTGGGAAAGGACAGCAGGGACACTTAACCTTGTGGTCTTTGTGTCAATCCCAATACTGCAGTGCAGTGACGGGGACACTGTGTTGTAAATTTGGTGCCGTCCTTCGGGTGAGACATAAAACCGAGCTCCTGACTCTCTGTTGTCATTAAAGATTTCCGGGCGTCTTTCCAAAAGAGTAGGGTGTACTTTGATGTCTCGGCTACATTGCCTATCATGGCCTCAACCATCCTAATCCCGTAATCATCCCCTGTCTCTTATTGGCTAACTAGGTCTTTCATCCCTAGCCAATACGTGATGGGCATACTGGAGCAATAGTGGCTTCCATCACATCATCCAGGTGGGTGCTACACATTGGTGGTGGTTGAAGTGGTTCCCCTCTGTCTATATAAAGGGCTTTGAAGTGTTACATAAATGTATTATTATTATTATAACACAGTTTCAACATGCCAAGGCCTGGACTCTACTGTATAAGACCTCTGAACAGTGGCGTTGCTAGCTTACTGAAGGTCCCTGTTTAGCACCCTGAGGTGGGCCCCTCCTGTCTAGTATTACTGTTAGTAATTTATTCACAACTAGATCCTAGGGGCTGGCTGGGCAGTGGCATCCGTGACCACATCACTATCAGATCACATACTGGTGATGAACAAACCAGTTCTCTAAGTGGAATTTGTAATAAGTTTTTTAATCGCTTTATTTGGGCATCTATAAGTTAGCCAAAAGAAAATAAATTGATTGAATGGAATGTGGGAGGTGTGGGTAGTAGTAGTAGTAGTATATAAATATATGTAAGATGTGGACCTGCTTGCTTTTCCAAGACAATGTAGTGAAGGAAGATGATTAAAATGTAACGTTAGCTAGAAAGTAGAACTGTTCTGTGCTATGAAATGATGTAATTTCAGTTTGTAACAAATTTAAACAACAACACCGGCTGACAGGATACTACTACACAATCGACCTTTTTTACAAAAGTTCTGAGAAAATGGACATCTGACAGTCAGGTGTCAATGGTTCCAAAAAATTTGCCTTGTCGGTAGGAAATTGCTTGGTCATATATATTGCTTGTTTGTCTTCAGTAGTTTTTCCATTTTTTAACGGTTTTAGCAGATAGCACCTGATCTGAAGCTGTTGTATCGCTACTTCCAGACTCGATAGTTGCAACCTTTTCATTCACTGCACCGTCTGCATAACCTGCTTATGGCCGTTACGATGATTCATCAGCATTCTTACTTACCACCACTGACCCTTGCTCAGTTTTGGAAAAGGTAGAAATCTTGGTAAGCTTAGCATTTGTCAATTCCTGTTGCAGGCATGCCTTACGTTTAGCAGCACCACACTTATAATGTTTCCTGGATCCGCTGCTAATGGTCAACATGGCGTCGTATGGCGAGAGTATAAAAAGCGTAAATTGTTCTGATATTCGGTGTTTGCCGACTAATGGGGGACATAACTTAACAACAGAATTGCTATGATTTACCATTTACGAGTTTGAATTTCGAAAACTGTTAACATCAAATCAAAATACAAAAGTAACAATTATTTACGATAATAATGTATTTTTACATTATTCATGTGATGTCCTTCAAAACTTCTGTTCATGTCCACTATGGCACACCAAAGATCACCAGATTTGGAAATGTGCACTTCTCTGTAAGTCGGACTAGGATACATTGTGTCTCCGATCCTCTGATCTCCTGAAGTCTAAATTTGTGTAAACTGTTGGCCTGCCGAGTACGTAATATCATGTATTTGATTGCACTTGCCTGGCGATGGTGCAAACATGTCACTGAAACTGTGAATTATTAATGCAATGAACTGTGCAAGTTATTTTAGTTATTCAGTTTTTCTTTAATCTATCTATATGGCCCCAAGTGGGCCCCCCAAGCTCGTAGGCCCTTGTGCTTTGCATAGTCTGCACAATCCATTGCTACGCCACAGCCTCTGAAGGCGTCCTGTGGAATGTGGCACCAGGCTGTCGGAAACCGATCTTCTAACTCCTTTACGTTGTGAGATGTTATTCCAACACGTCCCACAAATGCTCAATTGGATTTCAGTCTGGGCAATTTTGAAAGTCAGGGCTACACCCTTACTCTTCATCATGTTGCTCAGCACATTCCCAAACAATTCACACAGTGTAGCAGGGTGCATTTTTCGGCAGAAGGACAGCTTTTTCATTGGGGAATTTCGGTGCCATGAAGGGGGTTACCTGGTCTGCGGTGATGGTAGGCTTCAAATTCACCTCCACATGAATGTCACTGACAAGCGTTTCCCAGCTGTTTGCACAGGTTTGTCTTTTTCCCCATAATGCTTCCTGGTGCCATCTCTTCCCCAGGTAAATTACAATCCATTAGTGAATCGAGGAAAAAGGAATGTGTGAGTGAGAGGACACAGGGTCTTCTGTTATTCACCTTCACAATTTCTGTCCTGTGTCTTATGAAATAAAGAATTCAGTTCTGTCTGGCAGGTCCTCATTCATATCTTTGAGCTTCTTTTTGACAGTAGAAAAGGCAGAATGAAGTTTGTTCGGGAAATGCAAGCAAAAGTGTCAGAAGCTGCTGAAGCTCCTGGTCAACAGTGTCATCAACAGACCTGTTAGCTTGATACTCAGAATGAGATGGTTGATGAGAAGATGACTCTGGATATGTGCGTGAAGGAGTCCTGTGGTGGACTGGCACCAAGTGTTGCCATGATGTGTTCTGGTTCACCTCCAACCCTCAAATGAATTTAGTAGCTTTGAGGATTTTGGCTTTCAGTACGTTAGTTATTAATATTACTTGGTCAAACAGAACATTTCTGAATCTTTTCCAAAGTAAAAATACTTCTGTATTCTTTTACAGAGCAACAAGCACCTCTTAACAGCAGTTGTCTGTCATCTTGGGTCAATGATAAGTTTTGTTTCTTCTTAAGAGGAATTGTAACAAAATGAATACGTTTGTCAATTGTAAGTATCATGAAGGACAGACGGGTATGCCGGCTGGACGAGGAAATGGCTTCGTGCATGGCTGGAGGTATGTAAAGGATGGACGAGCAGAAGCTGGAGGCCAGGAAAAATTCCATTCCCCAGGTGGCAGTGGTCCCAGTTTGGACACCCACAGGGGTGCATGGGAGTCTAGAAGTATAGCCCTATCAGGGTCCCTGGGTTCCATTAGAGGGCACTGTTAATGTGTGGTTTCCACGTGACTCCAAACAGAGGGGCTTCCACTTTGTCACCAGAAGCATTTCTTGGTCCAGTTTAAAGGAGCCAACTGCCTTCCAACTTTGACTCTCCAAGGCAAAACTCATTTGGAGGTAGAAGGAGAGAACAATTTGTTAATTGTATGCAGTTTTGTGTTGGTCTGGTGGAGGCTCATTTGGAAAGCTTCTGTTAAATAAAAATATTTGTTTGACATTAAAGTGGTGCAGAGTGCTATTGTCTCTGTGAGTGTGAGGGTCAGTGATGCCCCCTTGTGTTTAGACACTTGAGTTGCATTTTGTCATCTTTCTGACTAACCCATTGTATTGTTATCTTACAATGTATCCCACTGAAATAATGTTTGTACAGTTGAGTCAAATGTTTTTGAGAACTGAAGTTTTTTACAGTGTAGATTAAGTACCTGTCTGTAAATCCAAGTATTGTATGGTGGTGCAGTGCTTAGCACTGCTCAAGCAGACCTTGGCTCAAACGAAGAAGCAACTCGGATAAAGTGTCTTCACTAACTCAGTAAATATCATAGCACATGCTCCAGCATTGGGAAAACATTGTGAAACAACATTTAGCCTATTTACTGCTTGCTTTTGTTATGAAATATACATAAAGAATGGCAGTCATTGACACTAAATTACATGTCTCCAGCCACAAATAATAATAATATTAATAATAATACATTTTATTTATTTGTAGGCGCCTTTCTGAACACTCAAGGACACCGAACAATAGATAAAACACAGATTATAAACAAAAGTAAAATACAAAAGTTAAAATCAGACACATCAATTGTAATCAAAGAGAAAAAATCAGTCTTAAACAAATGAGTTTTAAGTTTAGATTTGAAAAGTTAAAATGACTCAATATTTCTAAGCTCAGATGGTAGCGAGTACCAAAGCTGGGGAGCAAAGCAACTGAATGCTCTGCTCCTCATGGTGGTAAGATGGACGAAAGGGACAGTTAAGTGGATGAAGGAAGAGGACCTAAGGGTACGGGAGAGAATGGCAACATGGAGGAGGTCAGACAGATATGGAGGGGCAAGGTTGTGGATAGCCTTAAAAGTTAGTAGGAGAATTTTGAATTGAATTTGGAACTGAAATGGAAGCCAATGAAGCTGCTGTAAAATGGGAGTGATATGGTGAATAGAGGGGGTTCTAGTAATGATGTGGGCAGCTGAATTCTGGACCAGTTGAAGCTTATAAAGAGATTTGTGAGAAAGACCAAAGAAAATGTAATTGCAATAATCCAGATGAGAAGTGACAAGGCTATGAACAAGGAGAGCAGTTGTGTGGGGAGTGAGGGAGGGACGAATACAATTAATGTTACGCAAGTGGAAATATGCAGAATGAGAGATGTTATTGATGTGGGACTGAAAGGATAAAGTGCTGTCAAGGATGACACCCAGACTCTTAACCTGTGGGGAACGGGACACAGAGGAATTATCAGTAACAAATGAAAAGTGATCAATTTTAGATAATGTTGATTATGTACCAATGAGAAGAACCTGTTTTGTCACTATTTAATTTAAGAAAATTTGAAGAAAAACAGGATTTGATTTCTGCTATGCAATCAATAAGTGAGAAGGGTGGAAAGAAAGCAGTAGGTCTGCTAGTGAGATAGAGCTGGGTGTCATCAGCATAACAGCGGAAGCTAATGTTATATATTTTACAAAAGATATTACCGAGGGGGAGGAGGTAAATAATGAAAATGAGAGGCCCGAGGACACAGCCCTGGGGCACACCTGAAGTAACAGCAGTGGGTTGGGATGTGAAAGTCTTAAGCTGAACAAACTGAGTGCAGCCTGAGAGATAAGATCTAAACCAATCTAGTGGAGTCTGGGTAATGCCAATTGAAGATAATGCATTAAAAAGAGTAGTGTGACAAATAGTGTTAATGTCCGCACTCAGATCAAAGAGGATGAGAATAGTGATTAAACCAGAATCATCTGCCATTAGGAGGTCATTAGTAATTTTTATAAGTGCCATTTCAATACTGTGGAGGGGACGAAAACCAGACTGGAACTGTTCACACAGATTATTTTGAGATAAATGAAAATGAAGTTGAATAGCTACTATTTTTTCAAGAATTTTGGAAATGAAGGGAAGATTAGAAATTTACTTTTTTTTTAAATACTGACGAAAATTACTGAAATTTGTCAGATCGGCACCAGGTTTTTTCAGTATTGGGGTTATTACAGCAGTTTTAGAAGATGAAGGAACAATACCAGTAGAGAAAGAAGAGTGGATTATAGCAGAGATAAGAGGGACCAGAGAGGGGAGGCAGGCTTTGGCTAGAACTGTAGGGAGGGGGTCCAGTTGACAGGTGGATGGCTTAGACTTACAGACAAGATCTGAGACTTCTGAGAAAGTAGGAAGCTGAAAAGAGGAAAATGAGTTGGTGGGTGAAATTCAAATGAAGTACTGGAGGAATCCGTACGGAGAGACTGATGAATCTTTTGGATTTTTTCATTAAAAAAGTGAATTGCAAAATTCAGTTGAGTAAAGGTGAGAAGATAAAGATTCTGGGAGTTGTGTGATATTGTTAAGTAGTAAAAAAAAATGACTTGGTGTTTCCTTCATTGGGAGAAATAATGTGAGTATAATAGTTAGATTTAGTTTAGGCAATACAGTCCTTGTAATAAAGTGTATGGTTTTTGTACATCTCTTTGTGAACAGAGTCCAGTTTTTTTATATAACCGCTGAAGTTGCTGGCCTTTGGCTTTCAAAAGCCGAAGTTCAGGTGTGAACCAGGGAGCAGAAAAGGAGAAAGAAACTGATCTAGTTTTTAATGGAGCGACAGAGTTAAGAATACCATTAAGCCCAGTGTTATAGTGTGAGACCAGTTCTTCAGGAGTGGATAAATTATGAATGTCCATAAGGGAATCAATACTAGAGGAAAGAGAGTTTAAGTTATTATTCTTAATATTACGGAGAGACATGAGACGGGAAAGCTTAGTGTTGGAAAATGCAAGTTTAACGTTGAATAAAATAAGAAAATAATCAGTTATGGGAAGTCCATCCGCAGTACAATCAAGCGGGGTAACTCCAGAACAGCAAATCAAGTCCAAGATATGTCCTTTGGAATGAGTGGGAACATCAGTATGCTGCTGGAATCCAAAACTCTCAAGGCAGGATGTAAAGTCTCTAGTAATATTATCCATATGTTTATTGAAATCCCCCAGAAGTATTATGTTTGATGAAACAGTAGATACGTGTGTAAGGAAAACAGCAAAGTCGTTCAGAAAGTCATTATTTGGTTTAGGAGGCTGGTAAACAGTTGCAATAATAGTAGGAATAGGTCCATTTAATTGACATACAAGAGATTCAAAAGAACTGAAGGCAGGAACGGCAAGACTTTCCATTTCTCACGATACATTAATGTGAGACCTCCACCATGGCCAGAGCCACGGGGTTGAGAGATGTAAACAAACCCTGGGGGAGTGGATTCATTAAGTTGGGGAAAAGTCATGGGGTTGTTGCCATGTTGTTGTTGCCATATCTCAGACAGAAAAAGTCAAACTTACGATCAGTGAGGAGATCATGGATGAGAGGCCCTTTGCTCATGAGTGAGTGGATGTTCAGCAGACCGAAGTTGACAATGTACTGTAGGTGGGAGTAACTACAGGATGGTCCCGGACTCGTATCCCATTCAAGGTGGGTTTCCTACCTGTTTATACCTGCTACCTGAGACCACGTAATGGAAAAATGGCTTGTATCTTAAAGGCCATTTTCCTTTATGGGAAAATATATTAATATACGACACATCTAGATTAGGACTACATTGTTTCTTTTAAAGTTAGACATCTCATAACATTGCAAGTTTCTGAGAAATGAATTCACACTTTTGTTTTTAGTCAACTAGATTACTGGAATGCACTCCTAATAGGACTACCTCAGAAAGAAATCAATCAACTGCAGTTAACCAGAATGCAGAAGCAAGAATCTCCACTAGAAAACGAAAATCTGAGCACATCTCACCACTTTTAGTGTCAGTACACTGGTTACCCATATTTTGTTAGAGCTGCTGATTTTTTTATCTAACCTAACTGGAGTTAGTTTTTCTTTTTTCCTAGCCGTTTGATCTTTTAATTGTATTCATTATTACAGACTTAGAATACGATATTACCATATATATATATAAGGACTCTACCTTTCTACTAGTTATCTATCTATGTTACTGTATGTTAGCCCGTATTGATGTACTGGGTTTTGTGTTATTTATTCATATTATTCTTATCTTTCTTTAGTTCTTCTTTTCTTGTAACTATTTCTTTAACATTTTGTAAAGCATTTTGAGCTCCAGTATATCCTGGGTATGAAAATGTGCTATAAAAATAAGTGTGGTTGTTGTTGTTGTGATGCAATTTTCCAACATAATGCTGGATTGTTGGCATTCGTTTCTCTCTTATTGTTGTTTTTTTGCATTCTGTATTCTGCATTAGATACCTTCCATAATGCGCCTGACAAAGCCATTCTTTTTTCCCCTCTTCCTATTTCAGAGTTGTTCATCATGGTCAGTGTTTAATAAACACAATCCCTACTCTTGAAGATATATGTAGCTTGTCCTAGGGGATTATCAATAAATAGGTGGGCTTGTGAGGTTTGAACTTTTATTACATTAAACCTTTGTGCCCACCATTAAGATGCTTGGCAGATGGCGTTGCTTTTCTGTCCACTTTGTTGACTTCACATGGTTACCGCAACCTAGATTTGTTGACTTTCCAGACTATATCAAGTAATAGGCTTTCAATTAGATAGATAGACAGATAGATAGACAGATACTTTATTAATCCCCAAGGGGATTAATAAGTGCAACCTCGAGGTTCTAAACCCAGTAATTTGAGAGTAGCAGCAGGCTGCCATGCCACATGTACTTCATGCTCCGTAGTTGCCACATTTATATATTTTTTTCTTCCTATCATGTAATTGGTTACTGCAGTTTGCTTCATACTCAACAGATGTCACTGCTCTTCCTTTATCTTTCTACAGTGCGGTGGCTCAGTTTACTGTGAAAAACACACAAGCCCAGCTCACTTTGCTAAGGTTGGCACTACCTTAAATTTATTGGTTCACCTGTACTGTTAGCTTACAAAGAAGACCAAGATCAAGGTCCTAGACCCAGCAGTTCCTGGGTAATTGTGTGACTGATGGACAGACCGTAACATATTTTATATATATATATATATATATATATATATATATATATATATATATATATATATATATATATATATATACTAATAAAAGGCAAAGCCCTCACTCACTCATTCACTCACTCATCACTAATTCTCCAACTTGCCGTGTAGGTAGAAGGCTGAAATTTGGCAGGCTTATTCCTTACAGCTTACTTACAAAAGTTGGGCAGGTTTCATTTCGAAATTCTATGCATAAGGGTCATAACTGGAAGCTATTTTTCCCCATATAATGTAATGGAGTCTTGAGTTGGAGATGGCGTGGGGGGAGTTTCGTGTGACATCATCACGCCTCCTACGTAAGTACGTAGAGAACAAGGAAGAACTCCAAACAGCGATGAGCACAAAACGCCATTTCACAATTGAGAAGGCAGAAAAACATTATGAAGCAAATGATGCATATGCGAAACAAAGCACGGCGTGAACCGTAAGTTTATATTAAATTAAGTTCATAGACAGGCTGCCACTAGCGTTTGTAATTTAGTGCCTGCCCATATAAGGCCGTCCATCAGCGGCAATCCAATACAAACACTGCCGGTAAATGTTCACGGGTGAAGGACTGTGCTTATGCAGAGGAAGATGAGATGGTCAGGGTGGTGTTTGGCACAAACTCATTGAAACTGCGAGAGAAACTTTTAAGTGCGGGTCTTAGCTGACATTACACGAGATGGCACCAGTACAGCTGGGAACCTTCGATGCAAGAACACCAAGCGGCTCACGTGAACTGGCGCAGTGCACAGACAAAAGCAACAGTTCCAAAGAGTGCTGAACAAAACCGAATTACACAATTGAGAAGGCAGCAAAAAATATGAAGCGTCTTATACATACAATCATATTCATAAGTGCAGCTACTGCGAAACAAAGCACACGGTGGAAAAAGTGAATGTCCTGCTAAAGGAAGACAGTGTAAAAAAACCCGTGCATGCAGTTTGTCACATCACAGATAAAAGGAAGACGAGCTGTTTATTGATGCAGTAAGGAACTAATCGATGAATGAAACCTCTTATCTTTACAACGATTGACAAACACGGAATGTAACTTGAACACATCCTACAAATACGAGCCTGATTGAAAGAAATAATGATAATCAAATCCTTGATGACAGCAACATTCAATAACACTCACAAAACAATTACTGTATATTGACAATCATGTTACGTTATTTTTAAAATGTTCCCTTTTCTTTTCATAACTTCTACTTCTCCACTGCGATACGGGTATATATATATATAAATGTATATATATACCCGATCTACAATACATACTTTAGCATAGACAAGCCACACGCTGTGGCTAATTGTAGAGTCTTAAGCCTCTAACGCCGACATTCGAGGTTCGATTCCCGAGAGGGAATGTACTGACTATGTACGCGCGCTACCTGATTCATTTTACCTTCGCATCTCCTTGGTTTGGGACGTATGAAAAATATTAGGTTAACAGAATCATGTTACGTTATTTTTAAAATTTTCCCTTTCTTAGCACAAGCACAGCTGAGAAGCTTCGATGCATGTACTCCATAACGTTAAAAATAACGATTTAATCACACTTTCAATTCCAAGCAAGCGGGAACTTTTGTCAATGCATGATTTCCTGGTACATCCATTACACTGATGCACACATCACAGCTAGAAAAATGTTAGAGTCGGAATAAAGCGCGTTCCTACGACTGATCATTTCGACTACCGAAAGCCTTGATAAAAGCATGGTTTTGTGCACACTGAAAAGCAAGCAAAATTAGATGCATTACAGAAAGCGGACTTTGTGGCTCTTACTGGGGATCATTGGACTTCCGTGACCGTTAGTAATTCTAAATACATCTAATTACAAAATGTTCAATGATCACACTGTTTTAGCCTAATGTACAAAATAATTTTGGCTAATGTTACTCAGAGTTTAAAGAGTAAGCTGGTCAAATTACCTTTTATGTTTCTGACTTATTTTTTAAGAAGAAAACTGCACTTTATGTTGAAATTTTGGTTATTATTATTTAAAGACAATACTATTCTGAAAATGTACTTAAAGTACTTCAACTACCACTTTATTTTTAAGTCTGCCCAATTTTAACCAGGGATGATATTTTTGTTTCTGTTTTGAATTCAAATGCAGTTTAAAGCTTTTTTCAGAAATTAAAACAGCTTCAGTTTACAATATTCATGTCCATGTCTATTATTTGATTCTGTAAGCCCACTAAAACCGTTTTAAATTAAAAAAAAAATTTGCGATTTGGGGCAAATTTACGTGTCGATTACATATGATTAATCAAGATTAATTCTTACACAGCCTCTAATTAATTGGATTAATTTTTTAATCGAGTCCCACCCTATATATATATATATGTAGATATATATATGTAGATTTGTATATATATGTGTATATACAGTATATATGTAGATATGTATATGTTGTATATACAGTATGTATATATATATGTGTGTGTGTGTAAGTATATATATATATATGTATATTATATATGTGTCTGTGTGTGTGTATATATATATATATATATATATATATATATATATATATATATATATATATATATATATGCCAGCAACACTCATGACAATGACAAAACAATTACATTGTCAATCATGTTACGTTATTATTAAAATGTTTCCTTTTCTTTTTACTTCTCCGCTGCCAATCGCAGGTATTTTGCTATATATATATATATATATATATATATATAAATAGATAGATATGACAACACTCATATCAATGACAAAACAATTACATTAACAATCATCTTACGTTATTTTTAAAATGTTTGCTGTTCTTTTTCATAACTTCTTTAACACACTACTTCTCCGCTGCGAAGCGCGGGTATTCTGCTAGTATAATATATTTTGTAGTGGATGGCCGGCGTCATATTCCGGCCCTCACCCCCAGGCCGCCAAGAGGAGCTCTCCCGAGAACATGGACGGGCCCCAAATTCCAGCTGAATACCTTAGGGACCACTGGGAGTCGCTGTCGCGAGGCCAGTGGACTCATTTGTGCACTATGACCCGGAAGTTCGTTACAGGAAGAGCGACGGGCTTCCGGGCTGAAGAAAAGTACTTTTTTACCTGACCCGGAAGTGATACAAGATCACATGGACTGGGGATTGGGAACACTTTTGGGTCAGGGAATATAAAAGTACTGAGGGAGCTCCCAGACGGCAAGCTGAGCTGGGTGGTAGGAGGGCAACGCGTCTGGGAGTAGGAGGATTGATTTATATTATTGTTGAATTATTGTTGGTTGTGAGTATAGTGTAGAGTGGTGGTGCTTAGTACACGTGATTATTGTAATAAAAATAATTATTGTTGGACTCATACCTGGTGTCTGGTGTGGTACCTGAGGGTTCAAGGGAGCGATACTGCCCCTACTACTATATATATATATATATATATATATATATATATATATATATATATGTATATATATATATATATATATATGTGTGTGTGTATATATATATATATATATATATATATATATGTATATATATATATATATATGTATATATATGTATGTATATATATATATATATGTATATATATATATATATATATATATATATATATATATATATATATATATGTATATGTATATATATATATATATGTATGTATGTATATATATATATATATATGTATGTATATGTATATATATGTATATGTATGTATATATATATATGTATATGTATGTATATATATATATGTATGTATATGTATATATATATATGTATGTATATGTATATATATATATGTATGTATATGTATATATATACAGGGAGTGCAGAATTATTAGGCAAGTTGTATTTTTGAGGATTAATTTTAATATGGAACAAACACAGTGCTATCAGTCAATCCAAAATGTTAATAAACCTGAAACCTGAATGTTTCACAACGGAAATGTGAGTGTGAACATCATCAGGGGAATACATATGTGCACAATTATTAGGCAATTATTAGTGTGCAGATTTCTTATGCAACTAAAGGAAAAATGAAAATTTTCCCATCTCACTTGTTTATTTTCATCTGTTATAGTGAGAATAATAAACAAACACCTCAAAATTTACAAATAAACATCTCTGACATTTCAAAAAAAATAAATCAATCAATCAATGACCAATATAGCCACCCTTCTTTCCAATAACAGTCATAAGCCTTTCCATTCATGGAGTCTGTCAGTTTCTTGATCTGTTGACGATCAGCTTTTTGTGGAGTAGTGACTACAGCCTCCCAGACACTCTTCAGAGAGGTGTATTGTTTTTCTCCCCCGTAAATCTACCGTTTAAGAAGTGCCCACAAGTTCTCGATAGGGTTTAGGTCAGATGAGGAAGGGGGGCCATGTCATTATTCCTTCATCTTTAAGGCCTTTACTGGCTGGCCACGCAGTGGAGGACTTCGATGCAAGTGATGGAGCATTGGCCTGCATAAAAATCATGGTCTTTTTCCTGTATCACTGTTTGAAGAAAGTGTCTTGAAAAACTGGCAGTAGGTTTGGGAGTTGATTTTGAGTTCATCTTCAATGCAAAAAGGTCCAACTAGCTCATCTTTAAAAATACCAGCTCATACCAGTACCCCACCTCCACGTTGGAGTGGAGCTCTGTGCCCATTACTGATCCACAGGTCCATCCATCTGGTCCATCAAGAGTCACTCTCATCTCATCGGTCCATAAAACCTTTGAAAAAAATCTGTCTTCAGATATTTCTTGGCCCAGTTTTGACGTTTCAACTTGTGTTTCTTGTTCAGTGGTGGTTGGGTTTCAGCCCTCCTTACCTTGGCCATGTCTTTGAGCACTGAACACTTCTGGGCACTCCAGGTAGGTTGCAGCTCTGGAATATGAAAGTACTGGAGGATAATGGGTTCCTGGTAGCTTCACGTTTGATTCTTCTCAAATCTTTGGCAGCTAATTTGCCTTTTGTTCTCAACACGCGTTTCTTGCGACCCTGTTGACTATTTGCAACAAAATGTTTAATGGTTCTGTGATCACACACCAATATCTTAGCAATTCCAAAAGTGCTGCATCCCTCTGAAAGACTTTTACAATTTTTGACTTTTCAGAGTCAGTTAAATCTCTTTTTGGCCCATTTTGCCTGAGGAAAACTAGCTGCCTAATAATTCTGCACACCTTGATATAGGGTGTTGATCTCCTTAGGCCACACCCTCCCTCATTACACAAATACACATCACCTGACGTGCTTAAATCCAATAAGCATTCACGTTAATACAGCTTGGAGTTGGAATATACGCATTAAAAATGATGATATGGTCAAAATACTCACTTGCCTAATAATTGTGCACACAGTATATATATATATGTATATATATATGTATATATATATGTATATATATATGTATATATATATATATATATATATATATATATATATATGTATATATGTGTGTGTATATATATATATATATGTATATGTATATATATATATATATATATATGTACTGTACAGTATATAGATAGATATAGATTAGCAGAACTTCATTTCAGTTTTGATTTTCTATCAATTTCAGGCATACAGTGGTATCTGTGATGCCTTCTTCTACCTTGCATTTACTCATAAATGAATTCTATGACAAGTGTGTGGTGGGGTTAGCCTTTACAGAAGGTTGCTTTACTTATTTTGAAATGGACGCTCACTATTACTACATCAAGTAGCTGTTAGTAATGCAGCTACAGTGACAGAACAGTTGAGTCAGCTATTCAGATCTGACTCTAATCTTCTTCTTCTTTCAGCTGCTCCTGTTAGGAGTTGCCACAGCGGATCATCTTCTTCCATGTCTTTTTGTCCTCTGCATCTTGCTCTGTGACACCCATCACCTGCATGTCCTCTCTAACCACATCCAAAAACCTCCTCTTCGTCTGGCTGGTTTAGTACAAACAAATTAACACAACATGCTCAATCTTGCTGAAGATCACCCTCATGTACGCAGGCAAAGCATGCAGATGACCCAAAGTGACCAGGCAGCAGCACTTAAGGACTGGTGCTGTGCTTGCTACTTTACTACCTTTGAAATGTAATAAATGTCAGTAATTGCAAAACACATAAACCTGTCAGCTTAGTTTGTGTAACTGTAGACGGCAATGTCAGTAGAGGCATGCATGCTGACTAATATTTAATTGGTCTTTGTCTTATTGTGACAACATCGTTAAACAGTTCCCACAAGTTAGTCTAGGCAGTCTCATATGATACATATCTATTGCTTACTATTCTTAAAACTTTATACAGTATATTACAGAACAGACACATTTTCATATAGAAAGGAAAGTTAAAAATAGAAAAAATGAGTTTGTCAAGAGTATCTTAGAGTAGTTTAGGAAGTTACTGAGGGCATACATAAGACCTTAGCACGTATGTTTCAGTGCTCACCGCACACCGGTGACATTCTTGAAAATTAAAATGCTAGTAAATATCCCATTATGCAAAAAGGTGATAGTCATGGACTGGGAGTGCCAAACCTCATAACTTCCAAAAGCACTTCCTTTAAAGCAATGGAATTGTCAAGGGCAAACAATATGAAATCTCAAGATTGCTCGAAATACAGAAGTTGACAGATCCAGTGAATCACTAAGCGTTCACACACACACAAGAAAAGAACTCGCCACTCCAGAGAGCATTTATAATGAACCGCCAGGAACCGAGGGAGACCCTCCAGATTTCATAGGACAGTTCCTGGTGGTGATTGGCAGATGGCCCCACCTCTTGGGAGACCACCCACAACAAAGGAGACATAAAACGTGAGGGGATGGGACGAACCTTGGCTGAGACTTGAAAGTGATTGGGCTGTTCTGCAGGAAGTACTGTAATTACAGGCCAGTAAGTTTAACATCCATCACAGGTGAATCAAGACTAGCAATCATTAAGAAAAGAGAAAAGATAAGTGAAGAACAGGTGTGTTAGAAGATTCTCAGCATGGGTTCAGAAAGAGGAGATTGTGTTTTACTAATATGCTGGAACGCTATGATAAAGCTACAAAAGCATCCAATAAAAGAACTGCATATGATTTTGTTTATCTTGATTTTCAGAAGGCTTCTGGTAGGGTACCTCATGAGAGGATAGGGGGTCAAACTAAGATAGTGTCACACACATACAATTAGGAGGAAGCTGACTGGACCAAGTGGAGGTAATTATCCGCCAGGCCAGGGGGTGGCGGGGTGCACTAAACCTTATTCTGTTATCTCTGCAGGCCAAATATGGGAAACCCTCCCTGATTTAACAAGAACAATGTCACTTCTGGTTCTGGCACCAAAAAAGACCTCACTTCCAGATCTGGCACCAAGCGTGGCATCACTTTCGGTTCCGGCACCAAGAAAGATATCACTTCCGGTTTCCAGCCTCAAATGATATCACTTCCGGCTTCCCCATTTAAAACCACCATCTTCTCCACCACCTCACCTTGTGTGCAGAGGGTGCAGACCTATAAATACCTGGGAGTGCAGCTGGATGATACATTGGACTGGACTGACAATACTGATGCTCTGTGCAAGAAAGGACAGAGCCAACTATACTTCCTTAGAAGGCTGGCATCCTTTAACATCTGCAATAAGATGCTGCAGATGTTCTATCAGACGGTTATGGCTAGTGCCCTCTTCTACGCAGTGGTGTACTGGGGAGGCAGCATAAAGAACAGGGATGCCTCATGCCTGGACAAACTGGTGAGGAAGGCAGGCTCTATTGTAGACACGGAGCTGGACAGTTTGACATCCGTGACAGAGCCACGGGCGCTGAGCAGGCTCCTGTCAATCATGAAGAATCTGCTGCATCCACTAAACAGAATCATCTCCAGATGGAGGAGCAGCTTCGGTGATAGAGTGCTGTCACTGTCCTGCTCCACTGACAGACTGAGGAGATCGTTCCTCCCCACACTATGCTACTCTTCAATTCCACCTGGGAGGGGTAAACATTAATATTATACAAAGTTATTGTCTGTTATACCTGCATTTTTATCACTGTATGCTGCTGCTGAAGTATGTTAATTTCCCCTTGGGATTAATAAAGACTGTCTGTCTGTCTGCCTGCCTGCCTACCTTCCTACCTACCTACCAGCCAACCAACCAACCAACGAACTGACCAACCAGATCATTTTAGTCAGGAACTCAACCTATGCAAATCAGTGCTTATTTCAACGCCTTTTGCAGCAATGGACAATATACGGGTGGCTGCCCCAAACCTTTCCAGTGTGTTGAGACTCATTCTTTTACAATAGATAGATCTTCATTTGTCCCCAGGGGCAAATGTGAATTCAGAGCCTAATGAGTAGACAGTACAAAGTTGGTTTCAACACCAGAAATGAAGGGTTTGTATTTAAGTGAGGTTAAACATGGTGTCCCTCAGGGATCACAGATGTGGCTGCTACTGTTTTTAAGATTCATAAGCAGTCTAGTTAAGAATATAAAAAACAAACTGTTTAAGTTAGCCCATGAAACCAAACTGGGTGGAACAGCAGTTGATGTAGAGTCACCTGAAGTGTTACAGGAGGAAGTGGATAGCATACAGGCTCTGGAAGATGTGTCGCAGATGTAAAGTACTACACATGGGAAGTAAAAATGTGAAGATCTGAATACACAATGAGAGTTTTGAAACTTCTAAGTACACCATAATGTCTCAGGAAAGCTAGACAGAAATTTGAAGTAAGGAAGTTATAGTCAGAATTCGAGTAGCTCGAGAGTGGTGACATGTCAAATGTGAATTAGCACGTGTATCTTTTCACTCTATTCTACACATCTAACAATAATGACTGTGCCATGATTAGTGAGTACAACTTCACCTTCTGTACCCAAAAAATATCTGAAGATGTTGTATCGGGCGGCTGGAACCCTTACCCGGCCAGGATGCCCAGAGTGTGGAAGGACTAGGGGAAGAGAGTGTTTTTAAGACAGTTTCTCCCCTGGGCTGACAGAGGGCAGCCCCCTTGGTTTCCAGCAGGACCAAGGGTCATGAGCATGGGAGCTCAACGTCCGCCATGTTGAACTTTCTTATTTATGGCCCAATCTTCACAAAATTTGGTAGGCGGCTTCCCTGCGCTAACCGAAGCCGGTGTACATACTTATTTCGGTGGTATGACACCACTGTCGGCCGCCATATTGAACTTTCCAACGTCACTAATTCAACTCCCCATGTAGGTAGAAAGCTGAAATTTGGCAGGCTCATTCTTTACAGCTTACTTACAAAAGTTAAGCAGGTTTCATTTCGAAATTCTACGTGTAACGGTCATAATGGTCGACAACGTCCGCCATGTTGAACTTTCTTATTTATGGCCCCATCTTCACGAAATTTGGTAGGCGGCTTCCTGCACTAACCAAACCAATGTAATGCACTTATTTCGGTGGTATGACGCCACTGTCGGCAGCCATATTGAACTTTCCAACGGTCTTTGTTACTTATGGGCCCATCTTCAAGAAATTTGGTACGCGGGTTCCCAAAGCTAACTAAATCCTACTTACATACATATATATGTCCATAGCCTGCAGCTCGGTCACCGTGTGAGGTGGCGTTGGGTCCCCAACCCCAACGCCTCCCATGTTGTTGGCTGCCTGCCTATATAAGGCCATCCGTCGCTCCGGTCTCTACAATCCCTTCCTTGCTTCGCCACGGGATTCACGTCTCCCTGCTGATAAAAACAGCCTTTTTATTTAATCCACGGCTTCTCTGCTGTTTTACTGTTCGTTTATTACAATTATAGTTATTGTGTAGGTATTTTAGACTTACTTTACATTGTTCAGGTACCCATTTCCTTTATCATTCCAACCGTACCCCCATTAACATGTCTTATCGAGGTGATCACCATCGATCAAAGAACTGTCACTTACCGACTGGTTTCCATGCTCGGAGATGGCGCCTGCCTTTTCCATTCTCTTTATTACATATTGCACGGCCGTATCAGGCTCACTCTTGATATCCGGAGGAACATTGTGTCTTATGTATTGAATGACTGGGACAGGTCCAAGGTGTGGACTGATGACGGTACAGGAGATAATTATACTACACAGGGGCACTATAACAGTGAAATGCTTAAGCCCTTCACCTATGCTTCTGTATGTGAGTTGATGGCTGCCGCTGAATTGTTCGGTTGTCGATTTCAAGTGTATCGAAATGACCAAATATTTTACACCTTTCGACAACCGATAATGCCTCTTAAACATCTTAGATTCACAGGTGATGATTTCAGTAGTGGACACTTTGATGTTTATGAACTTTTAAACTCTCAAAAGCTGGATGCGAAGTTATTGATGAAACCGGTTGTGTGCTTACAACGCTTGACAGATGCCGAATGTCACTTCAACACAACAAGTCCTGCAAATACTGTTGTAATTGAAACAAACCATGAAACTCAAACCAATTATGACAGCAGCAATCCAAGCTGTGAGATTTGAGACAAGATTACTATTCACATGGCCAACTGTAGGTTGCATGCTCAAGAGTAAGCTCAGCACACAGCTTGGTCATATTACAACCAGAGGGCCAAACTGACAATGTGGTATAAAAAGAGATCCTTAACAAATAATTATTGGTATGTTCTCCCTCAGTTTAAAAAGGTTTAATTTTTTTCTTGATAAAAATTTTAAGGCAGTACTTCGCCGCTGCGAAGCGCGGGTATTTTGCTAGTTGTAAATAAACAGGTATAGTGTGGCAAAATCTGTCTTCTGCCTGTCTATCCAGGTCTGGCTTCACAATGTGTATCAAAGAAATATATACTGTATTTTATCAGTGAGAATATAAAAGAGTTGGGGGGTAAATGAACACAATGAAGTACTGCCATTTCTTTCAGGGAAAGTTTTGCTGTACACAGAGGACAGGAGACACATAGATTGTTACCAATAATGTGCCATAGTGTAGGACTTTAGGGGCCTTGATGATGTTATTTTGGAGAATTTAGGTGACTAAGATTGATTGGCTTTTTTGGACTGAATGGCCTGTTTTCATCAAAGTTGTTTTAATTACCCCTCACAATAGAAATCTCAAGGATACGGCTGGGAATGTCATTTTTTTTACTATACTTTGCCACATCAAGACCTGAAAGAACTAATCCTGCTCTTGGGGAATTCCTCAGTCATGTCAGGTTATCCATTGTCACACTTGTGCACATGGTGACGGCAATTTCTCACCAGGCCAGGGGTTGGCGCTGTTTACTAATGCCTTCTCTTCTCCACCTTCTGCAGAATGGAAGATTGACAGGCACTTAATCTCTGACGTCACTTCCATATCCATCTGCCAGGACCCTCCCCTTCCTGCCGCTTGAATTCATAACCTGGAAATCAACAATTTTGTTTAATTTCAATTGAGAACTCCAGTTTGAAAAGACTGCTCTGCATTTTTGAGTGTTTTCATTGTTTTTTTTCTTTGTCTAATTATATGGGGTCACCAAGGTGGTCCCCCCACTCATTATCGCTGACTGTGTGTCCTTGAGCAGAAGCTGAATTTGTTAGTGATGAGGGCAGGTCTAGTCTCAGACATTGAGCCCTTCTTTGATCAAGGGCTGTCACAAACTGCTGTCTGCCGCTCAGTCGCAGGTATTTTAAATGTTAAGAAGCATTAGTGTTTGCAGTTTTGGATGTCGTTATCCATAAAAATATTTTTACAGGAAAATGTCTCATGGTAGCATATTTCATAATGTCAAGATGACAATGTTATAATACTGAGATACACAAGTCATAAGCTTGGCACACACTGGACATTTCAGATGTTTTAACAATATAGTCATTTGGTACACAGAGATCCTTGTAATCACAGGATGTAACCTCAGATCTTGGCATAACAAACTGTAACGCGGATAAAAAAAATTCCAATTTGCTAAATACACACATAATATTTCATTTGGGTGTTTCATTTTAGTGTTTTTAATTTGGATTATTTAGTTGTAGCTTTTTAAGTGAATAAACTGTGTGACTAAGATTGTAACCATATTATCGAGCTCATAGCAGAAAGCTGATCATAGTGTTCTGTGACCGGAACATCGGGCAGGTGCAAATGAGCTCACTGCTTCATAAGGAGACACATGACGAATGATTCCTATGAATGTGTTTTCAGAAAAGATGTTTAATTTTGAGGACATCTAAATGTAAAAGAAAATGCAAGGAAAGGTATTCTTACCATTAGAATGTGCATGTTTAAGCTTTGATAATCTATCCAGCGTGTATATGCTTGTGAGAATATGTGAAATGGGGACTTGGGACTTTTAAGAGTAACTGCTGAAGACTTACTTTAGGTTCAGGTTGTGTTTCATGGTTTGCTAAAAGTAGCTTAACTAACAATCAAAGGGAACTTATCAGATGTCCAATTTTTGCAGAGGCAACATCTTACCTAAAGTATCTAAGATTGATGAGCTTTTTTGGACTGAATGGCCTGTTCTCATCAAAGTTGTTTTAATTACCTACCACAATAGAAATCTCAAGCATACGGCTGGTAATGTCATTTTTTATGAGCTCACTGCTTCATAAGGAACCAAATGACCAATGATTCCTATGAATGTGTTTTTAAAAGAGTGTTTATTTCTGAGGAAAATGTGAAAGAAAATGCAAGCAAAGGTATTCTTGCTATTAGAATGTATATGTTTAAGCTTTGATAATCTAACCAGTGTGTATATGCTTGTGAGAATATGTGAAATGGGGGCATAAGACTTTTAAAAGTAACATGTTTCATGGTTCACTAAAAGGAGCTTAACTAACAATCAAAGGGGACTTATCAGATGTCCAATTCTTGCTGATGCAACATCTTACCTAAAGTTGCCATCAAACGCAGCCTGTAAAAGCGTTCTGAGGGATGTTACCACTGCCAGCGAGAGAAGGCAAATCTGTTTGCCATCTGCTGTCTCTCTGCTCACAAGCATCACACCTGGCTGAAGAAGACAAAGACTGAAACAACTCAACCTATAGCCACCTGATCAGAAGCTTGCTGCGTGACTCTGATTTGAATCGTTCAGGTTGTGTGCTTATCATATCTAACATGTATGCCTGTTTTTTCTTCAAGTGAACTTAACTAATAATTTAAATAAAGTTAAGATATTAACTCGCTAAAGCTGTCTTGTTGTTTACTGATATTTACCAATGACTGACGAATGATAATATAATGAGATGTGTTTGTTCAGGTTGAGTTCTTTCAGGGTTGGCGATTTGAGCGCAGACTGCTGTGACTTTGATGCATGCTGTTGGCCTCTGTTAGAATATTTGTGAAGCCCTTTTCATAAATAGTTGTCTGGGTGCAGAGCGTCACATCTGTGCATCCCTGCAGGAGTGTTGCCCTTTCAGCGAAAGTAACTAAAAAATGGACCAGCGCACCCTTGAATCCCCTGAAGGGTGCAGCTCATGAGCAGAGTGGCCCCCAGACCGTGTTACGGTATTGAAGCTGAGGTAGCCCACCTCGGCCATTCTTAATGTGCTGCAGAGCTCTTCTTCATGTGAATGAAGTGCTAGTGAGCCTGTGATGAGGGAGTGCTAACCAGATGAGTGTTACAGGATGTCCATGTGACTCAAGGCTGATACTTTAGGCATTTCCAGTGTTAACTTGTCCACCAACATAAAAAGAACCTTAGAGGCTTTTTCACAAAAAAAACACATGCAACAAAAAAACACAAACTATAAATTAACTTTGTAGTATGTGGTAAAGACAGTAGAAAGTGTTGCTGATATTTTCTCTGTAGGTGTATGAGCTGATATAGAGTTTGGAGCTGAACACAAGCGTGACATTTCAGTTAATGTTTTTAATCTTGCGGCCATACAGTATATGTATAATTTATTAGTTTGGCATAAGTAAGTATAAATAGTATGTATTTTATTACTAAAGCAAAGCAGTGTGCCACATCTTTTTTAAATTTACAGTATTTCATTAGTTGAAATCTGCTTAGCTTAGCCATATCCTTCCTGTAAAATAAGCAACGTTTTTTTTTTCCTTTATGTTTGGTTATTGGAAAGACTACAGTTTTTTTTTTCTTTTCTGAAATGTGGGTTGGCAGTTTGTAAGCCTGACTTCATCATGCTTTACATAGCTACTATTTTACATTCAATGTATTCCTGGAAAAATTTTGTGCTATGAAACTATTAACTGATTAGTAAAGCACAGGGCGTTTTCTGAAAATAATGACTTTCTATAAAACTAGCTGTGCTACCCATCTGAAAAATAATCAGTGTAGACCTTGGTGTTAATTTTTGCAGTGCCCCATCTATTCAAAAATTATTTTGTGATGCATATAGCAGTAAATGTGTTGCATTTGTCATTCCAACAGATGGCACATCACAAACATTTGTAGTAATAAAATGCATCACTACCAATGTTTCTGATGTGCCATCTGTTATATGCCATTTAGTATAGGATTTGAAATCAACAGTGTTAATGAGGTTTGCGGTAGGAGTAATGAATGCATTCAAGTTGGAGATGGGATTACATCAGAGATTGGCTCTGAGCCCTTTCTTATTTGCAATGGTGATGGACAGGTTGACAGACAAAATTAGATAGGAGTCCCCATGGACTGTGATGTTTGCTGATGACATTGTGATCTGCAGCAATAGTAGGGAGCAGGTTGAGGAGACCCTGGAGAGGTGGAGATATGCACTAGATAGGAGAATGAAGATCAATAGGAACAAGACAGAATACATGTGTGTAAATGAGAGGTAGGTCAGTGGAATGGTGAGGATGGAAGGAGTAGAGTTGGCGAAGGTGGATGAGTTTAAATACTTGGGGTTAACAGTACAGAATAATGGGGATTGTGGAAGAGAGGTGAAGAAGAGAGTGCAGGCTGGGTGGAATGGGTGGAGAAGAGTGTCAGGAGTAATTTGTGACAGACGGGTATCAGCAAGAGTGAAAGGGAAAATCTAAAGGACGGTAGTGAGACCAGCTATGTTACATGGGTTGGAGACGGTGGTACTGACCAGAAAACAGGAGACAGAGCTGGAGGTGGCAGAGTTGAAGATGCTAAGATTTGCATTGGGTGTGACAAGGATGGACAGGATTAGAAATGAATACATTAGAGGGTCAGCTCAAGTTGGACGGTTGGGAGACAAAGTCAGAGAGGCGAGATTGCGTTGGTTTGGACATGTGCAGAGGAGCGATGCTGAGTGTATTGGGAAAAGGATGCTAAGGATAGAGGGAAGCGGAAAAGAGGAAGGCCTAAGAGAAGGTTGATGGATGTGGTGAGAGAGGACATGTAGGTGATGGGTATAACAGAACAAGATGCAGTGGACAGAAAGATATGGAAGATGATGATCCGCTGTGGCGACCCCTAACTGGAGCAGCCGAAAGAAGAAGAGTATTAATATTTGTGATGCGCCATCTGTTGGAACGACAAATGCAATTCATTTTATTACTATGAATGTTGGTGATGCATTGTCTTTTGGAATGATAAAAGCAATATTACTTCAAATACAATATTTGTGATGTGCAATCTGTTGGAATGACAAATGCATTGCATTTTATTACAGCAAATATTTGTAATGCACTATCTGTTAGAATAACAAATGCAATGAATTTTATTACTACAAATATTTATGATGTGCCATCTGTTAAAATGACAAATGTAACACATTTTATTACTACAAGTGCTTGTGATGCTGTCTGCTGGAATGATAAATGTAATACCTTTTTCTTATTACAAATGTTTATGAAGTGCCATCTATTGGAATAACAAATGCAATGTATTTTATTACTACAGATGTTTGGGAGGCACACTCTGTTGGAATGACAAATACAATGCATTTTAATACTGTACATGTTTGTAATGCACCATCTGATGAAGTGACAGATCGGACACAGAGGCAGACACACAGACTCTTATTTTGTTAGGGTGGATTAGAAAACCGCCAGTAACTTTGACCCAAGGCTATGCTGATTGGTAAACTACAAGTGATTTTTTCCTCATTACAGTATAGGTGACAGGTTTGCAAGATGACTAAAAGAAAGGTGAAAACTCAGTCAACAGGAAGGAGAAACTGCTTTTCAAACCCAAAACAGGATTAAATAGAAATAATATTTTGACAAGTCCCATCTAGCTGTGAAAACCTGCTCTAGTTTTAAGAAGTGTGCCACTTCCTTTCCTTTTAAAAAGTATATTTGAAGTAAGTTTAAGGTATGACAAGAATGCAATGAGAAAGATCAAATTTAAAATTGAGATTGGCAGGGACCTCTCTCCTCCATGTATTGAAAGCCAACAGCTGCTTATGTTCAGTTAATTGGTGTTGGTCCTGAGTGAGTGAGTGTACTCTGCAATGGCCTGCCGCGTTTTCCAGCATTGCTTCTTGCCTTGTACCAGACAGTGAAGCACACTAAGCAGATCAGATAATGACTAATTAATTAATTGAAAATAAATTAATGTATTATTAATTTTAAATATCTTAAGACAGCGATAACACAGTTCATAAGCATCATTTCATTTAATGAAGGTGTTTTCATGACTAGGCTCACTAGTTCACTTACTATTGCCCAGTGATGGTCAGAGATCGCCTCATGCAGTCTGCGCTTTACTTGTCTTATTTTTTTCCAACTGAAAAGGAGAGTCTAACCCTAGCAAGTGCTCATCTGTGAGTATGAGCTGGCCACACTGTACAGGTAAGCTTTTCACTCAGGTTTTTTTGCATTACGTACCACTCACTAAATAGAAAGGTTATTAAACTCACATGGCATACACTGAGATAATGGCATTATGTTGAATGGTTCCTTGTTTATTTATGCAAGTGACAGATATGAGAAAAGCAACAGGTTGCCTGTACTTGCAATGCATGGCTTCTCACAATCGAGTTTTTCTTTCCCCAGACATTTTACAAAATAACTGTTTTGTTTGCTCATGTGCTTACAGTTTCTGCTTTTTTGGGCATTCCTCTTCTTCTTATCTCTTTTTATAATCTTATTAAATGCATTATCTTTTACAAACAATGAACATTATTGCAGTCATTAAAGAAGGACTGTTAAGAGAAAACCTTATTTAGGCAGTTTTAATGACAGATGAGGGGATAAATTCTCAGCACTGATCGTCCAGTAGCTGCATTCAGGAACAATTTCCATCCCATAAAGCCGTGACGGACCACAGCACAAAAATTTGAAAAATAGGGATGTTTCTCAGTTAAAACATGATTTGAAAAATATTGTGCCAACAAATAGTAATAAAAAGTGCTTGAATTTGTATTCCAGTTTTCATGTAGGACCCTGTTTCTCATCACCACGGCACACCTCATAGCCTCTGCCCCACTCTTCTCTTGCACCCAGCCACTCTTCCTCAATTATGATTTCATTTGTATGTTCAATGTTGAGAATTGCACATTTATACCGACTTTACAGTGGGGCCCGAGTACTGCCTATATATACCGCACAAGAAAATAAACAAAACAGCCCCTGAAAAATGTGACAAAAAAGAGCAGGGCCATCAGTATGTTAACTACTAGGTGCAGCCTATGCAGCAAAAACACCATGAGGGTCCTCCAATAAATATTGGGATACTCCATTTAATAAGTAACAAAATAACAAAGGGTGCACTGAAGTACAGCATGAAAAATGGCTGAGAAACAACAGCCCAAACAAAAGCGATTTTGCAGTTTGTTTTTTTTTTTCCCTTAATTTTGTCATGAGATTTTGGTCACAAATGAAACGTCATCGTCTGGGGCCGTCTGCTTTTATGGAGCCTGCTCCAGGGTTAGATGCCTTCACTGCAAGGTTATTATAGTTAGTGAAAACTCAAATCAAAACTGAAACTATTATTAAATAAATATTTTTGTTAACTGAAAAATAATTAACAAAGCCAAAATGAAAAACTAAAATTAAACAAAACTATTAAAGTAGCTGGAAAGACTAACTGAAATCAAAAAATAATTTACTAGAAATATTTTTAGTTTTCATTTTTGAATGAATATTCTTGCCATTAGTCTTTAACCCTTGTAACTTTTAACTCTAAAGCAGAAAGTCATCCACCACGAGCCGCCCGGATATATTCATCCAGTGAATGGTGGCTGGTGACGGAGGATGGCTGTTCACACAGCATTTTTGGTGACAGAACGAGCTGAATACAGGCATGTGAAGTGTGTGAAATAGAAAGCGATTTACTATGCCATCTTTCTTTGCGCTTGTTGTAAATCAAGATGTAATTGAAACGTCTGAAATCGGAATGTACTGGTCCACCAAACCTTTACTGTATGTACAGAAAAATCATGAGTGAGTAACCTTTCAGTTTATTTCTCAGGTGGCTGCGTTTTGTTGACAATAATTCACCTGTCACTTCACACAGGAGAAATCCTTTTGAAATTAAAACGGCACTGACCGAGAGACAATAATCATACAAGATCAGCATATTGTTACTGACCAATCACTTTTGCTTTATAAAAGTAATTTAACAACAAAGCAATACAAATCTTGTACAATTCCTGAGTTGGCAATGTCTTTACTGAAATGCAGTTAGGTAGGGGAAGAGAGTCTGCCAAGTGAAGAAAAGCTATACATACTAATGTGTTTTTGTATTTATTTTATATTATTTAATTTATCTTTTTTAGTTCATATTCACAGCTCAAAATACCCGATATTCTGCAAATAATCCTGTAGCAGAATTATATTTTAAAATATCTGTCCCTCTTTTTTCAGTTTCTCTCTTTCAAAATAGATAGTTGAAATATTGTACTGTATTCTTTTTGTTCTTAACATCAGCCATATCATACATATTGCATACCAGGGATTTTTCCTGCCTTGTATCCAAACCTTCTGGGACTGGCTTCAGGTTTACTGTGATCCTGCTCTGGATAAACAGGTTTAGATCATGTATATATTGTTTCTAATCTCAGTTGCTGTCTCTGTCATTACAGTATGTGGCTGTCCTCACTCTTATTACCTGCTCTTTCTCTGCTCATTAAGAGTCTACTATTCTTATGATGGGCTAAATTCAAGTCTCACCACCCCTAACCTTGACACTAAATGCTTGTTTTTCTTTGTTTCTCTCAATATAGCTATTAGGGGTCTGCTAACTGATTCAAGCCTAAGACCCCTGTTCTTTCAAAGCCCCCATGATTTTCATGATCACATCTGTTAGAACACAGTACAATCTATTTTCTGATTTTTGATATCTTTTCATGCCTGCAGGTGGCAAAATTCTGTCTATAAATTGTATGTGCCTAAGATGGAATCAAAGATCAACATGACTGGTAGAAAATAAAACAACAAAGCCCAGTATGGGAGATTTTTGAATGCAATATTGAAGGCATTCATTACAAGCACATTGTCTTGGAGCAGAATATGCTGTGTGCTGTAGACATTTAGAGTAAAAAAAACCCTCAAACCTTAAAATTCACCTACATTTCTTTACAAATTGGCCCATTCTGGACAAGAAAGGGAAAAGATAAAAAGTGTCAATAGTCAGCGTACATTTGTTCAGCACCAATGACATAGAAAATATTTAAAAAAATATAAAACTGTTCATATTCAGTACCTGGTTTTAATTATGCTTGTTTTTATCAGACAAAAACAAAACCAAATACTAAACTGTGTCGTGTAGTGTAGAAAGCTTCCACTAACATTAAACTCATATTATATCCAAACCCAGTGTACAGTTCTGTCTCATTGTGACACAAAAACGAAACTCCATAGTAGCTCTTAAACCGTACCATAATTATTAAAACTAAAACTGAAACTAATAGATATAAAAATGAAATAGAAATGTCTTTGTGAAATAAAACCTAAATTAAAACTAAAAATACACAATGAAGGAAAACTAAAACTAAACTGAATTTCCAAGTAAGGTCAGAAAACTAATATAAAAAGGAAAAACTATAGTAAGCTTGCCTCACTGGGTGTCTTTTTGGAGCAGTGGGTGAAAGAGATGAGACAGTTAGCATCGGCGCCCCCTCTCATCGTGGAGTGGTATCGCTTTATCTTAGCTGAGCCAGTGAGGTGATCCCCAAGCTGTTTTTTTTTATTTCTGTCTTGATTTCCTAAGTTTGATCACTATCTCAGTGGCATTGGTGAGGTGGAACAATTTACAGAATTGAAAGGCATGAAAACTTAATCTGATACTCCTATGTAACTTCACAGCCCATTTGAATTAGTCTGAGTCGTCACTTTACAAGTGAAGTTGAAAGAAACCGTGTGGATGATATGGTATGTTGAACATTTCAAAAGGAGAAATAGCTATATGAGGCGACTGATAAAGATGACGATCTCCATTTTCAAATTCTGAATGGGACATACAAACTGCACAAATTTACAGTGGCTTCATAAAGAATTCAGACCCCTTCACTTTTTACATTCTTTTAATGATGCAGGCTTATGCTAAAATCATTTTTCCCTCATCAGGCTACACTCAATTGAATGTCAAAGTGAAAACAAGCTTTTAGAAATATTTGCAAATGTATTAAAACTGCAATAAAGCGCAAATATCCCATTGACACCATTATTCAGACCATTTATTCAGTGTTTTGTTAGCATTGCCAGTGGTTACGGCCTGGGGTCTTCTTGGGTGTGACGCAATGGGCCTCATTTATAAACTCTGCATGGATCTGAACATGAAAATATGTGCTCACAAAAAAAAAAAACTTATAACACCTGGAATGCACACATTTCTACACAATTTGTTTATAAATCACAATCATCTTGTAATTATGCATAAGTGAACATGTATTGCACTCTGCCCTGAAACATCAATATATGGAGCATGCTAATCAACCTCATACATATGCAGTCACAATGCTGCAGAACTTCATTGGCTGGTGCAGCAGCCTCCCTCCTGACACACTGAAACCCTGCCACCTGAATTCAAGAGTATCTGACTGTGCTCAACATGCTGCTGCTCAATGTAGCACCTCTCCTTTGCACTCTAGGGGTCTGGCACATGATTAACTTACCAACAAGCCAGCCACCACATACAGCGCCATCACATCTGTCAAAGCTACTATGCCACAAAATAAATGAATCACAGGCTGACCCAGGCCATTCAGACATGGCCTTTGCCACCCCCACACTTTGGTGTCACAGATGACTTGTGTTTTAATGGAACATTACTGCTTGCGGTTAACAAAAACAGCTTCATTCTCGGTAGATGGCCTCATTGCATTATGACTGCAGTAAATTGTTCCAGTTAAGTTAGGACAAGCAGACACTGCTGCAAATTGTATTTTTATGTTAGTAAATATTTGATTTGGTTTAGGTATGTACATTTGCGAGATAGACATATGAGCGCCGACAAAATCTCGCCGAATGAATTACTAGTTTAAAGCATATATAATAATGTTTATTTTAGAAGTCAATATTATGAGACGCAGCATGCCATCAGCACGGCACGCAGATAGTCCTTAAGATCACGCCCTGCATATGTAGGAAGAATTGCAGCAAGACGTCTTGATAGTTGAGCGTATTTAGACTTGCTGGCTGCCTGACTGCTGGTAATTCCGCTTTGTATACGACGCGTTATGCCAACCCTCAACTGAGTTTATCTGAGTTATCGCGGCATGCCATCAGCATTTAATAACAGTTATAACTTAGCACATAATGCGCACGTACGCGTCCCACTCTCTTGGCCTCTCTCGCAATTTTGGCGTGGCGATTTTGTCGGCGCACATTTGTCAAAAACCAGTTAGCCGGTTTGTTGGCGCTCATTTGTCCGTCGCGGCCTTGTCAGGGCGCATATGTCTATCGCACTTTTGTCGGTGAACCCTTATGAACTATACAGAAACTGAGTGTTGTGCCTCGGTGGTTAATGGCTTCCAGCACAGTGTGCATGACAAAGTGAAGCTTGGCTGAAATAGTCTTGACCTGTCAGCCAGTTATCTGAGAAGTGACAATATAAATTGATGAATAACTGAAAAAATTCTTCAGTGCAAATACATGGTATTGTCCTTCTTAACAGGGAGCTAAAATACAGTCTGTACATCATTGTTTTTGAGGTGTGATACATTTTCTGTATGTGTTTTTTTCTGTTACCTAATCATGGGTTGCTGCAGCCTCTTCCAGCAGCACTGGACAGGAATCAGTCCTGATGGGCTACAAAGCTATCTTAAGGCCCACTCATACACCCAGATGCATTCTTATTAGGCCTATTAAGACCCTCCGAGTAGAGTACATCCTTGGGATGATGAAACAGGAAGAACTTAATTTAACAAAGAGACAGCGAGGAAGTTTGTACTATTAAAACAATAAGTTATATTTATTTGCTTAGCAGGCACAGGTTGAATATCGGAGTATTACATTCATAGGTCTGAATCGCAGTCTAATTATTTGGCAAGTTCTCTATCACATATTTATGATCTGCTTCTCACAACTGAGAGGACATGGCATATGTTTGCCAACTGACCGACCAATCACAAGCGTTACCTGGTTGGTAACCATCCAAATAATCAGATTGCGATTCAGACCTCTCTCTCTCTCTCTCTCTCTCTCTCTCTCTCTCTCTCTTATTTTGTATATATATTTATATATTAATTGTGATGGACAACCAGGATCCATGCCTGGCCGGGACGCCCCTTTAACACCTACATCCCCCGGAACACTTGCATTGGGGCCACAGGCATGGGACCAAACATATATAATGTATGCAGGTTTTAAAATAAGCCCGATTTAAAGCGTGACATAAAAACATCACCATTGCACTTTTAGGTTTAGGGATTTATATATAGAGAGTAGATATATACAGTTAGGTCCATAAATATTTGGACAGAGACAACTTTTTTCTAATTTTGGTTCTGTACATCACCACAATTAATTTTAAATGAAACAACTCAGATGCTGTTAAAAAATATACTTTAGTTACCTCACATTTTTATGCAATCTTTTTGTTCAACCCACTGAATTAAAGCTGAAAGTCTGCACTTCAACTGCATCTGAGTTGTTTCATTTAAAATTCATTGGGGTGATGTATAGAACCAAAATTTTAAAAAATTGTCTCTGTCCAAATATTTATGGACCTAACTGTATATGGAAGCAAAGGTCTGTGATACAGTTTGCATATTTATAGCTAGAGATTCACAAAGGGAGAAAATGAGTCACGTATATATAAAAAATGGTTTAAGGCTGTTTCCACACTGAAAAGGAAAGAAGTCTAAAGAGACAACATTTCAGCTGTATACCTTTCATCAGATGTGAAACTGAAAAGGAAAGAGCAGGTAACATATACACAGCCAGGGCAGATGAAATACGAAAAAGAGGAGAGAAACTGAGAAAAAGATGGCACTACCAATCAGTGTCTAACTAACCCTCTTTTCCTAGTACATGTAGTTTCTGCAAAACAAACAAAAACAATAAAAAAACCCAACATTTTCAGCCTTTCTCCTGGCAGAGGTCAAGAAATGCTTTCTTATGGATTTATACAATTCAAGAATAAAATGTCAGGCAATTCATTACAAAAAGGAAAAGCAAGTACTGTAACATAGTGAATAATACTACTAATAATTAGAAATAAAAAATATATAAGAAATATCATTAATCTTCACCACTAACTTCTTCCTCTCTAAAAGTGATAACTTTGTTGCCTGATAAGGGAAGGTCTTTAAACTCCAACCTACCATTGTTTTTGAAGCAAAGTATTTGACCTCCTTGCTGGAATGGGCTAAGAACTATGCTGGGTTACCTCTAATAGTGATAGTAATAACGACAGCAAGGCAAAACATTGCATGCCTCCAGTGTAGGCCTGTAGCCTTGATTGAGTCTCAAGGACTGTGTGATAACATACCTCTGTGCTGTCAACAACAGAAGTCAATCGCTATATTTTTAGATGGCTCCACTTCAGTACAAAGACAGCTCTAAGAAAGGACAGGACATGGCCTTAACACACAGAAGTCAGTGTAAGGAAAAGCACAGCCACCTTAATGAGGACTAAAGGAAATTATTATAAGTACAAAAGGCATAAAATGAATAAGACAAAAACAGAAAATACTTAGATCTTATGCAAACAAATCTTGAAGCCCTGGAGATGGTAAAATTTAATGTATGCTTACAATCTGTAGTTAACTACTGAAAAAACAAGACAAACTCCATTCCATTGTTTTTTGTTGTTAAGCAAAGTTAGAAGCCACCACACATCGTAGTCATACTTCTTTTGTTACCCTACAGCCTCAGTTCTGCAGAGGTCTTCAAAAAATATTTTTTAGTTAATTAATTTCCTTTCCATATTTGCAAGTGGCCAGTAAGATCTCATCATACAGCCTCCTTTGTCACCTGTAGGCCAGTCATACGAATGTCTGTGTGTAAATTTCTCACAGCTGCATATCTGCTTGAACAAGCTTGTTACGCGCTTTGAAGATATCAGGGTATGGATGTCTGGTAAGTTGATGCAGCTGAAAATTGTGTCTTGCAAGATCTCCAGCTCATTTCAAGAACCTTGACCATTTATCATGACTATCTGATCATATTACTCATCCAGTTGTCTCCTGCCATCAGACTTCAAGTCATACTCAATAGTACCCTGAACACTGTGAACTGTTGTGACATCAATATGTTGTATATGTGTATTTTGGTTTATGTTTATTATTTTTTTTTTTACCAAAAATCTTTTTTGAGGCTGTTTGATCATTTCCATGTGATTTGAAAACATTTATTTAATTTCCATGTCTTTGTTTACGTCACAGGTGTCCAAGTCCAATCTTGGAGGGGTATAGAGACTGCAGGTTTTCCATCCTGTGACTTTCTTAATCAGTGAGCCACTTCTGCTGTTATGTTAATGTTATTGACTTATTTTCTCCTCATTTTAATTGTGTGCATTACTTTTTTTCCTTAAATGGCAGTGAATAGAAGTGAGCCAATAGATGATCAGCTAATGTGGGACCTCAGACTCCAAACAATTTCACTCCAACCAGTTGATTAAATAGAAGTCAATTCTCATTGTTAAACGCGTTATTTAATTCTATGGCTTGTTGGTGCTATGTGGTATGGAAGGTCCGCGGTTTAGCGAATTGTGGTCAGTTTTTAAATTAATAATGAAATAGCTGGCTTGATCTCTGTGAGTGTGCAGAAAGATGGTGGGGTGATTTAGATGGCGCATGCCTGCACATGAGGGTGTTGTCTGTTTTGACTGCACCATTGGCATTCCATTGTTCATGAGTGAGGCGCTGCACCCACGGAGGTATATAAGAGGTAGTCAGCATGGCAGAAAGGGGAAGAAAATGAAAGACAAAGAAGGAGACAGATGTTAGAGAATAGAGAGGAGGCAGTGAGAGAATGAGAGAGAGAGATTAAGAGGGCAGGCAGCTGGGAGGAAGCCCCTTGGGGATCGTATAACCAACGCTCAGGATGCTGAAAAAAGCCACTCCAGCTGAGTGGCTCAGGAAGCTGGAGTGATGTGCTGCTCGCTGGAGAGACTCACCACTCAAGCCCAGGAGAAAGGCAGAGGGAGCTGCAAGGGTAACCGAAGGCTTGTTGAGGCATCCTGTGGAGGAGCCATGGAGCGCATAGACCAATTATAACTGTCATATTACTTATGTTTTAGTGCTAATGACTAACAACAGAGATGCAATATGCACAGTTGGTCAGCAGCTCTAGTCAGGGTATGCTCAACTGAAGTAGTGAGCCTTCAGCTAAGATTTGAAAGCTGAGACCGAAGGGACATCTCTTATAGTAGCAGGCAGACCATTCCACAGATTAGGGACCCTGTAATTAAAAGCTTGCCCTCCCACTGTTATTTTATTAATCCTTGGAATCATAAGCAGACTGGCATCTTGAGACCTTATTGTGCGCTCTGGTTTGTAAGTAATGATAAGTTCTGATATTGTAAGTAAGCCGGACCTTGGCCATTTAAAGTTTTATATGTTAAAAGTAGGATCTTGAAATCTGCCTAAAACTTAACTGGGAGCCAGTGTAAGGATTTAGGAACTGATGGTATGTGTTTGTATTTTCTTGGTCTTGTAATAATTTTTGCAGCAGGATTTTGGATTTACTGGAAACTGTATAAAAAATTATTTGAACATCCAGTGAACCCAGTGCTGTAGTCAGTCCTACTAGAAATAAATGCATGGATTAGTTTCTCAGTATCCCGCATATTTAGAAAATGCCTTAATTTCCCAACATTTGTAAGATGGAAGAAACATGTTTTGGACAATGTTATAATATGCACTATTTAAATAACATGCTAGAATCAAAGATAACTGCTAGATTGTGGGCGGATTCAGTAAAATTAGTGATGATTCCAGCTGAGTTAAATGATGACAAAATATTGTCGCGATCAGCGTCATTCCCTCCAATAATTAACATCTATTTTATCTGTGTTTAAAGACAAGTAGCTCTCATCCATCCACTTGTTTAATTCACTAACACAACTAATTAAAGACAACATTGGAGACACTTCATTTGGTCTAAAAAAGGTATAACTGGGTGTCATCTGTGCATAACTGAAATTAACATGATGTTTTCTAATGATAGATCCCAGTGGAAGCATGTAAAGTGAAAACAGTAAAGGTCCCAGTACTGAGCCCTGTGGGACACCATATTTCAGTTCTGTGTATAATGATGGAGTACTGTCAGTACATTTCTGTGCATACTGAAATCGATTTGATAAATACGAACAAAACCAGGCAAGGACAGCCTGTGTAGTAAAATAGAATGGTCAATGGTGTCAAATGCTGTGCTTAAGTGTAACACTGGAGTTTCCTTCATTAGAGGATATCAGAATGGCATTTACAATGCATGTTAGTGCCGAATCTGTACTATGATCAGTGTGGAAGTCAGACTGGAATTTCTCAAATAAATTGTGATGCCATATGGTGTGACTCAATGCTGATTGACTACTTTTTCAAGTATTTTAGAGAGAAAGTGTAAATTTGATATGGGTCTATAATTCTTAAGTATGTCTAGGTCTGACTTTTAAAGTATTGGTTTGATTACTGACAGTTTTAGTGAATCATGTACTATGCCTTGCAATAATGAACTATTAATAATGTTAAGAATAGGCGCTACAAGAACATTCATTGCACTTTTTACTAGTTTTGTTGTTATAGGATCTAGGGAACAAATAGTAGGTTTCATTTTAGAAATTAAAGTTAAGACTTCATGTTCTGTGACAGTATTAAAATTTCTAAAGTGTAGAATGCAAGGCGAGAAAGGGTATGCTAAGCTAGTATGCAGTTTGCACTATGATTCTGAGATCTGGGATATTATATTTTTAATTTTCTCATTAACGAAATTCATAAAGTCTTACTACTGTAGCAAGGGTTCTCTTCTAAGATGGATGGAATCCTTTTTGAGAACAAAAAGAACTGGATGGAGGCAGACTTTTTCAAAAACACGCTGTATTCTCTGCAGTTGCTAGCACAATGGTCAGGCCAAATCAAAACAGTAACAATCTTACTTCCTCTCACATATCCTCCCAGATCTTGAATGCTTAACTTTATAAACACTACTTTATAACACATTACAACTTACCAGGGAATTGAACATTGTAAATCTAAATGTAGGTATATTCCTATTCCCAGTCTAATATAATGAACATTTACTTTTTAATGCTAAATTAAATTAAATTTAATTTAATGCTAGAGTGACAACATAACTTTACACTTCTAATGTCTGTTGGTATTTTGCACTGTAGATCTGAACTCCCATTTGTTAAATTAACCACTGTTCTAAACAGTATGCAAAGATTTTTATTATAGTTATCAATTATTTTAGAATAGTAGTCTGAGCAAGCTTTAAAGAAAGCTTTTTTATATTTTAACACTCTCTGTCTATACAATTTAAAAAGACCTGCAGCTTTGTTGTTTTCCATCCATGCTCCAGTTTTTGACACTCTAATTTAAGAGCTCAAATGCTCTTATTAAACCAGGGATAGTTTTTATGTGTTTTGATCACTTTTATTTTAATGTCAACATTACTAAGATCTTCACTTTTTTTTATTTTCAGATATTGTATGATGAACACTGGTCATCTGCTGGCTCAATTTGTATTTCATTATTGTTCGGCTGCTTATCAAGAAAAAAATTGAACAATTAAGTGGTCTGAGTCTTAAATAGCAAGTGAATTAAAATGAAGGCAAGAGAAGTTAATTAGCAACAAAAACTGGTCACTGATTAATCTTTCAGCACCGGTGAATTGTAACAATAATACCTAATATTAAGAAATACTGAGAGAAAAAGTGCAAAAATGAGAGAACACAACACAAAACTCCTTTCAAATGTTTGCTCCACTGGAATTTATATTAATGTAATTTATTTCCAGTACTAAAAGCCTCTTGACCTTTTAGCTAAACTTGCCATCCTTGCTGTTTATACACAACTTCCTGCAGAGACGCTCTTCTATGCACTTTGCCCTGATTCCTAGAAGTAAACCTATTCACAGCTGTCAGAGGGATGCCTTTTCATTTAATTATTCTATAAAACTGGTTCTACCTTTGTCAGAAGAACTTAAACTTTCTAACAGCAAACTTAAAAAAGACAGAGCTCCAGCTAATTGTTACAATATAAATGCAATCCAGTGGTACACAAGCAAAATATATTTACTTTGCTGAATATTTACCTTTTCATCAAAATGTGAAATCCTTCTAATGATACAAATGAGACCATTAGCAGTGAGGAAGCTTTCCTAATTTCTCTCTATTATAATAAAAAAAATCCTAGGACGAGACAAGACTTTTTAGTCAGGGATGAGACATGAATTTTTCAGAGAGATACTTTCACGTCCCGTGAGATGAGACTTTGTGCCAAGAGATTTAACCACGCCTGGGGCCGTAAATAAAAGACTGAATAAATGACAAAGTAGAATGTCGTGAAGAATTCAAAAACGTTGGCGCGATACATATGCAGAGCAGGTTAGAGATAATGAAAGTAGTAAAATTCAAAAGTCTCAAAAAATGATAGTAAAGATTGCATTAGTGCAAACAAACGGAAATTATTACTTGGTGAAATAATGGAACAGCAAAAAAAGATTGAATATATTGTTTGGATTTAAACTTTAAGTCAGAAGCTTGTAGATTGTTTAATTCGTGTTGCCATCAGGGAAAAGTAGTGTTTCTTCCAAATGAAGAGGTGTATCGGTGAGTTAAAAGATTTGTTGTTTGGTGAAAGTGAAATCCACATACATAAGCAGCAGAGACGCAAAGTGGCCGGGAGGTTGGTGAGCGAAGCGAGCAGGGGTTGAAGCCCACTAGATTTTTTTAAATAAAATGCTTGTTCAAAATCAGTTTGAATGAAATGAAGGTACATGGTCAACCAAGCAAAAAGTTTTCTTATAATGCCTTTCTTATAGCCACTCTCACATCTATTAATTTCCCATATCATCAGTTTCCTGTTAATAAAAACCAAGAACCTCTTCTGGGTCATGATACACTCACACCCCTAACCACACTCCATCACACTGCTATAGTACAAACTCGCCAGTCAACATGAATGAGTAGCTTTGAACTGAGGGAGGAGACAAGGGGTAGTCAGAGATTCTGCAGGCATTTTCCCACTCTTGATTACACTACAATTCTCCAGCCATCAGCAGTGTGCAGGGCTACACAGTAATCAAAGCAGCTAGTTCTAAAAGCAGTTCAAATTCTATCCAAGCAAATGAATATTATAATATGTTTTGAAACCAAACTTGAATGACGCTGCATAGCATTGGAAAAATGTGTGCTTGACACATGACATTCTTTTAAAAATAAATGATAGTGTGAGTTACAGAAGACAGAAACCCATACCATACAATATTGGCTTTGAAAGAAAAGGAGGTTAATGCAGTGTGAGAATGAACAGACACTTTTCTCAATGTTCCATGTGGGGGTGGCACAGTGGTAGTACTACTGCTCACACTAAGAAGAAGTGTGTGCTGTGTTTCACGTCCTAGCTGCTCCCTACATTGAGCTTGTGTGTTCTTCCCATGTCTGTATGGGTTTCCTCCTAGAGTCAAAAAAGCATGTAGGTTAGGTGGATTGGCAATGCTAAATTGGTCCTAGTGTGTGTGAGTGTGTGTCTGTTCTCCCTATGATAGCCTGGCACCCTGTCTAGGGATTGTTCCTGCCTTACACCTGATGCTTGCTGGGGTGGGCTCCAACTTCCCCACTACCATACTGTGGATAAGTGAGTCTGGAGGATGGATGGATGGATGGATGGATATTTCATGTGGTCAGCTTAACAGAATGAAATGCAAACCCATATGTAACGCATGATGCTTCTGAAAGGTGTACTGTAAAGTTTAGTGGAGGAAGAGTAATGACCTGGGGTTGTTTTTCAGGGTTTGGGCCAGACTCTTTTGTTTCCAGTGAAGGGTATTGTTAATGCTACAGCATACAAAGATACTTGAGACAATTGTGCCCTTCCAACTTTGTGGCATAAAATTTTCAATATCCAGTATATTTGCATTTGATATCAATCTACCAGCTTGTTTTGGTATGAAACAATCCCAGATGGAGTGCCTATACATTAAACTTGATTGATTTAGATTTTTTTTAGATTCTAAAACAGGATCCAAATCTTCCCATGGCACCAAAGTGGCCTCCCTTGGGGTCCTTTATACCAAAAATAATGCACTGTTTTCTATAATCCATCAGTTCATTATCTGGACCTGCTTTCTCCAATTCAGAATCAAAGTGTGCTAAATCTGCCTGGATAGTACTGGGCACTATGCAGAAACTTGGTCCACCACAGGGTATCATTTACTCAAATTCAGAGTTGCCAATCTATATAACTTATATATATGTGGGGTGCAGGAGGAAATCATAGTATCCAGAGAAAATCCACATTGACACAGTGGTAAACTCTGACAGTGATGTTAACCAGGCTAGTATTAACACCCCACTCTCTGATCTGTGAATCAGCAGCACTAATAACTTTACCTTTGTCCTGTTTTCAACATATTAGTAAAATGCATAATGGCAAAGCATTGCATGGACATCTCGCAATGCCTGAATCCTTGTTCAGCTCCTAATTGGGATATCATTTGTATGAAATGAGCATGGGCTTAGTTTCTGGTTTCTCCTCAAATTATGCTGTTAGGGTAAGGGCCATCATTGAATTGATCGATTATGCGAGAATGTTCTCAGTTGTCCCAGTATGTGCTTGGTTGCTATAATGTTAAGCTCTGTCATAGATTTGGATAGTAATACACAGACGCAGACCTGAGCATATTTGACAAATTGCAGGTGAATGTCTTCTGGCTGAGTGTAATTTAATTTGGCAAATTATATTTTTATAGGGGAGGTGAAAGATTCGGAAGTTGTCATTTGTAAGGCTACAGTACACAACATTACAGAGAGCCACATTCCACTTACTGTCTCAAAGGTCCCCCTGCTGTGCATCTCTGCCACATTGTGAAGTGCTGCAAAACAAAAAAACAGAGCTGCTTTCAGAAGCTAACAGTGGAAGACCACAATGAATTTGCCAGTTTTGCCATAAAACCTTAGCTGCTTTCACTGTGTAGAATAGTTGTTGTGGTTGAAATTGGGTGTGCCTGCAGACCTTTTCCACAGCAATCCCATAAAATATGTCAGCCCTGTTATTAATTTGACCCAAGTTGAAACTGAGATCTTATCTTTGCAGTGGTGGTGCCTTACAGCTGGCAGAATTGTTTCCATGTGTTATGGCCACTGGCGTGTTTGTTTTGCAGCTACTATACTGTGGGCTGTGATTTTTATCTGGAAATAGCTGTGCTTCATACTGTCATTCTCCAGCTGTTGAATATGACAAACTAAGTTTTTTCTCTAAATTCAGCTCACTGACTGGCTTTTATGTTTAAATAATTCCTAAGAAATTGCATGTATTAAGAAATGATTAAGACAGCTCAATGAGCATTTGACTGTAATGAATCTAATAATGACCAGCATGGTGAACAACTGGACAGCACTGCTTCATCACAGCACTTGGACTCTGGTTCCATTCTGAAGGTCTAGTTTCAAGGAATTATCAAAATGGGCTTTTTAACCCTTAACAATGTAAAGCTCTTTCCTTGTGCATCTAGAAGAAAAATCATTAATGCTGAGAGGAGTTATATATTCAAAATTCATGTTTGATGTTTTTATCTCAAGATCAACATTTGCACTGCATTAAGGTTTTTTTTTATTTCCATCTAAATACAAACTGTATTATTATCCTCTGGTTTAACAATCAGAAATAAAGTGTGTTCATTCATTCTTAAGAGTTGGATGATGTAGAGGCAGAACTTGCCTCTCTGTCTGTTACATATGTTTATTTATGGTCTGACAGGTCTTGCAAAACCTTTCCAAAAACAAGGGTGCAATTGTTTGATTCTTTCTTTGTCTTTTGTCCATTTGTTTACTGTTGTAGAACAAAGATTGCAAAGAGATGGAAAAATGGTTGCAATCCCAAAAGTAATACCCTGTTTAATGAGATTACAAATGAAGGAGTTAGTTGGTGGGTGTAACAGTACACTAGGACATCATGCAGTAAGGTGAATCTTCAAAGTGGTCTTCAGACATCCCAAGAATGTTTGTGCAGCTCTTTTTAAACCAGTGAGTCTATAGATGTGGATGAGGATTGAGATAAGTCCAGAGTCAGATGAGTAGTTAGTAGTCATCTCATGGGTCACTGATGACAGAGCTGTGGAGAAATTACACAATTTCCTTTGTGTACAATTTACTTAACACAAAGTGGTTTTAATTGTGTTTTGTTATTTTTTCACTTGTTAGGAAACTGATGTATACGGAGATTCCTGTGTTTTTTGGTTGAATAGTTCCTTTATAGCTTTATTTAGTTTCTTTATGTCAAAGTATCTTCTGTTATGTAAAGCATTAGGAAGTTTTTCTTTACAAAGAGGACCATAGACACTTGGAATAAGCTACCAAGTAGCATGGTAGACAGTAAGACTTTAGGGACTTTCAAAGCTAGACTTGATGTTTTTTTTAGAAAAATTAAGCAGATTGGACTGGCCAGCTTTGTTGGGCTGAATGGCCTGTTCTCACCTAGACTGTTCTCATGTTCTATGTGTTTTGTGGGTGGTTCCCCAAGAAGGAAGGGCCACCTGCCAATCTCCAAAAGTGACTGCACTAAGCCCAATAAATACCAAGGAATACCCACAGTCCCTTGCAGAACAGGTCAGGTTGGGGAAGCCTGCACTAGTACAGCGCATTGCCACACCTAACAACACAACAAAACAGCTCAGAATCCTGGTTGGCAACCCCCCAGGCAGACTCACGGTCCAGTCCCACCCTCCAGAAATGACTAGCCTGGTGTTACATGGGAATCCCCTTGGACTTGTCAAGCCGCTCTGGTCCTCAACAATGAGTGTTTTTCGAGCCAGATCGCCCAAAGGAAAACTGCGCCACATGACCATAGTGGCATAGCTGATGCTCCCTCACAATGCAGGTAATGTGTCTCATTAGGGACTCCATGAGCAACTGCTTATTTTACACAAACTCAAATCAGTGGTACCAAAGGATTTTCCGAAAAGACACAGGACCGAAGGAGTCCAGTCTTTATCTCAGGTCACTGGATAGTGTTTGTGTCTTGCAACCATATAGGAAAACAGGAAGCACCAGGACTCTAAAGACTTGGACCTTTGCCCTATTACAGAGATATCAGGAGCACCCCTTTCCAGTGACCTCATGACCCTCCATTCTCTCCCAATCCATCTACTGTCTTCATAGGAAGAATTACCAGAGACATGAATGTTGCTGCTGAGGTAAGTAAACCTCTCGACAAGGTCAACACTCTCTCCATAACGCACTGCTGATGGCTATACTCAAGAGGTCAATAAAGACCTGGATCTTGGTTTTTATCCAGGACTCTTGCAAGCCCAGACACTCCTTGCTCAATCTCTTGAGAGCCCTGATCACATCCTCCATTGACCCTGTGAACATCACAGTATTGTCGGCAAAGTCAAGATCAGTGACAGCTGCTCCACAGCTGCTGGACCCCACAACCCTGACCAACACCCAGTCCATGCAAGCTCTGAAAAGAGTAGGAGCAAGAACACACCCCTGACGAACCCTAGAATCAACTGGGAAAAAGACTCTACTCAGCAGGTCGATGATGATATCCAGAAACTTTGAGGGGTCCCGTAAAGTCTCAGGATGTCTCACAAGACAGCTTGATCAACTGAGTCGAACACTTTATGAAAATCGACAAAGGCTGTAAAGAAACTCTGCTGATATTTGCATTTGCGCTCCATGAGAACCCTCAGTGCCAGTATGCAGTAGATGGTAGACTTCTTGGGTGAAAAAACAGACTGCTCTGGTCGCTGGTAGGTGAGCAAGTGATCACAGATCCTATTGAGGAGGAACCTTGCAAGGACCTTACCCGGCACCGAAAGCAGTGTTATATCCCTGCAGCTGCCACAATTCAGGCAATCATCCTTCCCTTTCCAGATAGGGACAAAAAGTCCCGTTTTCCAGTCAGTTGGGATGATGTCCTTCTCCCAAATGGAAGCAAAGATTACTTGCAATGCCAGGAGGACAGCTTTACCACCAGCCTGGTGAAATTCACCCTGAATACCACAGATCTGTACGGCCTTCCCAACCCTCCGCTGGTTCACCATGAGTGCAACCTCAGTGAGTATAGATGGTTCACACCTAATTGGAGCATCAGCCTCAAGAACTGTAGACCCAGAAATATCCAACATCCTAGCCGGAGGTTCAGCTTTAAACAGCTGCTCAAAGTAGCCAGTCCAGCAGGTCACAACTGCAGTGTCATCCATAAGGACTGTTCCATTAGCTGCCCTCACTGCCACTACCTCTGCTACGCTGCCACAGATTTGGATGTGCATAATTCTTCGATTCCTCTGTAAACATAATGTAGGTCACTAGACCATAGATGTTGGGTCACTTGCTCACAGATTCCCGTAACAAACGCCATCCTTCTCAGATCCTGGCACATACTGGAGTTAAACCATTAATCCTTCTGCTGCCACTCCTCTCGATAATATCCAGGGTGCCCTACGAGATGAAACACCTCCTTCGGGGAACACTGGTAACACAACCCTCGGCAACCTTTAGGGACTTGTCATGGAAGGTCTCCCACATCACATTAGGATCAGCAGTCACACCCAAATCTATCAGATCCTCACACAAACTGTGTGCAAACTCGTTAGAAACAGCCTGATCTTGGAGTCTGGCCAGGTACAGCCTCATTTTCCTAGTAGGTGGCAGCTGGATCTTCAGAGTAGCAACAACAAGTCTGTTGTCAGAATTCACAAGCTGGGGACTTCTGTAGACCCCAGCACTTTTGTAAGAATCTCCAGCGTTGCCCACGAGTATGTAATCAATCTCCTTCCCCAGTGGGCATTTTTGGGACTTTATATAAAAAACAAACAAAACCAAAAACAGAAGTAAACAACATACGGAAATATAAGTATAGTTACACAGTAAAAATAAAACTAAATAAACAAGAAGTAAAGTTGAGGCAGGTTAACAACCCTGGTCATATCATAACACTTCTCATTGTTTATAATGAGTGTTTTTGAGTCTTGTGTGAATAATGAATATGACTTTGTCTTGCTCATTGAGTTTTTTACAGGAATACTCCACCCAAAATTGTTAGCTTTTAAAATATATTATTTACTCCAAGCAGTTTGTAAGGGGGGCTGAGAAAAAAATGTAATCTCATCTTTTCTTAGGAAAATACATGACAAAGTAACATATAAAAAAATTCTGGGTGCAATATTCCTTTAATCCAGTTTGTACTAACTCTGACCTTGACTGTTCTGACTAATCTTTTGAAATTCCCTTAAAAAGAAAATGTTATAAATACACATTTTGGACAACCCTTATTTGATTTGTGTCATTTTTGGAATTTCTCGACATGTATTCCTTTGTTTAATCATTTTATTGTTATTTTGATGGTGTCATTTTGTTTAGTATTGCCATTACCTGAATGGCCACATCCATATTGTTTAGTGCAGCTATGCCTGTTGATGATCACAAGACATGGTAGTCATGTAACACATTATGCCATTGCTCGCCAGCTATTTAAGATGGTGGTGCTCAGCTGTTTGTTATAAAAGACAAAAGAACAAACAACAAATATTAGTATTAGTTGAGGTTGATTATTTAAGTCAGTGTTAAGCAATTTCTATGTTTCTTTTGATTTCATTTTAATATAGAATTTTGGTTTTCATTTTGACTAGCTCTTTGAAAATGGCTATATACATTCCTTTAAGTTCTTATCATCTCCTATATTTTCAAAATAAAAATGGATCATCTGTAAACACCTGCTTCTCCCTTAATGTTATGTTTTTTTGTGATTATTTTATTTTTTTCTGGCTCTGTGTTTTGTGTGTTTTTTTTCTAATTCTAGTTTTGTTATTTCACCTACTGTTTAGTTGACTAAGAAAGTATCCCTAAAGTATCCACTGAAAACAGCAATCACTTCAACATTTAAAGGGATTACTTAAATCAGCTGCCAAATTGCATTCTGAAGTGGAAGTTGACACCTCAAGTATTGGGATTGGAGCCATTCAATATCAAAAGTTTCTTGACAGAGGAAAAATTGTAACTACTAAATTGGTTAGGTAGTAAATTTAATTATATATATATATATATATATATATATATATATATATATATATATATATATATATGCATATACAGTATATAATATCTACTGTATATCTTTATCTAATATAGATATATACACAGTATATAATATCTACTGTATATCTCTATCTAATATATATACAGTATATAATATCTACTGTATATCTCTATTTAATATATATATATATTGCTAGGAGATTTGACTTTGAATAGACCAAGTGAAAAGAATGGCAAAGCAGATGTACTTGTGAGACTGTAAGAACCAGACAAACTACCAGCTGAATCCTAAAATTAGGCACTACTGTTTTAATAAATTCTGATATCTAAAGACTTTGAGACCATTGCCTTTTATGACATTCTCAGCAGTCTGCCTCAAGGAAATGTGGTATTCTCCAACAATTTAAACAATACGTTATATAAGACTATCATTTCTATATTTTGCCAGACAAGAGGTTTTACAATCGGTACAATTTTTTAAGATATGTGGGCACCATAGTATCTCAAAAACACATAAATTGTTAAAAATATATTTTTGGTAGGAAAACAAATATCAGAACAACATTCCTGCTGGTCTGCAATGTTTGTAATAGAGCTAAGCCAGCTTAGGGATATCCTTTTGGTCTGTTGCATTCTACACTTCCTCCCAAAAGACCATGGGAAGCCATATCAATGAATTTTATTACTGCTCTGACAAAGTTTCAACACCCTACATTGGTGGTGGTGGCCAAAATTATTCTCAAAATGTGCTCATACTATGCCAATTAAAAAGTTACCCTCTGTTAGAGAACTTACTAATTATTCCAAGGAAATTTTGTTGTTGCATGAAATTTCCACTTTCTATTATAATTGATTGAGAACAATTTATTTTTTTGTTTATCACAATTGTTTTGTACTAAGTGGGGCTGTTAGCTTAATGTAACAGTTGGATATCATCCAGAATCTAATAGACTGAGCAAGTTAATCACAATTTGGAAAAATATCTGCCTTGTACTGTTGATGTCTTTCTAAGTAATTGGAAATGTGTGTTCTCCCTGGTGGAGTTTGCCCACTGTTATATTTAAACAATCAACCAATCATTCAGCTTTACTTAAAGTGCAGAATCACCATGCAGCATGGTCCCAATACACTGTACAAATAAGAATACATGGAACAAGATAGAACGTAAGCAAATAGAAATTAAAATAAACAACAACATCATTGTTGCGGAGCAATAATAAATAATACAATTTAAATAAAACAATTTTAAAACACCAAGGTATGTCAGCAAGTAATACAAATAAAAATAATAATAATTTAAGGAATATTTCAAAGATGATAGACCTGACTGAATTCTAAGGCAGTTTTAAATTTTTAGTCTTAATTTAAAAATATCACCTGAGTGTGCCTCTTCTACACATAATGGAAAGCAATTCTAAAGATAAGGTGGACGGTAGGCAAATGCTTTGTGACCAAAGGATTGATTTTTTATAAACTTGAAAATTCACAAGCACGGAAGTCCCAGAAATACTCAAAATGCCCACTAGAGGGGAAATCATTGTCAAACCCCTGACTAGAAACAAATAATATAAAAACATTTATTTTAACAAACGTTTTGTAAAACAAAAATAAGTTCCAAGGAGCAAAAAGGTACAGAAGGTAATGCCTTCAGAATAGCCAATCCCAACAGTAAACAAGGTCCCAATACAAGAATGGTCAAAAAAAGAACACAGGTTCAAAAAACCTAGTAAATTACAAAAAGCACAATAACAATAATTGCTAGTGGAACTGACTATTACCATGAGCACATTCAAAATGAACTGCAAGGGACTGTGGGTAATCCTCAGCCTTTATAGGGCAGAAGGCAGTCCTTGATGGTGATGGACAGCCAGCTGCACCTCTTGGAAGACCACCCATGAAACACAAGGAACAAAGTGGAAGATACTTGAACATAAAGAAACTAAACAACAGACAATGTTAACATTAACACAGGAATCAAAAATTAACAAAAAGAACATAAAATTGGCATTTGAACCTCAGCCTTGAGAGGAGCCCTGGACTGAAAAAACAACACCCACAATGTTTTATACCAATATGCTATTCAGTGGACTATGCTTGCGTGCTTGTATGAGTTTAAGCCAGGTTACGAAATGTCCTGAAAGTAGTTCCAAAGACCGCGAGGACCAAAATCCTCTGCCAAAAATTTTTTGGATTGTATACACAGAGATGCTCCACAGTTTTGGACTGGGCAAAAAGTGTGGCTCGCTACAAGAGGTATCCACCAAGGGGCTCTGCGCAGTAAACTTGCTCCATGATTTATTGGTCTATATTCTGTTGTTACGCAGGTAAGTCCAGTTACTGGCAAAATGGCTCTTCATGTTCACTTCAAGATTCATCTTGAATTTAATTGCTTCCATCTTAAGCCTGTTCATGTCAGGCTTTTTATTAATATTAGGTGTCAACCTTTTCCTATTCCGGCTGATGAGGAGCAGGAATTTGAAATTCAGAAAATTCTGGACTTTTATCAACATCATTTTGAGGTCTATTGTTTAATGCATTGGTGTGGTTATGAAATGTTCTTGGCAGTGATGAGGGAAATACTGCTTCCTAAAGCCTTATTCCCACTTCCATCTTTCACAGTTGTGGGGATCACACAGGACAAGAAACTGGGGTCTCCAAGAGATCCTTGTTTATTCGTAGAGGTTCTGCTAACGGAAACAATAAAAAAAGATATGAAATGAAGCTTTGGACTTCTTCCAAGGCTTTTAATGAACATAGTGCTTCTGCAGGCAGCTCACTAGTTTTGTAGTGCTGGGAGTGGAAGGAGTGTGGCGTTTGGGCCCCCTGGAGTTGTTCACATTGTTTTGCTCATCATTAATTCATGTGTTACTTGTCATGATGTCTGTGCTCCTGTATTATTCTGCTCCTTTAATCTTTGTAATCCTGGCAAACCTGATGGGTTAATCCAGCGTTTCTCAACCTTTAAGTATTTGCGACCCAAGTTTTCATAACAGTTTTAATCGTGCCCCCTTAATGTTTTTTTGAAAGGCGCCTAGCAATACCAATTTGTTCTTTTTAAATTAATGATATATCATAGTTGCATATTTTATTATACGTACTTAACTTTTATTGACATTTATCTAACTCTATATTTATTTTTCTAGTATCAGAATGTAGTTTAAGTTCATTTGTTTTGGTTTCAATAGATGTATTTTTCGTATTTTTGATTCTTGTTTTCCTTTTTTCACATCTTCGCGTCCCCCTTTTTGTTGCTTCATGCCCCCCTAGGGGGGCCCGCCCCACAGTTTGAGAACCACTGGGTTAATCCAAAATGTGTGCTTTAGGACAATGGTTATGCTATGATTTATGCACAGGTGATCATGAGAGAAAAATATCTAGAAAGAAAATCTCCCCATACAGTCCCAGTCTTTCTCTCTTTTCCTAAAGAGCATTATAGGCACCACCATAATGACGCAGGGCAAGGTAAAGTCTCTTTCAAAAATGTTTAAAGAACAAAGTACATCACTGGCAGTACACCACCTTTGCATATCTGTGTACCAGGAGAGAAGCCAACAGGATGCATACAAATCAGTCTTGAATGATATCTTGACATGGAATTTGCATATGCATCAGAACAAGTACAGGAAAATCGCAAAATGTTAGAGTGAAAGCTGCCCCAAAGATGCCAGTGTTCCTGGTTCTCTACTGAGAGAGAGAGAGAGAGAGAAACATGGAGGGCCAGGAACAGGCCAAATATTATTCTTTCCCACAGATTCCTAGTTAGGTTGCATGTTTAAATTGTGAAGCTTGAGAGGGGAGCAAGTCAACTACGAGGCAACACCTGGACTCAATGATCAATGCTCCTTTAAGAAAATGGGCGGCAAAGGATTTGTTTTGGTGACCAAGTCTGTTAAGGGCTACTGTAGACAGAGGTAGAAGGAGAAAGGGAATCTTTCCACACCAGGACTCTGCATTTCTTTGAAAAAGAATACTTCTGGTTTCTTTTCCATAATGGGAAGGAACACAGGTAGGCTTTCTTGGTGGCTTTATCAAATGTAATGCAGTCTTCCTCAGTGGTAGATGAGAATCAAAATGAAACGTAATGTCTTGCGAAAAATAACTTCCTGGTATTAGTCTCCTTTCTGGTATCCCTTCAAATTACTGTGGCTACCTTTAAGGCAGCAAAAAATATTGGACTTCTCATATCTCTATGTGCTGCAAAACCAAAACTGGGAAATGCGTGAAGCAGAAGTACAAACATTTTAATATGGGTGATGATCTTCAAGCCCAATTACTATACTTGGAAGTTCAGAATGCATGTGAGCATACACCCTACTGTATAGAAAACACTTTAAGGCCAAATGCTCCAACCCCATCAGCCAGAAACTGGCTTGTAGCACCTGACATAAAAACAATTTCACATATTACAAAAAACAAGATGTTTTGTATATTACTTGTAACATTAACTGTATGGTAGAAAATTTGAGAAAATTGCTTAAGAAGACAAACTTAAGTGTTGTTATACTTTTTAAAATAATAAGTTAAATTACTGAGGGAAGTTTATAATTTTTTTGCAAAATATCTGGTGGTGTTATGCCCCACTGGCTCTTAATGCAGGAATGCCACTGACTGAGAACAAAGTTGGAACCAACCCTAGACAAGCATCAGTCCATCACAAGGCACCCTCATACACACCACTACACTGGGCCAGTTTAATATTATTAACTGGCCTACAACAAATACAACATCCTTGGGGGGGGATGGGGGGGGGAACAAATAAAACTCAGCAAGAAAGCCTTCAAGGAAAGCAAAAACACTCTACATAGAACATGAGCAAGCCAAGGTTCAGACCAGGAGGCTGGCGTAACCACTGTGCCACTTGAAGCCCTCCCATTTATGTGAAATTTACCCTTAACCAAAACCCATCTGTGCCCTCAAGGACTTGCTTTAGAACTTTGCTTAATGTAACAGCTGGCATCCTTCCTACTTTCTATTTTCAGAAATTTAAGCACTATGAGCATATCAGCTCCTAATTTCTGTTTACTGAGGCCTGGTCTCCTTCATTATTTCATTTTGGTTTACACTCCAGAGACACGGAGTAAGTTCGGTAGCTTGTCTATGTAGTTATCAGACGAAAACTAGGGTGGTTTCACAAGTGAGACATACAGCTTTAAAGTAACCTCTGTTGATTGCTGATAGTTACAATGTGCTACATACCCCAGCAAACTGCTAGCCTTTTAAAACACTTCAGCACATTGTCCGTCGATAATGAATAATAAGCAGTGCACTTTCTAGCTGTATAATTGTGTAATTTACAAGTAATACTTTTCCTACTGTTTGCTTGTGTATATATATATATATATACACTTATTCAGTCTTTGTCCAATTTGGAGTTCTCAGAAAATCCACCATTAGTCACGCAGTTGACAATTAGATGTGGTTAGATCTTAGTATTCTAGCTGGACCAATTCGTGATATGTTTTTCCATTACCTAAATGATGCGCTTCATTACTTTATTGTAAACGAACTGGATGATTACAACAAGATGCTCGTCATTTGTATGTTACAATTAATTCAGCAATTTTACTACCATGACAAAATAAGTTAATACACAGATAAGAGAGGCAATTTTGTAAGTAAGCAATATGGATTTCTCGGATTGTAGCCCAGTGCAGACCTCTCCTTAGCGCTGACGAATCACTGTTAGACTTGAAGGAGGTACTGGCCCTTTAAGACGTGGAGTCGGCCGCGAAGTCTGTGTCATATATTAAAAAAAAAGCCCAGTGTCAGTTTCACTATGGCGAGAGGATAAACAAAGTGAATCTAGACAGTACATGTACAGTAGTGCAAGGATCCACTAAAACGCTACTCGTTCGCCTTTCTTAGAAGAGCGGATTTTCTGCATTACGTAGAACTCTGGCTCTACTTTTACAGTGCTACAAAATGAAAGGATCGTCTGTTGAGAGGCTCCAGAATCGGACCGCCTTGCAAACGTTCAACAAAGTTTAAAACTATCAACGCAAAGGTACGAAGGCGACAAAAAAACATATAAAGTTTATCATCTTTTATTTTATCGCTGAAGTTAAGCGGCCTGGCATTTGTCCTAAATAGAAGCGTTCGTCTTCTGAGATGAATTGTCACAATTCTGAAGCGAATTTGTTTTAAGTGTTTGTTCAAATCAGCGATTCGACGAACACTAAAGAACTGCAAAATGTTGACAGGATCCAAGTCGTCTTTTAAAATAAAACAGTTTGCCCCGGAATTCAAGATACCGGTAAGTATTTTCTAATTGCATTAATATCAGCTGTACTTTTCCTTTATGTCGGAGTTATGGCTAATAGCTTCATGCGCCGAACTGTGAATAAAATAGAAGCATTGTATACGCAGCGGAGCAGAGATATAGAGTTAAAAAGTGCAGATCTCTGGACACTTTCCAAGGAAATTCAACTTTTTTCACTCTAGTAATACTAGAATACTATATAAGGTATAACTTTTGAAAACATGTTTACAAAACATTACTCAAGTCCATTTTAATACGAATTATGAGATATTTACGAGCGCCTTATAGACTTCGACAAGGTGCATTAAAATGCTACTCAGACAGGTGCCAATGTTAAACATCCGTCTCTTTTACGCAGCATTTTTTAAGTGTTAATTTGCTTTGTTCTACCCTTCGTATGTGATTTGTTTGTTTATTTAATACTTTTTATATGTAAATAATTTTTATTTTGCTTTTAAGATTCATGTAAATAATTTTTATTTTGCTTTTAAGATTCATGTATACCCAGAATATAAGATTTCACATGATTCTGGTATCCGTCAGTACTGCAAGCTATAATGATAAGAACTCTTAAACTCTTAATACAACAAACCTCTTAAGGTTGAAGCGCGTGATGATCAAAGGTAGAGTTCGCTGTTCTTAGGTTTGAACTGGAACTATTCGTTTACATATTAATAACATTTTTGGTCTCAATTTGCAGTGAGGTCCAAAGTACTCGTGTTTACATCTTAATTATATAACACTTTACGTAGCTGATCTTGTCAGGAGCACGGATGTAGAAACATCTCATAAAGACGAATACCGTAGGCCTCTATGAGACAATAAAAGAGCGTTGTGTGCCGTAGCTGTTAAAAGAAAGGCTCTTTCACCCCTATCAGCTACCATCAAAAATATTTATTAAGTCGTAATGGATTAAAAGGGTGTTCGTTTTTTGACCATAAAGATGTTTTTTAAACTGTAGAAGTCCCTCTCCTGTATTTACTGGTGCGAGTTTTACAGAGACTTTTTAAAACTTGTATACTTTTAACGTTTTGTCTGTGGCTTTGCAGACTTTGATTGTGCGAAGCCTGCTGTATAGAACAGGCTATGCTGATCGTTGACCCTGCTGAGACAAGCTCCAGGTCCGTTAAAAACACAAAGTGGCTTAGTAACGCTCACTAAATACTGCATAAGGAGGTCTTGAACTAACATACAAGAAAACGCTATGCTTGCTTTGAAAGGATCTAGTTCTCTTTTAGATGAAGAACATGCTCACCACTGTGTACTTTAATAAGTAACGGACATGCTATTACTCAGTAACATGCCTCATTCATTAATTTATCATCTTACCCACCTTGAAATTCCAGTTCTGGGTTGTGGGCACTACAGCCTAACCTTGTAGCATTTAGATGCAGACATGGACCAATTATGAATTAGGAGCTAGTCCTTTACATTCATGCAGCATCTGGTTATTCATTTACTTTGCTTTCTAGCATTACCCACTCAGCTTTTAACAAAGTAACCACTTGCTATTTCAGTTTATCCCCATTCTGTATTAGTTAAAATGTGTCCCAAGAAGAAATTACTTAATTTTACTTTGTGTTGATTCAGCAAGGATGGGCTCTAGCTCCATATGATCAAGAAACAGCCTAGGATGGATTATATACATAAAATATGCTCACTTTCTTTCTTTCTTTCTATTGTTGTTTTTATGTTTCATAATGTCAACTCGTTATCAGTTGTGATTTTGGTTACTGTACTCCATGTTACATGCATTTTACTAAGGTTACGTTAGTAGTCTTTGATCACAAGATTAGTAATTGTCTTCCTGAAGCAATATGCATGGAAATAGTACATATAAAACTGACTGTATACAATAGTCTAATTTTTACAACAAACAAGTGTTCCCTAAATCAGCACTTTTTGTTATGTATTTGTTTAGCAGAACAAAACTTTAAAAAAATAGCAGTTCACTGATGTGACAGAACCCAATATAATAATATTTGCCATTTCTGAAACAATGCTAGATATTATAAAGTGCAGACTATTGTTACAGTGATAAACTTAATTTTATATACTGGATTTCAGTTTTATTTAATTGTTTTAATAGTGTATATGTTCACTGGTGCTAGGTAATTTGGTTTTAGCTTGTATGTGGTGTGCAAAGTCTATTTGGTTTTGCCCAAGATTACTGTTTTTTTTCTCGCACTTTTAGGTGCCAAATCCTATTTTGTATAATCCTGCAACATGGCAGTCTCCTCCTGAAGTGCAATATATAGGTCAAGTCGTCTGCAACATGCTGGCAGCCTTCTTACATGAAAATAGGCCCCTTTATCATATACTGTATTAATTTTCTGGAAATTAGAATGGTCACTTGAAATAATTATTTTTTTACTTGGAGTTTTTATAAATTAGATGACATGTAAGATTCTCTTTCTGTGTAAGGGAAAGTACAGTTGGTCTGAGGTCACCCTAGAGGCTGTAAAATTTAACTCATATTCAGTTTGATTGATTCTTATATTATTCATTTCCTACATTACAGGTAACTTTAAAGTTGTGAACAATTGTTTACATAAATGTTTTTGCAACTGAAGCACAAGTGAGTTAAATGACTTGGTCCTGATCAGACAATGAGTGAGAAGCAGGAATTAAACCAACAACCTCAGCCTTGTAGTTTAAACTTCAATACATTATCCACTCCCCAACACCGCCTGCCTGTGATGCTAGTAGAAAATGCAGTCTCATCCTGGGTTAAATTGACATAGGATGTGGCAACAAGGATGGCAGTTGTTTGTAGTTTGCATCAGTATTATGCATGTGAAACAATTGTTACCACTCTTGACCTGTGGATGGGGACACTGTCATCCTGGAAGTTTCCATTAACATGCTTCACCATATACTGTATATGTGATGACTTAGAAAGTTGTTGAATTCACTGGCATTCAGAGAACTGAAATCAAGCCAGGCAAAAATACCCCATACTGTAACTGAGCAACTACAACTAATAACTGTAGGATATTTAGATCTTTAGTCTTTCTTTTGCAGAATCGTGTATCCCCGATTTTCTCAAGTGTTTTCTTTATTTTGTGAGTTACCAGTGCATACAAAATTAGAACAACAAACTCGCTAATCCTATTCAACCATATTCTCCAAAATAACATTAAGTCGAGAATTGAAGGTCACTAAAGTCCTACTCCCTAATACACTACTTGGTAATTTATCCATGTGTCTATGTTTGTTTATGAAGAAAAGCATTCTAACAACTGCAAAATTTTGACCTTAAGAAGATTCAAACTGGTCTTTCTGAAGAATGTATTTTAAAGCAACTGCAGGGATCCACTGTAATAATTCCCTTCCTAATTTTAAACTGTTCAATCATGGCACTCCACTGCACTTATTCCCTTCCTTATTTTAAACTCTTTAATCATGTCACTTCTTAATCTTTAGTTTGCCTAAATTGAAAAGGTTCAACTCCTTTACTCATTCCTCGTAGCTCATACCCCCTCAGCCCAGGAATCAGTCTAGATGTTGTGGACTTGGTCTAGTGCTGCTATGTATTTTTAATATGGGGACCAAAACTATACAGTACATAGTACTATAGATGAGCCTTTTAGTTTATTATATAGTTTAAGCATATCTTTTATGTTTTAAATTCTACACACTCTGCTATGTAATATAACATCCTATTAGCCTTCTTGATTGTTTCTGTACATTGTTTGGATGTAGACCTTGATGAGACCAGCATGACCCCTGTCTCCCAAGTCCTTCTCATAATTTGCACATTTCTCATAATGAAATCACCCATTGTGTATCAAAATATAACATTTTTTACTTCCTACATGTATTGCCTTAAATTTGCTAACATTAATTTCACCTGCCACAAATCTGACCAGGTTATCCAGCCTCTTAAGTAATAATTCAGCAGATTCTATGAAGGGGAGTCAAGATAAAGTTAGAAAATGAGATTTATTAGAAAATGAAGCGAACCTTAACAAAACTGATAATGTAATTTCTTAATGTAGTCTCCACCTTTCTCAATGCACTTGCGTCACCTGAATGGAAGAGCCTGGATTCCAACAGAATAAAAGGTTTTGTCTTGTCCTCACAACCACTCATGCACCCGAGTTATTGTCAAACACTACATGCCGAGGGGTACTACAGTCACTCGTGCAAGTTACTGTGACTTGCTGGAGACCAATGTGAAGCCTGCTATTCTTATTCTAATCTAAGTGGCGGGGACTGCTGTCTCAAGGAGTCCTTTTGCAGCAGGACTAAGCCAGCTCACAGACTGCTAAGAACACTACGGCCTGTCTGGAGAAACTGAAGTTTGAGGTATTGCCACATCCTCCCTATTTGCCAGATTTGGCACTGTGTGATTTCCACCTTTTTCGACCTCTAAAAAAACTTCTAGGTGGTTGTCGATTCAAGAAAGATGATGACGTTAAAAAAGTGGTGCACGAGTGGTTGTGAGGACAAGACAAAACCTGGCATCCAGGCACTTCCAGGCAGGTGGCGCAAGTGCATTGAGAAGGGTGGAGACTACATTGACAAATGAAATTAATCAGTTTTGTTATGGTTTGTTACATTTTCTAATAAATTACCTTTTCTAACTCTAGCTTGACTCTTCCTTATACATTATTTTCTCTTCTACCTATTTTAGTAATTCTTCATTTTCTTGCCCTTCCACCTAGTTGTATAATGTATAAGTTAGATTTTTGCAGTTTTTAATTTTTTTTCAGTGTTTTAGCTCTTATGGCATCTAATAATTAGATCTGTTATCAGAGAACATCAATATGATATTTCATCAGGCTTTATGGTTCTTACTGTAATTAAGGGAAGATTCCATGTCTGGTTGTGTAAGGCAATATATTCACCTACTAAAGTATAGGGTCATCTATATGATTTTGGTGAAATCATACGAAGTCTGATGCTTAATTATTTACATATTTCTGTTAGGGTGAGATTTTTTAGAATAGTCATTTTATATCAGATTATTTTGTTATTTGTTTGTCATATGTATTTTTTCATTGACCATCATCAGTCACTAATATAATGAGTAGCAAAGGTCTGCTCAACTAGTGTTGTTCTCATTATTTGAATATTGAGATAAAGAAGAAAAAAAAGTATTTGCATGACCTGATTGGCAAAACATATGAGACAATCCACTCATACTACCTAATGAAAATAACCAATAGCTGACAATAACACATGTATATAAGTATACATATTTGCACTGTGTACTAACATATGTTCTTTGACGATAATTGTTTTAGACTGATACGGATATACTGTTACATACATACATAAATAAATAAACAAATAAATAACTTAATGTGTTGCTGTTATTTGAGGTATTCAGTCTACGTTACATAAACTGCCATCACTTTAACAACTAAAATATATAATAAAACAGTTTTATACATACACAGATCAGCCATAACATTAAAACCACTTCCCTGATATAGCATAACTCATCAAGGCATTGACTCCACAAGACCCCTGAAGGTGTCATGTGGTGTCTGGCACCAAGATTTTAGCAAGAGATCCTTTAAGTCCTGTAAGTCACAAGGTGGAGCCTCCATGGATCAGACTTGGTTTTTCCAGCATATCCCATAGATGCTTGATGAGACTGAGATCTGGGAATTTGAAGGCCAGATGTCAATACCTTAAATTCTTTGACATTTTCCCACTGCATACACCCCGCGAGACTTGCTGTTTTGGAGATGCTCTTATCTAGTCATTCTAGTCATGACAATTTGTCTCTTGTCAAAGTCATTCAGATCCTTAGGCTTACCCATGTGCAAATTCCACACAGACAATGCATATGTTATTACTATTATTTATGAATTAAACTTTAAACATTGTACTGTGTGTAATGTATTTAAACATTTGTATTCTCAGAATCACTTAACCCAGGTCAGGGTCACAAGTGACTGGAGCTAATGCCAGCAGTACAGGTTGCAAGGCAGAAAACAACTGTAGACAGGTCACCAATCCATCACAGGGCCCACTCAGATGAATAGAGACCACAATGTTTATGAAGGTATGGAAGAAGACTGGAAAACACAAAGAAAAGCCCACACAGACATGGGGAGATTAGGGAAATTGGATTAATAATACAGCATCTGTACCCACTACATCACCTGTGTGTGTGTGTGTATATATATATATATATATATATATATATATATATATATATATAGCATATTGTTTTATTAGATACACCATAAATTACTGTATATAAATAAGAGTTTTTCCCAAGGTCAGCAATTAAGCACAGACAAGTTTCTTTTCAAATTTAGGCAACTTGCTGTACACTAACTTGATGTTAGAAAGGTTGTTGAAAATTGATCTGCAAGAATTAACCAATTATTCAGTAGGTTCAGACAATGCTAGTATTGGTTAACAGGCATTTGTATGCAAAAGAAGAGTCTAGGCATTTTGTTTCTATTAAAATCCCTCAGCCTAAGTTGATAACCTGCACAATGAGTAGGTGTTTTGTCCCCCTCTTTGTACAGGGGGTTGCTATTTCGGTGGGCAATGGAGAACCAGCAAAAAAGCAACAAATGCTTACAGATGTGAAGTAACTTTTCCAGATTTAAAGTCTTTAACTCCGATGACTATGAGCTGGCCACCGTTCTTCACACCACCCTTTTAAAGTCATAGTTGTGGTCTATTTGTATTATTATCCTAACTTGCTATTTATATCATATTTAATAACTGTAGCAATGTAAATATATTGTGCAAAATGCAGTGCAGTACGTTTTTAAAATTTTGAGTATTCATGATTGATCTAAAATCTTTAACATATTACGGTATGAGAATAGCAAATAGCTGTTAGCTTTATGCACTGAAGACGTAAGCAATGATTACATTTAATTACTTATTTATGAGGCAAACTGCACGCTTTGAAGGGTGCAATTTGATACTTAAAACTATTATTGCATTGCTATGGCAGCTTAAAAATACATATCCGTAATCAAAAAAGAAAGAAAAGCAGATTAAGCATGTAAACACTGTCACATTACTATGCGTGTGACTTTATATACAGAAAAACGTTTAAAACTGTGCTTTGCAACACGTATATTGACTTACCCTGAGAGACACATAATAATGTTTCATTCGTGGTGCAATAAATACGGGGGAACGAGATCTCTGGTTTACGAGCTTTATTTTCTAAGCCAAAGTTGCTGTACAGGACTAATTGCAAATTAGTGGAGATGGAGTCGCGATATTAAACGGGACTCCGTCTTTCCATGCGCGACGCGTGCACGCGCCCGCCCGCAGCCTTGTGGAAGGCGGTCTGGGAAAGCGCGGTTTTTTCTCATGCGCGGAAACGAGCGTCTGCTAGTGCTAATCACTCTGCAGTCCGCACACTTGTCGATTTGTTTAGGTGACAGCCTGTACAGCCAAGAATGAAAATGAGTGAAAATCAGAAAGGGAACCCTTTAAGAGATGAAGTACACTTTTCTGGAGTAGCTGTGTTCAGCGACGTTTTCCATTTTGTTTTATTTTAATGTTTGTTCGTGTTTGCTTAGAAAACGACCAGATCTGCCAGAAGCGCTTATCGTGTCACTCAAACAGGAGAAGGAACTGCAGATCTCATGCACAGTTTATTCTGTTTCACTCAACCGAACTACTCTCTAAATACATAGCTTTCAGAAAAAGGTGCATAGTATTAGAACCTCGGCGCTGCTTTTATCGAATCTACAGGACCTGCTTCTGGAATTCAACCCCACAGTTTTATCTCAAAACGGTAGAATTATGTTCTTTAGAGCTTTTAGAATTTCACGAGAAGTGAATTTTATTAAAGGTATGCTGTACCCCGTAATATCTGTTTAGTATATCTGAGGTTGAGGATTTAAAAAATATAGCAGATTTCTTTAAATGCCTCTCTTCCCATTTAGAGATTTTTTGACAGATTATTGGGAATTAAAATCCTTTCACACATTACGAGTCTTGGGTTTTGCATTGTGGTTATTCTTGAAACAAGCAGGGCTCTGTTTGTATTCTGCAGTAAGGTATAAAAATGAGCCTTTGGCTTATTTTACCATATAAACATGTCATAATCGGATAACAGTAAATTAGACTTCTTTTTCATATACATAACGACAGGCAAGGAATAAGAATTGCTTTAAGCAGTAGCATCAAAGTAAACATACTGCTGAATTTGCTAATGCACTAAAATTGATTGAAAGCAAAGAAGCATAGGGGATAAAATATTTAAAAAAATGCAACTTTAGGACACACTGATAACACTCTAGACACTGCATCAATGATATTTAAATTCACCTTGTCAAACTTTCAGTAGTATTCTGAGTTGAGTATATTTGTGACCTGTCTAGGCTAACACAGACAATATGTGTAATATAGAAACATAGATTAGCAAGATACAGTAGACTTCAAAGCAGAAAAGCATCCGACTGCGGAGCCGCACCAGCAGTTTCACAGTGTAAGCATCGTCACTGCCCATCTACAACCTAAAAATGCCACCAACCACTTGCAGCAGTACTTTGCTCCTATGATCCTACTGAGTGTGTTGTAAGCCTCATTAGACACTGTGACAGACACTACCTGTATGTCGTTTGCCTGTTATCATTGCTTCTGCACTAGTTTTCCTCTTTGTGCTCCAGATTTTCTCACACGTGCTAGAGACATCCAGGTGACATTAATTGCCAACTCTAAACTAACCCCATGATATTGTAAGTGAGCATAAGTATTACGAGATTCGTATGAGTATCCTCTTATGTGTAAGGATGCCCTACAATTGGCTAGTGCTTTGTCATAAGTTGGCTCTTTCCTTGTGCCCATTCGTACCAGAATAGGTACCAACTGTCTCTAACATTACTGGATAAGATAGTTGTTGGATGGATATAAAAATGGATGGACATTTGTAAATGTGGTTTCTGGCTCAAAGGAAGGAAAATAGGCCAATCTCAGTAATTATAGATTGACTAGCAAAATACCTTAGCTTCGAAGTGGAGAAGTAGTGTGTTAAAGAAGTTATCAAAAAGAAAATTAAACATTTTAAAAATAACGTAACATGATTGTCAATGTAATTGTTTTGTCACTATTATGAGTGTTGCTGTCATATATATATATATATACAGTATACACACACATATATAAACATATATACATATACATATATATACATATCAACATATACACATATCTATATATATACATACATACATACATACACACACACATATACATATATACATATACACATACAGATAAATATACATATTTATACACACATACACATACATATATATATATACACACATACATACAAACATATATATATACATTGTGTGCACAATTATTAGGCAAGTGAGTATTTTGACCATATCATCATTTTTAATGCGTATATTCCAACTCCAAGCTGTATTAACTTGAATGCTTATTGGATTTAAGCACGTCAGGTGATGTGTATTTGTGTAATGAGGGAGGGTGTGGCCTAAGGAGATCAACACCCTATATCAAGGTGTGCAGAATTATTAGGCAGCTAGTTTTCCTCAGGCAAAATGGGCCAAAAAAGAGATTTAACTGACTCTGAAAAGTCAGAAATTGTAAAAAGTCTTTCAGAGGGATGCAGCACTTTTGGAATTGCTAAGATATTGGTGTGTGATCACAGAACCATCAAACATTTTGTTGCAAATAGTCAACAAGGTCGCAAGAAACGTGTTGAGAACAAAAGACGCAAATTAGCTGCCAAAGATTTGAGAAGAATCAAACGTGAAGCTACCAGGAACCCATTATCCTCCAGTACTTTCATATTCCAGAGCTGCAACCTACCTGGAGTGCCCAGAAGTACAAGGTGTTCAGTGCTCAAAGACATGGCCAAGGTAAGGAGGGCTGAAACCCAACCACCACTGAACAAGAAACATAAGTTGAAACGTCAAAACTGGGCCAAGAAATATCTGAAGACAGATTTTTTTCAAAGGTTTTATGGACCGATGAGAGTGACTCTTGATGGACCAGATGAATGGACCTGTGGATCAGTAATGGGCACAGAGCTCCACTCCAACGTGGAGGTGGGGTACTGGTATGAGCTGGTATTTTTAAAGATGAGCTAGTTGGACCTTTTTGCATTGAAGATGAACTCAAAATCAACTCCCAAACCTACTGCCAGTTTTTCGAAGACACTTTCTTCAGTGATACAGGAAAAAGACCATGATTTTTATGCAGGCCAATGCTCCATCACTTGCATCGAAGTTCTCCACTGCGTGGCCAGCCAGTAAAGGCCTTAAAGATGAAGGAATAATGACATGGCCCCCCCTTCCTCATCTGACCTAAACCCTATCGAGAACTTGTGGGCACTTCTTAAACGCTAGATTTACGAGGGAGAAAAATAATACACCTCTCTGAAGAGTGTCTGGGACGCTGTAGTCACTGCTCCACAAAAAGCTGATCGTCAACAGATCAAGAAACTGACAGACTCCATGAATGGAAAGGCTTATGACTGTTATTGGAAAGAAGGGTGGCTATATTGGTCATTCATTGATTGATTTATTTTTTTTGAAATGACAGAGATGTTTATTTGTAAATTTTGAGGTGTTTGTTTATTATTCTCACTATAACAGATGAAAATAAACAAGTGAGATGGGAAAATTTTCATTTTTCCTTTAGTTGCATAATAAATCTGCACACTAATAGTTGCCTAATAATTGTGCACACATATGTATTCCCCTGATGATGTTCACACTCACATTTCCGTTGTGAAACATTCAGGTTTCAGGTTTATTAACATTTTGGATTGACTGATAGCACTGTGTTTGTTCCATATTAAAATTAATCCTCAAAAATACAACTTGCCTAATAATTCTGCACTCCCTGTATATATACACACAGACACATATATATATATATATATATATATATATATATATATATATATATATATATATATACAGATCTACATATATATACATATCCACATATATGTATACATATCTACATATATATACTGCATACACATACATACATACATACATATATATATCTACATATATATATATATACTGTATATAGCTAAATCCCCGCGCTTTGCAGCGACGAAGAACTGCTTTTAAATTTTTATTAAGAAGAAAAGAAAACCTTTTTAAACTGAGGGAAAATATACCAATAACTAGATAGATAGATAGATACTTTATTAATCCCAAGGGGAAATTCACATAATCCAGCAGCAGTATATTGATACAAAAAACAATATTAAATTAAATAGTAATAAAATGCACGTAAAAGCAGACAATAACTTTGAGTAATGTTAGCATTTACTCCCCCGGATGGAATTGAAGAGTCGCATAGTGTGGGGGAGGAACGATCCCCTCAGTCTGTCAGTTGAGCAAGACAGTGACAAAAGTCTGTGACTGAAGCTACTCCTCTGCCTGAAAATGACACTGTTCAGTGGATGCAGTGGATTCTTCATGATTGACAGGAGTTTGCTTAATGCCTGTCGCTCTGCCACAGATGTTAAACTGTCCAACTTTACTCCTACAATAGAGCCTGCCTTCTTAACAAGTTTAACTATCTATAATATATATATAATATATAATAATATATATAATGATATAATATAGTATATAATATATAGCTTAACTATCTGTTAAGGATCTCTTTGTATACCACGTTGTCAGTTCAGCAGTCCAGTTGTAATATGACCAAGCTGTGCACTGAGATTACTTTTGAGAATGCAACGTATAGTTTTGTCCAGGAGAAAAGCAATGTTACCTCAAATCAATGGCAACCTTTTGTAGGGTCTGTCCCTGAGACTTATTAATTGTCATCGTGAAGCAGAGCCTTACTGGAAATTTGAGGCATTTGAATTGAAATGGGAGATCAGAGGGTATAACGGTGATGCGAGGAATACATTCAGAGTGTGGCGCTCTGCTGTTTTTTTGTGTAGCTGCCTTCACACAGCTTCTCTGCTGCTTTATAAACGAACGCTATATGAGGCCGTCGTTTCTCCTTGCTACGCGATTCTGTACTGTTTTATTGTTCGTTTATTACGATTGTTATAGTTATTGTGTAGCTATTCGAGACTTACTTCACTGTTCAGGTACCCATTTCCTTTATTTAATCCCCGGCTTGTACGCTATTTTTTGTTTGTTTATTACGATTATAGATATTGCCTTCTTTAGCTGACTGCCTGCTCATATAAGGCGCTCCACTGGTTTTTTGTGAAGCAGGCTTTACACAGCTTCTCCGCTGTTTTATAAACGAACGACATATAAGGCCTTCTTTTTTCCTTGCTTTGCCAAGGAAGCTGCCTTTTTACTTAATCCACGGGTTACCTGCTCTTTTATTGCTCGTTTATTACGATTGTTATAGTTCTCTTTATATAGCACGTTATCAGATCAGCACTCTGGTTGTAATATGACGAAACTGCGCAAGCTCACTCTTGAGAATGCAACGTATAGTTGTCCAGGAGAAAAGCAATCATGCCTGAAATCAATGGCAACCTTTTGTAGGATCTGTCCCCAAGACTTATTACTTGTCATTGCGAAGGAGAGCCTTACTGGAAATTGGAGGCATCTGAACTGAAATGGGAGATCAGAGGGTATAACGGGGATGCGAGGAATACATTTAGTGTGGAGAAACTCTAGAGACAGCGTGTGTATTAACTTTCTGTGAGTATTTGGTGGCAGTGTGACGAAGTTGCTTCCGCAAGACTGCTTTAGCTGAGGAGCTCAGCTCGGAGCATATTCTTTTTCCACCTTGTCAATTGTGTAATGCGTTTTTTGTACAGGTTTGATGCATGGAAGTGATCACTCGTACTGCGTTCAGTTAGTTCACGTGAGCTGCTCTCTTGTGCGATCTTGCAATGTCAACAGCTTTATTTAATGTTAGCCAAGACCCAGCACTTAAAAGTTTCTTGCTACAGCAATTTTAACTCCGTTACAAAGTGATCCAAAGTCTCGTTTATACCTCGTGTCTTCTCATTATCTCGCGAATAACATATTCGACGAAGGCATGACAAACGGCAGTGGGAGCGTGTCCATAAACTTAATTTAAATTTACGGTTTACACCATGCTTTGTTTCCGCAGAAGCTGCACTTATGAATAAGCTTGTACGCGTTTTTCTTCAGCGCTGTTTGGGAGCTCTTCCTTCTTTTCTACGTACTGCGTTCACAGTCAGTTCACGTGATTACGTGGGAGGCGTGATGATGTGACACGCAGCTCCGCCCCCCACGGCCATTGAGCTAAAGTCCATTACAGTATATGGAGAAAAATAGGTTCCAGTTATGACCATTACGCATAGAATTTCGAAATGAAACCTGCCCAACTTTTGTAAGTAAGCTGTAAGGAATGAGCCTGCCAAATTTCAGCCTTCTACCTACACGGGAAGTTAGAGAATTAGTGATGAGTGAGTGAGTCAGTGAGGGCTTTGCCTTTTATTAGTATAGATAATTCCTATCTTTATTTTATATAAAGTAATGGAGAAAAAGAGTTAAATTAAAAAAATATACAAGAAAAAATGTGTTCAGCACACGTAATGGGAGCATACAAACATGAGTAAGAAGTACATCAGGTGAAATAATTTGTGTTCATGTTAATTAAAATGAAGCTCTGTATTTTACTACATTGTAAAAAAACTCACACTGTTCCAGTGCGGTGCTGAGGTGTCACCTGTTGCACATCTGCACTCAATCTGGGTGGTTTGTTGTTTGCTTTTTGCGAAACGTGCTGTAATTAGTGCATGCTCCTAACCCCACTATTTACCACGCTGTTAGAAAGTGACAACATGTTGCATGTTTGTTGGATGTGCAAGTGAAAATTTCACCATACCTTTTATTCATGGTAATACTACTACTACGACTGACATTTTTGAAATGGTTGGATATTGTTGGCATAGGTCAGACTCCCCAGTCTCTGAAACGGATTAAGCAGGTATAAAGATAGACAGATGGATAGATGTTTACATTTACAAGCACAAAGAATTGTACATATTTACAAATATAATAGTTTAAATACAAAAATAGCATCTATTAAAACATAAACAGTATAGTAAGGTTGAACACAGAACAGTAGTTAGTATGTGCATAGAAATATGGAATATTGATATAGACTTAAATATGTCTATAAAATGTACAAATACAAATATTGTTTGGTTGTTTAATTTAACTTCATATGACATAATATATCCATCCATCCATTATCCAACTCGCTATATCCTAACTATAGGGTCACGGGGGTCTGCTGGCGCCAATCCCAGCCAACATAGGGTGCAAGGCAGGAAACAAACCCCGGGCAGGGCGGCAGCCCACTGCAGGGGGTGTGCACACACTAGGGACAATTTAGAATTGCCAATGCACCTAACCTGCATGTCTTTGGACTGTGGGAGGAAACCGGAGTACCCGGAGGAAACCCAAGCAGACACAGGGAGGAAATGTCGAGTCGACGCAGGGAGGACCCGGAAAGTGAACCCGGGTCTCCTAACTGCAAGGCAGCAGTGCTACCCACTGTGCCACCGTGCCACCCCACATAATATATTTTTCTGCAAAATATTTCTAGATTTTAATAATGACCAAGTGATAAGGCACTGCTGATTGCATTAACTTGGGAATGTGGGGGTATCTTTAGCAAAACAAAATAATTTGCAGTAATGAGGTTATGGAGGACCCTTGACAGGGGGAGGGTCCATTAATTAAATTGATTCAATGTGGTCTGAGCCTAAAAGTTTCTCATTTAAAGTTGTTTAGAAGAAGAGATTTTAACTTGAACAAATGAAGCACATTTATTTTAGAATTCTAACTCCCTAGTGAGAAACATACAAGACACAGAATGAGTAGATTTTACATAGACCTTGCCTGGTCCAAAATTCAAACCCAGCATTCACGTGCTATAAGATAACAGCACTATCTAGTATGCCATCTTTCAATCTGCTGTTCATTGATATCACTATAGAATGCCCAGAAATGGGTAGGCAGCTAGTTGGCAGAGGACTCTAGGACTGTAACTGTGTGTGACTTTGTCTTTGATTTATCTCTTACAATTTTGAACTCCTCTGTTGCCCAATGCCCATAGTTTATCAGTTTCTTAATTGAAAAATAATGTTGGTTTGCTTTTATGTTAATAAGTTTATATGTTATCTGTAGCTTTATATTTACTAATTCTATATTTAGTAATTAGTATAAGCTATACTTGTATTTTACTTGAGAATTTGTTTACAGCACTCTGCATCTGCAATCAGTGAAGAGGGCTATACAAAAGTGAGTTGTATTGTATTTACTGATTTACATCTCTGACTACTTTAAGGGTGTTGTGCTAACAACAGACAAGACATATTTTTGTGCATGTACATTTTCTAAGAGACAACAAGGTATCTTAGTATATCATGGTACTTCCTCAAAGCTTCATCGGTCACCTGGGCTTGATTCCCAGTATTATGTGTTTTCTTCAGGGTGAGTTTTTTTATCCATAGCTCAAAATATATCAGTGTTTAAGTTGTAGCCTAAACCGGGCCTATTCCATATGGTTATTTAATCATTTGTAAATGATTTTACATTGCCAAGATATCCAATCACATTTTCACCTGATTATGTTATACAGTAATCCCTCCTCAATCGCGGGGGTTGCGTTCCAGACCCCCCTGCGATAGGTGAAATTCCGCGAAGTAGAAACCATATGTTTGTATGGTTATTTTTATATATTTTAAGCCCTTATAAACTCTCCCACACACTTATAAACATTTATTGCACAGTTATACAGCATAAACCCTTTGTATTCTCTTAGATATTAGGTAAGATTCATTGTAATTATGTATGTAAACACACTGTTTATATGCAGTAAAACCAAAATATTATTTTAAATATATTGAGTGTCTCCGATATCACATATGTTACAGCCATTACAATAGACAGGCCACCAGCAATAAATGCGTACAATGCAAGAAAAATTGTATACAGTAAATGTGTGTACAGTGACACTAAACGTACGTACATGTACTAAGTACTGTAAGTAGAAAATTAATTATGGTTACCCACCAACAATGACACGATGACTTGTCCGATAACGATGAGTTTAGTTTTACTGCACAACAAAGGAGAGCATTACAGCTCTCCTAAAGGAGCCTCTTTAGGCGATTGTGTAGCACCGCCGTTGTTCTTCCAGCAGTCTTCAATCCAAATCCCTAAAGTAGATTCCATCCATACTACTGCCTTATTACATCCACTTACAACTCGTTTTGCACCCTGGTTAAAAGGACACTGTGGCTGTAGATCTTATATTTTCCTTTCCTACTTTTTAAATAAAAAGAATCGTAGCCTCATTGATGCCGTAATGGCGTCCTACAGCGGTGTAGCTTTTCCCTTCCTTCAACATATTCAAAACGTTTACCTTTTTGGCAATCATTAACATCTTCCGTTGGCGCTTGGGCACGGCCCCTGAAGCAGTAGTAGGAGCAGATCGTTTTGGTGCCATAATGAAGAGCTTGACTATGCACACAGATAAACACAAAAGAGCACAGAAGTTAACTCTTTACACAGCGAAACATGTTGATGCTGAATGAGCGAGACGAGACTTCCTGGTTAATGCCGCGGAATCGAATTCGGCGCTGCTTCACTGAGCCATTCAGCACACAGGAACTTAACTGCGTGCTCTGATTGGTTAGCTTCTCAGACATCCACCATTAGCGTCCCTTGTATGAAATCAACTGGGCAAACCATCGAAAAATCTGCGTTATATATTTAGACTAGCAAAATACCCGCGCTTCGCAGCGGAGAAGTAGTGTGTTAAAGAAACAATGAAAAAGAAAAGGAAACATTTTGAAAATAACGTAACATGATTGTCAATGTTATTGTTTTGTCACTGTTGTGAGTGATGAGTGTTGTTGTCATATATATATATATATATATATATATATACATATATATATATATATATACATACACACACACATATATAAACATATATATACATATACATACATATCTACATATATACACACACAGCTATTTCGTATCAGTGCAATACGCTGTTTGTTAAAACGGATGACACCCGCTCTTACGTGCAAGTCTGCGTGGATATTATGAACTATCGATTTGTTCAAGTTCTATTTAAATTTTAAATAGAAGGAATTTTTATTTAGTCGACAGAAATATCTTTGGTAGGAATGGTAAAAACAGACAGGAATATTATTCCTGAATAAATCAACTCAAACCTTAAACAACTTATAATATTTTGCTCTCCATAAAAATATATCCTGTCTAAATTATACAAGTTAGAAATAAAGTAAACATTAAAAGAACAAACATTCAAATTTCTTTACTCTTATGTAATTTTATATTTTATAAAAATAAACTTAGATTTTAAATATCCCAAAAGATTTTGCTCTCCATAAAAATATATCCTGTCAAAATTATACAAATTCAAATATGAACATGCTGCATAACAAAACCTAGAAATATAAATAAAATGTGTTCCTTTCAGCAATAACAAATCAAATCATTCAGTTGTCTTTGCTCATATGTCATTTTAGAGCTGGACGCCTGGCATCTTTTTGGCAACAGGTTCGTTTCTGTTTGGTGTGAGGTTCTGTGTTGTGGAGATTCTCAGGATGGATTGCAGGTGCTCATCAGTGAGGCGACTCCTGTGTGCTGTTTTGTTAGTCTTTATCACTGAGAAGAGCTTCTCACACAGATATGTGCTACCAAACATGCACAAGGTTCGAGCCGCATGTAGACGGACTTTTTTTGTTCTTCAAAGTCACCAAAGCGCCGTGCAAACTCAGTGCGCTCAGTTTATCAGCAAAGTGCGTATTTGGGAACACCGTAGTGACGACTTGGTTTAACATTACTTGGTAATAGGGAAAGTGGGGCAAGTGGTTGTGTCTCCCATAAAAGCAGCTCAATTGAAATCACTTTGTGATTGTGCACGGTAAAACGTCCGCTGAAGTGTCAGATTCTTATTTAATTCTTCTGCTTTCTGTATCTTCTGCATTGCATTCAGGTCTTTCAGGTTACCCTGATGTTTTGTTTTATAGTGCCGCCTTAGATTAAATTCTGTAATTACAGCCACATTAGCTCCACAAATGAGACACACGGGTTCAGTAAACATATACTCAGCCTCCCATCGGTTTTAAAGGCTCTATTTTCAGAATCAACTTTTCTCTTCAGCATCGTGTGAGCTAGCTTCGCAATAACTTGCAGCATCTTAAGGTAGACTTGATTAACGCGTAACTGTTCGGCAAGGCAGCTGAAGCGCTGCATTATGGGATCTGTAGTTTATTGTGTTACCAGCGCTTCATATACCCGGCTTTAATAACAATAATACAGTATATAAAATGATCTGGGCGGATATAATTACACGCCGGGCGGATGTGGCCCGCCCTTGAGTTTGACACATATGGACTAAATAGAACTTGAAAAGATATATTTTTTCAAATGTGATCGCAATTCAGATAGAGTTGACGCTACAGCCTGCATGCCTCAATAAGTCATCCTCCCTTGCCCTTACTTTTTACCGCTCATCTAATGAATACACTGAAACAATCACTGATGGCTAATAAAGTATCCATTATTAGAGTATGTAGATCGGGTTATATATATATACATATATATATACCCGCGTATCAGCGAGAAGTAGTGTGTTAAAAAGCTAGAAAAGAAAAGGGAACATTTTAAAAATAACGTAACATGACTGTCAATATACAGTATTTGTTTTGTGAGTGTTACTGAGTGTTGCTGTCATCAAGGATTTGATTATCATTATTTCTTTCAATCAGGTTCGTATTTGTAGGATGTGTTGTGTTCAAGTTACATTCCGTGTTTGTCAATCGCTGTAAAGATGACAGGTTTCATTCATCGATTCGTTTCTTACTGCATCAATAAACAGCTCGTCTTCTTCTTTATCTGAGACCTGACACACTGCATGCACGGGTTTTTTACACTGTCTTCCTTTAGGGGACATTGACTTTTTCCAACGTGTGCTTTGTTTCCGCAGTAGTTGGATTTATGAATATGCTTGTATGTATGAGACGCTTCATATTTTTGCTGCCTTTTCAATTGTGTAATTCGGTTTTGTTCAGCTCTTTGGAACTGTTGCCTTTTATCTGTGCACTGCGCCAGTTCACGTGAGCCACTCGGTGTACATGCATCGAAGGTTCCCAGCTGTGCTGGTGCCATCTCGTGCTATGTCCATGGCTGTATTTAATGTTACCTTAGTCCTGGCACTTAAAACTTTCTCTCGCAGTTTCGCTGAGTTTGTGTCAAACACCACCCTGACCATCTCATCTTCCTCGCCATAAACACAGTCCTTCACCCGTGAATATTTACCCGTGGCAGTTTGCTATTGGATTGCCGCTGACGGACGGCCTTATATGGGCAGGCACTAAATTACAAACGCCAGCGGCAGCCTGTCTATGAACTTAATTTAAAGTGTAGGTTTACATCGTGCTTTGTTTCCGAAGTAGCAGAACTCATGAATATGGTTGTATATGTCACTCGCCGCTTCTTATTGTTTCGCTGCCTTCTCAATTATATAATGCATGTTTTCTTCAGTGCTTTTTGAGGTCTTCCTGGTTTTCTATGTACTGCGTGATTACGTGGGAGGCGTGAAGATGTCACACGAAACTCCACCCCCACGGCGTTGAAGCTCATCTCCATTACAGTAAATGGAGAAAAACTGCTTCCAGTTATGACCATTACGCGTAGAATTTCGATATAAAACCTGCCCAACTTTTGTAAGGAAGCTTTAAGGAATGAACCTGCCAAATTTCAGCCTTCCACCCACACGGGAAGTTGGAGAATTAGTGATGAGTGAGTGAGTGAGTGAGTGAGTGAGTGAGGGCTTTGCCTTTTATTAGTTTAGATATGCTTACATGTAAAATCCGCGATAGAGTGAAGCCGCGAAAGTCGAAGCGCGATATAGCGAGGGATTACTGCATACCTGTTTTTTCCTTTTTGTCTAAAGAAAAGTCACAGGAAGAAAAATTTGTTCATTTGGTGGGAATCACATGAGTGCAAGAACCTGTTCATGGGTGCTATTGCACAAGATCTGAAAGATTTATAGTTTCTGCACACCTGACCTGAGAGAGAAGTTGTTCAGTGTCTGGAGAAGCTAGTCATAAAACAAGAGCCTCTGCAAGAAGAAAAGGCGGATAGAGTATATTTAATTGAAAAGCATTTTGGAGACACTTCTCCACTGATAAAGTCCAGTGGGTTGAGATTGCGGTCACTGGCAAGGACGTTGAGTTTTGTAATGGCTGAATCCAATCCTCTGTCTCTCAAACCCCTTCTGAACCCTCTATCCCAGCTGTTCATTAGACTATTTAGATGTTTTCTCCTAAATTTCGTTTTCCTTCCCACGAATACTAAAATTAAGGCCAGCATTAGTGCTTGTTTATTTAACTTGAGTAAGTCTTGATTTGTTTTTTAGCATTGTGGTTGTGGATTAAGCCAAATAAATGCTATTTATTTGATTTGTTGTGTTCAGCCTTATTGATGCTATTTTTTTCATGTTTTACTCCTGTTTAAGTTATACTGGCTTATTTACTTTTTTTATGAAATAACAACAACAACCACATTTATTTCTATAGCACATTTTCATACAAGCAATGTAGCTCAGGTGCTTTTTGAGATGCCAAATAGATATTTACAAGAAAAGAAAAACAAATAAAATTAGGTAAGTAATCAAAAAAAATCCTTACTAGCTTACATAACAGATATTTAATTAGTAAAAAAGAGCAAGATAATTTAAGGGTTTACAGTATACGCTATTATTAGTATGTTAAAGTCAGTTTCAAATGACATGGGTAACCAGTGTAATGATGCTAAAACTGGTGAGTTGTGCTCAGATTTTCTTTTTTTATTTAAGGTTCTAGGTGCTGCATTCTGCACTTATTGTAACCAATTGATGACTTTCTTAGGTAGTTTTGTTATGATTGTGTTACATTAATCTGAAATAATTTACCAGTATCTTGCATTGTTATAAGTGGTCCAACCTTTGTAATGTTCCTTAAGTGAAAAAATGCAGTCCTAGTAATCTGGTTAATGTGCGTTTTAAAGTTTAGGTCAGAGTCCATGATTTCACCTAAATTCTTTACCTCTGTCTCGACATTTGATAAGAGGTCAAGTTTATTACTAATGCCCTCACTATTTCTGTTTTTGCCAGCCACTAAGATTTCTGTTTTTATTTAGTTAGAGATAGTTACTACTCATCCAGTCGGAAGTACTAGCCAAACATTGGATCCCAGAGCATCAGGATAATCAGGTGCTATAGACAAATAAAGCTATTTGCTGTTTATTATTGCATAGCTGTAGTAATTCACCTTGTGTTTCAAAATAAACTGGCCAAACAGAAGAATGCAAAAAGCAGTGGGCCAAAAATGGATCCTTATGGTACACCATATACATTTACTTTTTTTCACTAATGCCATTATCCAAGGCAGCTTACAACATTTTTGATACAACTGGTTAAATTTTTTTTGGTTTTCCAATTAGAGCAGAGGCTAGTCAAGTGTCCTGCTCGTGGTCACACACTATTAGCAGGAGGGTTTGAAGGCCAAACCCTTAACCACTACACCACACTGCATACAGTGTCATGGACCTCTGAACTACAACCACCACAGCTAACAAAGAATTTTGTACCTGTTAAATAGGACTCAAACCAATTTAAGACAATGCTGGAGAGGCTCACCCATTTTCTATGGCTCTTTATAAGAATACTGTGATCCATGGGTTCAGATTCTGCATTCAAGTCTAAGAGAACAAGAACAGATATGTGGCCCGTGTCCACATTAACCCACAAGTCATTAATGCTTTAGTCAGTGCAGTTTCTGTACTATGATTTGTTCTAATCCCTGACTGAAACTTATTAAAAATAGAATGTTTGTTCAAGTAATCAGTAAAGTGGTTGCAAACTGATTTTTCTGGAATTTTACTTAACGAAGGCAGGTTAGAAATAGAGCTAAAACTGTTTAATACAGAGGAGTCTAGATTATTTTTCTTCAGCAGGAGTTTCACGACTGCAGTCTTTAGACAATCTGGAAAGGCCCCTGTATCTTACGAGTTCATTGTGTCAGGTGCACCATCAACAAGCGTATTGTAGACTTCTTTGAGAAATACTGTTGGTTCTTGGTCAAGGATACAAGTGGAGGGTTTAAGTTGAGGAATAATTGTGCACAATTCAGGTAGATCTATGTGTATGTAAAAAGTGAATGCAATTTTTTATTTAAAATTAATTGTTTTGTAGATGTAATTGCTACTCTGACAATTTAAAAGTTATTTAGATTTTTTCCAGTTCCACAAGCGTGCTGTGTAATGAAGCTCAGCTGCACCACTTGGTGCCCGCAGGTGGTTTTTTTAAGGTTTATAGTATTTTAGGGCCATCATTGTCACATGAATAGAGTGCAGTGAAAGCATTTCTTGCATGTTTTAATCAACATGCAACATGTTGCCATTCTCATGGTGCCATGTATAACAGCCTTATCTTGAAACCTCTGTCATTGTTACATGAATACTCTCAGAAAGCAGTTTACTACACTATCCCATTAAGAGACATGTTAAGTTACAAATAAACCCACACAGTACCTATCTGTGGTATTATATGATTTATGTTATAGCTGTGGGTTTGTTAAATCACACTAAGATTATACTCAGTGATGAGCACTATGTAAAAATAAATTGACTTGACTTTAAATACTGCTACCTTATTGGTCCAATAACTTAAGTTTAATTTCTGGCAAATTCATTATTTTTGGACAAATTCACTCTTTGTGCCCATGTGAGTTTTCATGAGAATGCTTTAGTTTTCTAAAAGATATACAGTGATGTGTGTTTTGTACTCTAAAATCACCTCACATGACCAAGTGTGACCAAAAATGGACAGGTGCCCCTTTTATAGCTAGACCTTGCATTTCATCTGCAACTGCCAGGATAGGCTCCCTACAAGTTTGAACTGAAAAAAGCAGGCCTATTGGTGAAGAGAAGACATGTACTGTATGTAAGGACCAGGGGCATTTATCCACAGATAAAAGCACAGCAAAAATGAGTTTGACTGTCACACAGGCTATAGTGTGGAAAAGACAAATTATTAATAACAAAAAGTCAGCATTACACAAGCCTAGCCTAAACTGTTCTAATGTGATTGTGCCCTACTATAAGCTAGGATCTCCAGTCTACATTTTGCTTGTTGATGATGTAGATATAGACTTCAGCCCCCCATGACCTCTGTCTTGCAATGCATGGATTCCAAAAATGAGTAAATGAGTGACCTTGATTGTGTTCTGCTCTCTCAGCAACATCATGTGAGCAATTTCTGTTTGGAAGGTTAAGACTGACATACAGTATGGGTTTGGAATTCTCATGCTGTCTCCTGACTAGTCTGTTATACAGTATTCTGTTATCGTGTCACAAGTGGAACAGTCCCAGATTCACTTCAATGGGCATTTTTTTAAGAGATTTACTAACGTGAATGACCCTTTGAAGGAGCTTTATATGTCATTCATAGTAAACTTCGGGCAACTTTCAGAGCTTTGAACAGGGAATATTAAACAGTTGTTTATTCTTGAATTGTTTTGCAATTGACACGTCATTTTAAAAACACAAACATAAAAAGTTCAGTTAATAAAACTAATAAATCCAAAATATTAAAAGGTAAAATTATAGGACATGATACATTAGAGCCCTTTTTGCAACTGGAATATAACTGTAGCAGATTGTTAATTACCCTATAAAGGATTTTTCACACCGATTGAGAAAATATCAGAGTTAAACCTTATTTAAGTGTAATCCTCTTTATTACAGCATTCCGCAGACCAGACAAAGCTTTTTAAGACAGGGTGTATTTTCTCTTACCCAGCAGAATAGTTCATTTGTTTTCATCTTGATGCCTGAAGGTGTTGTTTTGGGTGTTACCAGAGTGCTCACTATGAAAAGGAATACAATATAGTATTTTTATCTTTTACTCTTCGCGTACATAATATATCTGGAATGTTCCTGTTGTATTATAACACTCAAGTATAAATTTGCCAGATCATAACTAATAGTTTTGAAAATGTATGGTGCATATATTTTAGGTGTTCTTTGCAAAAAACAGTAGGGCTAAATAAAAAATAAAATAATAATAAGTGAAGCATTTACATAATATCTTGTATAAACATGCTGTGACATTTCATGTTTGGTCCAGTGCAGTAGACAGACTGACATTTTCCTTGATAAATTTTGTGAGATATCTTGATCAAACAAGGGCAATTCAAATGTTTTCTTTGAATATAGACACTATCAAGTGTAAGTACTGCCATCAGGTGAGATGTGTACCATCAGAATCCATAAAATGCAGTAGAAAACATACACATTTTTTCAAATGTTTCTGTAGGTTTCTCTGGTAGACAAACTTAAAGAAGGTGAGCTTTAATTGTGAAGCATACTACCCTTGGCACTTATAGGAATGCCTCATAGTATAGTCTTTGTTTCCTTGCATATAAGACTTGATGTGATTTATATATTAGGAGATGTTCAAGAATGGAGGTCCAAACTTCCACAGTCTTCTGAAACTGGTTCCTTGTATTATTTTGACGGATCAAACTCAATTTGTTGAAGTGAGACAGTTACTATTAAATTTCTGACGTATGTTCAATTTAATGTATACTGCAGTAGCAGCAGAGCTTCCTGGGGACTTCTGTATCTGGATGTTGAATAAATCTTTGACAAGAGTTTGATTGGGTTGCTTTTCCACTACATTGCACAAATAAAGGTTTGGACCTAATATATCTGCACACATTAAACTATTATAATCCAGTCTAGAACCTTCAGGAATGTCCTTTTTCATAATTTTATTTATCACTGATGTTGAACCGCTTGTCGTACTGGTAAGGGAAGAATTTAAACAAAAAGTGTGTTTTTATGTATATGACATGTTACTGTATATTACAGAGGATACAAAAAGTCTAAACACATCTGCAAAAATCGCATTTTGTTTGTAATAAAAAAATGAAACCAAGATCAATCCTGTCAGAACATTTTTCACTTTTATTTTTTTAACTTTATTTAAGTTTCAACTTTATTTAATTGGTCTATAATAAACACAGCCTCATCATTTGGTCATGTCTGCATCACACGATAGTTGAGATGACTAATTAATTTCTTCCCAAGATTTTTATATCTTTTTCAAAGCATTCCAAATCATCTTTAAATAATAAGATACAGTTGTGAGTTTTTGTTCATTTGGAATACAAAAAGCTACAGATTAAAAAGAAATCTTCATTGATTTTATAAATCTAAAGGGGTGGGGGTTGCAAAAAAATATGCACTATGAGACCATGAAAGGAATTACATGAAAATGAACTTATACCCCCTTTGCCAGGTATAGAGAGAAATACGGCACTAGATCCTCTCTATATACTTTGCTCCGCACATAGGTTACCATTAAATACTTTGAAAATTTTACCAGTTTAGGAGATACATTAAGAATGAGATGTTACTAACAGTTTCGTCCCTTGGTTTTCTTTACAAATCCTAAATTATGTGCAGATTAGGTTAATTGGTAATTCTAAATTGTCCCTTACAACATATTGCCAAGACTTGTTGCCATAATCTGTTTTCTAGAATTAAGTGGTTTAATTCAATTTCAAGGTCAAGTGACAAAATATAGAAATGTTATGAAAAATGTATGATTTTGTTGCTGAGTTTGAATAATACTGGTGTTCATATTTCAGGATTGGTTTAGCATTTTTAAAATATATTCCAGCAAAGTCAGTTTACCACACTTAATTGAGTATCCTATAGTGGACTGCAAATGAGATAATATAGCTGTAGTACAATGCTGGGACATCTGCTTTAAGGTTATGATTGTAGCAACATGGTCCTGGTCTAACAAAATATTTTATGTCCTGTTCAATGGGTACTCAGTGAATATAGTATTTTGCTTACTTTTGTTTATTGTAATTAATTGTATTTAACAAATAAAAGGCATTTTGTGGCCATATTGGCCTTGTGTTGTATACTCTACTGATTTACAATATTTAAAGTAAATTAAGTTTTATAAAATTAGTTTATGTTTGGTTCACATTATGAGAGATTCTGATAATGTTTTCAGGATGTATTGTTGACTTGCATAGAGTTTGTCTTTTAAATCTGAAAATGTACTCTTCCATCAAGTTAAATGATGCAGTGGATTGATCTGCTTATTGTGTCAAGCATTTGCTGTGGACTAAGTGTAAAATAAAAATAAATCAATTGGGTTAAGTCACTTTTTTATATTCTGAGTCAAAGAGCACTCAACTGCCCTGACAACTGCATTAGTATTTCTTGTGTATATTGTCTGATGTCACATTTTAGTGTGCAATGTTGTATTTGTGTCTTTGTTTTTGTTTTTACTGGTAATGTATTAACATAATTTGTAGGTAGGTATACATGGCAATACATTTGAATGTGAACTTCTAACAGCTGTGAACATTTTTTTTATATTGCAATGTTTTCTGCATATTTATTCAGAATTAGCACTTCAGTATTTTTAAAGTTACAGCAAATGCACTTACTCACTACCCTTTCATCTTTCATGATTTCAGACAGTGGTTCTCAAACTCCAGTTGTCCATGAGCATAGTGGGCAGCACAATAATAAATGATCATGTTTCCTTGAAATGGACACTAAATGTTAGGATTACACATAAGACAGAAAATATATGTGTAACTGGTAAAGCCATCAATATTTCTTTAATAATTGTTACAGATTAAAGCTTTAGAAAATACAAATGAAGAAGAGCACCGAATAACAAGAATCAAGACGGCCATTTTAAAATTAGTAAGAATGGAGCCAGACATTGATTGTTTCATTAAAAAATAAAAATACCTTCTAAAATTTACTTCAAGAACTTTCTAAATAAAGATTTTAACCATTAATAAATAACAAATGCTTGTATTACCGGGGTTTCTCATGCTGTCTACAGGAAATGAATTATTTATAGACAGGAAATACATTAGGTAAGTAATAGCATAACAAAAGGTATGGTAGTATGTTACTGTCAGTAGGACTTGCCCAAAAAAGTGACTTAATTTAGCACAGTGTACTCACATATAACAAGAGTTACCTGTACCGCTTCCATCACATATGAGGAGGGGAAGCAAACTGAATTACTGACTTCATACTACTAACTTTTATATTGTGCACAGCTCAGTTCATCGTTCAGTTTTCTGACTGTTGGATTTTATATGCACCTCCTCTTGATTACTTTCACCCCCTCCTCTTTTCCATGCCCCACCTAACGATTATTTACTTTTTGTATTTCACAGTTACTATATGTAAGGGACGATTGGAAGCAGTCAGGAGGCATTATAATATGCTCTAATAAACTGTTTGAACAGATAACACAAATTACAACACAATTACATATATGTATTTATATACATATTTAGACATATATATATATGTACATATAATGTAGTGTTAAACATAAATATAAACATACAGAGGAATTGTTTTGAAAATGTGTAAATGTTTTGTGATTGCATGTTAGTAACATCTAGGAGTGGAGTGGTACGCATGTGACTCTTGGGTCACAAGTTGAAACTCTGCTTTAATTTATATGCAAAAAAGGAACTAAATCTATTTTATATTTACATCTGTTACTGGCAACAAACTCTTTTATCCTCAATGAAGGAGCAGGTTTCTGTAGAAAACTATGAATTTTCAGTAGCATACCATTCAAAAATAGTTAAGTACAAGAACTACTTAAATTATAGAGAATAATTGTAAATAGCACTGTTGAATGGTGGAGATGTGAATTAATTTAAAGAAGTATCTAGTCTAATAAAAATGTAACCCCAGAAAAAGCAGAAATATATGTATCTATATATATAAAAGCCAAATACCACTGACTTACTCATCATGAAATCTCCCGAACCATGAGGACTTGGGACTTGAAATTTGGAATGTAGGTTACCCTTGGCCCATAAGTGCTCACTAAGAAACAGTTTTAAAAATGTTGTGGTCCAAGCGCGTTCTGTCTGTATGTCTGTCCGCTTTTCACGAGGGAATTACTCAACGAATTTAGATCTGGTTGTTTTCAATAATTTGCTTGAACTTTCTGGTTGATTTTGCGACTTCTCTCATCATGCTAAGTACCATAGTTCGCTTGCAGTTCTGATGTATTTATGCAAATCCAAGAGAGTGGCTGTGGGCTGAGAGCAGGGGGGTGGGGCCTTCCTCATTCACTTGCCAGCTTCTGTTCGAGTTGGTTTACGTCTAGCCACGTGTTGGAGTGCACCTTGCCTCTGCTTAGGTAGCAATACCTGTTTGTTCAACAGACATTATCATCTACAGATTGTTAAGGAGTAACATTAAATGTTTTTGAGAGAGAAATTAGAGCTCCGTGTGTTTTAGAGGGTAGCTGCTGATTGCCAGAGATATCACGGCCATGTGCTTTTCTCCTCGTGCTGGGAACGCTCTCCTGTCAGAGCCAAACACAATCAAATATAGTGCCAACATCTATTGATTTTTAAAGTTTGTCCTGTTTCATTACTATGTGGGTGCAGCCATGGGGTACAGCTAGTTCATCATATATGAGAATTTTTTAATTGAATTTAATGCTATGGTTCAATTAAAGGTGCTGGAAAAGTGTTGCTTCTTACTGTAAAACATCTAACAATAGTCTCTTTTACACATGAAACCTAGGAAACTCCCCAGCTAATCATCCTAGGAATTTATTGTGATTTGATTATTTAGATTAGAATGAGCTGGTATTTTCTCATGCCAATAGAATTCATGCATGCTAGTCATGGATAAAAGGACAGGGTAATAAAAGGTGTGTAAAAAATCACAACAAAACTTACAGTATTCTATTAATACTGCTTTCTAAACAAATAGTTTTTGAAAAGTATACCTGTATCACAAAGATTAATCCAAGACTTAAAACAATATTATTGATTTGTAGCTGAAGAAAGGCAGTCCCAAATAAGAAGGATCCAAAGATGTATGCTACTGTATATTTCTCAATGTTATGTAATGTCTAGTGGAGCTCTGACCACAATCTGTATCACTGCACCTTTACTTCTGCTTAAGCCAATGGTAAACAACATATGTGAAGCAGATGACAAATTGTTGCATACAGGAGTAACCTAATCTCTAATTTCAAAATATATTTAACACTTCAGACTATGTCTTATGGATGTTTGTTGTCTTTGTCTCAGCAACTGGGAATCCCTTGAACAGCATACATGTGTGAAAAAGAATATTATTTGTAAAATTATAAATTTAAAAAAATGCAAGATATTGCTGACATCATAGTCATTATAAAATGTAAGACTATATTTTCCATGTTAAGTCTATTAAGACGTTTTCTTTATTTGTTAAAAATTTTTTAATAGTTTAAAACATATTAAAATGTACAGTACATTATTTGGTAAAAATATGTGAAGTTTTGTACTGATTACTAACTGCTTTGAACTACCAAAATATGTAGTACAATTTGGTTTTTAGTAATTTACGTGGAGTAAACTATATTTTATATATATATATATATATATAGTATATATATATATATATATATATATATATATATATATATATATATATATATATATATATATACAGTATATATATATATATATATATATACAGTATATATATATATAGTTGGATGTGAAATGCACCTCCTCTTGATTACTGTTTCCCCTCTTCTTTTGAATGTGTCATCTAATGATGGTGTGCTTTTTGTATTTCGCAGTCACAGTGTGTAAAGGAAGAGGACACAAGCACTTGGGAAGCATTGTAAAATATACTAATTGTTTTGACAAATAAATTATGATAGGATTCTAAGACTTTATATTTCATTTCGGTGTTAGAAATATCAGAACTCTGATTCATATTTTTTGTGATTAGCAAGTGCTTTCAATTACCATAATATATAGTAAAATTATGTTTTTGTTAATTTACTTGAAATAAACAAGCATCTTTTGGTCTTTATCAAAGCCACTTTGACAAAGGCCGTATTGTGACTGCGTCAGAGCATCTCCAAAATGGCAGGTCTTATGGGGTGTTCCTAGTATGTAGTGGTTAGTACTTATCAAAACTAGCCCAAGTGAGGATAACCGGTGAACTAGTGACAGTGTTAAAGGTACCCATGGCTGACTGATATGAGAAGGGACTGAAGGCTAGCCCATTTGGTTTTATCCCTCAGAAGAGCTATTGTAGCACAAATTACTGAAAAAATTAGTGCTGGCCATGAGAGATGGTGTCAGAACACACAGTCCCTCACAGCTTGATATGTTTAGGGCTGCATAGCTCCACACCTTTCAGAGTTTCAGTGCTTTCCCCTGTCCACTGCCATGAGCACATGAGTGTCAGAGCTGGACCATGGAACAATAGAAGAAGGTAGCTTTGTCTGATGAATCACGTTTTCTTTTAGATCATTTGGATGGACGGGTGCGTGTATGTTGTTTACCTTGGTAAGAGATGACAGCAGGATACACAATAGGAAGAAGGCAAGCCGGTGGAGGCAGTGTGATGCTCTGGGCAATGTTCTGCTGGGAAACATTGGGTTGCCATTTATGTGGGTGTTAGTTTGACATGTACCACCCACTTAAAGATTGTTGTAGACCATGTACTGTACACCCCTTCATAGCAATGATATCCCTGATGGCAGTGGGTTCTTTCAGCAGGATCATGCACCCTGCCACAATACAAACATTGTTCAGGAATGGTTTGGGGAACATGACTAAGAGTTCAAGGTGTTGACTTGGCCTCCAAATTCCCCAGATCTCTATCTGACTGAGCATCTGTGGGATATGCTGAAAAAGAAGTCCGATCCATGGAAGCTCCACCTCACAACTTATAGGACTTAAAAGATTAATGTCTTGGTGCCCAATACAAACGAAGACCTTCAGCGATCTCGTGTAGTCCACGGGTCAGAGCTGCTTTGGAGGCACGAGGGGTATCTACACAATATTAAGCAGTTGGTTTTAATGTTGTATCCGATTGGTGTACATATATCTTTAAAAGTTTACTGAGTGTCTACTGCTAGGACACTACTGAATTTCAACCATTTGCAAACTTCTGGAATGTTGTATTCATTTATAGGACTTAGCACCTGAAACTCACTCTTGAATTTTACATTAATTGGAAACTCTGAGTCCACTTATGCCCTTTCTCTGACATTCACATACCTTTTTTGTCCATCCATCTGTCTTCGAAGCCCACTTTTATTATCACAGCAAGCACAGGGTGCAAAGAACATTTCTCCAGACAGGGCACCAGTCCATTGCAGGGAGAACACACAGACACACACATACATGTTCAATAAAGGTGTAGAAGTGCACATTTTGTATATGTTATTTGATTAGACTGTCTTTGTGTATTATTATACAACATGATGAAAGGTTTAAGTTCTTTTTTCTGAAAAAAAAAGCTAAACAGAAACTTGAACAATAACAATAAGTCTTATCTGTTACAATGGGTTATAGTGCATAGGGTCGCCCTATACTATCCTTCAAATAATCCCATACATCCTGAACCTTGCCTGTCGTTAATCATCTCACAGTTCAAAGCTTTTTGGAGCATGGCTTCCACCTGCTTTAAATATGTCCCTTAATTGGATCATCTGTGGAGTACACATGCGAGCAGCATTACTCCAGTCATGTGCTATCTGTTATATAAGTTGAGGGTCAAATATTGACTTGAAAGAAATGAGCTCACTAAAAGCTGGTAACTTCAATATCCCCATCCCCCCCTACCCCCAGGACTTAACCATTGTCAGTCCATGAGAATTGTTTTAATCTTCTTTATTCTTAAAAACGGTGCTCTAAAGGCTAGGCCTTTAATTCAGTGCCTAGTGTGTTTCAGCCATTGGTCTTGGATAATAATTGAATCCTCAGTATGCTAGATACACTATTGTGTGGCTTGGTAACAGGTACATAGGATACTGCATAACTACAGTACATTGATGCCAGGATTCCAAGGCTGAAAGGATGGATGCCCCATTCTGTAGTAGGTGGGCTTGACAGTACAAGTTGATTTTCTTAAAGTTTCCCACTCTCTATCACTCTGTTGTTCTGTGTTTAGGTCTACCTGACAATTTGAGGGCTCCACTGGGTCATCAATATTTTCTACCTTGGGTTCTACACCTCTGGTCTCCTTTTCCAGTCCTTGTCTCTGTTCCATTAATATTCCTTGCTGTGGATTTCTTTCAGGCTGCCATGGTTCTCATTGTTCAGGGTAGAAATCTTGGACCTTGACTCTGAGCCTGGACCTTGACTCAGATTCTGTACCTCATATCTGACATGTGTAGGACAATGTGGAAAACATCGGAGGCCATATGAGGTTTCAGCTTCTTCATCGGTGTGATCAGACCCTGAGTTTAGTGTTTCATTATTTGATCTTGCTGGTTGTGTCCACTTTCCTGATTGCCAATTCTTGGTACAACCTTGTCCCATCTGACCAAGGCGGAAACAGTGGGGGCACAATTTTTTCCCCTGCTGGACACAGTCTCGTCATCTTTGTTTGGGACAACCTCTTGAAACCTGAGTGTTTAATTGTGGAAGTGCATGGACAGCTGTCCAGGTATTGTTATAAGCATGTTTCACAATGTTTAAAGTAGGGCACCCACTAGAGGATGGACAGTTCCACCCCATATGACCTGCTTGTCTGCGCTGATGATAAATGGACCTACCTTGTGAATCCCAGGCATAACTGCCATTAGCGTAAGGCCTCCTAGCTGGTTGAAAACGTACAAGTGGCTGGGCAACATCATCTTGTCATACCGCCGGCCTCAATTCCTTTAGCAGCTCCTGAGTCAATTCCTTCATCTGTATTTTCAGGTCACCCCAAATCTCTTCCTTCAGTGCTAGTCTCCAGTCCTCCTGTGAACGAGAGTTATTTGCAGAGGACTCACCAACAGCTCCACAAGTGGCTTCCCTATGTCCCGCATAATCACATTCCCTTTCCAGCAGCAGGGCCTCTTTATGCACTTCCCCAAAGGTTTCATCTAGGTTGTGGCGCAAAAATATTTGTAGTGCTTGCTGCAGTCCACTGTCTTGGAGGCCAAACAAGAGCTGATCTCACAGCTGCATATCGGAGGGGGGCTTGGGCTGGGCTACGCCATCATAGCCTGCAATGAAGTTCCCTCAACCTAAGAACAAGTACCCTAAAAGGTTCATTAGTTCTTTGCGTACAGCTGTAAAATTGGAGAGTAGCAAATGGGATTTGGTCACAATATAATCCATCTAAAAAAAGTCTCTGTAACCCTATGTTTTTCTTCCATGCTCAACACATTGACTTCCTGTTTGGTCTCCTCAGTCAGTGCCCACATTACAATACTGACCTTGTGAGATTTCCCATTTTCAGCTGTTTCTAATAAACCTTATATCTGTTACTTCCACTCAGCATATTTCAAATCACCCTTTTTCCCACTAAACCTGGCAATCCAAGGGGCATCGGCAAAAATAGGCATCATCACGCTAATAAAAAAAACACAATAAAACTACCCCAAAAAATCCATAAATGAATAAACATTGGTACAAAAAAATGTCTGCTACTTCCAAATGTGTTACTCACAAGCCAAATCCTACTTAAAAAAAATTATGTGATGGGTGTCTCTGTGACACTTATAGATAATTGGCTAAATACAGTTCAAATATCTGACTATGCACCCAGCTTATTAAGAGTCTGGGAACTTTTGAAATTTAAAGATAATAGCATACAGGTTTCCTTAAATTGGGTGGTCAGTAAACACACAATGAAATACACAGCAGCAATTTCAAGAAAAGCAACAGTAAGTTGTATTACGCCAGACAATATAAAACCCATCAAGAAGATAAAGTAGATAAGAGTCTAAAAATATCAGGGGTGAAAACCTTTTAAAAAGACGGGACAAAGTCCATTCTCTAAAAGCCTGTTAAAACATAACACACCGAGAGGCAGCACAGTCTTGTATCTCCTAGCACAGCTTGTAAAATAACTAGTAAAATGGCTTATAAAAAGGATCACCTAGCTTCTAGCACAGGAAGTAAAATAGTTTACACAAGGGAGCACCTTCTTTGGTTACAATGGACAACACGTGGTGTTAAATTCCCTATTTTTCCGGAGCTGAAGAAATCATACCATAGTTTTAGAACCAGGGCTAAGCTGAAGTCTAGAAGACTGAATACAAGCCTTTTCTTTAGTCGATTCTCATGGGGAATGTCAACTCTGTGCAAGGAGCTGGAGGCATTTGTAAAGAACCAGTGGGTGTTTCGTGAGTGTAGTCTAATGTTTTTTACTGAGACTTGTGTGACAAATAACATCCCTGACTTTTGTATAAATCAACAAGGCTTCACTACGGTACAAGTAGAAAAGAAAGAGGTGGAGGACTGGCAGTTTTTTTGAACAATAGATGGTGTAACCCCGGACACATAACTGTGAAGGTCTGAGACCTTATTATGTAACGAGGGAATTCTCTCACATTGTCACCATTGTTGTTTACATTGGCATGTGATGTCATGCACAAGACTGTCACGAGATTGCAGACCCAACACCATGATGCTTTTGTTGTTATATCAGAGAATTTCAATCATGCCAACATATCCCTCAACTAAAAAATGGTGATAGGGAGAAGCTTAAGATGGTATAGCACAACCCAAAGAGCAGCTTAAAGCAGGGAAACATTAACTGTAAAGGAAAATTGGAGATACAACAGCATCAAAGAGGAAGGGGGGGAATGAAGACCATTACTGGCTATAAAAAGAAGAAGCCAGCCAACAGTCAGTGATGAGGATAAGGCCAATGAGTTTAACCTGTTTTACAACAGCTTTGACATGGAGTCCAGTACAATTAGTCTATCTGTATACCAGAAAACAAAGAAATACTTATACTTAGCCTCATATGTACTGTGCTTCATCTATAATTATTTAGCAGGAAATATAAGAGAACAAATGTGCACTGAATGTACAGTCATATGAAAAAGTTTGGGAACACCTCTTAATTCTTTGGATTTTTGTTTATCATTGGCTGAGCTTTCAAAGTAGCAACTTCCTTTTAATATATGACATGCCTTATGGAAACAGTAGTATTTCAGCAGTAACATTAAGTTTATTGGATTAACAGAAAATATGCAATATGCATCATAACCAAAATTAGACAGGTGCATAAATTTGGGCACCTCAACACAGATATTACGTCAATACTTAGTTGAGCCTCCTTTTGCAAATATAACAGCCTCTAGACGCCTCCTATAGCCTTTGATGAGTGTCTGGATTCTGGATGGAGGTATTTTTGACCATTCTTCAGTACAAAATCTCTTCAGTTCAGTTCAATTTGATGGCTGTTGAGCATGGACAGCCTGCTTCAAATCATCCCATAGATTTTCAATGATATTCAAGTCAGGGGACTGTGACGGCGATTCTAGAACATTGTACTTCTCCCTCTGCATGAATGCCTTTGTAGATTTTCATTGTCTTGTTGGAATATCCAACCCCTGCGTAACCTTGTGGCTGATGCTTGAACATTATCCTGAAGTATTTGTTGATATTGGGCTAAATTCATCCAACCCTCAACTTTAACAAGGGCCCCAGTTCCTGAACTAGCCACACAGCCCCACAGAATGATGGAACCTCCACCAAATTTGACAGTAGGTAGCAGGTGTTTTTCTTGGAATGCGGTGTTCTTTTTCCATCATGCAAAACGCTTTTTGTTATGACCAAAACACTCAATTTTTGTCTCGTCAGTCCAAAGCACTTTGTTCCAAAATGAATCTGGCTTGTCTAAATGAGCATTTGCATACAACAAGTGACTCTGTTTGTGGCATGAGTACAGAAAAGGCTTCTTTCTCATCACCCTGCCATACAGATGTTCTTTGTGCAAATTGCGCTGAATTGTAGAATGATGTAGAGATTCACCATCTGCAGCAAGATGTCCTTGCAGGTCTTTGGAGGTGATCTGTGGGTTGTCTGTAACCATTTCCACAATCCTGTGCATATGCCACTCCTGTATTTTTGTTGGCCTGCCAGACCTGGGTTTTTAACAGCAACTGTGCCTGTGGCCTTCCATTTCCTGATTATAGCTTACAGCATTTCTGATTCCTTACAGTTGAAACTGACAGTTTAAACCTCTGAGATAGCTTTTTGTAGCCTTCCCCTAAACCATGATACTGAACAATCTTTGTTTTCAGATCTTTTGAGAGTTGCTTTGAGGATCCCATGCTGTCACTCTTCAGAGGAGAGTCAAAGGGAAGCACAACTTGCAATTGACCACCTTAAATACCTTTTCTCATGATTAGACACACCTGTCTATGAAGTTCAAGGCTTAACGAGCTAATCCAACCAATTTGGTGCTGCAAGTAATCAGTATTGAGCAGTTACATGCATTCAAATCAGCAACATTACAAGGGGACCCACATTTTTGCACAGCCAGTTTTTCTCATTTGAATTCATTTCATACAACTAAATACTGCTAAACTAAAAATCTTTGTTCGGAAAACACCCCAGTACTCAGATGTTCCTAGGAAATGAAAGGCATACCACTGTTATCTTTCTTGTTGAAAGTAGAGTAAATTATTATGCAGGCTGAGAGGGGCTCACAGACTTTTTCATATGACTGTAAAGTGGAAGTTTCTATGAGTGCTGAACCATATTGGTCATAGACTGCCTGTGGATCCACAAAAATATTGCATATTGAAATCTGTAAATGTATAGTTTATTGACATAGTTTCCATTGTTCAGTAACATTAAAGAAATAAAAAAGAAAAAATGCTATAAAAAACATGTCTAGTTTCTGTAGGTTTTTACTAAAATGTGATATGCAGTTATTCTTAAAGCAGCTTATCTAAATATCAGCACTACAGTATATCCAATATCCATTTTCAAAACCTGTATTTTCCATTACAGAATCACAGATAACAGTCACCTATCCAGGAGACACTGAATGCATTGCAGAAATCAACTCTGCGCTGATAGGGACTGGTGTCCCATTCGCATTCACTTTCACACATACATACTCACAATGTCTTAACTTAGAGGTGTCAACAAACCTAACATATGGGATGTGGGAATGAGCAGGTGTCAATTTCTTTCCTGAAGATAGATATATAGACAGATAGATATGTAAAACTTTATTTGTCCCCAGAGGAAAATTAGTTTTTTTTACAGAAGCTCTTTAAATAAATACATAACTAAATAGATAAATAAATATACTGCTCAAAAAATTAAGAGAACACTTAAATCACACATTGGATCTTGATCAACAAAATAATCAAGTGGAAAATCTTTCCTGCATAATACTGTGTAATTCTTTGAGAACAAAATGATGTAACAAACTAAAATGAAACTAAAATCACCAGCCCATTGAGGGCTGGATTCAACATCATAATTAAAGTCAAAGTCAGTCAGTCATTTTCCAACCCGCTATATCTTAAGCTTGGCAACTTGCGTGAATTTCATCACGACAACTCATAATGTGACTCAGTAGTGTGTATAGCCCGCATGTGCCTGTATGCCCTCCAAATAATGTCTGGCCATACTACTGATGAGATGGCAGATGGTGTCCTGGGGGATCTCCTCCCAGACCTTGATCAGGTTATCATTGAGGTCGTGGACAATCTGTGGTGCTACTTGGTGATGTTAAATGCACTGATACATAACTCTGAGAAGATCTCAATTGGATTCAGGTCCGAGGAACATGCGGGCCAGTCAATGGCATCAAAGCCTTTATCATCCAGGAACTGCCTTCACAGTCTGGCCGCATGAGGCTGTATATTGTCCTGCACCAGTAGGAACCCAGGGACCACTGCACCAACATAAGGTCTGACAATGGCTCTGAGGATTACATACTGGTACCTAACAGCCACCACAAACCCGGTCATGCTGGATGATGTTGCAGGCTGCATAATGTTCACCACAGTGTCTCCAGACTCTTTCACAGCATGAACCTTCCCTCATCTGTGAAAGAGAATAGGATGTCAGTGGTGGTGTTGTCAGTTGTGACATTCTCTGGTGAATACTAATTGAGCATGAGAAAAATGCAAAGTAGAATCAGTCAGTAAGGCTAAGGAGAGAGCAATTGTCGCTAAGGAGAGAGCAATTGTCCATTCCCTTTTTTGGGGTTGTCTTGCTATTGCATCTCCATTGCACCAATTGACACTTTTCATTTACACCAAAGCAAGTGAAGCTGGTCTCGTATGCCTCCTTACTGGACAGATGATATCAAGCAAGAAAAAAATAAAAACAAAGAAAAGAAAACTTCTGAATTGGCAGTCACACTCACATTGAGGCATTATGCAGACATATTACCATTGTTATAAAGGAGCCTAGTAGCATTTCTTGATGTACTTTTGGTGAACACTTTATTGGCTGAAAGTAAGCAAGGTTAATGCATCAGAAAGAGAATGTGCAGCATTGTTTATAATGGCACTTAGTTTTGAAAAAGTATTTCTCCTTTCTGTAAGCCTTATAGTGTTTTACTAAGTTCTAATTCTAGTTGCCCATGGATGAATGCATAACTCTTATAGATGCAAACTTATCATCACTTGATGAGTATCCCAAAGTAATAGAACTGCACTATCCAGCTTTATCTTCTTGGCACTAGTTAGGTAAGCTTTCAGGAAGCATAGCACCTAATTTAAGCATGAAACCCTTAACATTCTTGGACATTTTTAGAAAAGTCAGGCTAGCAGAAACTGGAGGTGAAAAGTTCAGTAAAAAGTGCTGGTAGGTTACCACCTGGATTGTGTGGTGTCTAAATATCATCAAAACATCAGATTTCTTCATTGTTAACATAATAGCTGAAACTTCACTGACAAAGAAAAGATCATCTGTAGATGAGGAAATCAAGGCATTTATATTGATTTTTAGAGAAAGTAAGAAAGATTCACCACAAAACATTAAATTATGGATGTTGTTACATTATAGTAGTATTTTGGAATTGCAAAGCCAAATGTTTAGTCACTTTGTTCTAAAAGCACACTAACCACAATATAAATTACAGTTTTTCTTGTATTTCTATTTTTTCTGAAAAGCAAAGGTTTTTATCTAAACAAATATACTACCAATATAAAAGTACTGTATTTCAACAGAGATGCAAACAAAACTGTGGTGTATTACTGGATGGTTTACTGAAGTCTAACTTTAAATCATTTCTGATTTTTTCCATTCGTTGGCCCTAAAGAAACCCTCATCAGCCAAACCTCAAGATTGGGTTTTCTTAATAACAGGTCTTTACTGCATCTTAGTCTTTGGGAGCATGTTCTGACTGAGTCAGACTTAACTTTTATGCACAGGCTTCACATGCTGTATCCATGTCTACAGTGAAACACTTTTTGGGTGGGGAAAAAGACATCTGTTTTAGAAAATCAGTGAATATGCTTGTACGTGATTGTCTCATTTGCACAGTTGACTCAAAACCTTATTTCTGGTTTTATTTGTGTGGAGAAACTTTCAAAGATTACTCTGTTATTTGATTTGGAAAACTGCTTTCGACACAGGCCACAAAACATATTGGATGATAGTGGGATTTTGAGACCCGGAGCTGGCTCACTGTGTCACCTAACCATGCTAACTACTATAGTGTAATAGGACTGCAATTGTTCTGCATTTTACCATGATGAAAGCATGACATGTTGACCTCGTATTAAGCAATGCTGACTATGTAGAATGCATATTATGGGTGATTTCAGGAAAGCCCTTTGTGCAATAGCAGAAATAAAAACCATCACCAGTCACCAATTTATTTTCTTATTTGCATGTCATGTCATAGTAGAGGTGGCATGCTAAGGAGTAAGGAGTCCAGGGTTCATGTCCTGGGTCTTCCCTGCGTGGAGTTTGCATATTCACCCTGTGTCTGAGTGGTTTCCTTTGAGTGCACGTTTTCTCCTACAGTCCAAAGACATGTTTGATGAATTGGCAACGCTAAATTGACCCTAATGTGCGTTTGGTGTGTGTGTGTTTGCCTTGCAACGGACTTGTGCCCAGTCTAGGGTTTATTCCTGCCTTGCGCCCTGTGCTTGATAGGATAGGTTTCAGCACCTCATGCGACCCTGGCCTGGATTAAACAAGTGCGATAATGGCATGACATTTCATAGGAACCAAAGCCTATCATGACAATATTGTACACAAGATAAGAACCAACCCTGCATGATGGAGCAGCCCATTGCAGAGCACACTTACTCAAACTAAGCCAAATGAAAGCACCACTCACCTTAAACTTCAGTAATCAGTAGGGAAAAGACTAATGCAGACATAGGGAAATACATGCATTCTTGTATTAATGTGGAAGTTTGTTTATTTATAGGGCAAAATGCGAAGGGTCAGAGCAGGATCCAGAACAATTCCTAATGGAGTCAAAAGGATGTGGTTATATACAGTGGTAATTATGGACAACTTATACAGTTTTCAGGATGCCCTCTTTGTTCGATTCAGGCTGAAACAGCTTTAAGTCACTAAATCTCACATTTGCTACTACTGTTTATCAGTCTCCCATACTTTAAAGATGTGTATTAAACACTAGTTTTCTGAATAACTGGTGATTTTATCCATTAAAACATACCAACTAAGTAAGGATTTTGGCTCAGTTTCTGAAAATGTTAAAGATGCTGGGCATTGAACAGCATGCTTCTAGAAAAAATGATTTCAAATGACATAATATGCTATGCTATCACTATGCTTTACTGCATAACAGTAGCACTGAAGCAAGATTATCTCTGAATTATTGTATCTGGGAAATGATGGCAAAGCTGGACTACAGATGTTTTAGAGGATGAAGCAGGAAGTCTGAAAAAATGAAAGAAGTAGTACTGTGTGCTCTTTTAAATACCGCTGAATTCTACTGACATATGGTTTGTGGATTAATAAGATGATTTGAAAAACCGCTAAATGCAGCACCAAGTGTGAAGTAACTTACAATATTGATGAAAAAATATTTTAAATTCTGTTTAATTAATTTAGATATGATGTTTCAATGTAAGAGTCCAACAAGCATATTCTTTTTTAAATATAGTGTTGTCACTTTGTCCGATCTCAGTGATAAGGAACAAATGGTATCTATCAGAACCTCATTTTATAGTTTGTATCCAATTAACAGAGTCTGTTTTTGCTATTGTCTATCTCTGAATATCATGTCTGTCTAGTTCTATTAAGGGACTGGTTTTATATGCTCTTCTGGAGCAACTTGTAGGCCTCAGTTCACCTACTGAAGGCCTATATTAACCAGGTATAGCTATTGCCCATCATTTTTATCTTGCACTCCACTCCCTTCCCCTCCACTGTGTTCTCAGTGTCAGGAATAAAGACCCAGACTCCTCATGTCCCCTTACTGTTAAGTACATGCATCAGTCATTCACTTTTTATTTTATACTAGCTGTGTAAAATGCCTGGGCTCCTAGAAACTATTGAAATTGAAATTGAAATGCAGAGTTGATGGTTTCATTTTTGCGGACTTGCTCACCCCTCTTGTATCAGCATCTAAGCAAGTTTCTCTCTCGTTTGTCTTTCCTCGGCGGTTTCACTTTGGTGATGGAGTCGCTTTCTTTCTGCTTCATGTTTTAGCTTTGTAGTTCTTTCTTCTTAAACTCATTAACTTGGGGCTGCCTTGCGGGCTGTTTGAGCTTCATGCTATAGCCTTGCACTTCCTGGCCAGACAGACAGACGCACACACTTCATCGCATAGACGTTTATATATAAGGTAGTATCATTAACAGCTTTAGAAATCACAAGGCAGATTATAATTTAGTAAAGACTACAAAACTGTATCAAATATAAAAACTGACCCACACAATAAAATCACAGGAAATGCAAAAATGAACCCCTGTCAAAAGCTTGAGGTGTAAGATTACATCATGAGATACTTAAGGTGCAAGATACATTTTTAGTGCACTGGGACATCATCAGTTATGTTTCTGGGGTCAATATGGGTTTTATTTCTTTCAATATCAGACCTCCTCACCCAGATGAACTCAGCTTGTGTCCCAGCACCAGCCACCCATTAATCAGCTCTTTTAATCTATAGACATCTAGTGGCTGTAACAGTGGCTTCTGTTATGGATTTTATAACCTTCTTTTTGGCAGCCAACATGAGGCCCAGCCTGCTAAATTATTTGAGGATTGAACATTCTCCAAAGCCCCAACTCAGTCATTTCTCAGCGAGCTTTTCACTCCCACCTCCACTCCACTCCAGTACTCCAGATCCCCCAGTTCCTGGTACTTGCTGTTGTTTCTATCATTAGCTTCTTACAAGTGCTCTTCCCAAGGCACTGTGAGTCCTAGCATGATCACCTGCTTGGTGCAATTTGTAAACATGGTCATATCTGACCGTAAGATTGTTGATACTATGTAGTTTGGCAAGCTTGGCTATCTACCAAGGTCTACTTTTAGATGTCAGTCAAAAACTGTAGGAAGAATGCCAGATGTTGCCTTTGGTTGTTGGCTAAGTAGGACCTTATCTCCAGCTTTGACGAAGGAGATGGGATATTTTTAGAGGATGTTGGCATTTGCTTGCATTTATCACTCCAACAACGCTCTCATCCTTTACTTTCAGAACCTGTTCATGGCACCACCGGTAGTGGCCTTACCTCAGTGACTCGAGTGTCACTCCTCCTCCAGGTATGGAGGTTTGTGTGGCTTTGTAGAACATCATATAAACAATTTGAACAAGGAACTGGACTTGGCCAGTCAGATGTTAGACTAAGAAATCTTTCACTGCAGAACATTCTCCCACCTTGTCTGTCTTCCTTGTTGTCTCAGTCCCACCATCCTGCTCATTCTTTCTTCTTCCACCAAGCTCACACCTTTTCCTGTACCAGCCACCTCCTATCTTGTGTCATTTGGTGAATCCCTAGGCCAGCTCATCCTATTCCTACTGTACCCAGCAAAGCCTTCTGTCTTAGCCTACATTCTGTCACTCCAGTGCTTTGTCAGCCCTCTTTTTTCTACCTGTTTGAACTTCTGTTCCTTGCGGAGGCCACCATTGGGTCTTTCAGCTTCTGCATTGAAGAGCTTCTCTTGTACATGTTGTGATATAAACACAGACGAGACATCATGAAAAGGTTTGGGGCAGCCACCCATATAATATCCCTGGCTGCAAAAGGCTTTTGAAAATAACAGAGTTGTTCACAAGACTGAGTCCAAAACAGAACTGATTCCTTGGTGGTAAGATGGCGGCTTTAAAGGCCCGTATAGGAAGTGACGTCATCTAAGGCCCCAGACCCGGAAGTGACATCATCAAAGGCCCCGGTCCCGGAAGTGATGTTTTCGGAGGAGCTGGAACCTGGCAGATTTTCTCAGGAAAGGTCTGCAGGGAACTGAGAAAGACAGTTAGTGCACCCCGTCGCCCCTGGTCGGATGTGGCATTACCATTACTTAAGCCCTTTAGCTGCCTCCTACTCGCACATGTGTGACAATGTACATGTATTAATTCATTTGTGGCCACTGGCCATTAATTCATTTGTGGCAGTTTTACTCTTTTGGTATCAGAAGAAGATCAGAACATAAAAGAGATAACCACAATAATATCTGGTTATCACAAGGGATGAGAGGAAGAAAAAAAATATGAAGAACCTAACCTCAGTGATCACATTAATACTGACAAATATTTATCTATATTCAATATTTAAATTGTAATAACAGATGAATATGGTACACACGTTTTCCCACCAATGGGCTATTATTTCTTCCAGAGAAGATATCTGCTTTGTGTTTCCAATCCCCAACACCATTTACTAGATAAAGGGTTTAGAAAGGGAATGTAACAAACAAACTTACCCAAAGTTATTCACAAGATCTACATACATTATATAATAATACAAAAAAGCAAATGAAGTAGTGAATAAAAAATGCTTAAATCAGGAGAGCTACATTCTTATAAATTATTTGTTGTATGTAGTCTGTAAGCTGTGTTTTAAGTTGGTTTTACACTGTGATTTTCAAATGCCACAAGTAAAAGTAAGTTTTATCCCAGTCAAAACAGTATGCTTTGTTGTGTCAGGAATGGTTGTCAGTCTGATCTGCATTTCTTTCTGTAAAAGCTCCAAGAGATGGATATTCTCTGAGCTTTCTTAACTCTGGCATTGTATTCATTTGTAAACACAGTTTATTGTTTCTGTGACAGAATGATGTCAAGTGACAACTGGGAATGCAAGTAGTTTTGTACCTCCCTATTCATTCAGCATTAAAATGTATCTTTCCATTTGCATTTGTTTTTCTGTTTGGTGCTGCATTCATTGCCCTTAAAAGCATTTAAAATTATATCAACCACTTATGGACTAGTATTTTTTTGACAATTACTGTATATTGTATCTAGATCCTCTGTAAGTGATTGATATTCACAGACTTTGAAATATTTAAAGTGAACAGGCATTAATAAAATAATGAATTAAAGGCCAAAAAGATAATACCGTAGTCCAAAAATGCAGGATTATTTTGTAGGCTTTTTGAGTAAAAAGTTCATTTAACCAGATTGTTGTTTTCATTTTTAGTGTACAGCGTAGTACAATAGTTTATTGCCAATAAAAGTCATGTGCTTCATGAGCTTTATTTTTATTCCTTAATCATGTTTTTTTCAGTAGAAAAGAAATGTCTGTTCTGGTCATAAGAGCTTTCTGTGAGTTGCCAAAAGCAGGGTGGAAACACATTCGGGGAACAATTGCATATATTTTCATATAATCAAACAGAAAAATTGATGATTAGATGCATAGAATAATAGTCAAAAATGATTGGATGCATAGGATAATAGTCAGCGATCAGCAAGGAAATTAAACATTATATCAGTTACCAACTTGACAGATTTTCAATAGAACAAGGCTAATTTTTAAAAGTCTTAACTATATGTACTAAAAATGTCAGTTTAGAATAAATGTCATTAGTACATCACTGGGATATGGAAGGAAACCATACAACCTGGAAAAAGCTCTGGCAGACATGAGGAGAACATTTTTCAGAGCTTGGATTTGAACAATGGTGCCTCTTTCAGTTCAACTGAATGTTTAGCAAGAAAGCTGAATTTTATAATAGTGGTTAAAAGCATCTGTGTGATAAATGTAGATGGTTGTGTACCATTAAACTGGTGAACTAGCAAGTATTCTATAAAACAAAATGATAATTAAATCAGCAATAAAAGCCTAAACTGGTGTACCTCTAGTAGTTATCAAAGTATTCTTGGCTTTCAGGAATATTTGTGCTAATTTAAAACTTGGACTTTTTTTGCTTCTTACAAGTGCTCAAGATTTAGGCAAAACAAAAAATGTCTTCCTTTGCTCATAAATTAGAACCTTTTACTACTTTTTATTTAAACAAATATGCTTAATTGTGAGAAATTTTCACTGTCTTTCTCTTTTTATAGGAAAAAGGAATGAACTCCACCAATAGAAATGGACAAAGCAAAGAGCTGTATGGATTTCAGTGTCTACCAGGTCAGTGCACTTGTTTGCCAATGGGCCTTCTGCTCCAGTTTCTAAATCAGATATCTGCTGTTTCTTTCAAAGGTCACTTGTATGAAGGATGTAATTGTTTCTTTCATCATGACAAAACTAAACCAGACAAGTCTGATAGCTTTTTTTTCTTTTACATTTTCTCTTTGTTTATAGTGACACCTCTGAGGGATTTCTTTCTTATGCTTTGGTTTTCATTTATGAATTGGTCTTTGTGAAATATAGCCTGTAACTTCCATGTGCCTCCCAGTCTCCATTCATGTAAACAAAACTATTGAGCAAGTTTCTTGTACAAATAATGAATACATACAGAAGGTATGCATAAGATAAAAAAAGGTTTAAGAAAATAACTGGGAAAAAATCTCCAAATAACTGCCACTAAAAAGAAAAGCCGGACCACAGAATCCGTAGGTACAGAAATATGTTGAACTACTTTAGCAATAGCATGGAACTGCTGAAAAGGAATTCATGTAATAAAGAAATACGGTTATGCATGGGTGAAATGGCAATATTTTGAAAATAGTAAGTACTGAGACTAAACATTGTTACAGAAACATTTACTAATGCCAAACATGAACCTGTTTCAGTTTTGGAACTGTATTGTTTTGAAGGATAATGTTTTGTTTTGGTATTTAGTTAGTATTATTATTTTTGTTTAAAATAGTGAATAACATTTTTGTAGGTTATTGTAAAGATATAAGTTACTATACTTCCCTTAACTATATTATCTTAGAACCCCTCTTCTAAAACCTGTGCAAATTAAGATTGTACAAGCTACTTCTTAGTTAATGTCAGAAGCTAGATTGTTTAGAAATACAAATCTCCTTTTGGCTAGGTTTATAGTATATGCTGTTCTGTTTTTGATTATTGCGCCTTTATTTGCATGCAGCCTACATCTGAACCATGCGTTTATACTGACACCTCTCTGAAATGAGCGGCAGGCACAAATAAACAACAATCTATCACAGTTTAATAAGTCTTAAAAACTTCTGAACATGGAAGAAACAAAGTGCACTTTTATTGCTATTTAACTTATTTAACTTATTAAGATATGATTGATTGTCCCTATTTTTTACGTTTTTTATTCTTAAACAAATATTTCATTTGTTTAATGTTTATTGAATTATCCTGCAAAGTGATGTTCCTCAGTAGAATATATGAATCTCATTACCATTTTAAGAACTGAATTTTTTTGCTGCTAGCAGAGTTTGAAAAAAATAGATTGGAATTTGATTTTCAGAAGATCTGGGACTGGATTGGATGAACCTGACATTTTAAATGTTGCTTTTTTTTTAATCCAGGGTTTCTTGTGGAGTGTTCGTTTGGTTCTAATGTGTTACCCATACAGATAGGGTGGTATTGTGATCTTACTTTCATATGTAAAAAAGGATGTTTCTTCTTCAGTTTACATGCTTACACATATTGTTAGGTTAGTGTTCTGGTTTGTATCATTTCCCAGTATGAAATTACAGTTTTTCAGTTAACATGTCTACGCACACTCATGCTAGTATAGTGGTCTACCTTATGTTCCTTTTTCCATATGTTGTGAGGATGGCAAACTGACTATTCTAGTCTATGAATGAACATCAGGAACCACTGCTCCTCACATTTACATTAGAAAGCTATATACAACAGACAGTTGTATATCCCATACATATGTTTTAAAACCAAAAATCAAAGGTAAAAAATCTCAAAGTAGCAGTACATAGTCATGAGGAATAGGAATAAAGCAAGTATTCAGAAACTCATTTATCTGTAGAATGTTTGTTAATTTCAAAAACATTCAATGTGTTGCCAGTTAATGACAGTACAGCAGAGTTGTGAGCATAAATGTGTTTGCACAGTGTGGCATCAGAAGCATGGTTTCCATGGTCATCATACTAATTAGAAAACTATGGAGATATTGGCACAAAACATTATAGACAAATTCAGCCAGTGGCAACATACTGGTCCAGTTGCTTTGAAAAGCATTAACCATACATAGAAAAATATTCTAAATTATGATTAACTTGATCTAGTAAGTGAAATCTACAAAAGAAATGCCAGAAACCAGAAATAAATTATGTACCTCTATCTGAGATTACAGGTCACGGAAGTCTGTGAAGTTGAGAAACATCTTTTAGAAACATATTGGCTAGTTCTAGCTGATGGAAGCTTTTTTAAAGCATGAAAAGAGGTGCATTTCAAAAACGTATCACCTGTTACTTAAATGGTTGTACATTGTTGCCAAGATCAATAATGAAATCCATATAGATGGCTTCCCATTTGCTGTAGTAAACTAGCAGGCAATACTTGGACTGATTTTTGCTTTACAACAGATATCATAAGCTAATATTAATTCACAAATATCCCGGTACTTATTTACCTACCAAAATATCTTTGTAACTGTCCTTGGATTTGTTTGATACCAGGTCGTCCAAACTTAGGTGACAAGTGTACCCAATTTGTAACTCCTCTTTCCTAAATTTCTAAATTTTAGAGTAACATTTCCACTACAAAACTCTGGGTCAACATAAGGCATTGTATGAGCGGAATGGAGGAACATATTTACAGGGGGACAGGAAATTAAATTGTGCCATGCTGGGTAAACAGTGATGCCGTCTGGGAGATTGACGTCATCATTTCGGAACTGGAGGGTAGAAGGAAACCCGGAAGTATGGTGGCTTTATCCTTTTTCCCGGCTTTGTTACGGCGGTGAGTCCTTATTCTGGCTGATGAAACAAGAAGAGAAAGGTTAGTGCACCTCCGTTGTTCCCCGGCAGAAGGATGCCAGGGAAGGGTGTCCAGGCAGTGGTTCTGCCCCCCTGTGTCCGTCTGTTTCAGGACCGGACCCTGGACAAGCAGAAGGGCCTGCTTCATTGGGAACCTGCCCTCACAGGATGGGACACTTCGCTGAAGGATTCTTCGCTGGCGATGGGGCGGCTCCACTTCTGATGGGGGCTACGGAGGTACGAGCGGCTCACTCCAAAAGCGCAAGAAAACCTCGGAGGGGGTGCCGAAGTGGTACGTTCCAGGGTGCCGGCTTGAACCCTGGATACGTAGTAGGACCCACTTCGGGGAAGAATTACCCTCGCGGGTCGTGGTGCTCCGACCGACGTGTCTTCGCTGGTGGTGAGGCAGTGTCACAGCTGGATGGAGGTGGTACCCAGCTGGGACGCCTGAGAAGACAGGAGGAGGGCTGGTTCCTCCTCCAGACCTCCAGGGGGCGACCGCCCTGGAGGCCTCGGGTAAAGAGCTGGGAAGCTCGACCCTGTAGGGACCCGGGGTTACTGCCAGGGAGACCCCAATACCTAGAAGACCCTAGACCTCAGCACTTCCGCCACACCAGGAAGTGCTGGGGGGAAGAGAAAGTAGGGACACCCGGAGTGCTTCTGGAGAGATAGCCAGCACTTCTGCCACACTGGGGCGTGTTGGTGGGAGATTGCCGGGAACACACCTGGAGCACATCCGGGTGCTTATTTAAAGGGGCCGCCTCCATCCAGTCGATGACAAGAGTCGGGTGGAAGAGTGGCAACGTCTGGAGGAGGCAGGAGGTGGTCAGAAGAAAAGAGAAAAAGAGAAAAAAGAAGAACAGAAAGAAGAAGAATGAGAAGGCATTGGATTGGCCAGGACTGAGGGGTATTAGGGGGTTGGTGAGCTGGACTGTATAAGAAATGGAAAATAAACGTGTGGTTGTGGGTGACATTAACGTGTCTGCATGTCTGTGTCCGGGGTGAGGTTCACAATATATATATATATATTGTAAAAGACTTAACAAGAGACAACATAAAGGTTTGGGGTTTCCGGCCCCGTATATTGCAGACAAATCCACACTGCAAATCTGGTCAAAAAATATAAACAAAACAGTTCATATGCGCGACGCCATACAATGCGTCGGTGGCCATTTTATAAGGGAGGAGCCGGAAGTGGAGGAATGCTGGGAAGGAACCGTGAGAGAGGATGGGACTGATGATGTCAAGAAAGATGGCGGAGGAAGGGCGGAAGTAACGTACTGCGGGAATGAGGCTAATGGTGGCGGAGCGTCTTTTTTCCTGGAAGAAAGCAAAGGAGAAAGGTTAGTACCCCGCCAGTCCCTGCCGGCGAACGTCTTCCGAAGCGTGTTAAGGTCCGTCCGCAGTCTCCTATTCGCGCGTGTGTGACGACCCCCCCCCCTTAGCCCAAGACCGTCAGGTAGGGTGGACCTAGCCGAGAGGTCGTGGACGCGAGAGAGGGCATCGGCATTGGCCTGAAGGTTGCCGCGACGATAAGTGACCGTGAACTTATAGGGTTGCAAGTCCAGAAACCACCTGGTGACCAGCGGGTTCGACTCTTTGTGCAGGGACATCCACTGAAGCGCAGCGTGATCAGTCACTACAGTGAATTCGCGACCCAACAGGTAGTAACGGAGATGGGTTACTGCCCACTTAATGGCCAAGGGTTCCCTCTCCACTGCCGCATACCCGGTCTCTCGGTCCAGCAGTTTCCGGCTTAAGTACATCACGGGGTGTTCGACACCATCGACGCTTTGGCTCAACATGGTGCCCAGGCCTGTGTCCGAAGCGTCGGTCTGGAGGATAAAAGGAAGCCCAAAATCAGGGGTCCTTAATACAGGTGCCGACGTTAGGGCCTTTTTTAGGTCACTGAATGCGTGTTCCGCCTTGTCGTTCCATACCACGTGTAGGGGAACGCCCTTCTTTGTTAAATTGGTCAAGGGTGCTGCCCTTTCGGAGAAACCCCAAGAAAGCCTGCACCTGTCTCTTGGTATTCGGACGGGGCCATTCCAGGATGTCTTTGACTTTGGAACATTGGGGTCTCACCTGTCCTCGTCCCACAAGGTAGCCTAAATATTTGGCCTCCTTTAAGCCAAAAAAACATTTACGGGGGTTAATGCGGAGGCCGGCTTTAGCCAGTGTTGCGAGGACAGCAGAGACCTGCAATAGATGCTCCTCTCAGGTGCCGGAATAGATGACGACGTCATCCAGGTAGGCGGCACTATAGGACTGGTGGGGCTTCAGCACTCTATCCACCAGACGTTGAAATGTCGCTGGGGCCCCGTGCAGCCCAAATGGGAGGACCTTGTATTGTCAATGTCCACTAGGGGTGCTAAAGGCCATTTTTTCTTTTGCAGATGCCATTAAGGGAATTCCATGCCTTCTCCATACTTTTTTCTTGCCATCATTCTGGTAGAGGTTGATCTTAGTTTCATCTGTCCAAAGAATGTTTTTCCAGAATTGTGCTGGCTTTTTTAGATGTTCTTTAGCAAAGTTCAATCTAGCCTTTCTATTCTTGAGGTTTATGAGTCGCTTGCACCTTGCAGTGCACCCTCTGTATTTACTTTCATGCAGTCTTCTCTTTATGGTAGACTTGAATATCGATACGCCTACCCCCTGGAGAGTGTTGTTCACTTGGTTGGCTGTTGTGAAGGGGTTTCTCTTCACCATGGAAATGATTCTGTGATCATCTACCACTGTTGTCTTCTATGGACGTTCAGGTCTTTTCGCGTTGCTGAGTTCACCAGTGCTTGCTTTCTTTCCCAGGATGTACCAAACTGTAGATTTTGACACTCGTAATATTGTAGCAATTTCTCGGTTGGGTTTTTTCTGTTTTTGCAGCTTAATGATGGCTTCTTTCACCTGCATGGAGAGCTCCTTTGACCGCATGTTGTCTGTTTACAGAAAAATCTTCCACATGCAAGCACCACACCTCAAATCAACTCCAGGCCTTTTATCTGCTTAATTGATAATGACATAACAACGGACTTGCCCACACCTGCACATGAAATACCCTTTAAATCAATTGTCCAATTACTTTTGAGCCCCTGAAATGAAGGGATTGCGTTACAAAAATGCTTTAGTTGCCTCACATTTTTATGCAATCTTTTTGTTCAGCCCACTGAATTAAAGCTGAAAGTCTGCACTTCAACTACATCTGAGTTGTTTAATTTAAAATTCATTGTGGTAATGTACAGAACCAAAATTAGAAAAAAGTTGTCTCTGTCCAAATATTTATGGAACTAACTATACATAGATAGATACATAGATACATACATACATACATACATACATACGCACATACATACAAGTGTTTCATCGGTGGGAGTAAAGTCACTCTGCAATAAATAATGCCTGGAATAAAACCAGAAGAATAAAATTAGGTATATCTATCTCACTTTAGTCTTTTGCTTCTCTTTCATTTCTCTACTACTGCTTACCCATTACTTACTTACTGCTTATGCTCAGCAGGAGCTAAGATACCGCAAACGTAGTCAACCACCAAACTGGCTTGCAACATCCCCTGACCGTCAAGAATCCTGTCCATTGCTCTGGCTTGTTGGCTTGCTCACCTGATTGTACTTTTTCTTCCATCCAAAATTCTCATCTTTGATTTTCTCCCTTTCTGTTCTTGATTCTTTCCTGATCCTTTTCAATTTTCCCAATCTCTCCAGTCTATCCTGCTCAAGCACCTTTTATACTCTTGGTGCAATTGCCTTGAGTACAACTTATGGAGTATCAATGAAGAAACTGGCTGAACTAATCGCACCTTCATGTGCAAATGCAATTATTTGATTTCCTCATTAAATATTCCAGGGCCCCACAGCTTTGCAACAGTGTGCAACTATTAAACAAGCCTGCACCACCATGGGCCCCTTACATACTTCATCACATAGGGTAACAAATCTGATATTTTAGTGATTAGCTTAACACAGGTAATGAGGATAGTAGCAGCCAGAATTTTTTAGGTGGCAAGATTAAATCAGGTTCAGTGAAAGTTTTACAGTTTTCTGGAATATCAGGAATTTGCATTAGGTTTTTCATTCTTATTACCAGGGTGATAAGAAATCACAAATTCAGACTTGCGGAAAAGTAATGCCTATCTGACATGCTAATCGGGATTAAGAGCAGACAGGGGAAAATGTGCAAACTTCACATGACAGCCAGATATGGGATCTGATTCATACTGGACCTGTGAAGCAGCAATGTTAGCAGCTATGATCTTTAAGCTGTACCTCTAAGTATATGTTACAATATCTTACAATATACTGCGATATATTTTAAATTAATGAACATTTTTATCATTGTACTATACTGAAATACAGCAATGTTTGTTTTTCAAAGTACATAAAAATATTTTATAGTTTTTCAATAAATTCTAAATATATGTTAAATACTGTGCATAATAAGAGTACACAGTTCTTTCAGTTTGATGTAAACATGGAATGAGACAAATGATATTAGGCCATTTTAATGACACATTGTAACTGATAAAAAATAAGAAACATACAAGCAGATTGTTCCAGTTGTTGTATATGTTCTAAATATTTTCTAAATCTATTATTCTAAATGAACAATTGCGAGTTAAAGTATCATTGATATTGTAATTTGTACAATAAAGTACATATGTAAATTCTATCGATAAATTGCACTTATGTTGTGTCCTAAGAAAGCCGACATAAAATGCACACTGTGCACATTCTTTCTAGATACAGTACCTCTTTATCATAAGAGCAGGATGTTGATATTAACTATAAAACGTAATAAACACTGAAACACCCAGAAATATATTGCTCTTGTTTATGTGATATCACAGGTTAAATCGTCAGAATGGTCCAGACACGTTATCGGCAATACACTAATAACCCAATTGTGCTCCACTCACTTAGAATTTGGAACCAATGTAGAAAGCATTTTAAGACGGAGAAGCTTCTATCTGTGGCACCTCTGCAAGAGAACCACCTCTTTCAACCTTCACAAACATATGCAGTTTTTAATATCTGGAAAAAATTTGGAATTAACTTGCTTAGAGATCTTTATATAGACAACGTCTTTGCATCCTATGAACAATTACATTCCAAATTTAACATTCCAGCTACACATTTCTTTCACTATCTTCAAATCAGGAACTTTGTTAAACAGAACCTTCCAGATTTTCCTCATCTTGCACCCTCAACCATGCTGGAAAAATTATTGCTCAATTTCAAGGAGTTAGACTCCATCTCTACAATATATAAAATCCTTTTACAATCCCTCCCTTTCAAAGATCCAAGAGTACACTGGGAAAAAGATCTCTCAATTAATATATCAGAAAAGGAGTGGAAAGTAGCAATGCAGAAAATTCACTCAAGCTCCATATGCGCAAAGCATACAATTATACAACTCAAAATTATATATCGAGCACATCTGTCTCAACTGAAACTCTCCAACATGTTTCCAGGGCATGATCCAACCTGCGAACGTTGCAACCAAGTCCCAGCCTCAACAGGTCACATGTTCTGGGCCTGCACCAAATTAACATTATTTTGGACAAAAATTTTTTAATTACCTGTCAGACAGCCTTGGACTCACAATCCCTCCTAACCCATTAACAGCTGTGTTTGGGGTTCTTCCAGAGGGTCTTAAAGTGGAGAAGGACAAACAAATTGTGATTGCATTCACTACACTGTTGGCACGCAGACTTATTCTGATAAACTGGAAGAACCCAAACTCTCCTCTTTTAAGTCAGTGGGAAACCGATGTGTTATATTATTTGAAATTGGAAAAAATCAAATACTCAGTTAGAGGATCTGTACAGACTTTTTTCAGAACATGGCAGGATCTAATCAGTAATATTTTAAAATAAATTCATAAAGCACAGAGATTTTTTTTTAAATTAGGTATGTTTACAAGCCTTAAATTTAATGTTATTTGGCTTGCTCTCTCTCTCAGGGGTGGGGATCGATCTGTTCTTAACTCAATTTTTCTTTTTGTAAAATCTTGATTGCTTTGTATGGATTGTAATAAAATTAATAAAAATTAAAAAAAAAAAAAGAATGGTCCAGACAAAAACATTTTTTTTTAAAAGTACAGTCCTCTTCAGATTAATCCTTGTGAAAACAAAAACATACTTTCCATGTGATATTGTTGGAAAAGCTTTCTTATTTTCAAACATATTTAAATGAAGTGCATTACAGAGCATTTATATTTTACAAAATAAGCAATCAATGCAATCTGATTATAAATGTTATTTAAAGCTTTTTATAATAATTCTGATAAGGTAATCTGCGAAATCTTAATATACAGTACATTTTCTTAAAAGTGTATGGCAGTGATTGTACTAAGTGTAAACACATTTGTATTAAACCATGTGGTTTTAATATCTGCGGTTCCCAAAATGACAGCAGTCAGCAGTTAGTGACATCATTTTAATAGCGTCACACAATGTGCCAAAATGATGTAACAGGCACATGGAAAACACAGTTCAAAATGTAAACAGAAAAAAAAATAGAAGAGTAATAATCCAAGCATGTGTTGTTCCTTAGTGAACGCATAATTTAGTTCTATAGCATTAAAGTAGATGTCATAATAGCTTAGATATAAATATAAGAGAAAAACACATTGTTTGCAATTTCAGAAATCAAGAACACAGTATGTTTGCTATAATAATAATACATACATGTAGACTCATAAAAAGCATAAAAATAAAAAATGAAACATATTGATTTTTGCTGTATTTTCTATATCATATTTAACCATTCCATGTTCGTATTCAGAATAAACAATATGACCAAAAACTGCAGAAACAAAGCAGGAATTCACACTGGACTTATTACACCCTGGATATTAGACTAAAATAAACGAAAAAAAATAATGTCATTGATTCTATCTGACAACATTTTATAATGTAGGAGGAACCTAGAGACCTAGGAGGAAGCCTGCCTACAAAAGCACAGCCAAAATATTCCAACTCCTGTTTTTGAACTTGAAAACCATCTGGTCTGATACTGTGTCTTTGTACTTTTTAAAATTATTATAATATGTATTTATTCATTTGAGCTCACACTGTACTCCTTCAGTGATCTGAAATTAGATAAACTACAAACACTGCCTAAACAATGCACCATTCTTTAGTAATACAAATAATTATTCAAAGAGTCTTTGACCAAATAAAATTCTGAGAGAACACTCGAGAATTTGCATGATTTGTATTGAAGATATGCATTCAAATACAGTAAGTAAATACTGTGTGTAAAATTCATGACCGACTTTGAATTAAGAATAATAGCAAATATTTAGAAGATAATAAAAATAAACAGAACGTTGCAAGGAGCTTAAGCAAGGATGATTCAACTTAAGACAATATAAATTAATCATGGTATACAAGAATAAAGGCATTAGTATTTAAAAGAGCTGTGATTAGTATTATTTACCATTATTATCATTATTGTTTGGACCTGCCTATTATAGAATGTTTTCTGTAACAATCTGAAATAAAATTTCATGTTAATTGAGTGCACAGTTGTACAGTGAAACACTTTTGCTGTAATAGCAACAACATGATCATCTCAACTAGGCATTAAGTATTTGCACTTATCAAATTGCATTTTGCTCTGAAATGCTTGTATAATGTGCAAACTGAAAAATTGTACAGATGGTGGGGAAAGCAAAAGGAATACTAATAATTGTAACAGTGTAGCTAGCCTCCACAGATTTTTCTAACTGTGTTTTCTTTCCAGAATGCATCACCTGGGAGCAAGTAGTTTTGTGTAATGGAAAAGCCATTGGACTTTAAACCTGAAGCCTGCAGGCCCAATCACTCCCTGTGGCTCATTGTGTGATGCCGAACAAGGCACTAAAACTGCATGCGCTCCAACTATAAAACATATCCATAAGCAGTTGCAACATATGTTAATATTGAAGTCACCTTGAATAAGAGGATTTATCAAATATGTGGTAGTAGTTGTAAATTTAAAAGAAGGTAATGCTTTCCTTAAAAGTAAGACTGTTTATTGAGACATTGGACTGCTAACTTTTCTGTCTGTAGAACAATTTTATGAACTAATTTAAAATTTAAGCTTATTTATTATGCTTTTAACTAACAATTGTTTTTTCTCATGTATGCTTTTGATATATTTCCAAACAAAAATGTTAAATTATGTAGTCATGTCCGAGGATGAGATAGGAAAATCTGGAAGGTAAAAAGTTCCTGATTTGAAGATAGTGAAAGAAATTTGTAGCTGCACTTTTTATTTTCAACACAGTGTTCCAAATAAAAGTGCTGTGCAGTCATTTCTTCAATAAATACCGATTAGAATCTGATAAAAGTGGAGATTAAAATACGAGTACTAATAAATAAATAATCCAAACAGTTAGGATCAACCCCTTAAAATAATCACGAGCCTCTCATGCCTTCTTCCAAAACCTGACATCCTTTACTGTGCTATACCTTTATGATCTCCTCAGCATGCGGAGACGTCCTCCAACATGTACAGTCATCCCTTTAACCAACTCGTTTCCCTCGCAGCTATTCTTCGTCCTTCACCTGTGATGCTGTAAGCCCTGCCTTTTTCTCCTGTTGGCTTTCTGCGGGGGTCCAGGAAGCAGGAGTGACCCTGCCCATTTGAACACCATCAGGTCACTCCACTCCAGGACCATCCCTAACCGCCTGCACCCATACTACCGCACCTGCTTTTTCACAGTCCAGATGTTTTGTTTTTCCACCCTTTGTCCCACTCAGGCTGCTTTTATTGCTTTTATATTTTAGCGGGTGCCAGTGCCTAATTATGCACTCCAACTGGCCAACCTGCATGTGTCTGCACTTTGAAGTGTGTTCCGCCAATCCTCCTCCTCATCGTCTCAGGGCCGCTCGTCCACACAACCATGTGCACCTATGCCCTGCAGGTGTGTGAACCCCAAATGCATCTTCTCACAAGCACACTATACAAGAGGGGAAGATGTCAATTAAGGTAATGGTTGTCATTGGAGCAACTGGTTTCAGTTTTAACTTTTATGCATATAAAAAACTTTTGTGCTTAATTTTAGTTTGATATTTCTGAGTATGTAAATGCATCATTGTGGATTTAAACTTTGCCTGTAACTGAAAGCTACATACAATATATAGGAGAATTAGTGAACTGAAGTATGTAAACATTTAATTAGAGCTGAGCAGTATAAATATTTTCAGTTTTGTTTGCCGTTTTTTTTTTTAATCAGTATGCAAAACTCAATATCACAATATTCAGTAATTTTATTTTATTTACCACAGCTTCTACAGAAAGTAAAATAAAATCAGAAAATTCTCTGCTGCTTTCTAAGTATGACTACATTGACTCTTTGCTTGGTGGTGGTGATGAGTGTGTTAGAAAAAATTGGAGTAGGGTTCACAGAAAGGACAGTTTAAAATGGGTGGTGTAAATGTAGTCCCGAATACAAGTAGTATTACTAGTCAGGTTCTCAACGGCTTGGTTTTACTTGAAGAGATACTTGCAAACAGTCATGATCTCCACATTATCGCAAAAAGAGGTTCCACCAAAAAGCTGGTAACAAATGTCATTCAACATGTAAAAACAAAACATGCTGTTGCATATAAGGAGGCCACTTGGGCATGTGTAACACTAGCAATGTGCCCACCTCCCTCCCCAGGAAAAGAAGTGTCCCTGCTAAGCAAAGATCTATAGGGTGGTCCAGATCTAATTGTGCAGTTTTCATTACGCTTTAACTTATTAAGTTTATTACATAGAAAATCACCCGAAAATCCAGGACCATTGAGAATTGTGTGAACTAACGACATGAAGAATCGTGTTCACGCCAAACTGGAATCATCCCCGCATAAATCAAAGTCATCCAGATGATCTGGATCTGCATAATTAGATCTGGACCACCCTGTACAAAATGAGCATGGGAAAGGCACTATATAAATACATTTATTTTTAAAATGTTCACTCTCTCATTGAGTTGATATTCAACACATGGAAGGAGATAACAGCTGTAGAGGCACACTATATTGCAACAAATAAAAGGCCTATAAATACTGCAGTGGCAGCTGTTAAAAAACTTGATTCAGAATTCAAGTTGCTTGGCAGCAAATTCTTTTGCCCATGTTTTATAATGAGGTGTAAAAGAAATTGACAGTCAAATTTTGCAATGTAAGCCACTTTTCTACCACTACTGGTTGAATGGTAAACTACAACCATTCATGTGCCTGATGGTCTTTTTCCTATAAGATTGAGAAGTAAAAAGTCTGTGCCTGAAAAGAAGATTTGCACTAGATGACCACATAAATGAGACTACTGCTCAAGATTAAAAAGATGCCTTGAAATCCTGGAATTTAACAGAAGACTGAATAATATACATACCCATTGATGATGGTAGCAACATTTTGAAAGCAGTGGCCATTACTGAGTGCACCAACTAATTGTACCTTTCTAGAGAAACATCATTGTCAGTGCTACTGAAATTCTAATTAATTGTGTGCATGTTATGGATGACAATTTCAGACAAAAAATAAATAAATAAAAGTACTGTAAATTGTGACAATAATTAAAGAAAAAGAGCATGAAATGTGTCGCAAAATATATTTTTTGTTGCCTACTTATTTCATTTTGTCCATACTATTCCTCCAAATGCAACATGAAATACAAACTGAATTTAAAACTGTCACTTTCACGTGTTAAAGCTGAGAAGGTAGGCTCTAGAAAATGCTGTGTTTTAATTGGTGAATCATTGATAAAACATACTTTGGCCATCAAATGCTACATTTACAGCAGACACTTCAGATGTAAGGTCCTAATGATGAATTTATAGAGTTTATAGAATTAAAATAGCAACTTTGCACTGTAACTCTGGGAAACATTCTTACACTCATAGTCGACATGCATAGTCACAACTTTGAGCGTGTGCATGAGTCACCGGCTTCCCAAGTTAAGCAAATGGAAGATGGTCTGGTCTGATGAGTCATTTTTTCCTTAAAATCATGTGGACAGCCGGGTGTATGTGTGTTGTTTACCTGGGAAAATGATAGCAGGATGTACTATTTGAGGGAAGGCCAAGCCAGCGGAAGCAGTGTGATGCTTTACACTATGTTCTGCTGGGAAAAATTGGGTCCTGGTATTCATGCGCTTGTTACTTTGACATGTAACAACTACTTAAAAGATTGTTGCAGATCATATACACCCCTTCATGGCAATGGCTTTCTCCGATGGCAGTGGCCTCTTACAGTAAAATAATACGCCCTTCAATACTGTAGAAATTGTTCAGAAAAGGTTTGAAGAACATGACCAAAAGTTTAAGGTGTTGACATGGCCTCCAAATTCCCCTGATCTCAACCTCACTGAGCATCTGTGGGATGTGTTGGAAAAACAAGTCCAATACATGGAGGCTCCCCCTCACAAAGTACAAGATTTAAAAGATCTGCTGGTAATGGTTTGGTTCCAGATACCACATAACGTCTTCAGAGTTAACTCCATATTGCCTTAGCCCTATTTGTTATTATATAATATCAGATTTATAGTATCTACAGAGCGAGATCCTGACAATCATTTTGAACAATTTGCCCACCATCTAGTTGTATTGGGTAGATGTCATTTAAGCAAGACAGAGAATTTAAGTAACTCGGAGAAGCCAAGCAGGTCAAGAGAGTCTTGTCATTAAAGCCATTCAGTTATAGTTGTCAAATGGAGAATGGAGAACATGCTGGGTATCTCTGGCACTGCCCTCCAGTGGTTCAAGTCCTATCTGATTGATAGGCAAGAGTTTGTTAGTCTTGGCAACAGCAGATCCAGCTCAACGCTAGTCACATAAGGAGTTCCTCAGGGCTCTGTCCTCAGCCCTCTTCTCTTCTGTATTTATATGCTTCCCCTTGGCCATATTATTCGTAGCTATGGACTGGGTTATCATCTTTATTGGCAGATGATACTCAACTATACTTCAATGTTAAAAGTGGAACTTCATCAGAGCTTTCTCAGCTCACAATCTGCCTCAGTAAAATTAATACCTAGATGGAGCAGAACTCTTTAAAATTAAATTGCAACAAAACTGAACTCCTGCAAATTGGGACTAAAGGGCAACTTAATAAAATGAGCTCTTTCCCAGTCCATCTTGGTGGTGATCTCATTAGACCTGCCTCTACTGAAAGAATCTGGTGTCATTTTTGATTCCTTCCTTTCGTATTCCGCCCACATAAACCACATTAATAAACTTTCTTGCTTTCACCTCCATAACATATCCCGTGTTCGCTCCTTCCTCTCCTATTCTAATGCTGAGAAACTTGTCCATGCTTTTATCACATCCCACATCGAGTATTGTAATTTCCTACTGACTATTCTTATATCACAGCTCCAGCTTATTCAAAACTCAGCTGCAAGAGTCCTTACATGAACCAGCAGCAGCGAGCACATCACACCCATCCTGCTCCGCCTTCACTGGCTCCCTGTGTCTTACAGAATCAAATCTAAAATTCTACTAATAACTTACAAAGCCTTAAATGACCTTGTGCCAAATTACATCAGTGACCTTCTCCATCACTATGTGCCTGTCCGCCCTCTAAGGTCCTCTAATTCTGGCAATCTTGTTGTGCCCCACACTAATCTACACTCCATGGGTGACAGGGCCTTCAGCTGTATAGCGCCCTGACTCGGGAATGACCTACCGAAATTAATGAGGTCAGTTGACTCCATGAATTCTTTTAAAAAACAACTCAAAACTCATCTGTTCAGGAAGGCTTTTAGCTCTACTTGACTTTATTCCCCTTCTCTCAGTTTACCTCTCTGTCAAGATGCTCATGTAACCTGTGTGTGTGTGTGTGCTAGACCATCAATTATGTTGTCTGTTAGGCTTTTTCTCTGAATTTACTTTCTTAATCTTCTTTATTTATTTATCTGGTTTGTACAATGCTATATTTTGTTGTCAGAGACGGCTGAGGAGACGCCCAGGAGGACCGGAGGAGGGCTTGCGCCTTCCCCAGACCATGTGGGGGCGACCGCCCTGGTTGCTTTGGGGACCACAGGTAGGGAGCTTGGAAGCTCAAACCTGTAGGGGCCCATGGTTACCGCCAGGGGGCGCCCCAGTGCTTTGGAGACCCTGGACCGCAGCACCGCCACACCCGGAAGTGCTGGGGGGAAGAAGACTTGGGACACCCGGAATGCTTCCGGGGATACAGCCGGCACTTCCGCCACACGGGGGCATGTTTGTGGGAGATGGCCGGGAAGCACCTGGAGCACATCCGGGTGTGTATAAAAGGGGCCGCCTCCCTTCATTCAAGGCTGGAGTCGGGTGAGGAGAGGACGAAGGAGGAGAAGAGAGAAAGGAGGCGGTCTGAAGAGTAAAGGCAAAGAGTGTGAGAGGCCTGGACTTTGGGGAAGTCTTGGGGTTTGTGTGGCACTTATTGACTTTTGTATATAGTGTGGACTGTAAATAAACGTGTGGTGGTGCATAATACCATGTCTGCCTGTCTGTGTCCAGGGCTTAGTCCACACTGTATACCCTGCCATTCTCACATAAATTTACTTAGTTTATTTTAAGGTACTACAGTATATTGGTTAGAAGGCCTGATTCTATAAATTGATTGCCTACTGTGTCCACTGAGTTTTTTTTTTTTTTCTGCACTGGAACTCTGATGACAGTTTGTTTATTCCCATTCTTCAATTGCTTATGCCTGATTATTCTTTTGTTTGTGAACATTCTGTGCTTCAGAGAGGATTTGAGGCCTGAACTGAATAGGCAGTTATATGCAGCTGGCAAGGTTGAAAAAATCAGAATTTTTTCCAAAACAAGTCATTTTAAAATAAATGCTTGGCTATCTAAGCTGAGATTTTCAGGCTCTGAAAGTGAGTCTAAATTTGTTTTCAACACAAATACAAAAGGAGCAAAATATTACTAGAGGTGTTTTCTAGACTTTCACGTTTATAGTGTATTTATTTATTGAAAGAGTTGGTATTCAGTATACTATACCTTCATTCACCTTAACAGAGTATGTAACGTACTGAAAAATGACCTAAAATGACAAAAGAGTACTTATCTGCACAGAGCGCCCCAGCATGAAGCTTAATATGCACATAAAATATGATAAAAATACAGCAGTCACATATCAAAAAAGAAAAATGAAAGCATTGAAGAAAATTATAATTAAAATATGCAGTTTGGGGTGGGAAGCATGACTTTTGTGGAAAACGTTGAGTCAAAGAGTTGGTCATTTACTTCCAACACTTTTCAAAAGGAATTAAATAAATATTAGGTGTGTCCACCATGAGTTTTTTTTTAAATGTATTTTTTAGGTGTGTTCACTATGGGTTTATTTTTTTAATGTAATTTGTTTCCCACATATAAGATGTCATGGTGTGTTCCAAGAGAATGGAATTAACAGATTCTCTCAGTCTTTCCAAAAGCTTTCCTCATTGTTTTTGGCTCAGTCCATCTTCTAACCCTTTACCACATTCTAAAAACCATCTCAACCTTTCATCTAATTTTGTTTGCTTCCTGATTCCTGTTTGAACTGATTGTCTGACTACTTTACCCAGCTTGTTTTAATCTTCTGATGTTCTGTCCCTGATACAAAATGACATAGGAACTTAGTCTGTTATCATCCTGCGTAAATAAATAAATGTGGGATGAAATATTCTGCACTGCCAAAAGCATTTGTTACAAGATCAGTTTGTCGTACAGTACTTACTGATCAATGGGTGGTGTTTCGTAAGAACTTTAACAGGACTTTTAAGCTGAGCCCTTAGTTTATCATTGAGTTGGTGCTTTAAAACTGTATATTTTAAAGTAATTAAATTCTCAAAAAGGAAGATTCCTTCTGCAATTTTATTTTTGTCACACACAGTGGGTACCACCTTGTGAATCTCACACCTGCTCTTATTTCACGTTGAGTTTGCAAGCTCTCATTTGTGTCTGTATAGATTTTCATCTGACATGAAAATCGTCTGTTGGTTAGGTGGATTATAACAATTCTGTTATATTACTTTCTAGACTCTAAAATTTTATTCTGGAGGGAACATGTGCCTTGCTTAAGTATACAGTTTGCTTTTATTTTATGTTTACAGTGAAATAATTTTTTTCCATTTTTGCTTGTTATATTCCTGTTTCTTAGTGTAACTTAGTAAACATTTTGTTTGTGTACAAAAGACCTTTTTGAAAAGATCAGGCATCTACTGGAAATTATGTTGAATTGCGAGTAGAAAGCGATTTTCTTCTGGATTTCCATATCCATGCCAGCTGAAATTAATGACAATATACTACTGAGATAACTGTCCTGACTCTGAATTCATTTCTTTAAAAATGGAAGGATTTTGGATGCTCTTCTAGTTTCCTGCTCATACAAAAAGTGTATAATAATGGTATACTATTATTCTTAACCATTCTTAATGGTTTTATTAAATGATTTTATAGTAGTTTCTCAAAGTGTTTCAATTCTTTGTGTAAATGTTAATGGAAAATAGAAAAATGAATAATGGGCAACTAAATTCATAATATAATCCGTACCACTGTTCTGGTGGCTTTTTCTGGTGTTCAATTTTAATTATTTGTGTTTTCTTTATATACGTCGTAATATTTTTTACATTTCTTTTGTGTATACCACTTTGCATAGTAAACACCATCCCAAAATGCTTTAAAGTAAAAGTATGGCATACCTTAGAAATAACTTTTTAAAATGCACATGCCCCTAACATAACTTGTTTGCCCTTTTTCAGTAATAGTAGTAGTAGTAGTAGCAGTATTATAAGTGAGAAGTGCAATTTGAAATTATGGCTTCAGCATAACAAAACACTAACTGCAAGTTTTAAATAAGTCATTTCTGATATATCTATTCCTTTTCTACGCCAGTGTTTTTTTTTGTTGAGGTTGAAACAGAGACCAAACCTTTTGAAGTAGTAACAGATGTTTCGTAGGTTTATGTGCTTCTACTCGATACCAGACTATTGCACAGTATGCTTAAGTATGCTTAACAAATTACTACCATGGGATTATTTTCTGATTCTACTTAGACTTTCAGCTTTTAATATCCCAAAAAGTCTAGTAATGACTACTCTCCCAATTGTTTTTTTTTTCTTTTTCTCCTCTCACAAAGGCCTGTTCTTTTTTTTTTTGGTCTCTTTGGCTCAGCATAACTTAGGTCCTGATCTCCATGGGAACGCACTTTGCTTCTTCTGGTCTTTTGTTTTTCCCAATCACAATTCACAAAAAGTTGTGATGTGTTACTGTGTGTTTGGAATTGTTTACTTTGCTTCTTACGATGGTGAGTGTAGGAATTAAAATTAAAACATTCAGCTAAAAATCAGGAAAGCATAGATGAGAATTCCTGTTAAGTGATGGGTTTTGTGGTGCTTCCGTTGCTAAACTGATTGGAATCAGAAGACGTCATGATTAACAAAATGGATTAGTTGTGTATACTAGAGATGGAATGACTCAAGCATGTTCTTGAGAATGTTAAAAAAAAAAATTGCTGAAAAAAAAACAAGTCATAGTTAAAAAACAAATGTAGACCTCTTTCGTGACAAACAATCAGTTTCCCCTCTAAAAAATGGACCTGATGGCAAATAAGAAAGTATTTTTTAGAAATTTCATCCAAAATAATAATATTTTTTTTCACATTATTCTTTAATGCCTTCTATGGTCAGTATCACTATAACAGGAGAAATTATGAAATTACCAAGGATTTCATGTATTATCCGCTATAATATCAGTTGAGATAAAAGTATTTAGAATGGAAGAAAAGTTTGAAAAATAACAAGAATGAGAATTGTTTTGGCAAAGAATAGTCAGGACAGAGTTCAATTCACTGGAGGACAAAAACAATTGGGTAACAAAACAACAGGAAAAGATGAACTTAGAAACAAATATAAAGCGAAAAGAAAAAGTCAATGGCACCCATGAAAAAGAAACTGTCAGAGAAACTAATGTTCTCTCACTAGAAAATGATCTTTGTGTGATCAAGTCCAGACAGTAACTGAACATGAGGCCGATTTTTAAATAAGAGGGCCACCACAGTGTCACGTGCATGCATATGCATGCAAGATGTGCCCTTAGCATGGTTTCATAGCATCCAAGACTAGAAATGGCAGAGCAGATGAAGTGATCATTGAGTGACTTCAGATATGGTTAAAGCTAATAAATTTCTTCTTCTTCTTCTTTCGGCTGCTCCTGTTAGGGGTCGCCACAGTAGATAATCTTTTTCCATATCTTTCTGTCCTCTTCATCTTATTCTGTTACACCCATCACCTGCATGTCCTCTCTCACTACATCCATAAACCTTCGTTTAGGCCTTCCTTTTTTTCTCTTTCCTGGCAGCTCTATCCTTATCATCCTTCTCCCAATGTACTCAGCATCTCTCCTCTGCACATGTCCAAACCAATGAAATCTTGCCTCTCTCTAATAAATTTAGTATTAAAAAAATATATTACAATCTACATTAAATTGTTATAGCTGTATTACTGGGGGTTTGTACCATGTTAGCCATTATGGATACAGTGAGAAGTCAAACCTTTTATTGGCTAACTAAATAGAAAGGGGCCTGAGTTGCAAACTTGCATATTGTAATCTTTTTAGTTAGCCAATAAAAGGTGTCATTTTGCTTGACTTCTAACTGCATTGTTATAGCTGGTAATATTTGCTTTATTCTGATTTTATTATTCACTTGTCAGGTACACATAAGTAAAATATTACAGTGTAAAAGTTCTCAGCCTAAAAACACTTGCTTCTTATTTTTGTTATTACTGTATACAGTATGTGAATTTCAGATGCCTGTGCACCACTATTTGAACAACTCTTAACAAATGAGGTCATTCCTGTTATGATTAAGAAAGCTAACCAGAAACTGTTCATTCTGAGATCTTTAACGGAATCTGGCGTGCCAGTGAAAGCAATAACCATGGGCCTGCGTTTGAAAATTTTTTAATCTTCTCCACCACAGTTTGAAGCAGATAGTACCCCAAGATGAATTCAAATCCAGAATTCTGCAGCAGTTGTAATTCAACAATGCTAACTACTTTGCTACTGTAATGCCTTGTTTGATTCTAATGTGTTTATTTTCTTCAGGAGAGTTTGTCCTTCAAAGAGCACCGCTTGTAAAGAGGCAAGATGCAGGAGGAAGAATGTTAAAAGGACCGCTTTTTTGTACGACATTCAGAATCGTCTTTGTACCTGAAAGAGACCAAAAATCTAAGGTGAGTTGATATAGTAAAACATTTTTCTCTATTATTTTAGCCTATTTGTAAGGTTCTTTTAGCAATGTACAAAAAAAAACATGACATTAACTTGTTAACATATTAGACTCTTTTAAATTTACGATTACTTTTTAAATATAGTGTGCTTCTAAAACTTTGCTTAGGTATAAGGATATAGAGACAATATGACAATTAACTGAAGCACTGTAATATTTCTATAATTTGATTTGTTACTTACCATGATTTCATTTACTGTGCTTTTAAAGAATATTCCATCCAAAAATATTTTTTATTTGTCACTTACCCAGTGGAGTTTGTAGTGATGGCTTAGAAAACTTTTTTAATCCTTTGTTTTCATTCAGAAAGAGAGAATGTCATTGAAATATGCATTGTCAAATAACAGCATGAAAGTGTTCCTAATTAAAATAGATACCAAGTGGTGTTCTATTATTTGACAAAATTCAAAGAACGTACGTATGCTAATAAGAAAACAAAGTAAATAAATGCTACAAAATTATAGGCAACTCTGAGCTGGAGCTGTGATTTACTTATACTAAAGCTGCATGTTTTCAAATTGGGCGTCAAATTCTGTGAATAATGCATCACAGGGGTGAATTCTGAGAAAAATGAATTTCTTAGCATCCTCTGCATTTAGAAACCATCCTACATTTTCTATATTTTTAAGCTTGTAAAATTAGTTTTTTTATAGTGGTGTATACAGTGTGTTTTACAAGACAGACAATTGCAAAGATAATGAATCCCTATATAATATGGTAAGGTTTGAATGATGGCAAGGAAATATTGTGAAATATTGACAGTCTGGCTACAGTAAGGTTGACTTAGTGACTTGTACTTCAAGGTGTCCTTCTCCAATAAGTCTTAGTTTCCAAATTAACCACAAATTCTGGTGGCAGGGCTGCTTTTAGAGCATGTTTTGGAGAGGAAATGATGTAACTCCTTTGCATGTTTGTCCTCCTTCAGCCTAAGGGTGGAAACAAGTTAGTGGATACGTATCCTCTTCCACTTGTGTTTCCTTCTCCCAGACTCTGTGAGACACTCATGTGTCTGATAGTACTGCCTTTAGATTTCACAAATTCAGAAAAACATCAGTACACAGGAGCATATAGAATAACAAAAACTTCAAAATCAAAACCAAAATCAGAGTCAAACAAAGCCAAAATTCAAAGTCCCTAAAAATACTTTTTAGTGGAAAGTTTAAAGTTCTGAAGTTAGGTTATGTGTTTTAGGATATTTTAAAGGGTAAGAGTAATGACTTCTTAGGTCAGAAATCGCATAACTACTAATGGGGATTTGTTTCTACAAACAATATGATCCTCATGCAACTAACACATAAAATGGCAGCACTCATGAAAACATAACAAGCAATGTGATGGTACCAAAACAACTTAAAAATAAATCATATAAAAAAATATCAGTTAATTGTGGAAAATGAGCCAAAATGGGCAGTAATGAATTCTACTGTATCTTGTATATATTGTGGCATAGCAGAGCCCTAAACACCAGACACAACTACCACATTACAGTCCAGGGTTCAAATAAAGGTGTTTTATTTGATAGAGTACCTTTATAGGCATTCTCCAGTCAGTCCTGCACAGCACAACACCATTCTTTTATTCTTTATTCTTTAAGTCTTTATTATCATGGCAGATACACAACGAAATTGCACACATAAAACGAAATTGGATGCTGACCTATCAGTGCAGAATAAAAAGGGAATATAATATCTATAAGGCTATACACAACATGCCACATATACAAGACATTTTTCATGTTCTGCTAGTATTAATTCATTGCATAATTTAAACTTTTGCAATATGAGCAGCATTTAGCATAATCATGGCCTTTGAATAAAAACAGTTTTTCAATCTGTTAGTTCATGTTTTTTATTGTCCTAAAATATCTGCCCGAGGGCAGCAGTTCAAACTCAGAGTGACCGGGATAGAATGGATCTTTATAAGGAAGGCCTTTTTAAAGGAATGGGAATTGTAAACATCTTCCAGGGATGGGAGAGGGCATCCGATAATCTTCTGGGCTGTATTGACGACCCCCTGAAGCACTTTCCTCTCTGATGCAGTGCAGCTGGCAAAGTGCACACAGATGCAGTAAGTCAATATGCTCTCTATAGAGCAATAATAGAAGGACATAAGCAGTTTTTGAGTGAAACTATTCTTCCTGAGGATCCTCAGAAAGTGAAGTGTTTGCTGTGCCTTCTTTACCAGCTTTGTGGTGTTAGTGCTCCATGTCAGTTCTTCCTTTCTGTGCACACCCAGGAACTGGAATCTCGAGACCCTCTCCACACAGTCCCAATCAATGAAAAGGGGCTGAATGTCCATTTTTCTTCTTTCTAAAGTCAATGATTAGCTCCTTGGTTTTGGTGGTGTTGAGAACCAGATTGTTGTCTCTGCACCACATAAACAGCTGCTCAACCTCGTCCCGATAAATGGACTCATTCACTCCAGAAATGATCCCCACTATAGTGATGTCATCTGCAAATTTGATGATGCCACTGCTGGAATATGTGGGGTAGCAATCATAGGTGTAGAGGGTAAAGAGAATTGGACTCAGCACACAGACCTGCAGAGAACCAGTGCTAAGACTGAGGGCTGAGATGTGGGGACCTATTCTTACCCTCTGGGATCGATCAGAGAGAAAGTCCATAATCCAGAGGCAGATACAGTACGATAGTCCCAGGTCTGTCAATTTGGTCACCAGTCCATGAATGAGGATTGTATTAAATGCAGAGCTAAAGTCTACAAAGAGCAGCCTAGTGTAACTCCCTCGCTGTTCTGAGTGGGTTAGGACTTAATGGAGAGCTGTGGCTGTGATGTCCCCTGTAGATCTGTTTGCCCTGTAAGCACACTGGTGTATGCATAACATGGGTGGGACGCTTGAAATGATGTGACCAATTTCTCAAATCACTTCATGATCACAGGGGCAAGTGCCACTGGATGATAGTTATTCAGGCTTCTGATGGTAGTTGTTTTTGGCAGTGGAACTATAATAGAGGACTTCAGGTAGGGTGGAATAGTGGACTGGCATAAGGACTGGTTGAAGATCTTAGTAAAGACCTCAGCCAGTTGATCCACACAGTACAAAAGGACTCATCCACAGATACCATTAGGTCACTCAGCCTTCCTTGGGTTCACTGCCCTCAGTGTACGGCGCACCATACAATATATGATACATTCTGATCGTTCACTTATCTGTCCTTCCACTTCCTTTTTTGTTGGACACGAGAGTACTTTCAGTGCCACAGCATTGCAACCTGGAAGCACTTCTGGACCAAGCAGAGCAGCCATAAAGTATGCAATACCTCTCGTGGCTGTGCCCTTGGTGGGCCGGGGTACCCAACAGGGCTTCCCTCTTGAACTGAAGCTCTCATGAACCTCTGGGGGAGCTCCAACTGGGGGCATGCCAGCAGAGCTGCCACCAGTCCACTGAGGGACTCTATGCCCCCACAGTGCAGTCTCCCATTGTCTTTCCAATATCCCTGCCTCAGGAGCAGCACTAATCCTGTCAAGGGTGCCCATACATTATGCTGCTCCCTCCAGCACGTTGTCTTTCTGGCCAGGACAATAGTACAAAAAGTAAGATGCTGTACCATTTTATCAAAACATATATAAAATATACACAAATTTATAACCTGGCACTGTGTTAAACATCTTTTTTATGGACATAATTTATTAAGATGCAATATCTACCCAATTAAGACAGTGATGCAGATTTACAAGCATAAAAGAAAGTATGTGATCTGGTAACTGATGATGTTTATATTGTCTTATGCCAGAGATCATTCATGAAACCAGTGGCAATGAAAGAGTTAAAAACTTCCACTCCTTATGACCCTTTATTATAAGTAATTGTTTACAAAAAAAGGTAGAATATTTGCAGTCTTCAAAAATATTCAGTTGTGAATGACATAACAAATTTGTGAAAATTAGATTTTCTGAATCTGTTCTAATGAAGATGTTTAATGTACAGGTGCTGGTCATAAAATTAGAATATCATGACAAAGTTGATTTATTTCAGTAATTCCATTCAAAAAGTGAAACTTGTATATTAGATTCATTCATTACACACAGACTGATGTATTTCAAATGTTTATTTCTTTTAATTTTGATGATTATAACTGACAACTAATGAAAGTCCCAAATTCAGTATCTCGGAAAATTAGAATATTGTGAAAAGGTTCAATATTGAAGACACCTGGTGCCACACTCTAATCAGCTAATTAACTCAAAACACCTGCAAAAGCCTTTAAATGGTCTCTCAGTCTAGTTCTGTAGGCTACACAATCATGGGGAAGACTGCTGACTTGACAGTTGTCCAAAAGACGACCATTGCCACCTTGCACAAGGAGGGCAAGACACAAAAGGTCATTGCTAAAGAGGCTGGCTGTTACAGAGCTCTGTGTCCAAGCACATTAATAGAGAGGCAAAGGGAAGGACAAGATGTGGTAGAAAAAGTGTACAAGCAATAGGGATAACCACACTCTGGAGAGGATTGTGAAACAAAACCCATTCAAAACTGTGGGGGAGATTCACAAAGAGTGGACTGCAGCTGGAGTCAGTGCTTCAAGAACCACCACGCACAGACATATGCAAGACATGGGTTTCAGCTGTCGCATTCCTTGTGTCAAGCCACTCTTGAACAAGAGATAGCATCAGAAGCGTCTCGCCTGGGCTAAAGACAAAAAGGACTGGACTGCTGCTGAGTGGTCCAAAGTTATGTTCTCTGATGAAAGTAAATTTTGCATTTCCTTTGGAAATCAAGGTCCCAGAGTCTGGAGGAAGAGAGGAGAGGCACAGAATCCACGTTGCTTGAGGTCCAGTGTAAAGTTTCCACAGTCAGTGATGGTTTGGGGTGCCATGTCATCTGCTGGTGTTGGTCCATTGTGTTTTCTGAGGTCCAAGGTCAACGCAGCCGTCTACCAGGAAGTTTTAGAGCACTTCATGCTTCCTGCTGCTGACGAACTTTATGGAGATGCAGATTTCATTTTCCAACAGGACCTGGCACCTGCACAGTGCTAAAGCTACCAGTACCTGGTTTAAGGACCATGGTATCCCTGTTCTTGATTGGCCAGCAAACTCGCTGACCTTAACCCCATATAAAATCTATGGGGTATTGTGAAGAGGAAGATGCAATACACCAGACCCAACAATTCAGAAGAGCTGAAGGCCACTATCAGAGCAACATGGGCTCTCATAACACCTGAACAGTGCCACAGACTGATCGACTCCATGCCACGCCGCATTGCTGCAGTAATCCAGGCCAAAGGGAGCCCCAACTAAATATTGAGTGCTGTATGTGCTCATACATTTCATGTTCATACCTTTCAGTTGGCCAACATTTCTAAAAATCCTTTTTTTGCATTGGTCTTAATTGATATTCTAATTTTCCGAAATACTGAATTTGGGACTTTCATTAGTTGTCAGTTATAATCATCAAAATTAAAAGAAATAAACATTTGAAATACATCAGTCAGTGTGTAATGAATGAATCTAATATACAAGTTTCACTTTTTGAATGGAATTACTGAAATAAATCAACTTTGTCATGATATTCTAATTTTATGACCAGCACCTGTATACACAACCAAATGCATTGTAGGAGATTTGCAAATAACTGGCTGAAGAATAATGTGAAGTATTGACATTCTTTGAATATAACTGATTATGGATGACATAAAAAATGTATGAGTAAATAGGGTGGCATCCTGCACCTAGTCCAGCGAGGTGTGTATGTATGCACAGTCAAATGATCTGTGGCATTATCAAAGGTTTTATGACAACATTTTCATACATAAGCGTGTACTGACCAGGTGATAGCTAAGTGACTACTCTGCACAGATGTTTAGTCCCACAGTTCTAATCTTGTAGACCCTGACCTTGGCAATATTTGCCTTCAAGCATTGAGAGAATATGTGCTATAATTAACATTAAGGTTAAGCCTATTCTACAGGTAATAGAAAGCAGTCAGAGGCTTTAAAAAATCAAGGGAGGTGTTAGCAACAGACAAGCACATTGAAGAATGGCTCCTGGTTAATGCTGCAGCTTATGTGAATATTCGATAAACACCAAACAAATAAAATCCACACCTTGTTGTTTGTCTTTAGACATCTGGCTTTTTAAAATGTGATTAATATTAAAGTTCTGTTAAAATAAATTAAAGTTAGCATTTTTCATAGAGCAGGTTTTAATTACATGCATTAATACATGTCTGAATAGTGCACAATTTCTAATTATTTACTTTTGGAAAGAACTAACAGTTTGATTTTGTGCTTGGTTAATTTTAAATTAACGTACTTGCTTAAGTTAAGAAGACGTAGCATTTGACCATTTCAAATATCACTGGGAATACTTTAGAGACACTTTAGCCTATAATTACAAAAGAATAGCAAAGTAATAAAGCTAATTTTATTTTTCTTCACATGCATTTAGGCTGACAGCTCCGATCCAGTCTTCCTCAGGGACCAAGATATAGTTTTGGCCTCCATTGAAAGAGTGGTAGCTGGTATGTATACTACATATAATCAGAAATCAAACAAAACATCTAACTGTATATCTTTTAAGGAGTAAAGTGTTTTAAAATGCATTAAGTTACAGATCATCTGCATAATTATTAATTAATAATTATATAGGCTGCTTTGATATATAAAAGACAGTCTCACAATATTACATGCTGTTTCCTTTTATTCCTTTGAATAAATATAATGCCTCAATAACAGTTCTCACAAATATGTAATCTCAAATAACATGGTTAAATGGTGATGTAAAATGTAACTAAATACAAAACAAATGCAGATCTTTAACTATATTAATATTTATTTCTATGTCTTATATACTGTATATATATATATATATATATATATATAGTGAACGCTGGCCCCGGCACAGACAGACGGACATCATGATTTCACCACACACCATTTATTTATATACACTATTATTTACAAAGTTTCCTCACGTGCACCCCCAGTGCCTTCTTGCACCGATCTCCACAAGTCCAGGCCACACAGTCCTTTTGCCTTCCTGGCCGCCTCCCGTCCTCTCTCTCCAGCTCTGTCTGCTTCCTCCCGACATCCACCAATGACTGGAGGGAGGCGGCCCCTTATATAATGCTCCCGGATGAGCCCCAGGTGTTCCCAGTATCCGCTCCTTGGCCACGCCCCAGCGTGGCGGAAGTGTCGGCTGTTCTCCTGGCAGCTCTCCGGCGCCACATAAAGTCTTCCCCCCGGCACTTCCGCCACACCGGGATAATTAGGCACTGGGGCGCCGCCTGGCGGTGGCCACGGGTCCCTACAGGGCTGGGCTTCCATGCCCTGTACCCGAGGCCCCCTGCCTAACCAGGACGGACGCCCCACTCTGTCTGGAGGAGGCACTCGCCCTCCTCTGATCCTCCAAGGCGTCCCGGCCGGGTTCCAGCCCCAGCCAAGGACCATACGGGATAAACCGGCATCGGGGCGCCGCCTGGCGGTGACCACGGGCCCCTACAGGGCTGGGCTTCCAAGCCCTCCACCCGTGGTCCCCAACAGAACCAGGACGGACGCCCCCTCGCGGTCTGGAGGAGGCACAAGCCCTCCTCTTGTCCTCCTAGCGCCCCAGCCGGGCTCCAGCCCCGGCCGGGACCACATATATATATATATATATATATATATATATATATATACCAATGTATGTATGTATCCTGTCTTAATTTATACTGTATACTGTAGATACAAATTTTTGGCTCCTACCCCTCACTCTACTTTATTGGTGGCAGGTTTGGCACTCCAGCCACTGTAAAAAAAAATGTCACACTGCTCCACTCCATTCTAACTAGTGTGGTGCTGAGGTATCACTTGTTGCACGGCTGTACTTGGGTCCTAATTTGGGATCCTGAGGTGTTTTGTCGTGTGGTGGGTGCAGCAAGGCACTGTATCAGTGCACGCTCCCAACTTCCTCCCCACACTTCCAACTTTTACACCGGGGTGAAGTGTTAAACAGCTATGAGATTTCTGGTTGTAGATGTTGACCTTATTTTATCCTAACTAAATATCTCCCCATAACTGAGTCACATTCAATATTCATATGAATTCATATTACATATGTGATATTCACTAACCATATTAAACTGAATGTTGCCATCATTGAGGCAGTAGTCTAATGCCAATGAAGCTGATTCTTGTGTCACCATAGACTTAAATAAATTGAAAAGCTTAATGGATTGGTAAATTTAAGACATGAAAAAAGATGTGTTGCAAAGTATAGTGTGTGGATGGCTGGATTAGATGAGTGGGAGCATTCATGTTTCATTCCCAACTACAGTAAGGAGGTTGTGTCCATTCAGCAAAACACTTTCACCCATCTCCCAGGGCAGAGTTTGAAGCCATATATTTCATTGTGCTAAATGTACATTTTCGTTGCAAAAACTAAGAAGCCACCTTTCTGTGGCTCATCTACATCATAATTGAGCCCCTTCCAAAATGCATGTCAGGTAACAGAAGTAGAAGCACAAACAGTACTCATTTTCAAACCTATTAAGGAATAAATTTTAGATTTTCCTTATACTTTGTAAGAAAGTTAACCATGTCTTTTTTCTAATTTAAATAGACAATATCTTTTGAGGTCCTTGTCATGTTTTTGATTAACTTGTAATGCACTAAAATCCTACATTTAAGTGCAGACATGTAATGGCATTCTATGTTGAGCAGTTTGGTGATGCTTTTACTAAACATGCACTCAAAGCAAATTAAGGTATTAATAAAGTGTATTGAAAGTGTCTGGGTATACCAAATATTTGTGATTGTTTTTCCTTTTTCAAATAATAAGTTAGAACTATTTTCTGTTTTTCTTATTTTACTAACGGGTTTACTTTCTCTCTTATAGGAAATGCTTTGAAAACAAAAATTATAACACCTAGCTCTCATCTAAAGTTTGTACCTGAAGAGTTAATCATTTATTGCAAGGATCTCAGAATTATTCACTTCCAATTTGAAAGGATGACATCAGATTTGCAGGCTATTGAAGTAAGTGTACCCATACCAGACCAATTAATGTTCTTTTAGAAGCAGAGCACCTCATGTTCACCATCTAAATGTGTTCTTTGCATAATAGCCATTAGTATTTATATTTTGATAGATTTAGTTTTGAATTATTGAGTCTTCTAACATTAAACTTGTCAAACACACTATTATAATACAAGTTAATACAAAGTAAATGTGCTGGCTTAGTAGTCAGGGAAGCTTTCTCTCTGATATTTTACTGATGAAACATTGCTTGCCATCAGTCTTTCGTTGACATTTATGTCAAGTTGATGGAGTTATTCAGTACATAATGGGAATTAGTCACTTGTTGAATATCATTCCTATTTTAATGAGATGTTTTATTAATACAGATAACACTTACAATTGCAAGGACCTACCAACCAGTAAAGCCTGGAGCTCCTTATGCCTTTCAAAAATCAATTTTTGGAAATTCAGGTATGTTAGAACCCTTGAAACATATAACTTTTTATATTTTGCTTGCAGCAGTCTTTTAATTCAAAGTACTTATTATTATTATTATTATTATTATTATTTCTTTGAAAACATGTTATATATGCATTTGCCACACAAATTTTTATTTTAAGCTAAGGATTTTCTTTAAATTGTAAAAATATGTTTCCCTAACTGGCACTTTACAATAAAGGCTAATGGGGCATTAGGCATAACCAGAAAATAAAAGCTTAAAGCTTACTGATCGCTGTTGAGTATTGAGCTGCAATTTGTCTAAAATGAAGATTAAAAATAATAAGACTGACCTTAGCACCATTATGTTAGCTGGAATGCCCACCCCTTTGGAATTTTTTTTTCTCCAGCATTTCACCCCTGGAATTTTTTTTTCTTTTTTTCAGACCATTGGATCAGACCTATTCTAATGGACCTTAAAACACTTTCTAATTAGGATTCTATTACTTGTATATTTGTGTTATGATTCTTTATACATTATTTTTATATATTATCTCTTGTATCTCTTCCATTATATTGTGTAAAGCTCTTTGAGCTACACTTCTTGTATGAAAATGTGCTATTGAAATAAAAATATTGCTGTTGTTGATTACACATACATTATAAACTAGTTTATATGAGTCATTTTTAAACAAAAAAAACACCAATATTATCTGTTTCAGCCCTTAGAAGACCTTTGTGCACACCATCTCAGTGTGTGCCTTCTTCCACAAAAATCTTTCAGTCCCCCAGGACAGGATTACCTTTTCTCAACTGAAACCTTTGCCTTTTCATTAGTTTTTAGGCTTTTATTTACTGGTGGTGGCCCATGCCCCATTAGCCTCTATTCTAAAGCTTCTGTGAAGGCAAGATACTTTTTAAAATTTAAAGAAAATGTTTAACTTTAGAACACAAATTTTGTTGGCAAATACATATACATCATGTTTTTGGAGTAATACCTTCAAATTGAATGATACCAAATTTATCCTTTATAAATAGACCCATGACTATTTATCTGGCTGCTTTAGACTCTGATAGTGATGTTATTTTGTAAGAATCTCAAACATTTTTCACTGAAAGCTTTACTGCAGTCCAGCTGTTTATGTCACATAGTTCAATAGCTATTATTATTATTATTAGATTGTTTTCCAGGCGTTTTAAGTTGTTGATCTCCCCTAGTCCACCCTTTATTCAGTAATGCCACATGCACTTGACTTTTAAAAATTTAGCATTTTAATATAGATGTAGTACTCCTAATTTTAAGTTCATGTTACCTTTAATTAATAATTTGAGTTGTTCAGAGTCTTGATAACTAACATGGTTATGTTCATTTGCCTCAGAGATGAAGCAATTGCTAAGTAATCGAGTGCCTGACTCATTAATGAACTGGTTTGAGGGATCTCAAGAGTGGGAGAGAGAATTGTTGCGTACTGGTGCCACTGGCTGGAGGGTGAGCTCAGTTAACGATCGATTTGAAATGGCTCCCAGGTACGTTGGCTTTTTTTTTGCAATGGAGCTGTGGGTGGGAAATATAGATCCTTATGTTTAATAATCTGTTCACATGGAGTATTTTAGTGCTAAAATAAAAATATGCACTTATGCTATAAACACAAAATATTTTATATTGTATGGTGGCGATGAAACACAAACAGCTCTTAAAAAAATACATATAAGACATTTCCCAGATTAGTGATCCATACATGTCACGTTATAATCCTCACAAAATCTTTTTTTTCTGTAAACAATTTTCTGTTACTAGAAAAAGGTGAACAACAGGATACAAAAGAGCCACATCAAAAAGAGAATAAAGCCTCTATCCCAGTAGCAACATTTGGGATGGCTGGGGGAAGGCAATTTGAAAATGACACAGTAACTGCAACAGATATAAGCTGACACAATACAACACATTTGTGATGGTTTATGGGTAGTTTAAACACACACTGTGCAGTGCTCTGCCATACAGTATGTCTAGCTGAAGCCAAGTTCAAATGAACATGGACACTCTGCTGCAGGATTGCATATTGTTATTAAGCCAGATGGAAGTTTTGAATTACCCATAAGGCATTGTGAACATGTATTGCATCAGCTTCTATCCTTTGCAGTTACTGCAGGGCAGGCCATTGGGTTCTCAACTTGACAAGCATCAGTCAATGTTCCATGCACCTGATTATAAAATAGCAGATTTGAACAAGGTCAAATCAAATTAGCAATAGAAAGACACCCACAGGTACCAAGAGCTTCTCCAATAGGTCAAAGAAACTAAGCATTGAAGAGGAATTAATACCGATGGAGTGTGGTTCCAGGACAAACCATTTAGTTTATGAGGAAAGTTAATGCAATGACTAGCTCGTAATTTTCACTCCCCTTCAAAAACTCCTGTTACCTCGCTGCAAGTAAAATAACATGTCACACAGCAATTTCTATTACAGCATACACTGTTCTAAATATATCTGTCATCCGACTGATACTTCACCTTTTCCCCACCTTTCACCTTGTGTATGCTGCAACTTAACATTGATTTCATGAAGGTATACGGATCATTAAGACAAAAGACTCTTAATTGTGAACACTAGCCCCAGAAGTGGCTTCAGAGAAATCACATTATTCTTGTTCTGGTTGAGTCTCATTTACATAGTGTCACATTTTAAATTCTTTAGATTAGTTTAGCTCCTGCTTGTAGAAAAGTTTGCTGAGATAAACTCTATGAGGAGCACAAACATTCCTGCAATACAAGATGCCTGGAGCATAGATTCTCTTGGCAATTTTAATAACACAATCATACGTAGAGCTAGCATACTTTATAAAATATCAGTTCTCATAAATAAAACTACATATGTATCTTTACTTAGATACAGGCTTTTTGAAATGCCTGAAAAGTCATACTATTGTATACTGGTAGCATATCCTGGATTGCAAAGGCTGTCTAGATTCTTCCTCTAAATTTAATTAGCTCTAATGTTCATATATAAAAATACTGTACTTAGTATTGTACTTTTTACTTCTATCCCTTCAATTCTTAACCTTAGTTTCTCTTTTCTACTTATATTTCTTTACAAAACAAAGTGGGAATTACATATTTCTTAATGACTGTCATTTCCCAATGAAGTGCTTTCATTGTATTTCAACAGAGTCACTGAAAACTATTATTATTTTCTATACTAGCAAAAAAAAATATTTTAGTAGAAGTAATGAGAATGGTTTCATTTGACTTGTGCTAGAATTATTTATTTTACTTTTATTCTTTAATGTTAGTTCATTGATCTTTGCTTTTTTACTTGGCAGCATTACATTTTAATTGTTATTCATATTCTCTTTTATAACCCACACCTCACATAATGCATAAATAGTTGAAAGTGTTGGGTTGGATTTTCATTTGTTTATTTTAATGTTGAGACAGAAGCTTGATTATTGTAAGTAAAATTGTTACATTAAAGAGAGCATAGCAATTAAATTGGGTGCACGCAATATACAGAAATAAATAGTATGAAGATATACAACTATTATAAAGCTATTGTCCCTGTGATCGTCTGGCATCTTCTTTGTGGTGTATTCTGCCAGGACAGACACAGGTTCCCCATGACTGTGAACCAGAGAAAATGGTGTAGAAGATATAATTATTGTAAGACACTAGGAGTCGCTATTGCCCCTCTCTACCCAACAGACAGACACATTGCACACAGGGTAAAATCACCTAGAAGATTTTTTAATTCTTTTCTTCCTGTTATAGTGCCCTCAAGCATCTCTGCCACCATACACAGGCAATTCAGCAACAATAATAACAATAATAATCACAAATCTCTCCTCCACACCTCCCAGCAAGCTCTGTCACACTCCACCCATCTCTGGCTCCCTTACTGGGTCTCCAGCAGTCCTTTATATAGTCCTTAACCCAGAAGTGCGTCTCCTCTTCCATTCATGTGACTTGCCAGCACTTCCGGGTTTAGATGGAGAACTTGCTTTTTCTTCAGCCTGGAAGTACTTTGGGGCTTCCGTCCCTGTGACTTGGAAGTACTTCCGGGCTATATGGAACGTAAAGATCCCCAGTTCTTCCTGCAGCGTCTCCTAGCAGCACCCACAGTACCCAGCAGGGCTATGAAGCCGATCTCCAGATCCTATGATGCCCTGTGGGAATCCGGGGGGCTGCTGAGCTGCAGGAAAATCGCCATCTATCATCCTGGGGGAGGCAGACTGTGTCACAATTAGTGACTAACTGCAGATGAAAGGTGATAGACTTTTATAACTGAGGGTAAGGAAGAGGCAGGTCATCTGGAGGAGAAGTGGAAGCAAGGTCATCAAGGGTTGTGGTCTGGAGCCGGAAGAGGATTATGTCTTACTGCTCCTGTAAGAAATGGAGAAGAGGCATTAGCCTACCATGTACATAGATATATATATCTGCATAAAATCCAACGTCTGTCTATCTGTCTGTATATCTGCCTGCTTACTACTTAACTGATTTAGATTAGGTTTATTTCTATAATTTACTTGAACGTTCTGGTTGATTTTGAGACTCCTCTCATTGCACTAAGTATTATAGTTCGGTTGAGGGACTGATTTATTCATGCAAATCTGAGAGACAGGCTGCGGGTTGAGGGGAGGTGGAGGCGGGGCCTCAGGAGTAGTGAGGCCATCCTTACTCACAAGCCAGCCTCCATTCAATTCACTGTATCTCTCGCCACGTATCGGAGAGTACCTTGCCTCTGCTTAGCTAGTGATACCTGTTTTTTCAGCAGACATTATCATCTAGAGATTGTTCAAGAGATCTGATAGTTTTAATAACTTTTTTTTTGCATGTAGTGTGTAAATAAATGTATGGTTATGTATTATCAGACACCATACTTATTAGTCTTGCTCCTACAGGTATGATTTTATATAATGATTGATAACTCCATTAGATTGTCAAATCAATGATTATACATTTTTCTGTATATTATGAGAAAATGTATCATTTGAATTTTGTATTTATATTTTGTTTTAGACATTACAAGGTGCCCAGTAGTGTTTTTTGGCATGCGTCATAGAGAGGATGTGTAGCATTGTTCATAATGGCCGTAAGTTTTGTGTTAATTTCCTCCACTGCTGCCATCTCCAGTGGGTTGAGACTGTGTCCTATAACTAAGCCAGCCTTCTTAATTAGATTTTTGATTTGGTAGGCCTCCTTTGAAATGATATTACCAGCCCAGCACATTATGATGTAGAAGATCACACTGGCTATCCGAGTAGTGTAGTATGTAAGCTATGTTATTAACCACATTTAAGAAACACGGTTTCATAAGAAAAAAAAAGTTTTCTCAAGAGGATTAGCAATAGTTGTAAGATTTTACACAGGTTTTCAACTGGTTAGATTAGCTGTTACAAACTTCTGCCACTGTGTTAAACTAACTGTATTGCTTTTTATAGTCTTCAGAAGTTCAATGTTGTGCCAAAACAGATTCTGGATAATGACCTGAAAAAAACATTTGCACATTTTTCCGATGGACGCATCCCAGTAAGTGTTATTTTTTGTTGTCTGAACTTGTACATTGAATAATTTTATTTTTTATACACTGTGATAAGAATATGCAAAAGACATCATAAAGGTTTGGGGCAGCCACCCATATATTGTTTTTCCCAGCTGCAAAGGTTTATGTTTTTGAAACACAATGTGCATAGAACAGAGTCCATAACAGAACTGGCTATAGTAGCCCAAGATGGAGGCTTTAAAGGTCTGGAGAGGAACTGATGTCATCAGAATGGGCGGAACCAGAAGTAACGTCATCAAAGAGGCCGGCTTTGGAAGTGACGTCAGCAAAGGGGCTGGCTTCGGGAGTGACATCTTCTGAGGCGCCGGAACCTTGCAGGATTTCCCAGGAAAGGTCTGTAGGGAACTGAGAAAGACAATCAGTGCACTCCGCTGCCCCCTGGTAGAATGTTTTATTACAGTTACTCAGACCCTTTAGCTGCCTCCTACTCGCATGTATGTGACAAGGCCCCCCTCAGCCCAGACCCATCAGGTCAGGCGTCCTGCACAGAGAGGTCATGGGCACAAGAGAGAGTATCAGCATTGGCATGTAGAGATCCCTTACGATGAATTGACAAAAACTTGTAAGGTTGAAGGTCAAGAAATCACCTAGTGACCCATGGATTTGACTCCTTGTGAAGGGCCATCCACTGTAAAGGAGCAAGATCCGTCACCAGAGTTAACTCCCAGCCCGAAAGGTAGTACCTCTACTGCGTAATCGCCCATTTGATCGCAAGGGCTTCCCTTTCCACCGCTGCATACCTGGGGCCTCATGTATAAACGGCGCGTACGCACAGAAATGTTGCGTAAGAACGTTTCCACATTCAAATCGCGATGTATAAAACCTTGGTGTAAAGCCACGCACTTTTCCACGATACCTCATACCCTGTCGTACGCAAGTTCTCCGCTCGGTTTTGCAGACTGGCAGCACCCAGCGTCAAAGCAGTGCTACTGTTCCTGTGTGGTTACTTCTTAGAACCTCATTCCTGACGCAGCTTTATAAAAACACTTAAACTAACCGCATATTGTTTATTAGTGTAATGCATCTGATTGTAATTAACCTGTAACAATATAATGGCCCAGGGAATAGCCATAGTATTCCAAATACCATAACTGCTTTAGCGTTGTTACTCTCACTGCACCTTCTTCCTCTTCTTCTTTTTCTTCTTTCAGCTGCTCCCGTTAAGGGTTGCCACAGTGGATCATCTTTTTCCATATTACTCTCACTGCACCACTCAGAGTATTTATATCACTGTATCTGAGTGGGGAATCACAGCAGCAGCTGATCAGAAAGAGAATTATCGGTATACAGCATCAAGCATATGCTGCCTCAGCCACGGCAAAACGTTTCAAAGCCTTTCCTGTACAGACCTCGCGGTTCAGAAACAGTTTCATCCCAAGAACTATAAACGCACTTAATCAATTGCTTCTTGTAGATCTGTTTGTACTTATAAGTACAATCACCTCACTGTAAACTTGCACTACAGTTATAATATTGCACAACCTGCGCCACTTTATAAAGCGCATCTTAACATATGATGACGTATCATTTTTAAGATGAAATGTAGCAAAATATGTTGATTATATTATATAGATAAAACTTTAACTTCATTTAAATAATCTGTATTGTTAATAATTAAACATATGAGGACATGGTGCTGCAGCGCTAGCAAGTTCACGTATTGTCCCTGCCTTGCGCTGTATATTTACTGAGGCTGGCGCGACACTGGAAGGATAGACGAATAGAATAATTAAACACGTACTATGAAGATATTTCAATATTCCTTAAAAGTTTTGAGGAATCGTTGTTGTAAGCTTACAGATGGCTTAATGTCTATTACAGAGCTGATTGTGTGGCGATTGGGTATTGGGAAAGAAAGGTAAGGACAGGAATTGGAGGTTAGAATGTTTGAAAGAGACATTACTACTACAATAAATTATTTCATCGAAGGTCGCGCATGGCACAGCAGCATCTTGTGTGAGACATGAACAATCATTGCGCCATCGTGTTCTCATGTTTAATAACATGCTTTCATTCCAATCATCATGAAAATGATATCATGTATACATCTCAGTATTTTAATTATTCAGAGAGCTGTAATATCACGAATGTAAGGGATTCTGTGTCCTTTTAGAGAAAGAGAAAGAACAGAAGCACGTAGTGATTCACACACATAGAGCACATTGAAGATCAAATACAAAACAATGCATTTAACTTGCTACTGGGATTTGAGAAACTAGTAAATGAAATGATTTTAAGATGAAGTTTATGATGTTCTACTTTAATGACAAAATAAACTACGTGATTAAAGTGGAAATTTCAAGATTAAAGTTGACATTTCGTGCTTTTTTCCCACTGTGTGCCAATTTTTTTTGTCTGTACCCTAATGAGCTCAGACGGTGGGCTACGACCCTTTTCATGGCGACTTTGATATCCGACAACTTCTTTTTTATTTTGGCACTCTACGACTTTGTGAACTTGAGCTTTCAAGTTTCTCTGACACGCTATGTCACTCGATCAACTTTCTTTTGTTGATTATACCACTGTTTAAATCAACAAATAGTATGATTTTCCTTTGCCTCCACTTGGTATTCGCTGAAATTCTTATATTTTCCACCATGCTTTTCCCATTGTCTTTTCACAGAAGGCTGAGCTTAAGGGCTATTTATATTGATTTGCATATTCAAAGAGGTGTAATTCTGGGAGGAGTTGGGGCGGGACAGCATGCGCTTTACTTTTCATGCTGACTGGGATTTATGTAGCGGAAGAACGCAGAAGTTGGCAAACGCACAGATTCCTGCATCTGGATTTTTCTGTGTGCAAGCACATTTCGGCTTTTGTGCTTATGTCATGTTATAGTGCAAATTCTAGGCATGGCGTTATGCATGAGGCCCCTGGTCTCCCAATCCAACAGTTTTCTGGCTCAGGTACATGACGGGGTGTTTAACACCATTGACACTTTGGCTCAGCACGGCACCCAGGCCTGTGTCCGAAGCGCCCGTATGAAGAATAAAAGGGAGAAAAAATTAGGAGCTTTTAATATTGGTGCTGAAGTAAGAGCCTGTTTTAAGTAACTAAATGCAGCATCCACCTTGTCAGCCCATACCACATGATTAGGAGCCCTCTTCTTTGTAAGATCAGTCAAGGGCACCGCTCTCTCTGAAAACCGAGGTACAAACCAGCGGTAGTACCCGGGCAACCAGAGAAAGGCTTGGACTTGCCTCTTGATTCACGGATGGGACCATTTTACAATGGCATCTATTTTTGAACACTGTGGTTTCATGATACCCCAACCCACAAGGCAGCCCAAACATTTAGCCTATTTCAATCCAAAGAACCATTTCTTGGGATTAATATGAACCCCGGCTTCTCCTAGTGTCCGCAGTACCGCAGTGACCTGCTGTACGTGTTCCTTCCATGTACTGGAATAGATGACAACGTCATCCAGATAGGCAGCACTATACGCATTATGGGGTTGGAGCACTTTGTCCATCAAACGCTGGAAAGTCACAGGAGCCCTGTGTAACCCAAATGGAAGAACACAATACTGCCAGTGTCCGATAGGAGTGCTAAACGCGGTCTTGACCTTCACGGGGTCCGTTAAAGGAATCTGCCAAGTACCCTTTTGTCATGTCAAGCGTGGTCAAAAATTATGCTTGTCCAAGCCTTTTGAGGAGGTCATCCACACGAGGCATGGGATAAGCATCAAAAAGGGAGACCTGGTTAAGCCAACGGAAGTCATTGCAAAACCTCCAACTGCCGTCAGGCTTACTAACCAAGACAATTGGGCTGGACCAGGGACTATAACTTTCCTCAATCATTCCTAGTTCCATCATTCGCTTGATTTCCAGCTCCACTTCTGCTTTCTTTGCCTCAGGAAGTCTTATGGGGTGCTCCTGGACTACAACCCCTGGTTCAGTCACTATGTCGTGCGCAATCAGAGAGGTCCTTCTGGGTTTTTCAATCACCACCTCTGTTCTTTTCAAATAATATTGCATTTCTCTCTATGCTGTGGTTTCTATTACACACCTGAAAGAAAGAGACAATATATGTGAAAACATCATCGCACAAATGCAATATTATTTGAAAACGAACAGCGTCCGATCAGCTGTAAAAGTATGGCATTTCTAAATGTTTGCTTTTTTTCAGTCTGATTCTCTCAGTCAGACTGTATATTTGTCTCTTATTCAGTGCGTGCAAGAATATGCAGGTGGCCAGATGCTGTGTGCTACAACATGCTGCCGGTGATCAACGCACATTTAAAAAAAAGAAAGAGACAAATATATGTGACGTTTTGAAGAAATCATTTTATGACACGATTTACCTTTATTTATTTACTTACTTCCTCAAGCCTAAAGTCACAAGTAGTGTGCAGAGGGCATGCTCAAAATGTGTGTAATGCCACAAAAAGTGCCTGCTGACACTTTAGTATGCAAGCAATGGTATGTGCATTCTTGCTCCGATGTAGAAGGGAGCTGAGTTTACCTCTGTTACAGCGCGTCTATGTGAAAACAGCAGTGTCAGATGCGGGGGTGGGGTGTATTTGGGCTCGTGAACGCGGCTGAGATAATAAAACTGACTAAAAAAAAAAAAACAAAGCTAACCTTTACAAGTATCATAAATTACACCGGTTGTTACAGACTGAAATCAAATGTATGTTTTTATTCTAAAATAGTAAGACTATTTACTTCTCCATATAGAGTGGTGCAGGATCGAACTTGAGACCTTTTGATTCCCAGACAGCAGCTGTTTCTGTTATGCCACGGAGGCAGTCAATGTCATATGTTAAGGCGGCTTTTTGTTTCTGCAGTTATATTTTTGAATAAAAGCGCAATTGTTGTGTTAGATTTGTACCTTTTGTGAAAGTGTTTCTTTTATATTTGGACTTCAGGCTTCATACATTATATAGTTTATGCCTACATTTTGTCATCTACTACTAGAATATAAAAAAGTTTCTGTTTTAACAATGTGTTTACACAGATTACTGTAGAAACGGAACAGACATGAAATGCGTGTGTTCCAAACAACAATCTATTATTTCCACTCTAAAACTCCACTTCACTCCCAGAAAATCAATCAAGGCATGAGCATGCACATTCTAAGTCGGTGGGGGGATGGAATAGCCGGCTGCTTGCAGCCTGATTTTATCAGCACATTTAGATGACAAAGGACACTGGTGGAGAGCTGTGAACGATTTTAAGAATGGCCGGAACCAGAAGTGATGTCAGCAAAGAGGCCAGCTTCAGAAATGACGTCATCAAAGGGGCCGGCTTCGGAAGTGAAGTCAGCAAAGGGGCCGGCTTCAGAAGTGACGCCTTCTGAGGCGCCGGAACCTTGCAGGATTTCCCGGGAAAGGTCTGTAGGGAACTGAGAAAGACAGTCAGTGCACTCTGCCGCCCCCTAGTCGGATGTTTTATTACACTTACTCAGACCCTTCAGCTGCCTCCTACTCGCACATGTGTGACAACACCTTTTTAGTGGCTGTGTTTAATGTCTGGAATAAATCCAAACTTATAACATATTTCCTTAATTACATTATTAAAGCAGAAATAAATCACCAGCTGTTGTTCTGAATGCAAATAACTGTGCATGTGATTTGAATGATATTGTAAAACGCTGTGACACATTTTATCCATGTTTTTACAGCGATGGTGCTGGCATCACCCTGGGGGATCAGATCTACTTCGAATGGCTACTTTCCAGAACAATATGTATCATGAAAAGGATGACATCCGGTGTGTGAGATTTTTGACCCTAACCCTAACTTTTGACAATGTATTTTCAAGCTAAATAATACTACTATGATGCTTTTTTATACTGTATATTTTCTTTCCATATTTGATTCAGATCTAGACAGACAGACAGACTGATAGAGATAGATAGATAGATAGATAGATAGATAGATAGATAGATAGATAGATAGATAGATAGATAGATAGATAGAAATTCACATACTCCAGCAGCAGCATACCTGTATTGCTTATGCTTTGTGACTGTCCCAGGCTTACACTCAAGAGGATACACTTTTGAACTTGGCATCATTTTAAAAATAGAAACATATCCAAAAGTTCTTTTAGCACAAATGTTATATTTTTATAACAAACAAGACAAGTTTGGATTAGTCACTGTTGCTCATCATGTTTTCTTTAGCCTGCCTGTACTCCAGTTATAAAGAAAATCATGTAAACAATTGTTCTGTAGCTCTGTACTTGTGCCATTGATTGCCTGAAATAACGCCTGTGGTCTCCATTGCAGAATTTCATTTTTATTCTTCTAAGTATACAGTTTTCCCTCCTTCAGCACATTTCATCTGTTCTATTTAAATTAGCCAAACTATAATATCATTGTATGTGAAGGAGATCAGACATCATTGCCACTCTCCAGTTACCAGCAAGTGGACAACAAGAATTCTTTGTTTTGCCATCAGTCTCTCTTTAGTTTTTTAGTTTGAATTGCTGAACAGCTAAATGCCAATTGTAATCAAAGCAGCATAAGCTATACATGAATCATTGTGCAAGTATTCTGTATTGCAAATAATACACTATTCCCAATTATTTTCTGAAAAGTTTTATGCAATGTACGTGATTTTAGTTGGTTTTTATTGAATCTTTAACACGTTATCCATTTTTATAGGAGTTAAAAGTACTTCTTAAAACATTGGTAAAATAATATAATAATGTTCCCCGGTATGTCACTAAGCCACATAAAGCTGCAAGTGAACCATTTAAGCTATATTGATTTCGTCAGTGAACTGTATCTCATAGAAAGCTACAGATTTAGAATATTTTTTACTTTAAACTTTTTGGTATTGAAATAAAAAATTATATTATGCAGTGTATTATTATATAGTATAGTATAAACTATACTTTTATTTTTTTAGAAAATCTGTATTAAAATGTACATTTACTTTTATCTTCACAGTGTGCCAGATTAGATTGAATTTATACTAAATGCGAATATATGAGCAGATTTAAAAGAGCAGATGTGCTAATGGTATAGGAAGAGGTGAATCTACCACCGCTAACTTTGGTTTAAAAAAGAATGATGAGGAGGCAGCTAATTGTAACATTAATTATTTGACTATTTTAAAACACAGCTGCTCAGTCTCAAACTAAGCCAATTTCTAGAACAGGCATATCTAATGTAATGCAACATGTGGGCAATACACTGAACTTCTCTCAAAGTTAAGCGCATATGTATTTGGTTAATAGCTGTCTTTTGCTTTGAACTAGTGGAGGACAAAAAGTTGGAATAAGGTCTGACCTAGTTGTAAGCACACATATGTAACTTATGACAGAAAGATCATCTTTTAAAAGTTCTTTCCATCACCATAAAACATTTTGTTAAGAATGGAGACATCTAGCAGCTTGACCTCCGTGATATTTATTTATAATGCATTCCTCTTTGTATGGATAAATTTTAAGCACTTGTAGTCTGAGGAAGTTTTTGTTTGGAATTTGCTTGGGTTTTCTTTGAGTGCTTCGAAGTTCCCAAAATATCTGATGAAGCCTGCAGAATGCTGGTATTTAATTCTTGCAATGCATCCACTGCTACTTGGATAAATTCCAATATATGAAATGAATGAGACAAAAACAGTTCTGAAAACATTTTTTAAGGAAAAGTGGGATCCCTGGTAACAATAACAACACTAAAGTTACAGAATTACTTTAAACTGGTAACATCAGGGAATTCTAGTTACAATTAAAACCTGATTGCAATGGATTTCTTTACTCTTGCAGGCACTTAGAAGCCTTGCTGTTTGGATGTCATCCTCAGTGTGTTATTGTTGATCTTGGAGATGAATTGCCAACACCAGTGGATATCCAGGCAGCTCATTCCCGGCTGCGAACCCTTTGTCTTGGAGGTAATAAAAATAATCTTTTAAAAAATAGTAAAATGTAGGTGTGCAACAGAAAACATTCTTGATTAGTAGCTGGCTAGATGTAATGGAGTAAAGAGCCTAAAATCCTTTGCCCCCTTAGTATTGTCAGAGTTACAGCATTTGAAGCTCAATAGAATCAAATATGCAAATCATTTTCAAGCAATACTATCACTGAAATATAGATAATGAAAGTGATGCAGATGTTGGAAGGAAACACAAAGGAAACCAATTCACTACTATTACAGTGTAGGAAATTAAATTATATTTTAGATTTCAGTGATTTCCATGACTTGTGTCTTCATTCTGTAATTCCTCTGGTGTAATCATTTGACTCCTTAGATTCAAAATGCATGTACATAGGTTCATAGTTCTGCACTCAACCTCTTTCTTTGTCCTGATTCTTATGTGCTCTTTTTTTACTGTGATTTCTATTGCCATTACTTAATGAACACAGAAAAAAAATATTTCTGAATGTTGCTTTGTGTGGTTTAATGCAGATATTCCAGCATCAGTATCACCATCAGACGAGAAGTGGCTTTCAGCTCTCGAGATGACCAAGTGGTTGGACCATGTAAGGTAATATCTTCAGTCAATGTGCTGGATTATTATGATATAGTTTGCCTGTAGATTAGTTTATACACTTTAAATATGTCTGCACTTTCATCACATGTTATAGGAGTTTCCTTTTCACGCTTCAGTTTTCTACCATAGACATGGTAATTGGTGACTCCATACTGGTCTAGTCTAAGTAATTGTTTATATGTACATATGTGTGTGCAGTTATTAACCTCCCTTTATCAATGGATGACTCCAGCATAATGAGATAGATAGATAGATAGATAGATAGATAGATAGATAGATAGATAGATAGATAGATAGATAGATAGATAGATAGATAGCGGCGTAAAGGAGTCCCAGTAGTATTTCTTGAAACACTTCTGTTGAATAATCCATTAGCTGATAGTCCTCAGTTTGAGTGCATCAGAGAGAGGATGCACAGCATTGTTCATAATGGCACACAGTTTTAAATCTGCCCTTTACTACTACATCGAGGGGGTCCAGAGAGTGTTCTGTAACTGAACTTGCTCTTTTAATTAGTTTGTCGATTTGGTGGTCCTCTAATCAAGTAATGTTGCCATCCCAGCACAACACAGTGTAGAAAACTGCACTGGCCATCATAGACTTATAGAAGATGTGATGGATGTGATTTTCCACATTAAAGGAGCACAGTCTCCTAAGGAAAAGGAGTCTGCTCTGCCCTTCCTTATATATTTCCTCTGTGTTCCAAGATCAGTCCAACCTGTCATTAATGGTGACCCCAAGTACTTGTAGAAGTGAACCACCACTACATCCTCTCCTTGAATGGTGACCGGACATAGAGGGTCTTTGGTGTGGTAAAAGCCAATAACCAGTTCCTTGGTTTGGCTGATTTTCCACATGACTCCTATGCTTTGTCTCATCCCCTTTATCAATACACCCCATAAGTGCAGAATCATCTGAGAGTTTCTGCAAATGATGTGACCTGGTGTTATCTTTGTAGTTGGAGGTGCACAGAGTGAAGAGAAAGGGTGACATGAGTGTACCTTGTGGTGCTCCAGTGTTGCTTACATTCGTATCAGAAACACAGTCCTTGAGTCTCATAGACTACAGTCTGCCCAGCAGATAGCCCATTATCCAGGAGACCACAGGTTCATCCACCTGCATATGTCTAAGTTTACTCCTTAAAATGGAGGGCTGGATGGTATTGAAGGTAATGGAGAAATCAAAACATGTAATCCTCAAAGTTTTGCCAGCTTTGTCCAGGTGAGAATAAGTCTTGTGGAGCACATAGATAATCGCATCTTCCACTCCTATCTTTGTCCAATAGGCAAACAGCAGTGGGTCCAGGTGGTCTATCACAAGATGACTCGTATAGTCCAGGACCAGTGTCCTAAAGGTCTTCCTAATGTGAGATGTAAGTGACACTGGTCTGTAGTCATTTGGTGTAGAGGTGGCTGCTTTCTTTGGAACAGGAACAATGCAGGATGTTTTCCACATCAGTGGCACTTTCTAAAGCCTTAGGGACAGACTGAACAGGTGGCAGAGGACACCGCAAAGTTAGTCAGCACAGGCCTTAAGAATTTGAGGAGTGACTCCATCTATTCCCTCAGCATTTCCTGTGTGTAGCTTCCTCATTTGTCTCCTTACATATTCTTCAGTTATGGGCAGTTCACACTGATGATTAGAGGTGTACTTGTCATGGGCCATTTCAGTTGACATGGTAGGAGTTTTTGATGTAGTAGGGATGGTGTGGGGAGACTGGTCATTGGAAGAAGTGGCAGTGGGAGGGAAGATCTATTAAAGAAACTGGTTCTGCTCATTAGTTTATCTACATCCCCTTCTAGCACCTATGCCCTTGAGTCCAGTAATTATACCCAGTCCATTCCAGACATCGTTCATGTTAATCAGAGTGAATTTGTTTTCCGTTTTAGATTTGTGAGCTTACTGTCCTTTACTTAGCTTTAGCACACGTTGTATGTCCTTCAGAGCCTCTTTGTCATCAGATTTGAATGCTCTCTTTTTCTCATTCAGGAGACCTTTTAGCTCAGTAGTAAGCCAAGGCTTGTTGTTTGGAAGGTAACATGCTGTCTTTGTGGGTACCAATGTGTTGACACAGAAGTTAATATAGTCTATGATGCAGTGATGAGACACTCAAAATTGTCCCCATTTGACTTGCACATTATTTCCCAGTCTGTCATTTGGAAGCAGTCATTCAGAGCCATTTCTAGGCTCCACTTCTCACTGTCCTAGTGATAACAGGTTGCCGTCTAATAACAGGCTTGTAATAGAGAATAAGATGAATCAAGTTGTGGTCAGATTTGCCTAAAGGAACAAGTAGATTACACTTCAAGGCATCTTTAACATTTGATAGGATTTGGGTCTCTCTGCTGGGTAACTGTGGTCTGAAAATAGTTGGCCATTTTTCTTTTCTTGTCATTCAGCAAGGAAACAATAGTGGTGAAACTGACTGTTAACAAAAAATGCAATTACTTTTCAATTTAAAGTAAATATTTATTTTATATATTCTAAATATTGTTTTGTACACCTGCATAATATATGGAAACCTTTTTATATAAGATGGAGAACTTTCCACTATGATCACTCTCTACATTCTTTAATGGAGGACAAGACTTTTTGTCTTTTGTTTCCATATACTGTTTCAGTCAATTAATTATAAATATAGGGTTCAGCTTTCATTTTGAACTCCCCACTTAACACTTTAGTAGAACACAGTAAATGTCAATTATCAGGTTAACATACAGTAGATGTTTTAACTTTAAAAATGTTTAAATGTTGTTTATAATGTGCACACCTGACTAGAGTATCTAGTAATAAGCAATAAGCATCTGCAGTATGTATAGAAGCTCCTTTTATGTTCATGCTACATGCAAATTCTTCTGAGTGCATATTAACATTTAATCTTAAATTGAGCTTTCTACAACTTTGCATAAAACACATTTTTATAATGCGATAACCATTAAGGGGATAAATATTACCTATTTTTTTACTTCAGAACTTAAATCCAGGTTCTTTATGTAGTGCAGCATAAATTGCTTAGTATTGGATGTGTGGTTTCTTTCAGTTTGGCTGACACCCCAACCATTATACTGTGCTGTAGAGTCTTTGTTGTTATTTATAATAATTTCATTATTATCTATTTATTTTATTTAATACCACAGTATATACTGATTTTCTTCAATTCAATTCAAGTATCTCTACTAATTTAATTGTACAACTTCATTACACTATTGAACTCAACAGAGCAGGTCAGGTGCATACAGAACAAGCATTGCTCTTGTAGCTGCAGATTCAATTCCCCTGAACCATCAGTCTATTCATTTTTCTTTATTCTTAACCTGCTTAAGTTAAAGAAGTCTGTCATGGGCAGGGATAACCTTACATAACAACTTTGGGCATGAGGAAGGATCCTTTTTTTGAAATGAACACTAATTAATTTCAAGACACTGTCACACATACGCTCAGTCACTTACTTATTACACATAGCCAATTTAGTCCTTTTATAGTCACAGTAAGTTAAATAAGTTTGGGACAAAAAGAAAACTGAATTAATTACTGAGAGAAATCTTATACAAAAAGGGAAAAGGTGACACTCCACACAGATATTATCTAAACTAAAAATGGAATCTAGAATCCCATAGACGTGAAGTTGCTGTCTTAAACACTTATTAGGTCCATCTTATATATATTATGTACACCAAATCACATACAGTTCAAAAGCCAATTAATCAAGAATTTTGAGGTAGCTTTCATAAACCAACCTTAGATAATGACAAAATACATTTATCAGTATAAATTTAGACAGACAGTTTGAAATAATGGTTAAGATATTGCACTTAAAACCCCAATGCACATCTCATTTTGTTACCCTGTGTTATACACTTACCGTACTTATACTCCAAGTGCAAAAAATATCTGTAAACAGTTGTAGTGTGTCCTGAACTAAGTAACTGTATTCATTAAAACAAATTCTACAATGCAATAAAGTATTCAGAAAAGAAATTAGTCTAAATACTTTCTTAATTCACTCTATATATAAATATATATGCAGTGTAAAGGGAGATGTGGAAGGATGGACATTCTACATTGATCGGTTAGTGGTTCCATTCCTGACAAGGAGGCTGCTATAGGATGTACGGTAACTGTCTCCCAGGGCCATGAATTCACTCAGTACACTGGGTGGCGGTGTCCCTCTGTTACAGCTCTCGTTTGGGCAACCTCAGGGCTGCATGGGAGTTGTTGCACTTTTTAACATCCCTGTTGGAGTCCTTCAATGCCACTAAGAGGAGCTGCTGAGAGTCAGGATCCCCTGTCAGGGGGAAGTTCCACCTGACCCAGAAGTGTTTCCTGGTTGGAGTGTTGATGTGTCAGAAGTATTCTTGGGTCCAGGTTATAAGGAGCACTTCACCTCATCCAAGTGAGATTGAGTTGAGGGTGGGGTAGGGTAATGCTCACTTCGTAGTAGTAGTAGAAAAGGAAGAGGAGATATAACTATACTTGTTTTTGTGGAACTGTTAAAAAGAAGCCTGTAAGAAAGTATTCTCTTCAATAAAAAGAGTTCACATGAACCCAGGACTTGTGTTTGTCTAGTTGTATCTGGGGTTTAGGGGTCTGAGACACCCCCTACAGGCCATACAGGTTATATAGTACATACATGTGTGGATTTGGGTGTATTTGAAAATCTAATGGTTAACATCCAAAATAGTCTCCAGCCAAATGGCCCAGTGTATTTAAAGACAGATGTACGATTACTGAAATAAGTATCATCCTATATGACTATATTATAAAAGGATTTCAAATCTGTTTAAATATTTGACCTTTTAGAGAGTGGAAAGCTGAATAAGTTTTTACTTTGTTAAATCTGATAGATTTGCCATTTAATACGTTTCTCCTATTCAAAGTTTTCTTATCATTTTCAGGTCATGTCTTAAAAAATCAATTGAAGTCTGTTGCCTTTTATCAGATGGACATCTAACAGTAATCCTGCAGGGTAAGAAATATTCTTTTCTCTTTATTACAGTAGCTATTCCAAATGTGCCCCATGATGAATGCCATGAAGATTAAAGCACTTCATTCAGCAAAGCAGAAGAAAAAATAGAAAATGGTAGAAAAGGAAGAAATGAGGGCCATAAATGGCAGTGTGGCCCTTAACTATAAAATTGTGAATGTCCTTCTGTATCTAAAAGACAAGTGGACTGATTTCCTTTATCCTAGTGGAAAAAATCAAAGTACTATCTCCATTTCTTTCTGCCTCATTCATTTATACACCTCCAAAGTTCAGGCGCAAATTGTGACCCAGCCTAAGAGAGATCATTCAGTTCCATCCAATTCCATGCTCCAGGATCTGTAACAGGGACTAGTTTATACATTTAATCAATCTTGGGTTTCTGGATGTATTGATAACTGTGGTTGCTAATCTTATTTACTGTGCTCCTCCGAGTGACCTAATTCAGTGTACCTTGAAAAATACAGGAACTCTCCTTTACATGTAGTGTTACAGTTTTTTGCTCCTCCACCCAGAAATAAAAACATGTAATAGTAAATGGGTTGGGCACCTGTACCAGTCATAAAATCTTATGAAATTGTTTATTCTGCTAGGACAGAAGATGGGATTTCCTACATGTCTACCCTACACACGGTATTATTCACTTCAGTATTAAACGGTGATATGAAGCTCATATCTTTTACGTGCTTGTATTTATTTATAAAGATATTTTCCTTATAGCAGAACAGCAAAATAATACCATACCTGGTTAGACTTTGATATCATACAAGGAAAGAAACAGTAAATTGAATATACCAATTTAAGGATTGCTAGCATCCAATGTACTGTAGATTTTTCAGCTTCTTGAGGCACATATATTGACACCTAAAATCTATGGCTTTTATCAGCAAGAAACTTGGGTGTAGTTGTATACCATCTGTGTCAAAAGGAATACCTGCTTAGGGCCGGTTTATACTTCATGCTCAGAATGTTTACGCATCATGGCTGTCACGCGTTTTCAGCATTCATTTGACGCTTCTTCTGAGCATATCCTCAGAAATGAATACGACGTGTGCGAAGTTGCAGTACCAGCAAAAAGCCTGGGGACGCAGTGTAATAAAGTCACAACGTGACTTCAGACACTCTTTTTACTATCTACATGTGACAGAAAGTCGCTTTGCAGATCGATGTGCGTGCTTCGATATTTGATAAACAGTTCGATGTGGTGAAACAAAATGCAGACATACAAATGCATTTGTGGTGCTTTTATATTCAAATGTCACAAATTCCCTATCGTAATACTTTTTAAAGGCCTCACATACCATCTTCTGTTACATTTTACAAATAAATCGTTAACTTCATTTAAATAATGAATGCTGTTAATAATTACACATGTGGGGGCGGCACGGTGGCTGAGCCGTAGTGCTTCTGTCTCACAGGGACTCATGTCCTTGGTGTTCCCTGCACGGAGTTTGCATGTTTTCCTGGTGGGTTTCCGCAGTGTGCTCCGATTTCCTTCCAAAAATATACAGGTTTGGGGATTTGGTGATGAAATGATGCTGGTGTATGTGTGTACTTGTATTCATCTTGTGATAAGCTGATTCCTCGCACCTGATGCATGCTGGAATGTGTGCATCCGTGGATTGGTGGATGTAATCATTAAACATTCATCCTTTTCATAGATATTGTGGCAAGGTGTCCTTGGAATTTAATGGGTGTTTCAGGAAATTCACAACACAGCAAAGCCGAACCTGTTCTCACAGTGATGATATCTTGCACTGCCACCTGGTGGAATCTTCCAGATTTACGCAAAATACGCACACAAGTATAAACAGTACACCACTTGCATAGCAGTAGCATCCACAGGTGCACACGTTGCGTCGTGTGAAGTTTAAACTCGGCCTTAGAGGTAAACTAAAAATATACTACCTTGCCCCTTTTGTAAATAATGTGGTAAATATGTGTCCAAAAACTCACTGCTTTTAACATTCAATTTAATAATTAGTTTTTTAATTGAATATTTATTGATCTTTTTTAACAAAACAATTTACTTTCTCCTTGTGTAGAATCTGATGACCGGGACCTCAGCTGTGCTGTGTCTAGTCTAGTCCAGCTCATGTGTGACCCACATTCCCGGACATTGTCAGGCTTTCAGAGTCTGGTCCAAAAAGAATGGGCAGTGGCTGGCCATCGTTTTTTAAACAGATTTAACTATAGCGGGGACAATGAGAAGGAGGAGGTAAGACTTGTTAACACCTGTGTTATACATGATTTCTATAGATAGAACACATTAGACAGACCTTTAGATAGACAGACAGACAGACAGACAGACAGACAGTGGTCTGAACATACACCATGACTAAAAAGGAAGGAATTTAAAAATAAAGAAAACCTTTAACTTGGCAGTCCCATTCACAGTGAGGCATTATGCAAGAATATTGATGTAAGTATAAAGGAGTCTCAGCAATGTTTCCTGAAACAAAACAATTAATTGGCTGAAATTCCACAGTGTTATGTGTAAGAGAGAGGATGTGCAGCATTGTATATAATGGAACTGAGTTTTGTTTTCATTTCTCCTTTACTGCTATCACAAGAGGGTCCAGAGTGTGTCCCTTTTAATACTATAATATATATATACTATTTCTGTCTTTCCAATTTTCCATGTTTTACAGATTATTAAAATATTTATTTTGACACCTGGATAAGAAGGGTGTTTAACAAATGTGTGTATACAATCCGTTTCCATTTTCACTAATTGACTACTCTATCACTGATTGTGTCACATATGCATATAAAGTTGTTTAAAGTAAGCAGGCAACTAATGAATCGGTGTGTGTATGCAATTAAGAGGCACAATGGGTGTACAGTAACTAAGATTTAAGTAGCTTTGAAGGTGAGGTAGTAGTAGTAATATTAGTAATATGTTATTATCAACAGTTCAGCTGTTGATGTGTCTTACTGATTCACAATAATGGGGAAACCCAAATACTGGAGAAACCTCCAAGGTCTAAAGTCCATGAATCTATCATGTCTGACTTCAGCAATTCAGGCTGGGTATGACAGCATGGGGAGTGGGTTATTGTGGCCAATGGGGTCTAACAATACACATGTAGTGTTCTCTGATTATCACAGCATATCTGGATATTGCTGCAGATCAGTTTATATAATGCACAATACTACAAGTCTAGGAAAGGTTTCTATAGTTTTCTATAGTTATATCCAAAATTGTGGTTTGTTTAATCAAAATACACAAGAAAGAGATAATCAAAGGGACAAAGTATCATTCAAAAGGAAAAAAGTGGCTAAAAGGGGCTTTATCCCTACTTGTCAGGTGGCAGGCCTGTCTTAACAGCATTATAGGCTCCCAGGCAAAGCATTGCACTGGGGCCCCTACCCACAGAACCACTAAGCAAGTCACAACATACATAGATTAGCATGGGGCCCCTATGCATGTGGGTCCCCCAGACAACTGCCCAGCGTGCCCATGTGATAAGACGGCCCTGTCAGGTGGCATGATCCACTTTCCTACCATTAAAACTCAACAGCCCAAACACACACACTACAATCTCTGTTTCTCTCCTCTTCTTATAGCTTGGCCACACTATCTCTTAGCTAGATGATCCCATGTGCCAGCTCACCTCCCAGATTTAAACAAATTATACCACTAGCAGAAAGCAATCTTTAAACTCCACCCCTTGGTTTACCTCTGGGTCTATCACCACAATCATGCCCCAGGTCATAAGTGCCCTCACTGGGTGCCCTTTATTATATGGCATAGGATTTTTATTCTGCTATATCCCATTATTACTTCTTCACTTTATTGTCCACAGTGTCTGTTGTGCCCCTGGGCAACCCCTACCTGACAGGACAATTAGTGGTATAAGTGTACAAGATGTTTTTGAACTAACACTTTTGTTTTATGTTGCCATTTCCAAAAATGTAAGTATCATGATCTCTTCTCTTTCGTTCTAGTCTCCTGTGTTCTTACTTTTCCTTGACTGCGTGTGGCAACTTCTCAAACAATTCCCTTCATTCTTTGAAATCACTGAAGACTACTTGCTAGCTGTGCATGACAGCACCTACATTCCCATCTTCAACACCTTCCTAGCCAACTGTCAGCGTGAGAGAGCACGCAGAATCCAGGTGAGGGGCTGTCTGAAAAGAATGTCTTCTTCTGTGTCTTACTGTGATAATATACTAAACCATTCCAGATGCCCTGCAGCTTTTTTTAACTTGGTGCTTTACATTGTTCCTATTCCAGCATACGTCACAAAGCTACACTCCTGTCAATGGCTGGTATGATGTGGTGAATAGACAGATTGTTCTGAGCTCTGCTGGCTGCCCTCTGCCTTCAGTGTGGGACTGGGCCCTCCAGTGTAGCCCAAAGCGACGGGCACAGTTCTGCCATCCTGGATACACTTCTAATCAGTGGATAAACAGGTGCTCAGATTTGCCCAGCTTTCATAAGGCAAGTTTGATTTTATTCTGGGTAGATGAGAGATGGCCAGTAACAGAACAGTTAAGTTATTAAAATAATCATTTTCAGTGGCACAGTAGTTAGCGATAATACCTTGTGCAACCAGGGTTTCATCCCATAGTTAGTCACTGTCCATGTGTGCCTTACATGTTCTTCATGCATCTAAAGTACTTTTTTTTTTTTTTTAAATATTTCCATTTTTCTTGTATTAAAAAGTGATTCTGTATTGTTGCAGTATGACTGAGTGTGGATGTGCAAATGACTGGTCCTTGAAAATGGACTAGCATCTAATGTAGGATTGGTCCATGTCTTGAGCCCAGTGCTGCTGAGGCAGCCTTTGGCTATCTAAGACCATAAAGTGGAGACATTGGCTTTAAAAGAGTGTGTGGATGGATGGAGAGATAGAAAACATTACTTTAATGTCTCCATACTTATTCAGCAGTCCTGAGGAAATTTAGAATTGTTTAGTGAGTTGAATATTTAATAGTGGTATATCAGAGCCCAGAAAACCCAGTAGCGTTTCTTGACACATTTCTGAATAATTTGTTGACTGAAAGTCCTCAGTGTTAGTGTGTAATAGAGAGGATGTACAGCATTGTTCATAATGGTGCTCAGTTTTGTTTTAAATCTCTCCTTCACTACATCCAGTAGGTTCAGAGTGTGACCTGTAATTGAGCTTGTCCTTTTAATTAGCTTGTTGATTTGATGAGCCTCTCTTGAAGTGATGTTACCACCACAGAACACCACAGCACAGACAGAATTCCACACCAACAAATAGTGCAAAATGGGCAGTGCATAGTGATTGGCATAGTAAGTTGTTAACAAGTGTTAAATAGTAAGTACCTAGTATTTATTATGATGGCACAAGAAATATTTATTCACTCCAGGATCCAACCCTGTAATCACTAACCTTACAATTTATTGCTATATATTTAATGTTTTTTACATTTTTCATATAGGCAGTAGGATTTTAGAAACCTTAAAAGCTAGACTTGATGTTATTTTGGATAAATTAAGTGAATGGGACTGGTGAACTTCATCCTGATTGTTCTAATGTTCTAGTATAATGTTGCTACTTCAGATACCCAGTGTCATTATTCGGGATTCCCAGATAACTAGACAAGGAAGACAAGAATGCTCCATCCATCCATCCATTTTCCAACCTGCTGAATCCGAAGACAGGGTCACGGGGTCTCATGGAGCCAATCCCAGCCAACACAGGGCACAAGGCAGGAACCAATCCCGGGCAGGGTGCCAACCCACCGCAGGACACACACAAACACACCCACACACCAAGCACACACTAGGACCAATTTAGAATCGCCAATCCACCTAACCTGCATGTCTTTGGACTGTGGGAGGAAACCGGAGTACCCGGAGGAAACCCACACAGACACGGGGAGAACATGCAAACTCCATGCAGGGAGGACCCAGGAATCGAATCCAGGTCTCCTAACTGCGAGGCGCCACCCACAAGAATGCTCCATTAATTTTTAAAAGTGTCAATGGAAGGGCATGTAGATTTCTGCATATTTTCAGGGATCAAAAAGCAAATGAAAAATCTAATAGAACCAAAATGATTTATTCTTTGGTTATATTGGAACAAAAACCAGCTCATCAAGGTTTCTTAAATAGAAATACAGTTGACCCAGGACCATTTCTTTAGTTATATTTTTAATATATATAGTACATAGATCAAATATTATTAACACCAACATATATTCATAAAGGGGCGGTACGGTGGCACGGTGGGTAGCGCTGCTGCCTCTCTTAGGAGACCCGGGTTCGCTTCCTGGGTCCTCCCTGCGTCGAGTTTGCATGTTCTCCCCGTGTCTGCGTGGGTTTCCTCCGGGTACTCCGGTTTCTTCCCACAGTCCAAAAACATGCAGGTTAGGTGCATTGGCGATTCTACATTGTCCCTAGTGTGTGCTTGGTGTGGAGGTGTATATGTGTGTGTGTGTGTGCGTGCGCGCGCCCTGAGGTGGGCTGGTGCTCTTCCCGAGGATTGTTTCCTGCCTTGTATCCTGTGTTAGCTGGGATTGGCTCCAGCAGACCCCCGTGACCCTGAAGTTCGGATATAGTGGGTTGGATTATGGATGAATATATTCATATAAGTGGCATAATTTTTTTGTCTAAGTGTCACTTATTTCTCATGTTACTAGCATGTTAATAGCATATACTGTAGTATTTATTGTTTCTTCAGCATGCTGTGGTTATTGTTTGGCTGTGCTTGGCTTCTCTCTTTGTAAGCAGTTTATGTGTATGTTACTAATTTTTCACCATGTACTTTGGGTGTGTATTAACCTTTTTTTATTTTACTATCAGACGCTATTTGTAATCTGCAGATTTACTGCATGTGCACTTGTCCTATTTAGTGGCTGACTCCTATCTTTCTTTTTTGTAGATAACCCTGTTTATTTCAGACAGAACCAAGAGTATATTTATAGTATAGAGATAACACTTGCATTATTATAATTTGTATAATACTTTTTGCTCAGGTCAACCTTTAAGCATATATGGTTGATTGCCTTTGTGTTTATCATTAAAAGAATATTTTATTTGCTTAACATTACTACTAGGAAATATGGTGCCCTTGTCATGATTGGATATTTAGTGTAGATTGATTGGCAAAAATGGTAAATTTATTATTTAAATTGAAATCTGCAACACAAAAAGTTAGTAAAAAGTGAAGGGGTCATAATACTTTCTAAATCCACTGTATGCTTAAGCTTCATAGCAGTAGTATAGTATAATAAAGAATTGTATAGTAAAGCATTTGTTTAGGCCCTCCTTCAATATTTGATATCATTATCAGGTGAACTAACTGTAGAAGTCTGCTGAGATGTTCTCCTTTAGTGAAATGTGTACTTTGTGAGAAGAGACTGTGAAAGTGAATGTTTTCATGTTGGGGAGATCTGGTTATGCTACACACTATAACATTACAAAGAAAGGAATATTTTATTGTGTTTGCTCGTTTATTTCTTTACTCTGAAAATGGGCACTTAAAGTACACGCTAAAAAATAACTTTGGTAGCCCTTGTTCCCTTAACAGTCATTTCTCTCAACCTAATAAATTCTGGCAATTGGAGGTGTGTATACAACAAACGTTCACTGGGAGTGCAATAAATTTTGCAACCAAGTGAAGTTAGTACGCTGGGAATCCATTAGGCTTTATTCAGTTCTGCCACAGGAAAAACATTTTGTATATCTAATTGTTGTTCTTCTTTTCATCACTTAATGACCATTTTTTACATATTCCTCCTCACTGCTACAAGATGTCCCATAAATAATATATATAACTGCATTACTCTTGTGCCTGCTAGCCATCTGCTAGTTGATCTCTTACTGTACTTTAAATTATTTGAAGATGTTTCTCCTTCATGCAACAGACGTTAATACCTTTTCCACTTGTTTTGGAGGTTTTCCATTTACTAGTATGTCCTTAATCAAATGAATAAGTGAAGACCATATTTTAAAAATGTACCTAGAGAATGTAAGGCTACTGCCATGAAAATAGTGATGATTTTCTAATGGGACAGCATAACATTTCCCATATTATGTGATTAAGTAATTTTTTTTTTTTTCTTTAGTCTGATGCCAGCTCATCAAGCCTTGGTCCCGTTATGATGTTTGCTAAAGGATCTCTGACCACACCTTCACAAATCCTACCTTGGAGAAGTACAACATCTTACCGATGGGGTCACCGTAAGACCTCCTCAATTGAGAGTCTTCCAGGATTGGACTGGGTTCTTAAAAGCTACAAGAAGTCTGAGAATTCAAAGAACATCCAGGGACTGGAACAGAATTCCCCAGTCCCATACCAGTGTGAATCTTTTCAGCCCCTTGTGCCTCTTCTCTGTGGACCATATATATGCTTATGGAGAAGTTGCTATCTGCGAGGTTCACAGGAGATTCAGGTAAAATGATTGTTTGGCCAGTCGTCAAAATTAAAATTTTAAATTGTTACAATTCTGCTTTGATTAAATCTTAGTGTGACAGAAAATTAAGATTTATATATATATTCTCAAAGATGTAGTAGAAAAAATGAATGGCATTATGGTAATAACTATTTCTTATATTATAGATTAACTTAGGAACATCTATGCCTGTTTTATGCCTTATCTTTTCATTTCATTTTATGATGTTTTGCATTTTTTTAGAATTAAAAAAAATTGAATTTGAATTTGAGAATCTTTTAACTACATATTGATGATCTATTAGAATGTTATGTTGTTAGCCATTGCAATTCCTCACTAACATGTAATGAGGATACATAAAGTACACAGCAAGAACAGGTGTAAAAGTGTGAAGTGCTTTTATTAACAATTATCATATTCCAAAACAATGTGCAATGCTTCTTTAATAAATTAGTCAATAAATAATCCATAATAAAAACAGTGTTAGTGGAGGTTAAAAGTCAATAAATAAATAATTTCAAAACAGGTTAAAAATCCTAGGTTAAAATATGGTCAGGACTTGCTCATAAAACCCAATGCAAGCCTAAGTGCATCCAGTCAAACCAAATTCTCCTCTGCTCAGTCTGTAAGATCTGCTCAGTAAGGGGCAGTCGTCCTTCAATCTGGCTCAAGTTCCCCCCACTATCCTTCAGCATGAAACCCTGCGAGCCCTGCTCAATTCTCCTGCCGCTGTCCCATGAAATTAATTGAGAATTAGTTAGATTGGTTGGTTGCTTCTGCTCCTTGGGCATTCGGCAGTAGTGATCCTGCCCCATGAGTGCTCAGCAAAAGTCACCCTGCCCCATGAGTGCTGTCTGCTCGCTCCACCTGAGGCCACTCCTCAAACTCTTTCCTTCTCACTACAGCACCCGTTCTGCCACAATCCTGCCTCTTCTTTCCTTTTTCTGTCCTTTCAGTTTAATCTCTGGTCTTCCTTTCTCCTTCTCTTGTTTATCCCGTGGAGGTTTTTTATACAAATGTGGGCATAAGTATCTTTGTTACAATCATAAGAGCATGAATGAAGAAACCACCTGGACTGACCTGTGCGATGAGCCAATTTCCCCATCTACACCCCAGTGCCACTCAGCAATGCACCTGTTCACAGCTACAAAACCCACTCTGAGACTGAGTGTAGTGTTTTTACTAAAACTACTGCATACTGTCAGAGACTTATAACCGCTCTTTACCAAAAGATGAGACCACATGTGGAATATTATGTGCAGTTCTGGTCATCACGCAATAAAGACACAGCTACACTTGGAATCTCTGCAGAAGAGAGCAACCAAGTGCATCCCAGGACTTAAAGACATGTCCTACTGTGAAACACTCAGAGAATTAAACTTTTTTAGTTTCTACCAGATTAGGATGAATGATGACCATGGCCTTCAGAATTCCTAAAGTCATTGAAAAATCAAATTAAGGGAATATGCATTGACAACTACTGCTGGAAAACACTTCTTTACTCAAAGAGTTCTGATAATCTGGAACAAACTGCTGAGTCATGTAGTTGAAGCAAAGGCCTTGACAACCTTTAAAACATATCTGGATGAGATACTAGAACAGCTTAGCTATTAGCTAAGCAAACAGGTTTGACAAACTTAATGGTCTCTTTTATTTTGTCAACTTTCTTATGTTCTAATATTAATTGAGATGTATTTTGAAAAGAAACACTTTGGAGTTTTATGTGCTTTTTCATAACTGCATAAATTGAGACCACTGTATCTTGTGACCTGCCTATTTTCAAAAGATATGCATATTTTGCACATCTTGAACATATTATGAACAAAACACCTTAAAGTCTTGCTTATTCCCAAATAAAAAGACGGGGGTTCACTGTTTTAATTATCAGGGGTAATGGGTGCCAGGTAAGGATTCGTATCCCAGCTAGACTAGACTCCCTTCCTGTGCCTAGCCGAGAGGCCCTGGTGGTAAATAGGCATGAAAAGAGGCAGGAGGTTCACTGCCTACACAAGGATCTAGGCATAGGAAGTCAGTATGCTGGCCCTCTGATAGGATTAAATAGAGGAGCATTACCAGCCTGGGAGACTAGCTTAAAGGAAGGACAGGGGGAGCTGAATTTTTCAAACTACATTCTACCCCGGACTGTTAGATGACAGCAACCCTAGAGTCAGGTACACCAGTGGACATCCGCAGAAGTTGTAGTGCCATAGAGAGGCCCTATTGGGTGCTACCAGCGAGTGCTACTAGGAGCTATGCTCTTTGTTTTTTGTGACTTCCCATTGACTAAGAAGTACTTCATTGGGCTACGACCTGGCACCAGAAGTACTCCCGGGTCTAAGACATAAGGAGCCATTCGACTTCATTCAGATGTGTTGGAGTCGGGTGGAAGGAGGACAAAGCTCGCCTGGAGGTGTGGAGCTGGGGAAAAAGAGAAACAAAGAGGAATTGTGTGTTTGTGTGTGTGGAAAAAAGTCTTGGCAAGGTATTATTGTTAATAAATTATTTATTTGAACCTGGGAGTCTGATGTTTCTGGTGCTGCAGCACCCCCTACTGGTCACACAGGTTATCTAGATCGCTTTGCCTTCTTTGCTTACTCTTTTCTTTTTGCATCAAGCGTCTGATCACCCTTCCTCAAATTCCAGATAGCTGGTGTGCTGTTCATCTCAAATGATAACTCAATTAACTTTTTGAAGTAAGTCAGATATTGAGAATCGGTTTTCTGGAATCAGGGATAACCTATCAGTACTATAAAGGCACCAGAGCCCAAATATTTTCTTGAAAGAACTGATCTGTCTTTCCTTTTCACAAGCATCAGAGCTCCAGTCTTCCTTAATTGAGTCTCAACTGTCACCTGTTTATTTTGAAGAAGTGGCTGGAACTCATCAAGTATGCCCCAATATACTGACTGGCCCAAGTACTGTTGTCCTGTTCAAAATCTGGACTAATGGCCCCTGGTGGCAGCCCTCTCATGTCACTCATCTGAGACTCAGCATCACAGAATGTGTCCTCTTTTGGCTCTCTGCTTCTCAAGACAGTTATCAAAGAACTTCACCCCTTGCCTGGCGTCTATCTCTCTCTTTTATTCTGTGTCAGGTTTACACTGCTTCAGGACAAGAGATCCCTTTTCCCCACATAAACTCCTAGAGTGAATTGGTTTATGATAATGTATCTATTATTATGTTTTTTGAGACTGCCTTCATTTAGGTTTAGTCAACACTTCCATGCATTAATTTAAAAATACTGCTTTTATTTTAAACATTTTCCTCCTGCATCATTTGCAGATCATTTTCTAAAAGTTTGTCATCCTCACTAAAAAATGTGCCAAAAATGCATAAATCTTACCTATTGGGTTTGCAAGGTTTTTCAGCCAGGCACAAGGTTTATTTGCAGAGCAAACCAGAAATACCTTGAAATACAAAATGAACAAGGAAGGAACAAAGTGGAACTTTTTTGTCTGGACAGATGATGGAGAACAACTGCTTTTGAAAGTTACAAACAAGTACAGGGTAGCCAAAGCATTTGAAAATATAGATGTGGTAGATAGGGGGCGCTCTTGCTCCCTTGAACCCCTGTCCACGACTCCAGACACTAGGTAAAAGTCCAATTGCTGACTTTATTTTGTTGCCACAGTGTACAAAGCACACTCTCCACCACAATACTCATATAATAACAAATACTACAATAATAAACCAATCCTCCAGCTCCCAGACGCATTGCCACCCTTCCACCCAGCTCAGCTCGCCATCTGGGAGCTCCCACAGTCCTTTTATATTCCCTGACCCGGAAGTGTTCTCAATCCCCAGTCCATGTGATCCTCAATCACTTCCGGGTCAGGTAAAAGTTCTTTTCTACACCCCGGAAGCCCGTCGTCCTATGACGAACTTCCGGGTCATAGGGCACAAATGAGTCCTCGGTCCTCCCTGCAGCACCCTCTTGCAGCCCCTGAGGTATCCAGCAGGGCTGAGGATAAAAACTACAGCATCCATGATTCCCTGCTGATCTTCGGGGCACCTCCATACTGCAGGGAGGGCTCCATCTGGCGGCCTGGGGGTATTGGCCGGGATGACAAGCCGGCCACGTCTCACATAGACTAGGAGTCCTGCCAAAACAAATACAGGAAAATATTCAAGGTGAATTGCCTGCCTGTTGTTGCTGAGGTGTTAGGAAAGGACAATCCCTACAGTAAAGATAAGATCACAAATGGAATTCTCAGAACAAACTGAATTCAGTGGCTGTGTTGGAAAAGCTCCATATTCCCCATCCACACCATTGGCATTGTCAGATGTACACACTTTTGAAAAGAATTTTTGAAGCAATTACTTTTTGTTAGTTTTAAGAATATCTGTCTAGCAGTTTAATTTTCTGACATTCTGTAGGATAGTTTTATATATCATAGTTTTAATGGATTTGTTTTATCTAAACACACTTATCTTTATCTTTTCTAAGTTTGGGTTGGTGCTCCTTATTATTGAATTTTCATCCTTTTTTTAAAAAAAAGATTAGCATAATACATTCACATAACAGATGCAAAATTTTTTACCTACTAAAATATATTAATATGAAATTAAAATTATATATACAGTATATATATACAGTATATATATATATATGTAGTATATATCAAATAGCTTTTAAATCCAAGGTGAATATTTAAAGACATAAGCAAACCAAACAAATTTGTTGTTTTTTATCAATTATAACAAAAATACACAGTATTCTTAGAATATGTTAGTCATACGTGTGTAAGTCTTTTGATATGTTCAACTGTCCATTATGTCTTAACAAATATATGAAAATTAAGAACGACTGGACTGCACATATATTCCATTCAAATTTTCAATCCAGAACTTGCTCTCAGTGTATTGGATCACCAATGCATACACTACATGAGTCAGTGTCAACTCAGGTGACTTCAGTTTCAGGACGCTACTACAGTGTCTAACTGCCATTGGAAGATGTATGAGACAATACCAACCTGTCTTTCTAAGTCTGCTTTAGTAATTGATGTTTGCCAAAAACCCGCCAAAAGTTATAGATTGAAATTTTTTTTTCACTGGCAAGGCATTACAGTGATCCCTCGCTATATCGCGCTTCGACTTTCGCGGCTTCACTCCATTGCGGATTTTAAATGTAAGCATATCTAAATATATATCATGGATTTTTCGCTGGTTCGCGGATTTCTGCGGACAATGGGTCTTTTAATTTATGGTACATGCTTCCTCAGTTTGTTTGCCCAGTTGATTTCATACAAGGGATGCTATTGGCAGATGGCTGAGAAGCTACCCAATCAGAGCACGTATTACATATTAAATAAATCTCCTTAATGATATACGATATGCTTCCCGTGCTGTGCTTTGCACACTTAAAAGTTCTAACAGCCCGTATTGATTTTTGATTGTTTGCTTTTCTCTGTCTCTCTCACTCTCTCTGATATTCTCTGCTCCTGATGGAGGGGGTGTGAGCAGAGGGGCTGTTTGCACAGAGGCTGTTTGCTTAGAAGATACAGACGCTCCTCTAAAAAATGCTGAAAGACTACCTTCACATTGATCCCTTCCTTGCAGCTGCTTTATCGGTGCTTCGCATACTTAAAAGCCCAACAGCCCTATTGATTTTTGATTGTTTACTTTTCTCTCTCTCTGTGTCTCTCTCTCTCTCTCTCTGACATTCTCTGCTTCTGATGCGCACTCCGTTGAAGAGGAAGATATGTTTGCATTCTTTTAATTGTGAGAGGTGTCTCTGTCTTGTCATGGAGCACAGTTTAAACTTTTGACTAAAGGGTGTTATTTCATGTCTATAGGGCTCTAATAATGTTAAAAAACGTATTTAGAAGGTCGTAAACACGTTTTCTATGCTCTAACTGCGAAAATATTAGATTTATAAATAAAGAATCCTACTTCATGGAAATTAATTTATCACGGTAGAGTCTGGAACGGTTTAACTGCGATAAACGAGGGTTTACTGTATAACTGTGCGGAGAATATTTATAAACAGTGTGTGAGAGTTTCTAAGGGCTTAAAATATATAAAAATAACCATACAAACATATGGTTTCTACTTCGCGGATTTTCACCTATCGCGGGGGGTTCTGGAAAGCAACTCCCGCAATTGAGGAGGGATTACTGTACTCCAATACATTATAGTCAGTCAGTTATCTTCAAACCCGCTATATCCTAACACAGGGTCACGGGGGTCTGCTGGAGCCAATCCCAGCCAACACAGGGTGTAAGGCTCCCATCCCTTTTGTCTTCACTGGATCATATTGCTGTTCTTATGGTACTAGTAGTCACAGCAGCTTGATACCTTAATTGACTTACTGTGTATGCCAACATTGTAAAACTTTCTTATAAATAAAGAGTTTTATTTAAACTTACTCTGCTGTGAATATCTTTTGCATAGCAGGTTTGAGAATATTTAGCTATGTTATCTAAGTGGGAATCCCTCAAAATATTTCAGAAACCAAATTATTTGATATTCCTTTTATATGATTAAGCTGCTTATGAGGAGACTATTAGATTTGTCTTCAGAATAATGACAGTAGCATGGTATAGTTATCTTTCTCATTTGTATGGAACAAATGCTGCGTAACTATGGCTTCATTTACACCATTCATATTAGGAATATGGAAAAAAGTAAGATAAGAGCACATCAAATACATTAAGGGGATTTTCTGACATTAGTACACAAATTAGTTCAGTTGATACTTTTAAAAGAAATAAAAAGTGAAATAGATTGACCATTATTAAAGAAAAAACTCATCAGAATACATTTATAACCGCATATATTATATAATAATTTAATTTAGAAGCATGCCTTGCCAACAGTTCAATAACAATTCATAGTTGTACTTTAACAGCCAAAAACACTGCAGGTAGTGTAAAATCCATGAAAGTTGGGAAATCATTTGTTCTAAATGAATACCTATCTAAATTATATTAAAATCCTGAATCTAAATCATCACCACCAGTATTATCAATATTTCAGAAAGCCATGAGGAGGGAAATCTTAAACACAAGACAGGATCTTGTACAGAGCCATAATATCAAACTGTTAGGTCCATCTATTAATGATTTTTTATGAGAAAAAAAATATTTCGTATTACAATAGTACATATAAATGTACATAAAATATTATATACAGTACATAATACATATAAATAAATAAATAATATGTATATATTGTAACAAAGGCGCTATATAGGCGCCTGACCCGACACAGATGGACACGGAGGCATGTATAAAAAACACAAAGACTTTATTTTTCTTCGGCTGTGGGGCACGTCTTCCCCGTGCCACACAGCCCAAACACAGTCCGCAAAACACAAGCACAGAACAGTTCTCTTCCTTCCTTTACCACCACTCCTCCTCAAGCTTCGTCACCTTCCTCCCAACTCTGGCTCCCCAAGTGGTGGTGGCGGCTGGGCCCTTTTATAGCCCACCCGGAAGCGTTCCAGGTGATTAACCACCTGGTCCTAATTGCACTTCCGGGTGGGGCTGAAGACTCGTCCAGCCGGGCTGTGGGAAGCAGACAGCCCCCCCTAGCGGCCACCCCGGGCCCCAACCAAGCCGTGGAGGACTCCATCTCCCATCGAGCCCTGCGGGTGGTTGGGGAATCACCGGCAGCCAGGGAGGCTGCCACCAAGCGTCCCGGGGGAGGTATTGAACTGCCCATGGCGGCTCCCCCAAGAACATAAGCAGCAGGGCTGTCCCTCCAGGCATGGGACCCGGCTGTCCTTCACAATATGTACACTTGTGAATTCACTAAGAATTACACAGATGAAAATTTTTTTTTGCATTGAAAAGTGTCATTCAGGTAACCATTATTATGTTTCTTGCCCAGATTTTATTCACCACTGGCAGTAACTCAGTGTTACATTAATTGTGAGCTTATGTGTACGTGCAGCACAGCAGAGACCATTATTTTTCAAAAATAATGTTATAGATATTGGAAAGAGATATCATCCATTGCAGATTGTCTTGACCCATCATCAATGAAAATAAACATTGCCAACTGGTTCCAAACATTTGCAGAAATCTCCTGAAAGTGCCAAACTGACCAATCTTTTGATTATTTTAATCTCACATGCCTCACACGAAAGCTGTCAGGCACTCAAATTCACAGTAGGAGGCATGTGAAATGCCCGTGCTTAGCAAATTTAGCAGGAGTGTGCTGCAGTAGAGGGAAAGAGCCTTATAAATGGTTCACACACAAAGTTTGGGTGGGTAGGGCTCAGGTATATGTGTAGCATTGCACCACTGTGGACTTGCAGACAACTACGAGTGCTTGAAGTGGGCCATTACCAGCAGGGCTTGAAGCCCATTTAGCCCCCATTTTTAAGTGTCAGTGAGAGCTTGACTTTAAAACACATTTTTGCATGGTAAATGCATATATATCATAATTGTGAAGAAATAACTTCCAAATTGAAAAATTCCATACTTATCCTTTAAGTTCAACATGTAATGTGTATCTGCCATCTGTTGACATCATTTCCAATTTTTTCAACATTGCTCTCTGACACACACTGTATCATCTGCATAGGTGTGGTTAATTGAGGTTCGTGGCTGATTACCTTTTAAAATAAATAATCGAAACACTCGCGGCTTAAGGAGGAGGCATGGTAGTGTGGCAGGAGTGATGAGGGTGTTTCTGCACTTACGTGCACGGGTGCAGAATCACCTTTGCCTGTAATTGGTGCCGGGAGCTGTTAATCACCACACCTGTGCCACGTCCCTATATAAAAAGGAGAAGCGCGAGTGCGGAGGGGAGGAAAAAATGAAAGCAAAAAGAGAGAGGACAAAAGAACGGAGGCTAAAGAGAGAAGAGGAAGGCGGGAGGAGAAAAGAGCCGGTGCGAGAGTGAGTGAGCAGGAAGAGCAGGCTCGTGAGTGTGAAGGCAGGCAGCTGGGAGCAGAACCCCTGGAAAGAGTGTTTGGCCGACAATCAGGGGCAGTAAGACGCGGCCACTCCAGTTGGGCAGCTCAGAGGAGGTGGAGTGACCAGAATCGTGGTTGACTCGCCACATAAGGCACTGGGAGTCAAGGCAAAAGGCACTGGGAGTTGAGGACGCTTGTGAGGGAGACCCCCAGTGTAAGTGCCCTGGTTGCTGGGGACTTGAGTCTCAGTCCGGCTTGGGAGCTGCATGTAGCCAGGGGATGGAACACAACCAGACCAGAGGAAGGTCAGCTGCACCTGCTGATAGGGCCCGTATGGAAGAAGCAGGGAGGCCGCCAGTTCAAAGGAGAAGGCACTGGGTTTTAAAAATGGACTGCTTCCAACATGTTGATTTTTAACCTTGTTTTAATTGGTTGTATTTATTGGCCTCCACTTTTCAGCTCATTTTTATGGATCATTTATTTATGGCTGTTTTGGAAACACTGCACTATTTATCCATCCATCCATCCTCTTCCGCTTATCCGCGGTCAGGTCTCGGGGGTAGCAGCTTCAGCAGAGAGGCCCAGACTTCCCTCTCCCTGGCCACTTCTTCCAGCTCTTCCGGGAGAATCCCAAGGCGTTCCCAGGACAGCCGGAAGACATAGTCCCTCCAGCATGTCCTGGGTCTTCCCCGGGGCCTCCTCCCGGTTGGACGTGCCCAGAACACCTCACCAGGGAGGCGTCCAGGAGGCATCCTGATCAGATGCCCAAGCCACCTCATCTGACTCCTCTCAATGCGTAAGAGCAGCGGTTCTACTCTGAGCCCCTCCCGGATGACTGAGCTTCTCACCCTATCTTTAAGGGAAAGCCCAGACACCCTGCTTAGGAAACTCATTTCAGCCACTTGTATTCGCGATCTCATTCTTTCGGTCACTACCCATAGCTCATGACCATAGGTGAGGGTAGGAGCGTAGATCGATTGGTAAATTGAGAGCTTTGCCTTACGGCTCAGCTCCTTTTTCACCACGACAGACCGATGCAGAGCCCGCATCACTGTGGATGCCGCACCGATCCGCCTGTCGATCTCACGCTCCATTCTTCCCTCACTCGTGAACAAGACCCCGAGATACTTGAACTCCTCCACTTGGGGCAGGATCTCTCCCCCAACCCTGAGAGGGCACTCCACCCTTTTCCGGCTGAGGACTCATGGATTTGGAGGTGCTGATTCTCATCCCAGCCGCTTCACACTCAGCTGCGAACCGATCCAGAGAGAGCTGAAGATCACGGCCTGATGAAGCAAACAGGGCAACATCATCTACAAAAAGCAGTGACCCAATCCTTAGTCCACCAAACCGGAACCCCTTCAACACCCTGGCTGCGCCTAGAAATTCTGTCCATAAAAGTTATGAACAGAATCGGTGACAAAGGGCAGCCCTGGCGGAGTCTAACTCTCACTGGAAACGGGCTCGACTTACTGCCGGCAATGCGGACCAAGCTCTGACATCGGTTGTACAGGGACTGAACAGCCCTTATCAGGGGGTCCGGTACCCCATACTCCCGGAGCATCCCCCACAGGATTCCCCGAGGGACACGGTCGAACGCCTTTTCCAAGTCCACAAAACACATGTAGACTGGATGGGCAAACTCCCATGCACCCTCCAGGACTCTGCTAAGGGTGAAGAGCTGGTCCACTGTTCTGCGACCAGGACGAAAACCACACTGTTCCTCCTGAATCCGAGGTTCGACTATACAATGGACCCTCCTCTCTAGAACCCCCGAATAGACTTTTCCAGGGAGGCTGAGGAGTGTTTTTAAAGAGGGGACCACCACCCCGGTCTGCCAATCCAGAGGCACTGTTCCCGATGTCCATGCGATGTTGCAGAGGCGTGTCAACCAAGACAGTCCTACAACATCCAGAGCCTTAAGGAACTCGGGCGATCTCATCCACCCCGGGCCCTGCCACCAAGGAGTTTTTTGACCACCTCGGTGACTTCAGTCCCAGAGATGGAAGAGCCCACCTCAGAGTCCCCAGGCTCTGCTTCCTCATTTGAAGGCATGTTAGTGGGATTGAGGAGGTCTTCGAAGTACTCCCCCCACCGACCCACAATGTCCCTAGTCGAGGTCAGCAGCGCACCATCCCCACCATATACGGTGTTGACACTGCACTGCTTCCCCCTCCTGAGACGCCATGCCTCAGCAACAACCGAAGCCGCATTCCGCTTGGCCTGCCGGTACCTATCAGCTGCCTCCAGAGACCCACAGGACAAAAAAGTCCTATAGGACTCCTTCTTCAGCTTGACGGCATCCCTCACCGCCGGTGTCCACCAACGGGTTCGGGGATTGCCGCCACGCCAGGCACCGACCACCTTGCGGCCACAGCTCTGGTCAGCCACCTCAACAATAGGGGCACAGAACATGGCCCATTCGGACTCAATGTCCCCCACCTCCCTCGGGACGTGGTTGAAGTTCTGCGGAGGTGGGAGTTGAAGCTACTTCTGACAGGGGACTCTGCCAGCCGTTCCCAGCAGACCCTCACAACACGTTTGGGCCTACCAGGTCTGACCGGCATCTTCCCCCACCATCGAAGCCAACTCACCACCAGGTGGTGATCAGTTGACAGCTCCCCCTCTCTTCACCCGAGTGTCCAAGACATATGGCGCAAGTCCGGCGACACGACCACAAAGTCGATCATCGACCTGAGGCCTAGGGTGTCCTGGTGCCAAGTGCACATATGAACACCCTTATGCTTGAACATGGTGTTCGTTATGGACAATCCGTGACGAGCACAGAAGTCCAATAACAAAACACCGCTCGGGTTCAGATCGGGGCCATTCCTCCCAATCACGACCTTCCAGGTCTCACTGTCATTGCCCACGTGAGCATTAAAGTCTCCCAGCAAAACGAGGGAATCCCAGAAGGTATGCCCTCTAGCACCCCTCAGAGACTCCAAAAGGGTGGATACTCCAAACTGCTGTTCGGCGCATACGCACAAACAACAGTCAGGACCCTTCCCCCCACCCGAAGGCAGTGGGAGGCCACCCTCTCGTCCACCAGGGTAAACCCTAATGCACAGGCTCCAAGTCGGGGGGCAATAAGTATGCCCACACCTACTCGGCGCCTCTCACCGGGGGCAACTCCGGAGTGGTAGAGAGTCCAGCCCCTCTCAAGGAGATTGGTTCCAGAGTCCAAGCTGTGCGTCGAGGTGAGTCCGACTATATCTAGCGGAACCTCTGACCTGCGCACTAGCTCAGGCTCCTTCCCCTTCAGAGAGGTGACATTCCACGTCCCAAGAGCCAGTTTCTGTAGCCGAGGATCAGACCGCCAAGGTCCCGCCCGCCACCACCCAACTCACACTGCACCCAACCTCCTTGGCCCCTCCCATAGGTGGTGAGCCCATGGGGAGGAGGACCCACGTTACCTCTTCGGGCTGTGCCCGGCCGAGCCCCATGGGTGCAGGCCCGGCCACCAGGCGCTCGCCATCAAGCCCAACCTCCAGGCCTGGCTCCAGAGGGGGGCCCCGGTGACCCGCGTCCAGGCAAGGGAAAACGTCGCCCAAGGTTTTTATTCTTAATCGGAGGTTTGTTGAACCGCTCTTTGTCTCATCCCTCACCTAGGACGAGTTTGCCTTGGGTGGCCCTACCAGGGGCATAAAGCCCCGGACAACATAGCTCCTAGGATCATTGGGACACGCAAACCCCTCCACCATGATAAGGTGGCGGTTCAAGGAGGGGTGCACTATTTATTTGGAGACTATTTGGTTTTCGTTTTTATTAAAAGCATTTGGACTTTGTACCTTCCCCTTGCTTTGTGTTGTTTCCTCATTGCACAGCTCATTCGGTTATGTTATCGACGGTGTTGGGTTCGAGAAGCTCCCAAAACTGAGAAGAGGGAGCATGGAGCACCATCACAATAGGTCCCAATAACTTTATTTGCATATTTGCTGGAGCCTTTTAAAATTTTTCTTTGCCAGACTGCTAAACCAGGCAATGAAGCTGAAAATGAGTTTACATAGGAGAAGTAAAGAATTGATTACATTTAGAATAAGCAGAAATGCAAGAACTCATCTTAAGATGTGGTTTAAGAAAAGGATATTAGCTTCTATACCCATATCTCTCAAAGAAAATATAAAATGATACACTGGGAATGTTATAGATCAATTGTCTTTGTACATATTGTACTACTCTGAGCTTGTACTTACTACTCATTAACAACATTGCTGTGAAATATAACATTAACATTTTTCATCCTTACTGTTTTTCAGTGCTTTCTCCATACATCATCTCATCCCTGCTTAGAGCTATTGGCTTCTGAAGTGGATGAACTTCGTTGCAAACTGAAGGAAGCACTAAAGCAGCAACTCACCAGTACTTGTGCTGTAGAGAACTGCAACAACAGTAACAACAGTGAAAACTCAGGGGTTGAGGGTATAAATGAGAAAATCATGAAGGAGAGAAGAATCTGCACAGACAATGCAAATGATCATCAAATAATTTCAGGCACCTTTGACTTACAACATGTAAAAACTCCAGTTCACCAGGAAAATAATGCTCAGTTGTTCTCATCTGAGAGGTGAAAGGCAGTCTTTGCCTTTTCATTAACTTATAAGGTCCAATTATATTTTGTATTTATTTTTAATGTTCACTTTCTCCTGTGCATACAGAATCCAGGATAATGATACTGGGTTGGTATAGTATGACAGCATTGCATCACGATTATCTTTCTCTTGCTTCACCTCCATGATCATTATTTAACAAATTTACATTAGTACTTCACAGAAGCATGACCGCTGCTGCTTGCACATTCTTACTAAGAGAAGCGTATTAAAAAATGTCCAAATCCCAAATGCAAAGCCAGAATTGGTACGGGATTTTTTTATATATTATTATATATTATGAGCTTCTGATAGACAATATATCCACCATGTCTTTTGAACACAATACTTTATGCAATTTACGATGGCTTTGTTGTATAATGCTTATGAAAGGAAACTTAAAATCACCAGTAAAATGTAGAAATTAGCCTACATTTCATATTATATGCTCTCTGTTGAATTTAAAATAATTGCATAATTTTACATTTAAAACATTTTAAACAGAATTTCTATAATTTGGCTTTTCCCTTCAAACACATTTCTAAGTGGTCTTGATTAGATTATATACAGGGTGGGCCATTTATATGGATACCCCTTAATAAAATGGGAATGGTTGGTGATATTAACTTCCTGTTTGTGGCACATTAGTATATGTGAGGGGGAAAACTTTTCAACATGGGTGGTGACCATGGTGGCCATTTTGAAGTCGGCCATTTTGGATCCAACTTTTGTTTTTTCAATAGGAAGAGGGTCATGTGACACATCAAACTTATTGGGAATTTCACAAGAAAAACAATAGTGTGCTTGGTTTTAACGTAACTTTATTTCATGGTTGCACACAATAATGTTACACCAGTATTTTAATCTAACAGACCCTTCAAATGATAACAAAGCGATTAGTTAAAGGCCACAGGTAATATAATGAGGCATTTCTTCTCCCAAAAATTGTGTTCTAACAAATAATGAGATAGAGTAAGAATGTGTTGCTTTGTTCATATTATCATACAGTATTTCTTACAAAACAAATCTATTTATTTTAGTCCAGGATCACCTTCAACTCTTGTTATATTGTAAATCTGTTTGTCCATCTATTTTAAACCCACATATCCTGGTCAAGGATATGGCCTTTTTTTTCTAAAATAGGATAAAATTTCCTAAGTAATTAATCAAAATATTTCATTACAGTGACCAAATTTTATAATATAGATTTTGTAACTGAGGTTTAAATATGATTTTTATACCTTTATTTATTAGATATTTTATACTTTACAGTGAAATATGTTTAACTAATGTATAAATTATTAATAAAATGAATTCACTGTAATAGTGTTAACAAGTATAGAAGTAGTGTACTTTAGTGGTGTATTTGTGTATGTTTACATAGGCTGGCATGTGTAAATAAAGATTTGTATTTTTTAGGTAAACGTGATGTATGATAACAGGGATAATTATTATTCGTCCTGCCTACATGTTTTATTGTATATTTGTGGTAAATAATTGATTATTCATTACTGTAAACTAAGTCATTATTGAACAAGCTTTTTTTTAATGATCTTCTTCTGCATATTTGATATTTTAGTTTTTCTTTTCTAAAATGGATTAGCACACACATTTACCGCTGTTAAACTATTCAGACACTGTTTTAGTTCTTCAATAGGTGTTTCAAAAGTAGTTTCTTCTTCCCTCTTCAGGCATATGTCTGACATCAGTAACGGGTAACATGTAGCAAAAGCAAAATCAGTTGCTAAATTACAAACATAATATGCTCTGAACCTGAAAATGAACTTATTTTAATTTTGCACTAGCCTAACATTGCTTCAGATAGATAACTTCACTGGAATATAAAAGTGGGTGTAAAAATATTATTAACTTGATAATGTAAATTATTTGGTCAAAAATACATTTTGATGTTTTCTAACTGCCTTAGAGAAAAAATTAGTTAAACACGTCAAATGAATGAAATATCTGTATATGCGAAAAAGATATGAATAACCTTGTGTAATGGAAAGGTACGGTTCTGGCCATCTGTTTATTGTAATGCTGTATATCCTCTAACGACCGCTAAACCTGTACAAGTATTAACTGCACTTTGTCATCCAGATCGCTCAACGTGTTTCAGAGAGTAATTCTAGAGATTTGTAAACACTCTTTATCGCACTGTAGTTTTTTAAACTTCGTGTTCTGTTGGATATTAAAATAGGTACGTCTTTTCTGTCTGATGCAGTAACTTTTTATAAAGGTACTTATGCCATGTTTATTATTTATTCTTTGTATTTCATTTAGACTGAAGGTAGGAGGAAAATCTCTTTTTTTCTGTAAAACCAAAACACAAATGGACAGCATGGTGCCTCCATGGAGCTCCGTAAGACTGTCTGTCTGGAATTCACATGTTTCTCTCCAGGTCTGTGTCGGCGTCTCTGGAGACTCCAGTTTCTCCCGAGGTCCAAAAGACTCACATTAGGCTGACTCTAAATTGGCCTTGCATGAATGAGGGTGGCTATAGCACACAGCATCCACAGCATTGTCCAGGGTTGGTTCCTGCCTTGTGAACATTACTGCCGTGATTGACTCGGACTCCTGAGGAACATGAAATTAAATGAGTGGATTCAGAATTTTCAGAAGTATCATGTAAAATGTTGTTCAGGAGAGGTAGTGTTTGGATAAAGGACTATACATGTGCGACCTTAAGCAACTTGTATATCGTAATCTGCTTGTGCACAAACTATAACAGTATATGCCTTTTACATTTCCTTAATATTGTTGATATACATGCTAACATGCTAAACCATTGGTCCTGAGGTAGTCATTACCAAGCCACCCTACCTGCAGGTTTCCATTCTGCTGCATGAAACAGGTTTATGTTCATGGATTTCACTATGGAGAATTTTTTTTTTCTTTTTGAGCACTCTAACTTCCACATACAGATCAAGTTCAAATTATTGTTAAATGGTGTGTCTAGGGGGGATCTCACAAACTGTAACACTCATGTCTTACCAATAGTCAATTACCTTGAGATAAAAAAAAACACCAACTTATATGACCATTTGAGATATTAAAGGTGTATTGTTAATCATTTTAAAATAAATCTTGAAAAGTGTATTAAAGAATAAAACAAAAACTCGCTTTACTCTCTTTGGAATCTCCAGTCTTCCTCCTCACTGAATACACTGTGTAATGTATACCTGGAGTATAAGTGCTGGTTTTCATTGCAGCCAATTTCATAATCAAAAGTTATGTTTCTTTAAATAAACTTGCTGTCTTCTACATTATTCGTGTATGCCAACTTTTTGGAGGCTCATTTAAATGTTACTTTGTCTTTTCTGTGGCTTGTGGTAAATATTTATGTTCACAGTGATGTACTGTTTTCCACATGTCAGTGAAGCTCACTCTTCCTTTCTGCTTTGCGCCCTCCTCACCATAACCTATCGTCTGTGGTGGAGGAGCAAATGCTTTAGAAAAATTAAAAATTAAAAAAAATTCAATGTTCGGTTATCGACGGATCTCAGCGTTTTAGGGTCCCCTGATACCAAAAACATCGATATCTTGATAATGTGTCTGTGTATTTCAGTTTCTTGAGGATGGTTTAGAGCTAAAACTGCTGGACAGAAAAATACCAAACTCGAAAATTAAGCCTGTTATGGGATGACGATGTGTTGATTAGTTTTTGAGCCAAATCATACAAGAGAAAGAGGCACTGTAGAGGAACCCTCAAATACTGTAATTCTGCAATTAATTATGAATTTTTCTCATCTATTGCTATTGTAATGACCTATGTTATGATCTGAAAGATCAGTATTAGAGGGGTAAATACTTACGGAAATGTTGTAGAATAGAAATAGTTTGGATAACTTGGTTCCAAGAGGGCAAAGCCTACTGACGCTCATGTCCAAATTTCTAAGTAGTATTACTATGAAAGAATGTCCTCTGGTAAAAATGATAGTGATAACCTGTAATAAAATAATCTATCCTTCAATTTTTAGGGCTCATTAAAGCATAGACAGACCTTCTAGCGCATGCCAGTCTGTTGCGGAGCAGCACTCAAGCACTACGTTACCAATTAACTTCACATGCAAGTAACTGAAGTGTGATAATATACTAAAGAAAACCACAGTGAACATGTGAAGAATATGTAAACTCTATATAGACAGTCATCATCTGATCCCAGGTCCCAAGAATTGTCTTAGAGCAGCACTAACTACTACAGCACTGCAACGAAAATCACATTTTTTACATACCACAAGCACTATTAGGTATTAGCAACTGACAGCAGAAACAGGCTGCTTACCTGATTAAGAATTGTTTTTTAATTCAGAAAGCCACTTCAACTGGATTGCATTTTAACACTTTCTGTTTAATTTTTGAAATATAATACAGTATTCTCAATGTCATTATGAATGGTTTACTTACAGTAATTCTTTAGTTGACTGTGTCTTTATGCAAATCTATTTTTAATCCAATTATTTACATTGTTGATTTGTATCATGTGCTATGTAACTTTGTGTTGCCCTAAACACTTAGCCAAAAGTCAGCTGTACACATCCTACTATTAGTTAAGGATTTCAGATTTTCACTATTCGGCAAACGTTTATTTAAAATTGTAAATATTACTTTATAAATGTACTTTTCAAGATTATTTTAAGTTCTTAAAGCACTAAAACCTTTTTCTAAGCAGAATCTTGTTACACAAATGATATGGCCAGTTTTCATTAATTTAACATAAAAAGCAAATGGGAAAAAATGTGCATATTAATATCCTTTAAGGAAAACAGATACTAATTTAAATCTCTGTGAAAGTAACAATATACAGCATTTGTGTTGTTTTTCAACAAGTCTGATGAATTTGACAATTTCAGGTGTACAGAGCCCTTCCAATATTTGTCATTGCCTTTACACAGAATAATTTAACACCACTGCTGTTACTCCAGTATTTTTCTCTGATGTCACAGAGAAACTACAATTCCAAGCAGAGTGGTGGCAGTAGTTTATTTTGTGCAATTTTAATGCAGAAAGCACCACTTCTCAGCTATATGCCTCATTATAAAGCTGTCTTGTTTTATTTCTGCAGAAACTTAAACGTTACTGGTTGTGTTATATGTGAAATGATGCCTGTGCAAACAAGATTTACAAATTTAGATTTTACAGCTATTTAATTTTAAATAAAAATTAATGGAATTTGATTTAATGTCCATGTTGTTTTCTTTAATGTTGTCTTTTATTATTATCTTCAGTTTCTGGCCAGCTTTATTGAAGAAATTCACACAATTCTATTATAATTATAATTCACACAAAAACAAATAGCTTAAGGAAAAGATACAGTTAGTTTCAATGTACATTGTGATGTGAGATATGTCATATTTTATGACCATAAATGTGCTTATTTAATGGTAGATTTATTTATACAGTTTAAGGGAAAACATATTCTGCCTGCATGCTTTCATATGTTTTAAATGTTATGTTATTACCTAATAGACAGTCAGAGTTTGCTTCATCTCTATGTATTAAAACAAAGCTTAGAAAAGATGTGATTTTGTATGAGTCTATCACAGGGGACTATGAATAATTGCATATATATTTATTTATCCATTTTCTCACAGTAGGCCAGTACTTATTCCTGCAGCTTTAAATAATGTCAGATTCAAGCCATGATTGCAGGGCACATTCATTAAACATCCATATTCATACATCTGACAAATATAAGGTCACAAATTAACCTAACATGTACATCTTTGGAACCAACCAGGAATCTGGAATATATAAAGAAAGTTCATGCAAGCACAGGGTCAGCAAGAAAATGCTACCACCTATGACCATGTCAGTAATGAAATTCTGATCCTTGGATCAGTCAGGGTCATAAGACTTCAAAGCAGTCTTGGGTGATAGGCAGGAACTATCTCTGCACAAGGCTCACGTACACTCACACTCTAACAATCTAAAAACAAAACTAATCCTTCCATCTTTTTACTAAACACAGACAATGATACCTGTATAACAGATTGCTGCAATTATAATCTTTATTTGGTACTAATGTTTTTGAACCCTTACTAGGTAGCCCACTGTCAGCATGTTGGGTGGGGAGGGCAGGTGATACAGAACGAGCTTCAAGTTATTAATCCCTTAATGTTTTTGTAAGAAACATTAATATTATTTCAATGTTACTTTCTTTGTATTATTTGTATGTAACTTTTGTAATGAGGAAGATGGTGAAAAAAAATGACCCAAATGGCACCACAATGATTCAACAAATGAAGTGATAAGACAATAACAATAGATAACAATAGAAATCAGAAATGACTGAAAATAGACAAAAATTTATATAATTACTACAAATCTATAATTTATAAAAACATAACAGAATCACTGTGGTTCAGTCAGCAGCAGGGCTCTGACAGGGAGGATAAGTCATTGAATGAGGCACCAGTGCCACTGCATGCATGAGACATGAGGTGATGAATGTGCACCCCTTTGTAAATGATATAATCAAGCATTGGTCTTTTTTGTTTTGTGGTTTTAGTACCAAGAACAAGGTACCATTATTGATATCTACAGTACTAGAAAATGAAAGAAGTAGTAATAATTAGATCTTACCTTCCAGCCTTGACTTCATTAATAAATTCAGCTATTGCCTCACATGTCCTTGTTGCTCCTACCTAAACCTCCAAAATATTTCTTAGTATGGGCATCTTTTACCACCTGTATGCCTAAACAACCACACTTACTTACTAAAAAGAAACTATGAAACACCATTAGCACATAACATGTTCTAAAGTTTCTTGGATCTTTCAAAAGCTACCCATGTACTGTATAACCTAGTATATCCAAACTTTATCCATGCCAACCACATTTCCTTTTTTTGCTTCTAACCATCAAGTGACTCAACTGCATTGACATAAACCATATTAACCTCTAAAAATCATACTCCTGTGTCACAGCTCTGTCATGTTCTAGTCCCTGCAGTCATTTTGTTTTATGTATTGTTTTAGGTTAGATTTACCTTATTCCTTTATTCACTTGGTCAGTTTAAACTTCAGCTGAATAAGGCTTATTATTCAGTCATTGGCTACTCAAGAGCTGCCATTAGCTTCAACACAGTCATCCTGGGGTACATTTCCTGAAAGGTGCGAAACACTAGGTACTTCGATATCTCGTACTTAAGATCATTCATTAACTAGCAAGTGTTTCCCGAATCTCTTCGTAAATTAAGTTGTACTTAATTTTGTTTGTAAAAAAACAGTGAGCCGACCCCATTTGTAATTTTTAACGTTGTTCTTTATTTGGACTTTTGCCTGTGATTCTGCTATGAGAGACAGAAATCGCTGTAACAAAATCACAACAAAACACTCCGACAAAATAATAATAATACTAATAATAATAAAATTATAGGTCGATGTTGCAACATAAATATAAAATTAGAATGTAGATTATAAATTAGCTGAGTAGCTTTTATGATTTAACTGATCAAAACTCACTATATAATCAGTCATTTGCTTTAGGGTGGTAAGGTAAATCACCCCTTAGTACCAGCAATGACAACGGCAGCTGTCCAGAGAAGTATGCAAGTCATCCGGAGACGCCATTTAAAACAGCGTAGTATAAGAAGCTAAATCGCAGGACTATGTGCACCCTTCTGTGCAGAAATGAACCCCTTAATTCTGGGTGTCCAACTCTGATCCTGGAGGGCCACAGTAGCTGCTGGGTTTCCTTCCTGCCACTTTCTACATCAGGGACCAACTTCTGCTGTTAATTGACTTCTATTCCATTCATTTTAATTGCTGTGGTTTTAAAGACTCTGTCCTCTGAATTTATTTTTACCTTAGATGACAGAAAAACAAAAATGAGATGTGAAGTGATAACAAATAACCAGTTAACTCCAACCTATTTCTCTCCAACCAGTTTCTTAATTAGAAGACCATTCTTACTGTTAATTAAACCCATGTCTTGCAGGTGCTCTCATTCTGCCACATCAGACATTTTCACAAAAGTTGATTTTTGCTTTTTTTTCTAAGAGAATCTTCAAAATGTTTCATGGACCTGAGGAGATCAGCATTACTGAGATCTTCACCTTTCTTTATTTTCAAATTTTGCATGATGGACACAGGTTAGCTGGTCATGTGTTGGCTCACTTTGTGTCACATTATTCTTTGACTGCTAATTAAGGAAAAAAAGAAACAACTAAATCTGCCTTTAAATATCAAGTCAAATACAAACATGGCAAAGAAGTTAATTAGCAGCAGAAACTGGCCACTGATTAAGAAAAGGGTTAGAATGAAAGCCTGCAGCCAGTGTGGCCCTCCAGGATCGGAGTAGGACATCCCTTAGATCATCTCAGTAATCAATAATTTAGATAGTGCACAAGGGTGAAACAATAAACCTCCTTGGTCTGGTGCAGGACAAACTGGAAAGAGAAACATGCTGTATGAGTGAGAAGTCAAGCAAAATGACACCTTTTATTGGCTTACTAAAAAGATTACAATATGCAAGTTTTCTAGGCAATTCAGGGCCCTTCTTTAGGCAAGATGTAAGCCACCAGTGGATTCCTGCACATCATTGGTGCTGCACATGGCTTCAACAAGGTTGCGGAGTCCAAATTTGAACATGCAGTGAACTAATTGCTGACATGTATGTGACAAAACCTCAGTTTGTAGATTCAGATCCCGCTACAGACTGAGCAAGTCACTCCAACTGCATGTGCTACAACTGGAAAAGCAAAAGAAATGTAACTTGTCGCCTTGTTACCTGTAATAATAAACTCTAAAACTGGTGACACCCTCCTCGTCTTTATTGCACATTTCGCTCTCGTCATTTTCCATCCTCGTGCATTTACATTACATTTTCATATTACGTTCTCATATTCTCTATACAGTCTCATTAATCAGTCGGAAAATGAAATTGTGTATTTTCGCGCAGATGCACTCAGTTAGCCTTTTCGACTTGTTTTTAAGTCATTTTTAAAAAATATATACAGTACATGGAGAACAGACCTCTTCTCGCCAGGGGCGCTGTGAGCTGTGCCACCAGCTCTGCAGACCGGAAGTGGTCCGCCATGACCTGAGCATCGAATAACACGAGGCGCAGGCGCGCGCCACCGACAGGGCATCATGGCGGCGGGGCCAATTTCTGAAAGGAATCAAGGTAATGATTTGCAAAAGAATGAATGAAACGTTGAGATTTCTATGAAATAGTGAGGTTTGATGATCTGGCGGGTGTGTGTTTAACCGAATTCAAGCGTGAGATGTTCACCTTTTCTGTGTAAACTTTTTTTTTTTATTAGCCCTCATACCGTTCGCTGCAAGTATTCCTGCATGCAGAGAGGGGGTGTTAAATACATCAGAGCTGCAAAAAAGCGTATTATGTTGAATTTCTAAAAAATATTAAGTATTATAAAAATAAATGAAAACAAAGTATTAAGTTCACTCTGACAATGAAAAGCTAGAGACGCAGTTTTAAAGTTTGAGCCCCCCTCAGGCCGAACATTGTCAGACATTTCTCCAGTTAACTAAACCATCTGCTTCTCGATCAGAACATAGATTTGCGAAATAATAATTAAAAATATCAAAAATATTATCTATAATGGTTTGTATTTCAAACTCTTATCCGAATATGTTTACGGATGTTCATAATGTGCACTTACTGCCTAATCGCGTGTTTTTCTTAATATGTGTATTGCAAAACTAACTTATGATGTTATTTAACCATCGTTTTTATTTATTTATATTTGTAGATGCCACAGTATATGTGGGTGGTCTTGATGAAAAGGTGTCCGAACCTTTACTTTGGGAGTTATTTCTTCAAGCTGGACCAGTTGTAAACACACACATGCCCAAAGACAGAGTGACGGGGCAGCATCAAGGTAATAGCAGACGGACTTTTATTTTCATTATGTTTGTTTTATTTTAATTTCTGTTCTAGACTTGAACTCAAGTAGCATAGATAATGAAAAAGGAATAGTCTAAAGAAAGGAGTAGCAACATTTATTGAATGAAGGAACACAAGTCATTCATTCTAGCTTCTGACGGTAGCTGGTCATATGAAGGCAATGTTGTCTACAATAATGAACCATATGTAAAGAGAGAACAATAACCACATTCATTTATATAGCACAGTTTTATACAAAAATTGTAGCTCCAAGTGATTTAAAAACTAAATGAAAAATTACAAACAAAAATAATTAATAAAATTTAAAAAATGGAAGATTCCTTAATGGAGTTAAGCATAAATTAAATTTTTCTTGACTATAGGCAGATTTTAAGCCTTGAAAAGTTGTAATCGCTGAAGCCAGAATACAATTTGATAACATATGCCAGGGATCTAATGTTGCATTACATTTGAAGATGGAAGTCGGAATTTCCAAGATTTTAATTGGAGTTTTCAACTGTAATGCCCCCTTAAGTTGGATTTCCAACTCGGGACTATCCTGTCAAGCCTGAGTTTGTCCGATTTTGAAGCATGATGTCAACTGAAAATGGCAATGCAAACCACTAACTTTAGTGTAAGCTGTAGTATTACACTGTTTATTACCACTTCTGCCTATTTGTGTCTCATTAAATCAGTCGTACACACCATGCTATAATATTTGGATGCACCAAATTCTGGCATAATGCATTGTTATCAACTGCTATTTATTCTGATGGAGCAAGCACAACAAATGTTTTCCTGGACATGTTCATTTTTAGACTCTGACATCTGGCTTCTGAGGTAAATGGGACGTAGCATCACCTTAGAGCCCAGGAATGTGCAGGTGAAAAACTGAATGTGACGTGATGCTGCGTAAAATAAACCTAAAGTGATATCAAGGCTGAAATACCCCAACCTTGTTCATTCTACAGAATATGAGCATGGTAGAGTTGTTCATCATTGGTATGATGGACTCTCCCTGAACATTTAATACATCAGTTCTCATCGATAGTTGTAGCATCAATAACTTTCTCAACATCAAAGTTGACTACACATTGGTTAGGTTACTTAATAGTTGTCTCAAGAAATCACGTGATTAAGAAGATAACATTTATTTATATAGTGACTTCTAATAGAAAGTGCAACTCAAAGTGCTTTACAAATGGTAATAAGTGGAAAGAAAAGCAATAAGCAAATAAACCAATTGTTCCAAGGGTCACATGATCAGTTGGGAGAGGAAAAAAATTGTAATAGGGGAAAAAGCTAGGGGCTTTGCGACTAAAATCATGCCTATCCCTCTGGACATTCTCTTGTATATCTAAGATGCATATAAATAAGTAATAATAAAAAACTGAGTCAGACAATGCAAATGTCACCGAAATCAGGACCTCGCTGTGATCGTCCTCAAGGAATTTCATTCAGATTGATGGAAATTGAAAAGAGGAAAACAAAAGACAAGCCATATGAATAGGCATAAATTTAACAAAATCCACATTAAAGAAAGTGAGTTTTAAGAAGTGATTGAAACAGCTTTTACCTTACTGGCCTGTAGGTAGATTATTCCATATATTTGAACCATAGAAATTATAAAAAGCTCACCACTTCTTTTATTTTTTACTCTCAAAATAGCAAGTAAAGCAGAATTTGAGGATCTAAGGTTGTTATTGGGAATTTAAGATGACAAATTTATTAAGATGGCCTTTCCTCTATAAGGAGGTGGTTGGCTTCTCCAGACCCTTTCACGTCTGTCACATGTGCTCGGGGTGAACCGGCTCTCCTCTGTGAAAAGCACAGGGCACAAGTGGTGGACCTGCCAATTCTGGTATTCTATGGTAAATGCCAATCAAGCTCCATGGTACCTGGCAGTGAGCACAGGGCCCACTAGAGGACGTCGGGCCCTCAGGCAACCCACGTGAAGTCTGTTTCTAATTGTTTGGTCAGAGACATTCACACCAGTGGCCTGGTGGAGGTTATTTTGTAGGGTGCTGGCAGCACTTATCCTATTCGTCCTTTCCCAAAGGAGCAGATACCGGTCCTGCTGATGGGTGAAGGACCTTCTACGGCCCTGTCCATCTGTATTAGAGTAACTGCCTGTCTCCTGGAATCTCCTCCATGCCCTTGAGACTGTGCTGGGAGATAAAGCAAACCTTCTGCCAATTGCACGTATTGATGTGCCATTCTGGAGAAGTTGGACTACCTGTGCAACATCTGTATGGTCCAGGAATCGCCTCATACTACTGTAGTGATACTGACTGTAGCCAAATGCAAAACTAGTCAAACAGTCAGAAAAGATGAGGAGGGGAAAATGTCAGTGGCCTCCACCTGTTAAACCATTCCTGTTTTAGGGGTCGTCTCATTGTTGCCCCTCTAGTGCACCTGTTGTTAATTTAATTCACACCAAAGCAGCTGAAACTGATTAACAACCCCCTCTGCTACTTAACTGAGCAGATCAATAGCCCAGAAGGTTCATTGACTTGATGCTATACTCTGATTAAAAAGTTTTCTTTTAATATTTTTGAGCAGTATATTTAAGGAATATGTCTTTATTCACTTCCTAGTGTACTGAAAGAACAGAAACAAGGGGAACAGTTTGCGACTTGCCTATTTTTCTGTTTTCACTAGATGGTATTTTTGGCGATTCTGTTTATGATGTTTACTCATAATTAGCAAATTGTTTTATATGTAGTTATTGTATTTTTTTCTTAGATCTCTTTTATGACATTTGTACAGTTACCAACTCTAACTTTCTGCTTTTACCTGTGTAAATACAATGACATGCAATTGCATTTACCAAATTATTTACAAAATGTTTGCAAGTTTTTTAACCTTCAAGTTAATGTTCAATAGATTAAATTGCCATTTCATAATGAAAGTGGTTTTCATTGTTAGGTTTTGAATTTTTTAGGTTATGGATTTGTGGAGTTCCTGAGTGAAGAAGATGCTGATTATGCCATCAAAATCATGAATATGATCAAGCTTTATGGAAAACCAATACGTGTCAATAAGGCGTCTGCACACAACAAAAATCTGGATGTGGGTGCCAATATATTTATTGGTAATTTGGACCCAGAAATCGATGAAAAGCTGCTTTATGACACATTCAGTGCTTTTGGGGTTATCTTACAAACTCCAAAGATCATGAGGGACCCTGACACAGGCAATTCCAAAGGTTATGCTTTTATCAATTTTGCCAGTTTTGATGCTTCTGATGCCGCCATTGAGGCCATGAATGGGCAATACCTGTGTAACAGGCCTATTACAGTATCCTACGCTTTTAAAAAGGACTCAAAGGGTGAGCGCCATGGCTCTGCAGCTGAGAGGCTCCTAGCTGCTCAGAACCCTCTATCCCAGGCGGATCGACCTCATCAACTGTTTGCCGATGCTCCTCCACCACCTTCAGCACCTATGCCTGTTGTGACATCATTGGGACCTGGGGTTCCCCCACCAGGTAGGTACTAAAAGTGTTCATGTAGTGTGTTCAAAATTCACAAGCACTGCATGCATATAAAGGCTTATTTTTGTAGATTTGATATTGTTAGTCTTCTGTAAATTTTCTGTCTATATCATGTTGCCAGTTCTTTGAACAGGCAAACAGTAGTAACCTATGATATTTCAGATATTTACCCTCTTTCAAAGCCATACCTTACTAGTGTAATAGGACATTTGAATAATGCATACTGTTATTTGTAAACATTTTGAGTTAACTGTAGTATGCATTTAGCATGTGATGAATCCCACATTAGTAGTTTTTTGTTTTAAATCTAAATTTTGTCATGGTCTGACCACTCAAACTTGGTCTCATAAATTGAACCATCATAAATTTGGGCAACAGTAGAAGTAAAAGAGAAAAATTGTACACTGAAATGTGGTGCTGGGCTGAGACAAAAGTGGGTTGTATTGAGTACAGAACATTTATACTCTGTTTTTACTCAATGGCTAATGAATGTTTTCACTTTCATGGCTCTTAAATTTGACCAGCTCAAATTGGCCTAATAATGGCCTGTATCCTCTTGTCTTCTTTAAGGCTGTAAGTTGGGCTGGGTAAATTTTTTTTTTTTTTTTTTTTTTCTTCTATTCTATTAAATCATTTTAATTCCGATTAATGTCTTAAAGCTTAAACATGAAAATCATTTTTTTTTTTCAACAGTGTGGCACAGTTAAACAGATGATCAAACATTTAAGTTTGATCAGCAGGTCATGTGTGTAGAGTCAAAACATTAATGCAAAAAATGTGTTGAATGGTTGCTTCCCTTGTAAGAGTGATCTATTTTTCAAAGTCAATTGTCTGGAATTTGGTTTGGATATGAAAAATCAGATATTGAACAAACTAATATAAACTACAAAGTTTGCAAAAGGACTATGACAGTTAAATTGGATTTGCTGTCACTTTTATTTCTGCACTTAAAACAGAAACATTAGAACAGTACCAGTGCAAGAAAGCACGGGACAGATGTAAATCCTCCACTGGACAAAGGTGAAGTCCCCAACCGACAACTTCACTCTGGTTCAGCATGATCTACACAAGGCGCAATCCTTGTTATATATTCTGTTAGACAGCATGATTATGTTAAGAGGGGAAAGCATGAGCCACAGCTGTCCATGTTATCTTCTTACCTTTCAACGGTGGCTAGGCTATGGTGGGGTTGAAGAACTGGCAGACTGTCTGAATCGAATGGATCAGGTTGCACTTGAAGGAAGTGAGTCCTGTGTAGACAAGTCATTCCAGAGACCTGTAGTCTTAGCCAGACTGTGGCTTACGAAACCTAGGCAGTTGTCTAGCATCCCAGTGTGAGGGCCACACTGGCTGCATTCAGAGTTTCAGCAGTTGTGCACCACAGGTGGGCAGAATGATAAAAGTGATTACATTTATATGGGAGGTGCTTGATTAGTTCGCTTTTGTGGGTACCTAATCTGTTCATTATGGGTTGGCACTCTAACACCCGATTAACACTTGGTGGGACATACTTACCTATCCCAGAGAAGACCGTTAAATAAAATATAAAGCACACACACTTAGGAAGGTGGGACTGGATTAATAATATTTATCTGCAGTTACTATCTATTAAATTATTTTTTTAAGGTAATTCACATGAGGGATTTGTCTACACCCCTGAATACATCACAAGAAAAGCAGAGTCTCACTTTGCACAAAAGAGAACTAATCTGAAAATTATTTTTACTAAAATAATCAATTGGAAAATTCCATGAGAGAGGATTTGTCACATGTGAGAAACAAAACATGGCTAGGACTGCTTACACTTGTTTCTCATTAAAAATTTTTTATAAATGTTACCGTACTGTCATAAATGTTACACACAGACTTAATTTGTTTCAGTGATTTCTTCTTTTAATACAGGTTTTTGTCTTCACTAGTTGCACTGACCACCCATATACCTTAACAATAAAACTTGTTTCAGATGTCAAATGAATTAACAGTGTTGCAGATTTGCTGCTTGCCCAAGTTCCTGATTTATAAGCTCTGTTCATACAGGTAGAGTGTCCAAAATCTGAAACTTTTTGAGCTGTGCCACGACGCCACCAATTTTTATTTATTTTTTTTCTGCTGAGCGGATGTGAATAACTTTAGTGTAGATTCTAAACAGGTTGATTTATTCATTCATAAGCCAGGAGAATAGATTGACTTCCAGGAAACTGCAAGAAGCTAGGACACACAATTATTCAACTATTCGGGGGGATTTACTGCGTTGCAGTTTCACTATGCTGCTCAGGGGTTTTGGGAGTGAAACGCTAACACCTGTGCTATACATTAATATAATGCCATTGCTTACAGTTAACAAAAGCAGCTTCATCCTTGCTAGGTGCCCTTATTGTAATATGATTGCACTAGAGTGGTCTGATTACATTAGGAAAACGAGACACTGCTGCGAATTGCCTTTTTTTTATGTTGGCAGAAACATGTTATGGTTTTAATATGTTCAACGATGCTATATGAAAACTGGATGTCGGCTGATTAATGGCTTCTAGCACAGCAAGCAAAGTGACAATTGACTTAAATATTCCTTTCCTGTAGACTAGTTCACTAAGATGTGACAACAGGTAACAACAATATAAAGTGAAACGAAAAAGGTCTCGTGCAAAAAGGCAGAAATTGCCCATTGTAAAAGGGAACTAAAATATGGTCTGTACTTCATTCATCACTTTTGATGAGTGTTATTTTTGTTATGGCTCAGTGATATATGAGTGAGTCGTCATTTAGCTGGTTTGGCTACATTTCCCTACCTGATCAAGGGTATCATCACCCAGGTATCTCATTATGTTTATGCAAAAATTCCAAACTCTTAAAATATCCGAAATCTGAAATATTTCTAGTCCCAATCATTTCAATTAGGGATTTTCAGTCTGTATAGAAACAATACACAATTTTCATAACAAATCAAGCTAAGTCTGCGATGCTGGGCATATAGCATATGGATATCTTTTTATATGTCTAAATTTTCATTTCTAGAATTACTGTAAATTCATATATGTGTATCTCATTTTCATATTATCCTACTATAGGAGGCAGCACAGTTTATATTTAATCTCCTATCATAATATGAAGTTGAAAAAAAAGGCCAAAAAAATATACTTAAACAATTTTTCATCTTTTTTTTTTCTTTTTTACTATAACGTCTGAATGTTATGCCTGTGTATGTTATCTTTTCTAAGCTAGTCTTTTTTTTTTTTTAATTATTATTATTTATTTATTTATTATTTCTGTAAACCATTTCAGGAATTCCTCCACCAGGCACTTTTCCTCCTCCAGTGCCTCCTCCTGGCTCTTTACCTCCAGGGCTGCCTCCAGGGATACCACCTCCTCCAGTGCCACCAACATCTGCCACTCCTGTACCACCTTCAGGAGCCACTCCAGGGTCAGGCCCTCCACCTGGACCACCACCATTTCCACCTGGAGCAATACCTCCTCCAGGTTAGTTTGTTTCTAGCCTGTTAAAATGCAAAATGTTTTATTTTTAATTTGAGTAGACATTCTTTTTTTTGTTCTTTAATACAAAATGCTTTTGAGTAAAATATATGCATTGTTTATTTTCTTACAGTTTATTATGTAGTTGTTCACATGACTATATTTAGACTTACTGAGTTTGGAAGGGTGGGCAAAAATCACACATGTTTGCAAAGGGACCTATACTTGCAAAGAATATGAGAAGTCAGGATAGCTGATTGGAAGATTTTGAAAAATTCTCTGTTTTATTCCTAGGAATGCCTCAGATGCCCATTCCACCTCCTGCTCCTCCTGGTTTAGTTCCACCTCCTCCTGGTCCTCCAGGCGCTGCCGGTCAAGTACCACCTCGTCCACCTCCTCCACCAGGCATGCCTCCCCCACCCCCTATGGGCATGCCACCACGTGCACCATTTGGTCCTCCTATGGGTAAGTTGGCATTGTACTTATACCAGGAAAAAATGGAGCAGTTGTAACTGGCGGAAAGAAAAAATTTGAATCTGCATTTGGTGGAAAATCACTTGTATGTGTGTTCTTTGTTTCCCCTGACATATCACTTAGATTTAAAGCTGTTCTCTCTTAATCATAGACCTTTCTTAAGAACCTGTTCCAGCTGTCAGGCTTTATTTTACATTGACTCTTTCAGAAAACACACCAAACAGTGTACACTAGTTATATCTGAACGTGAAGCATTCTGCAGGTTTTTCTGGTAATCGCCTGAGTTATGCTATCACATTACACAACTTTACCAACTTTTTTTTATGTAGCCTTCATTTACATATTTTAGTGTGTCAGATAAAACGAAGCAGATTTGATTTTTCTTTTTAGTCACAAGGGCTGGATATGTGCACATGAGCAGTGACAATCAATGAATGCTTATCTGGAAGTACAATGAATATAATGCAGCAATGAGGAATAAGAAACACAAGTGTTTTGAACCTCATAAATAGAAGAGAAGCTTGTCTGTCTGATGTCCTATGGCAGAGGCTGTGGCTGAATGAGCCACAGCTAACCCTTTTATAGTGCCAGCTTTGTGAGGCAACACTGGAGCTGTGGATGTCACAAACAGAAGAGATGTCTTGTCTATATGATGTCTTGTGTTTTACATACCATAATAGGATAAACTCACCATAGCCTTTAATTGCATGGTGCCAGCTCCTTCAGACAGCTTGTTATTGGCTGTCAGGAAAAGGGGCAAGCTGTGCTGGAAGAACAGCCTTTGATTGGTAAATGTGACATGAGCTGTGATTTTCAGTCATGTAAATAAGTGATATGCAGCAATGAAATCAGTGACTTTGTTGGCCAATCTGACATACCCCACAGCAAAAGATTCATAATGTGACATTGGCTTTAGACTCCCCAGTGTGCATCTCTGGAAGTGTAATGTCACAGGAATTCTTTTGTATTTCTGTCAATATTTAACCTTTTCTGCTTGATTTGGATAAAAGGATGCCTGTAAGTTTATTGAATTAAAACAGATGAGGCTACCTTTTAAAAATCTTGAGCCCTTTGACAGGAATGTAGGAGTGAATGCACCTCCATACTTGTTTTAACTTCTTTCTATCATGTAGTCCTGGATACATTTTAGGAAATCATTGAGCATTTCTTAACATACCAGTATTCAACTATTTGTTTACTTGTGCCATTTTATTTTTAGGATCTGAATAAAATATTTGAGTATGAATGGGGCAATTACAGAAATCACAGTGCTAAAAACAGAGATGGTCACTAGCTAATCAAATACCCATGTATTTAAAGTTAAAATCTGAAAAACTGGAAGCTAGGGCTGGGCGGTATAACCAAAATTCTATACCACAGTATTTTTCTAAATTATGCCGGTTTCACGGTATTCAGCGGTATTTTTTTCCCATGCATGAGTGGATGTTAACCACATTTTCCACTGCAATTACTGCAGTAGACTGGCTAAAAATAACCTATTCCACTGTCATGAGAACTGTACAATGTACAAAAAACATTTTAATGTGCACACAAGTATTAATACAGGTTTGCATGGTCCCATAAAGTGATAGTTTTCAAGGGGGTGGCACTAATGACGAGAAGGAATCACAATGCATGACAGATGCAGTCAAAACATAGAACCTTTTTATTGAACAAATTTTGCAAACAGCTTAAACTAAAATTTCGACAACATACTTTCAACCAACCAAAGAGGCATTTAGTCTTCGTAAAATATCCAGAGGTGCTTGTCAAAAGTTGTATTGGTATTGCACTGAACATAACTTAGAAAAGAAATAAATAGTAAATATTTTTTGTAAACCAACTACACTTTCTATTAATGTTAACAATCTCTGTCCACTGACACATTAAAGTGACTTTTTAAACAATTTTACCTTCATTAAACTGCATAATATTTACACTAATAAATAATAACAATAAAATAAAGAGTAGTGCAACTTCCAGTAATAATACTATTACTTCAAGACTTCAAGCCCAGGTGCATTACACAGTATTCACCAAATAAAAATAAAATAAAACAAGTGCAACTTGGTGATGACATCTTTACCACCTGAACCATCATTAAGGCAAATTGCATTAATATGGACCTTGCTTCAAACTAAGCTATACAGTGATCCCTCGCTATATCGTGCTTCAACTTTCGCGGCTTCACTCCATCGCGGATTTTAAATGTAAGCACATCTAAATATATATCATGGTTTTTTCGATGGTTTGCGGATTTCTGCGGACAATGGGTCTTTTAATTTAAAGTACATGCTTCCTCAGTTTGTTTGCCCAGTTGATTTCATACAAGGGACGCTATTGGCGGATGGCTTAGAAGCTACCCAATCAGAGCACGTATTACGTATTAACTAAAACTCCTCAATGATATAAGATGTGCTTCCCGAGCGGTGCTTGATTGTTTGCTTTTCTCTGTCTCTCTCACTCTCTCTGACATGCTATGCGCTTGACGGAGGGGATGTGAGCAGATGGGCTGTTTGCACAGAGGCTGTTTGCCTAGAAGATACGGACGCTACTCTATAAATGCTGAAAGACTACCTTCACATTGCTCCCTTCTTTGCGGCTGCTTTATCGCGGTGCGCGTACTTAAAAGCCCAACAGCCCAATTGATTTTTTGATTGTTTGCTTTTCTGTCGCGCGTGCACTCTCTCTCTCACTGACATTATCTGCTCCTGATGGCGCTTCTTTGAAGAGAAGATATGTTTGCATTCTTTAAATTGTGAGAAAGAACAGTCATATCTGTCTTGTCATGGAGCACAGTTTAAACTTTTGACTAGAGGGCTCTAATAATGTTAACCGTGTGGAAGAGTTTATAAGGGCTTAAAATATATAAAAATAACCATACAAACGTATGGTTTCTACTTCGCGGATTTTCACCTATCGTGAGGGGTTCTGGAACACAACCCCTACGATCGAGGAGGGATTACTGTATACATAAATAATAAAACTGCAACTTGCATTTATAATGCAATTGGGGCATAGCTTTACGGAATCGTATTAGGGCCACAGTGAAGAAAAAAAATATGGACACGCAAGAGAAAAAAAACTTTATTTTCGACATTTCCACTTTAATCTTGATGCTTAAGTCGAGATTAAAGTCGACATTTCCACTTTATTCTCATAGTTTATTTTATAATTGAAGTAGAATGTCGTAAACTAAACTTCATCCTAAAATCAATGTTTAATTTACTAGATTTTCTCAAATTCCGTCATAAGTTAATGTAGCACATTAAATGCTTTGTATTAAGTGTTCCCTGACCCAGTTGTTAATCACTATGCGCTTCTTAAAACTGACTTCCTCTGCAAAAAGAGGATTCGCTGCGAGACAGCAGTGCAACCTCCACGCCACCATGTCTCCACATGATTAATACATGCTTTAATGCATTTCATCATGAAAATTATATGAAGTATTTATCTTAGCATTCTAAATGTTCAGGGAGCAGGAATTTCATGAGGTGAATGTATTCCGAGCGGTGATCGCTGCCGCCACCTCCTCACTACAAGAGGAAGTCCGTTTAAGAAGCACATAGCGATTTAACATGGCTCGGGGAACACTTAACACAAAGCGTTTAATGTGCTACGTAACTTATGATGGGGTTTGAGAAAATCTAGTAAATTAAATATTCATTTTACAATGAAGTTTAGTTTATGATGTTCTACTTTAATGACAAATTACGAGAAAAAAGTCAACATGTCAACTTTATTCTTGTCATAAGCGTCAAGATTAAAGTGGAAATGTCGATAATAAAGTCAACATTTTGTCACACTATTACACAGTACCAAGGTACATTACACTGTATTGAAAAAAAATAAAACAAGTACAACTTGGCCTGCAGTATTATCCAGTAGTATAGAAACAGTATTCACAGATTTGAACATAATGGTCCACATCCGACCTTTTAAAACCAAAGTATCTCCAGGCAACAGACGTGAGTCCTTTTTTTCGGCAATAGTTCTTCTGCGTCATCATGTTCAACTTTATCATGGGCTATAGCTTCAATTTCGGAATGTTCTCTGTCCATTTTCACCACGCAATACCTCCACTACCGCATGTACTCCTTTGCATGCCTGTTTAGCGATGTAGTAGTGAAAAAGAGCCCCGCGCAGCACCTCCGCTAACACATGTACTCCATTGTATGTGTTTAGCGGTGTAGCAATGAAAACAGTCCCCTCTTAAACAGTTTCCCACTGCGCCAGGTTCCGAACGTTGTTTAGGCAATTTAAACCAGTATCGCGGTATAAGAAAAATCCATATAACAAAAATAAAAAACGGTTTTCGGTATGAACTGGTATACCACCCAGCACTACTGTAAACAATCTTTTTTTTTCTTTACACACAAACATTTATTTATAGATGCTTCCCTGCATTAGCTGACATTTTTAAAAGGGAGTACTAAAAACATCTGTCTTGGCCAGTTTTTCTCCAAAAATCCAAGTGTGTCCCTCCTCGCGTCATGTGAAATTGGTGGTTTGAACACATGTTTATTAGAGTAATTTTGATAACGTTTGCTTTCAAGAAATACATTACATTAAAATGGTTGATTAAACAAACTCCATCCATCCATTATCCAACCCGCTATATCCTAACTACAGGGTCACGGGGGTCTGCTGGTGCCAATCACAGCCAGCACAGGGCGTAAGGCAGGAAACAAACCCTGGGCAGGGCGCCAGCACACCGTTATAAACAAACTCTTATTAGTTTTTTTTTTTTTTTTTATAATAAGATTCAATTATAGATGATAAGCTCCGTAAAGAAGTGCTCTGTCAATCGCCTGTTGTCTCTATACTGTGTATTTTGCAAATTCTTATTTTTACATAATAGTTAGCATTTATGAAATCAAAGTAAAAGCTTGTACTGGGGAATGATCAGTAGATGTCCTCACACTGTATCTGAATTGACCAACTGAAGCACTTTTTGATACTTTAGTTACATTTTTATGGAAATTATTTTGTAAACCAAATAATCTAACTCTCAGTTTTTATGATTTTTTTGTATGTCTTCTGCATGAAGCTTTTTTTTTGACAGTGATCTACAGTGAACATTAACTTGTTATCCATTTGTCACTTTTTTCCCTTTAATGAAGGATGTTATTTAGTAATGTGCACTTTTTACATGTACTTTAAAAATATATGTTTAACTGCTTTTTTTTTTTGTATCCCCCCTCTCTCTTTCTCACAGGTCCTCCAGGACCATTACCACCTCCTGGCATGAGGGGCCCACCTCCACCTATGCCACCACCTGGGTTTGCCGGAGGTCCCCCTCGACCTCCACCCTTTGGTTTTCAGAGGGCTCCTCCAATGCCACCAAGACCAAACAGTCGACCACCTGCCCCCCCTCCTCCTCCGCCTCCTCCTCCAAGAGTTCCTATGCGGGGTCCGCCTCCACCTCCACAGTAAAATGTCTAAGCTACATTCATGGACTATCCATGTGTAGTATTCTGAGTACATTTGCCTCTTGTTTTTGTAATTGTTACTTTTTATTTGTGGAACTGTGACTCAGCAATATTGTGCATTTGTATTTTTAAATACAAAAGCGGCATTTCTTGTACAGAAAAAGGACTTAATTGAATAAATTTTTACTTAATTGTGTGTTAGTTATCATTGTGATGTTTTTACTCTTGGATCCTGATAACATCTGTGCTTGCATCCCTCTTATGCCTCCATGTATTATCATAGCTGGTGCTAAGCCAAATTCCCTATTTATCTACACAACTTGTTGAAAAGCTTCACGCCGCATTCATTCCTTTTTCTTTGTTGCTGGTAATTTTTGTAACCTCAAAGGTATACCAGTATAGGGTTTAATTTTATATATTAAATGTTTGTTTTAGAAAAGCCTCATTTAAGTAGTAATGCATTTTTCATACTGCTTAAAAATAATAAAGTAGCCGGGCAGTTTGACATTTTTAAATGTGTTGGTCAGGAAGTCGTGTAATGCATTATGCTAAAGGCAAGCTGTACATTTTAAAATTAAATTTGCCCGAAATCAGTTTGAAAGAAATATCTGTTACGTACAGTGCATAAAAGTCAATATTAAGTGTAGACCATGGAAAAGAACTACAGAAATGGACTTTTAGTCATATTTGTAAAAACATGGCTTAATGGCTGGTATTTTACAATGACATTTTTTCTTTTTTTTTTTTTTTTTTTTACTTTGTGTTCATTTTGTTATTGGGACAAAAAAGCAGCTACTTTTGAAACACTTATCGGGTAGTATTCAACTTAGCAGGCAGATGTGCAGAGTGATTCCCTAACAATATTAGGCAGCAATGAAAACACTTGTACACATGGTGAAATGAATATTTTCCTGTATTTTTAGTTTTGAAACTTGAATGAAGAAATACTTGCTTTAGATATTTAATTTCTATTTGCTCAGATTTTTCTAGTTTTTGTTACCAAATAAAAGTGTTTTTGATAAGAATTCTGAAAGGTACTAGCACATTTTCTTTTGCAATTTCTTAATTTAGAACTGTTAATCTATGCAGTGAGAGGGTGATAATTGGAACACTTCACATTTAACACATTTTAATTCATTATGAGTTCAAGATGAGGGGTTACTCATCTCTTTCTGGGCACCTTTAGTGAACAAAAGAGCACATTTTTTACATTACATGCTTTATGCAGCCTTTTACTATTTATCTTTATCTGGAAAGTGAAGCATGTGAGATATGTATATGTATGTATTTATGTTTGTGTGTGTGTGTGTATGTATGTGTGTGTATATATATATATATATATATATATATATATATATATATATATATATATATATATATATATATATATATATATATCCATCCATCCATTTTCTAACCCGCTGAATCCGAATACAGGGTGACTGGGGTCTGCTGGAGCCAATCCCAGCCAACACAGGGCACAAGGCAGGAACCAATCCTGGGCAGGGTGCCAACCCACCACAGGACACACACAAACACACCCACACATCAAGGCCAATGTAGAACCACCAATCCACCAGTATATATATATATACTGCTCAAAAGAATTAAAGGAACAGTTAAGTAGCAGAGGGGGTTGTTAATCAGTTTCAGCTGCTGTGGTGTTTATGAAATTAACAACAGATGCACTAGAGGGCAACAATGAGATGACCCCAAAACAGGAATGGTTTAACAGGTGGAGGCCACTGACATTTTTCCCTCCTCATCTTTTCTGACTGTTTCTTCACTAGTTTTGCATTTGGCTACAGTCAGTGTCACTACTGGTAGCATGAGGCGATACCTGGACCCTACAGAGGTTGCACAGGTAGTCCAACTTCTCCAGGATGGCACATCAATACGTGTCATTGCCAGAAGGTTTGCTGTGTCTCCCTGCACAGTCCCAAGGGCATGGAGGAGATTCTAGGAGACAAGCAGTTACTCTAGGAGAGCTGGAGAGGGCCATAGAAGGTCCATAACCCATCAGCAGGACAAGTATCTGCTCCTTTGGGCAAGGAGGAACAGGATGAGCACTGCCAGAGCCCTACAAAATGACCTCTAGCAGGCCACTGGTGTGAATGTCTCTGACCAAACAACCAGAAAGACTTCATGAGGGTGACCCAAGGGCCCCATGTCCTCTAATGGGCCCTGAGCTCACTGCCCAGCAGCATGCAGCTCGATTGGCATTCGCCATAGAATACCAGAATTGGCAGATGCACCACTGGTGCCCTGTGCTTTTTACAGATAAGAGCAGGTTCACCCTGAGCACGTGACAGAAGTGAAAGGGTCTGGAGAAGCCATGGAGAACATTATGCTGCCTGTAACATCATTCAGCATGAGCAGTTTGGTGGTGGGTTAATGATTGTCTGGGGAGGCATATCCATGGAGGGTCACACAGACCGCTACAGGCTTGACAAAGGCACCTTGGCTGCCATTAGGTATCAGGATGAAATCCTTGGACCCATTGTCAGACCCTATGCTGGTACAGTGGCTCCTGGTGCACGACAATTCCTGGCCTCATGTGGTGAGAGTATGCAGGCAGTTCCTGGAGGATGAAGGAATTGATACCATTGACTGGCCACCACACTTTCCTGACCTAAATCCAATAGAACACCTCTGGGACATTATGTTTTGGTCCATCCAATGCCACCAGGTTGCACCTCAGACTGTCCAGGAGCTCAGTGATGCCCTGGTCCAGATCTGGGAGGAGATCCCCCACAACACCATCTGTCATCTCATTAGAAGCATGCACCGATGTTGTCAGGCATGTATACAAGAACACAGGGGCCATACAAAGTGCTGCGTACAATTTTGAGTTGCTGCAATTAAATTTTGGCAAAATGGACTAGCCTGCCACATAATTTTTCACCCTGATTTTTGGGCGTCTTTGAATTCAGGGCTCTGTAGGTTGATCATTTTCATTTCCATCAAGCGATGTGGCATCCTTTCGTTCCTAACACATTACCCAGTCTATATCAGTATAGATATTCAGGAGGATTTCTTTTTCCCATTGAGATCTGATGTGTTTTCAAAGTGTTCCTTTAATTTTTTGAGCAGTTTATATATATATATATATATATATATATATATATATATATATATATATATATATGCCCCCTTCCTGATTTCTTATTATTTTGCATGTTTGTCACACAAAATGTTTCTGATCATCAAACACATTTAACCATTAGTCAAATATAACACAAGTAAACACAAAATGCAGTTTTTAAATGATGCTTTTTATTATTTAGGGAGAAAAAATCCAAACCTACATGGCCCTGTGTGAAAAGTAATTGCCCCTTGTTAAAAATAACCTAACTGTGGTGTATCACACCTGAGTTCAATTTCCGTAGCCACCCCAGGCCTGATTACTGCCACACCTGTTTCAATCAAGAAATCACTTAAATAGGAGCTGCCTGACACAGAGAAGTAGACCAAAAGCACCTCAAAAGCTAGACATCATGCCAAGATCCAAAGAAATTCAGGAACAAATGAGAACAGAAGTAATTGAGATCTATCAGTCTGGTAAAGGTTATAAAGCCATTTCTAAAGCTTTGGGACTCCAGCGAACCACAGTGAGAGCCATTATCCACAAATGGCAAAAACATGGAACAGTGGTGAACCTTCCCAGGAGTGGCGGCCGACCAAAATTACCCCAAGAGCGCAGAGACGACTCATCCGAGAGGTCACAAAAGACCCCAGGACAACGTCTAAAGAACTGCAGGCCTCACTTGCCTCAATTAAGGTCAGTGTTCACGACTCCACCATAAGAAAGAGACTGGGCAAAAGCGGCCTGCATGGCAGATTTCCAAGACACAAACCACTGTTAAGCAAAAGAACATTAGGACTCGTCTCAATTTTGCTAAGAAACATCTCAATGATTGCCAAGACTTTTGAGAAAATACCTTGTGGACTGATGAGACAAAATTTGAACTTTTTGGAAGGCAAATGTCCCGTTACATCTGGCGTAAAAGGAACACAGCATTTCAGAAAAAGAACATCATACCAACAGTAAAATATGGTGGTGGTAGTGTGATGATCTGGGGTTGTTTTGCTGCTTCAGGACCTGGAAGGCTTGCTGCGATAGATGGAACCATGAATTCTACTGCCTACCAAAAAATCCTGAAGGAGAATGTCCGGCCATCTGTTCGTCAACTCAAGCTGAAGCGATCTTGGGTGCTGCAACAGGACAATGACCCAAAACACACCAGCAAATCCACCTCTGAATGGCTGAAGAAAAACAAAATGAAGACTTTGGAGTGGCCTAGTCAAAGTCCTGACCTGAATCCAATTGAGATGCTATGGCATGACCTTAAAAAGGCGGTTCATGCTAGAAAACCCTCAAATAAAGCTGAATTACAACAATTCTGCAAAGATGAGTGGGCCAAAATTCCTCCAGAGCGCTGTAAAAGACTCATTGCAAGTTATCGCAAACGCTTGATTGCAGTTATTGCTGCTAAGGGTGGCCCAACCAGTTATTAGGTTCAGGGGGCAATTACTTTTTCACACAGGGCCATGTAGGTTTGGATTTTTTTCCCTAAATAATAAAACCATCATTTAAAAACTGCATTTTGTGTTTACTTGTGTTATATTTGACTAATGGTTAAATGTGTTTGATGATCAGAAACATTTTGTGTGACAAACATGCAAAAGAATAAGAAATCAGGAAGGGGGCAAATAGTTTTTCACACCACTGTAGCTACATAGCTGGTTGTCTTTAAGAGATTATAATATTTGATCTGTTGCCTTCTTACAACTGTGCATCTGGAGATTTATGCTATAGGATATTTTCAAAATAAGGAGCAGAAGTCCATTTGGTCTCATCATTCAGTGCTTCAGCATTCCATAAAACCTGAGACCAGTTAGTTCAAGAAGGAACACATTTAGATTTGGAAGTATTCCTGTAAAATATTTGGTTCACATTTAGTTTTTCTGTCTGTCTTGGAACCCTCTCCTCATATACTGAAGAGTGTGGTTGTATTTGATCACAAAATGTTGTCAAGAGTTTGCACAGGCTACCTGTATGTACCCTTTGGGCTCTCGGGTTTCCTGAGCCAGGACATTTTGTTAGGTTGGTTAGCAGTGCTAAAGTGGCTAGGTATGACTGGGGTGTGCAGCTGGGTTCCTGGTATGTTTCCATGGTAAGCTGTGTTTTGTGTACTTTTAACTGAGAAGGAAGACATGAAGTTGCTGGGGATAAATTTGCTCCCTTTGCTTCTTTTAATATGGTGTGTTTTTCCTTCTCCTCTCTCTGTCTCTTGCCAACAATTAACCATTTTTTTCCAGCTTCTTTGACATTTATTTGTCTGTATGTTTCCTCTTTTATGGATAGAAGCTTCCAGTTGTGTTGCATAATAGGCATGACAAAAAATGTTGTATTGAATTGTGCTATTCTGCCAATATGAAATATGACTGGGCATCATGTATTGTATGATATTAGCTGAAGACTAAAATGAATCACAGAGACAAGAAGGGGGTTTAAAAATCAGATTAAATGATTAGAACTGAGGTAAACACAGCAAACTGACTGCACATTATTAGAACTCTTAGTATCTGTAAATGATGTAAAGGTGAAAGTTGTTGGTGCACAACACAAGACATCACTGCATGTGAAGTGGGCTGGGACTCCTGATTTAATGACTTGCATTCTTAGACAAGTATGATAAATCACAAAGTGTTATCCACAAGCTTGTTTTCAAATTGAACTATTTTGGGACATCCAAAGCACAAGCGTTATCAGTGCAGCGGAACAGTTCTCTTGATACACTCGAAACACTAGCGGGAGCAGCAATCTTGCAGTTCCTTCAGCTCTCATGAGCCACAGATGTGAGAATGGGGGCTTGAGACGTCAATACACTTTCTACTGATTTAGAATTAGGGATTTATTACAGTAAAGAGGAATTATATGGCAGTGGATCTTACATTCCTCTCAACAGCAACCCTTCCTGCATGGTAGAGGGAGAAAGCAGCCAAAATCCCAGAGCTTGATTTTCTGGTCCAGTAATACATCTGTACCCAGTTAGTGAGTGTTTTAACTGCAGGTGATATTGTCGCAGCGTAGGGTTTTGAAGTTCATGCAGAGTGTTTGATTTATGAATGTTTTATGATAAGTAACACTAACCGTACAGTGCATTTCTTTAATGAAAAATTCATATTGTGAAGTCTGGATCATAATATGAATTGTGTCATGGGCGAAGTGTATCCTGTCATCTGCTTGACCTTCAAAAAGTGCATGAACCTTAGTGCACAAAATGCTGTTTAGAAAAAAGAAAAAAAAAAGATGTCCACAGCAGAGATGTATCAACTGTAAGTTTGTCATTGCCATGATGACACAGACCATAGCATCACTAAGGCTTCGTTGTGGGTGTGCACAGTGGCCAAGTCCCACATGCTGATCAGGACCCAAGTGAATTTGAAAATTACACAGGTACAAACCTTCAGACAAAAGGTATTGCGAATAAAACAGGCAGCGGACTTCGTTGGTTTCTGTCTTCTTCGTAGTTATAGTGGAAAAACACCATCATAATGACATTGCTATAAACATGTTCCCCTAGAGCTTTGGTGAGTAATTCTAAATTATTTTCTTTTCTAACCTGGAAATTAAACACATCCCAAAAATAAAAATATAATTATTTTTCCACTTTATCTTAACTTCATTTTGTTTTATTTCTATACAGCCTGTGTGCCAGAAACTAAATAAAGGAGCAGACGTTTTTCATGTTTTGTACAATTTTTTTTCCCAGAAATTAGAAAAATATCAAAGGATCTTAAGGCAAGGTAAGAGTGCCACTGAATATCCCTAACAGCCTTTCGCTTAATGTCTGTGCACTAGTGCTGTCCTCAGTATTCCCCCATTATTTTATATTGTATGCATTGTCGCTATAATTACATTAAACTGTGAATTTCTGTTTAGCGGTGGTAGCCTTTAGTTGAATTTCTGTTTTTCTTTTCTGTGCAAATTAAATAAACAGTGATCAGCATGTGTTTCCAAGCAGAGCTCTTTGATGTCTTCTGCCTGGTTGTGCATTGGGCTGAACATTGAGTGCGGTCTTGGTGGCGTTTCAGGAAATAATGAGAGTTAACCAGATGGTGACAGATAATGGTGGTCATTCCCTAAACTAAACCTTTTAATACAAAGTTGGATCTTGAAATTGTGTCCAGTTTGGTAAAATGGTTAAGCCTTATATACATGGGACTTTCAACAAACACTATTACATACCTCGGGTCTTTATGGTGTGTGTGTGTGTAATTATATATAATATATATTTATATTATACAGGGAGGCACAGTGGGTAGTGGGGTTCACTTCCCGGGTCCTCCCTGCGTGGAGTTTGCATGTTCTCCCTATGTCTGTGTGTGATTTCCTCCGCGTGCTCCGGGTTCCTCCCGAAGTCCAGAGACATGCAGGTTAGGTGCATTGGTGAACCTAAATTATCCGTAGTGTGTGCTGACGCCCTGCCCTGGGTTTGTTTCCTACCTTGCACCCTGTGTTGGCTGGGACTGGCTCCAGCAGACCCCCGTGACCCAGTAGTTAGGATATAGCGGGTTAGATAATGGATGGATGGATATACTTATACAGTATATGCTAGCTGTGTAAGTCCATGCTGTAAAAAGCTTGGGTTCCTAAAAACTATTGAAAGCATCAGAAAAAAACTGAAATGTAGAGATGTCAGGTAATTGAAAGGAACTACTCTGGGCATCTCTCTCCTAGGAGGATTCGTTTTGCTGATGTACTCACGTCGCTTGTGGATTAGCGGTGGGAGGAAAAGTAAAAGGGATACCATTTTCCCGATGTTAGTGGTTTAAGTGACTTTGTCTTTCTTCTGAGGTTTCGTTTTGCTGATGTGCTCGCCTCGCTTGTGTTATTAGCGCCTAAGCGAGTTTTCTGTTTTCTCGGAGGTGTAGCTCTTAACCTGACTCCACCTCTCACTTCCGGGTCGGACAGACACATACACGCGTTTACACACACTAGGTATATGGATAGATATACAGGGTGGTCCAGATCTAATTCTGCAGATCCAGATCGTCTGGATGACTTTGATTTATGTGGGGACGATTCTTCATGTCGTCAGTTCGCACACTTCTTGATGGTCTGGGATTTTTCAGGTGATTTTCTATGTAATAAACTTAATAAGTTATAGCGTAATGAAAATCGCACAATTAGATCTGGACCACCCTATAAATCAAGCCACAAATAACTGACTGCCCAAACTTTTTTGAAACCTGCTCCCTAAACAATTCTTTGAAACTAATTTTTAATATTTCATTTCATTTAATTTTTAATATTTATATGATTACTGAATCCTAGTCTGCTATTTAGCACAATAGATCACAGCTCCACTTGTATGATCAGTGCAATCTGGCTCCTCACACACACTGCAGTGGTCAACTGTTCTGCAGTCTTGTGAAACTGAACATGTGAGGAACGTTCTTTTTTTTTTTCAATTCATTTTTGCTTTCAGGCGACATGGCTTGTGCTGTTTCACTCTGTGCAGCTGCTGCAGTTCCCTGCTGTCCTTCACCTTCCACTTCCACCTCCTCCTCCTCTTTGTCTGATCTCTACCTCTCTACAATTCTCTGCCCGCGATATTCAGGATTTGATGGCATCAGAAGTATCTCTCTGTGCTCCTCACTCTGTTGTTCATCGTTTGTCTCCCTACTGCGTGCCTGTGAGCCTTCCTCTGACGCATCATCTGCTATCAATGACAGGACGCTTTCAAGGGCTTGCTGTGCTGATAAGCGTTCCTTGTATTTCTTTTTTTTTATCTCTTAACTCTTGAAACTCAAAAATACTTAAATAATAAGCAACAATGTAATAATTCAGCTATAATGAACATAATTAGATACAAAGAAATCTTGAGAAAAGCGTTTTAGTTTTCCAACAGCCATTTTTTATTTGCTTAGCGGACACTTTTATCCAAAGCGACTTACAAAAGATGTCGACATAACCAAGAAAACATCAGTCTGGGTGACTGTTTGGGAATACGTGTTGGGGCACAAGGTTACGAATCTGAAAGTGAAAAAACGAAAAGTGAAAGGCTCACAACAAAATGCAAGCAAGTTACAATTCCTAAGTTATACAGTCTAACAGATAAAATTGGTTAGACAGAGATTCACCAAACAGGAGTGTTCAAACCACATATTGAGGGAATCAGAATTTCGATTGGAGCTGGGCAGCTCATTCCACCGGGCAAGTGCAGAGAGTCTGGGCTGAGACTTGGTGCCATGCAGAGTTTGACCTGCCAGATGCCATTCATCAACAAACCTGATTGGTCAAGAAGGAGCACAGGACCTATCTTGATTGGTTGTGAATCATTGCTGACTGCTATGATGAAGTTTGCACGACAGGGGTGCGTGTGCTGTAACTGTCCCTGAATCACTAAGTTTATGTAAATGAAGGCTGTGACTGAAAATAGCTGAAAAAGTCAAGGAGTGTGATAAGGGGCTTTAAAAGGTCATGATTAAGTGTGTTCTGTTTTCACTTATGAGAGTGGCGTTGGACTGTTAGTAAAAGTACATGTGTGTGGGACATTGTGAACATACCAGTCATGTGGGTTCTGATATACAAGTGACATTTTGTTGTGGACATTTTCAATATTGTTTTCTGTTGCCCAGCATTGGTCACCATAGATGTCTATTCGGGCACAAACTATTATCATGACAATATAATATTAGAATTTTTTTCTCATCCATCAGTGCAAACTGCGTCAGGTATGGTAGTATATTAAAACCAATACCAGTTTTTTCGGTGGAGTATTCCTTTAAAGTAGGTCACACCCTCAACAAATCCATAATTTATTTTACGTTTTCATTTCCATACTGAAAAGGAACTCAAAATTTTCTCGAGTTCTAGTAAAACAGCTAAAGCATCTGTTCCTGTGCACAGGCCGTGCATGACAAATTGTTTCTCTCCCTTAGTGATAACTAGAAATATTTTCAGTGACAAACTGCACAAAGCAAGAGTGCAATTCTAATCCTTTACATGTGTATTACATCCCTTATAAAGTCTGACTTTCATATATATATATATATATATATATATTAAAAAACAATTAAATTTCCTCCATGGGATTTCGATTCATCCATCATTTCATTGTTCTTGAGGTGTCCTTACAACATGTACTGTGATGGTACTGCATGCCATAATTAAAAACATGTCCACATTTGTGGCTCGAGAGCACATGTATAGTAAAAGCTTTTAGCAAATGAAGTGTTCATTTATACATTGCAGAGTGAGCTTGTCTGCCAGTCCCTGTTGGCATATTCTGTATTTTTAAAACCAGGCCAGTTCATATTCTTATTGGGATTGCCAAAGCGCAGTTAAGGTGTTCAGGTTTCTTACTGTCCAAAGGTTTATTTGTTCTGCAGGTTTTGGCTCCAGTGCTGTGTTTTCCAAAATTTTGATGCTCTGGAGTTCTTCAGTTTTTTTTTTGTGAGCTTTGAAAATTTTTAGAACTTTGTCATTTTTTTTGTATGGTTGATTCAATTGTAAATACTCCTGCTGTCAAGTGGTGTCTATATATGAGGGTAAATCAAAAAGTAATGGCAGTTTGAAAACTACACGGTAACCTCAGGAGATAGAAGTGGCTTATGTGTAGTCTGAACATACACAGCTCAGCCCTCTGCCATTAGTCTGGTTGAAGCCAACGTCAAATGAACTTGGACGCTCTGCTGTGAGCCTGGACCACTGTTGAGCAATGCGCCGTAGTGAGAGTGAAAACTGCAAGAATTAACCTGAAGGACGTTGGCTCAGTACAGAAGTGAAAACTGCATGACTCAATGAAAAGTTTATGAATGAACAGAAACTTTTAAAGTGAGAAGAAGTATAACCAATGAAGCTCGATCTGGTTGATCATCAACATCGCTCACACAAGCCCCCTCATCAACATGGTAAATGTCTTCATCACAGAAAACAAACCAATTAAATTGTCCACTTTTGCTGCACATTTGGATTTCAGCTATGGATCTGCACATGAAGTAGTGCATGACGACTTGGGCTGCTGTAGTGTTTGTGCAAGATGGGTACCCAGACCGCTTGATGATCTGCACAAGTCAACATCCTTTAAGGTTCACTATCTGTGCCCCAAGTTCATCTGACCTTGGCCTTCACTAGACTAATGGCAAAAGAGCTGTGCCATGTGTGTTCGAACTACCCATGTTGTATTGTGTCAACTTCCATCCATTGTGGTTTCCTCATAGTTTTCAAATTGCCTTTACTTTGTGATTTACCCTTGTAAAAACAGATTGAATTCTAATAGACTGGAGGGGCATGTTGGGTAGCTCTGCCACTATGAGTCGCCCGCATTCCAGGTAAGAATCCAATGCTTGGTCGTTGTCTGTGTGGAGTTTGCATGCTCTTCAATTTCTCTCTCAGCAGCCCTATTTGAGTATGAGTTTAGGTGTGTGTAAGAGTGTCTAGTGATGGACTGATTTCCTGTCCAAGGCTGTTTTCTGCCTAATGTTCATTGTTGTCAGGGTGGACTCCAGCTCCTCATGGCCATGAAGTGGATTAATAGGGTTGAAATTTGATAAACATAACATATAGTGGCACACGGGTTGGCACTTGTGTTCATATCCTACACGCAACCTGATGTAGTGGTTAGGAAAACCAAGGGCTGACAGCTTCTATCAAGCCCTGAGCAAGACACCTCATCTGCATGTGCTGCAACTGTAAATCCAATAAACAGCTATAACATATCCTAAATGTGTAGGTCTCCTTAGTTATTATCAGATATTTAGAATAATACCTATTTCTTGAGTTTTACACATGAATAACTTTTTAGGATTTGTTTAAATTCCACGTTTTCAAAAGGTACGGCAGTTCCTTTGTGGTGATGGTGTTGTCCGACGATTTCTTGTGAGATGCTTGTTGTGCCCAGGCTGCAGCAGTTTCTTCAGGTGCCTGCCTGATGTGCCATGACCCTTTTAGTGTCCCCTGGCTTTGAATGTTTTGAAAATAAAGCTCTTCTGTTTTGTCTCTTTGTCTTAGCTTTGGTTTTCTCCAGATGGCAGGCTCAACTACGCATTCGCTCTCACTTCGATTGAGTCCAATCGTCTGGTGTAGTGAAGTATTCTTTTAATGTTAGTATTATTGTTTTGAAATCTATTCTGTGATGACCTTTTATGAAAATGCACTCGTTTTTTAACTCAGTGACACCATCCATCCAAAATAAAATACGGGTAATAAACAACTGTCATTGCACAGACACAGAGGAGCAAATTATATGTTGATTAGAATAGAAATCCTGCCATGGGCATGTACTGTCTATGTGGATTTGCATTGGGAACACTCTTAAAATTAAAGGTGCCAAAGTGTTTATTAACAGTAATGGCATAAAGGAATCATTTTTGGTTTTCAAAAGAACCTTAATTTAATTGTATCAGTAACGGGCTCCATAAATATCTATGAACAGCTGATAATAAGCATAGGGGTGCCCCCAGGACTGGTGCTGAGCCCTCTCCCTTTCTCTTCTCACCTCCTCACTTCATCCTATCATCCTGTCCCATGGTTTTTCCTATCAGTGCTCTGCTGATGAAATGTAGCTCTACCTCCTTTTAGAGGACCAGACGGTATCAGGTAAAATCTCTGTATGTCTCACTGATATTGAAACCTGAATGAAGGAACACTATCTCCAGCTCACCCTGGCAAAGACAGCCCTTCTTGTTATCTCAGCTTGTCCATCTATTCAACACCCCATCTCTGTTCAGCTTGGCTCACCATCACTAACACTCTCCAAGTCAGTATACCACATTGGGGTAGTGACCGATGACCATGACAGACTATGCTGCAACAGTCTCTCAGTCTTGCAGATTTATTCTGTACAGCATCCACAAGATCAGACCATATCTGACACAGTATGTGGCAGTGTGGTCCAGGCTTTGGTCTTGTCACATCTGGACTACTGCAACTCTCTGCTGGCAGGAGTACCGGCATGTGTGATCAAATCGCTATAGATGGTTCAAAATGCAGTGGCCAACCAGCTGAGGCAGGCGCATATCACTCCTCTCTTTAGGTCACTACATTGGCTTCCTGTAATGACTAATATTAAATTGTAATCCTTGCTTCTTGCCTACAGAGCAGTCAGCACCTACATATATGGAGACATTTGTAAGGTCGTATGCTGCTTCTCACCCATTTAGGTCTGCTGATGAATGGCATCTATGTGGCATCAAATCTCAGTCCAGACTCTTTTCATGTGCAGCTCCTACCTGGCAAGAGTCCCTCTTGTAAACAGACATTGTTATAACTCAACATTCTTAAATTGCGTACTTCGCTGTCCTCAAGTCTCAATGTACAGGTCTGGAAGTGATGATTCCTCTCAAAGTAAAGGGGGTGGCAGGGCACCATTTACAACTTCGCCTGGGACAGCAAAATTCCTAGAACCAGCTCTTGCTCCTTGGTCTGGAGGTTTAACGCGCTTGAGGTTTACTAGGGTTCGATTCTTTCCCGATTGAGGTCGGGCTGCCCCTCCTTGAATTTTAGCACATCTCAATTTATTTGCGATTGCTCCGAGGTCTGGTGGATGGGGGTTTAATGGACTGCAATCTGCCTTTCTCTGCGTCGTGTAAATGATCGTCAGGTAGGCATGTAGGGTTAAAACAGAAGCTTTTATTTTTCTCTTCAAGAAACTCTTTCCAAAACAAAAGGGGAAAAAAAAATGGACAGGATGTCACATAAACATCTTCTCCCCTATGCCCCCACAGCGTCCACCGTGCTTCTGGCACTAGAACCAAAAAACATGGTGCATGCAGGTTGTGAGGTGTGGCACTAATTAACGCACGTACTACAACAGATTATATTGTTAGAACACTATTAACTATTTACATTGATCAACTCTTTTTGGGGAAGTTCATAACTAAAAAAAACGAAATTATAAATAGCATATTACACTTTGCTACAGGGGCACCATAAGTTTAGCTCCACTCGATTCTTTCACGGTCGATGGAGACTTGGAGGTGGGTGGCTCAAATGATTGACAATTGACGATTAACCAAAATCAAAGCTTTTAGGGAATGGTGGACTGATTTCTGAACGGGGGTCTCCCCGTAGCCTAGCCCTTGGAATTAATATGAGCAGCTAGTCAGGTAATACGATATAAGGCAGGGGTGTTGAACTCCAGGCCTGGAGGGCCGCAGTGGCTGCAGGTTTTCATTCTAACCCTTTTCCTAATCAGTGACCAGTTTTCACTTCTAATTAACTCCTGTTCCCTTCATTTTAATGGCCCTGTTCTTAAGGATTCTTTCCTCTGAATTGATTCCTTTCTTCATTAAATGGCAGCCAAACAGAAATGAGGCATGAAACAAGCCAACAGATGACCAGCTAAATCGGGGCTTCAGACTCCAACCAGTTTCACAATGAGAAGCAGATTCTTGCTATTAATTAAACTCATTATTTAATTCCATGGCTTGTTGGTGCCCTCATTCTGCCACAGCAGACATTTCCAGAACTGTTGATTTTTCTGTTTTTTTAAGGCCACAGTCACAATGTTTTGGTGAGCTGAGAGATCAGCCTCACTGAGACCTCCGCCTTTCTTTATTTCCACATATTTTGTGATGGGCACAGATGAGCTGGTCATATGGATTCTTGTTTTGTGTCTCGTTATTGTTTGGCTGCTAATTAAGAAAAAGGAAACAACTAAGGGGCCTGAGTCAATGTAATTAAAATTAAGACAAAAGAAGGCAGTTAGCAGCAAAAACTGGTCACAAATTAAGAAGATGGTTAGAATGAAAACCTGCAGCCACTGCGGCCCTCCAGGACTGGAGTTCGACACCCGTGATATAAGGCGCCTGTGCTTTACGGCTAAATGTGCCTTCAATACAAGCGCGTCTCGTCGTAACCTTCACTTACAGGGTTAATGGACAGCAGACGCTGTTGACGTGGCTGCTATTGGAGTTTTGGTGCATTTCGTTGGTATGGAGACCAGAGCCAAGCAGCTGTCAAATGTATCAGGTGTGTGTCTTGTCAGCTTTGAGCAGCAAGAAAGAATAACGGCAGGCGCGGCGCAGCGCACCCCCTTTAGTAATTTTCTTGCAGGATAATCCACCCTTTAACGCAGAATACGCTGGCCAGTTTTCGGTCGGGAGTGGACGGCCACCGATGAACTCGAAGCGCTCCCAATTCACTTGCGTGGGTTTCATCGACTCGCCCTCCCAAATTGCACATAGCCGATGCGATTCGTTACGCGGTGCTCAATCGAATCGGTTGCCAAATGTTCACTTCAGCCCGCTCCTCTGTAAAAGCTGGTCGTGTCGTGACAGCGCTTACAAAAGAGCGCCACTTTTGTCACGCTGGCCGCGTTTTGATCCCTCTGTGTATTTCATTCTCTGGTCATAATTTTTCATTTCTATTCACCAGTGGTATTCGCATTAAGTAAAACAGCGCATGGTTGTGACCAAAATAAAGTCAGCGTAATCGAGTGTAAGGAATACAGTGCCGAGCTCCGTCTGGATCAGTCCTGGGTACATCGGGCTCTAATTGTTTAACACTCTCGACCTCCATGCTGCTGCTCCACTAATGCAGCCATCACTCGGTTTGAAGTCGGCCATGAGTCAGAAATACGCATATTAAAAAGTGTCCTGTAATATTTTCTAGCTATGAAATGACCACGTGATTCATTCTCCTCCACATTTCGCCGTTCGCGGAGCGGCGAGCAGTGCGCGTTCACGTGGCACCTTTCGAATGACGTGCCCGCGGCTCTTTAACAGACTAGAAAACCGTGACCGGCAAATATGAGACACCTGCAATATGTCGTTGTTGTCATACTTCAAAGAGAAAATAAATACAATTCCCTTCCGGAATATTTGGGACAAAGACACGTTTTTCCTTGGTTTACCTTTCTGCTCAGCATTTTGAAATCAAACAATCCAGACGTGCTTGAAGTGTACTTGACAGATTTTCATTTTAGGGGATTTACATACATTTTGGTCAAACCAAGTAGAAATGTCAACACTTTTTTCACATGATCCCAACCCCAATTCAGGAGGTCATAGGTGTTTGTGATTCCTCGGGTGTGTTTCATTTCTTCATAAGATATTTCACCTTGCTTGTACCCTTTGGGGTCTGTAGTTGCCATTGTTTAACATGAAGACAAGAGCTGTGCCATTGAAAGTCAAAGAAGCCATAATGACGCCGAAAAACAAGAATAAAACCATTAGAGACTTTACCTCAGGGGTGCCCACACTTTTTCGGCTTGCAAACTACTTTTAAAATGACCAGGTCAAAATGATCTACCTACATTAAAAAATGATATATATATATATATACACATACATACATAGCATTCGAAGTCTGAATCACAGTCTGATTGTATGGGTGGTTACCTACCAGGTAATACATGTGGCTGGCCTGCAAGTTGGCAAACTTCCACCACGGGTGCCTTCTCAGTTGCGAGAAGCAGATCATAGAATGTTACATAGTTAACTGTTAGATAATGCAAAGAGTACGCGACACGTGTTTCGCCCTATTTTGGGCTCATCAGGCTTACACATTCACTGCACTCCTCATCGGGGATTGAACTTCAGACGTCAGACAAACACACTTTGATTGTGACATTGTGAGAAAAATAAAATCCTCTTCCAATTCCACATCCAGCCCATACCCTCCCCAAACAATTTTTTTTTTAAATCCCCTTTTTAGTCAATATAAATTGGAAGGCTAACTAAATCACTTAGATAGCTGCGAGTTTTGCAGTAGCTTGCGCGTTTGATCGTGCGTGCAGGACGACCAGTGTGTTAGAAGAAAAGAGATCTCAGACTGGCTGCTCTGTATGTCAATCAAGTGGCAAATGCCATAGGAAGGATATATGATAGACTAACGTTTAAAATATTTATTTTTGAATGCAACGCGATCTACCTGCACTACCTTTGCGATCTACCAGTTGATCGCGATCGACACCCCTGCTTTACCTACGTCAACAGTCTGGAATATCATTAAAATGAAAGAACACACTGGTGAGCTCAGTAATCACAAAGGGACAGGAAGACCAAGGAAGATGTCCACTGCTGATGACAGAAGAACGCTCACAATGGTAAAGAAAAAGCACCAAACGCCAGTCCGGCAGATCAGAAGCTGCCTTCAGGCGGCAGATGTGGAGCTTTCTTGCCAGCATCATAGGCCTCTGGGCAAAGTCTTCTTCTTTTTTCGGCTGCTCCTGTTAGGGGTTGCCACAGCGGATCATCTTCCTCCATATCTTTCTGTCCTCTGCATCTTGCTCTGTCTCACCCATCATCTGCAAGTCCTCTCTCACCACATCCATAAACCTCCTCTTAGGCCTTCCTCTTTTTGTCTTGCCTGGCAGCTCTATCCTTAGGCCTCTGGGCAAAGTAGTGCACCCAAAAATTAAAAAAGGAACATGATGCATAGGCATCAGAAACATTGTGGGCCCATATGTTAAGATGGCCCTGAGTCTACTATCCACAGAAGACCTCATGAACATAAATACAGAGGCAGCACTGCAAGATGCAAACCACTTAGCAGACACACAAATGTGATGGCCAGATCAGATAGATAGATAGATAGATAGATACATTATTAATCCCCAAGGGGAAATTCACATACTCCAGCAGCAGCATACTGATAAAAACAATATTCATTAAAGAGCCATAAAAAAAGCAGGGCAAGTTAAAAAATGCAAGGTGGAGAGTGTGAGGCAGGTGTAACAGTCAATAATCCTGTGTAGTGTTAACGTTTACCCCCAGGTTGGAATTGAAGAGTCGCATAGTGTGGGGAAGGAACGATCTCCTCAATCTGTCAGTGGAGTAGGACAGTGACAGCAATCTGTCGCTGAAGCTGCTTCTCTGTCTGGAGATAATACTGTTCAGTGGATTCTCCATGATGGACAGGAGCCTGCTCAGCACCCGTCGCTCTGCCACGGAAGTCAAACTGTCCAGCTCCATACGTACAATAGAGCCTGCCTTCCTAACCAGTTTGACCAGGCGTGAGGCATCCCTCTTCTTTATGCTGCCTCCCCAGCACACCACCTCGTAGAAGAGATTACAGTTTGTGAAAAAAATATTTTAAAAAGCCTGAAGAATTCTGGAAAAAGGTCTTGAGGACGGACGAGATAAATAAGAACCTGTAACAGAGTGATGGCAAGAGCAAAGTGTGGAGATGTAAAGGAACTGCCCAAGATCCAAAGCAGACCACCTCATCTGTTAAACAAGGTGCTTGGGGGTGTTATGGCTTGGGCATGTATGGCTGCCACAGGTACCAGCACATGTATCTTCATTGATGGACTGCTGACAGTAATGGTGCAATGAATTCTGTGGTGTATGGAAGCATCTTATTTGGTCAAGTTCCAGGAAATGCCATCAAACTGATTGGACTCATTCATCCTACACCAAGGTAATGACCCCAAACGTACTGCTGAGGCAACACAGAAATGTGCCAAGCCAGTCATTCGATTTAAACCCAATTGAGCAAAACTTATAGGGACAAGCCCACCGAAACAAGTAGGAGCTGAAGATGGCTGCATTAGAAGCTTGGCAGAACATCACCATGAAGACCCTCAGTACCTGGTGATGTCCGTGAAGCTCAGACTTCAAACAGTCACTAAATGTAAGGGATATGACTACTAAATATGACTGCTTTAATAGACATACCATTGCTGTGTCCCCTGAAATGGGGGAGCCATCTATAAAAATTGTTGTAATTTCTATTTGGTGTGACCAAAGTGTATGTAACTCCCCTTAAATGAAAGGATGCAATGTGCACTTTAATCACATTTGAATTGTTTGATTTATCAATTTAAACTGTGGAGCAGGGTAGGTAAATCAATGAAAAAATGTGTCTTTGTCACAAACATTATGGCGGGCACTGTAAATCACAGTTCTCACAGGTATCACTTTAAAAATGTCTTTTACCAGAGTAATTTAAATCTGCATTTCAAATGGCTTTTTTTGCTATAGAAGTTTTTTTTCTGGTAGCACAAACAGGTAGGAAGCTTCATTCACATGTGTAACATTTTGCTTCCCTTGCTTCGCCAAGTCACTATAAAAAGTATTCACCCGCTACACCCGCTTCCGTACCAGCTTGATTCATTGGATTTAATTTAGCATTTTGACACTAAAGACACAGAGCAAGACTCAGTAATGTCAAAGTGATTACAGGTCTCTGCAAAGTAATCTAAATTACTTACAGATATAAAATGCAATAATGTATCCGATGAGTGTAACTTCCTTCAAGTGAACTGTTAGTAAGCACCTTTGGCTGCCATGACAGCTTTGAATCTGTGGGTGCAGGTCTCTCTATAAGCTTTGCACATCTAGAAACTGCCATATTTTCTTTGCAAAGCAGCTCAAGCTCGGTCAGGTTGCATGAGGATTGTGAGTGAAGAGCCTTTGTCAAGTTGAGTCAGGATTGAGAGCTGGACAAGAGAAATCTGACAGATGAGAGGAGACCATTCAGGTTCGTTATTTTAGCTAATAGCTTATCCAGATACTTCTTAAAGTTTGTCAAGGTTTCTGCTCCAATCAAATCTTGGAACACTCTTAAACATAAAGGTGCCAGATCTGTTCTTCAGAGCGATGCCATAAGGGAACCATTTGTGGTTCCCAAAAGACCCATCTACATGAAGGTTTATTTTATTTATTTAGATCCATAACGGGCTCCATAGAGTAATAACCAGGAATTGATGGTGACAGATTTATGAAATAGCAATGGCCCATGATTTTAAAAGGACTCTTGCTGTATGCAATAACACAAGCTAAATTCAGGTTTTATAAATCCGTTAATGTCCTGCTAGGTAGCCTACCACACATGAACGATTTCAGCTTTTTTTTCTACATGTTACAAAGTATTTTAAAGCACAAAGGATCAACTTCATGTGCACAAAAACCCTTCACAGAATGAAATGGTGTGCTTTGCCAAGCATTGGTTCTACAGGGAACCACACAACCCAGTAAAGAACCAAAGTCTTTTAAGCAAGAGCGACATTTGGGGGTGGAAAGTGGGGTGACCACCCCAGGCCCCACACCTAAGGGGGCCCCGCTTTTGAGGTCCACATGTCCCATTCGAGCAGATTTGTTATATTTTGATGAAGTCCATTTATTATCTCTCTATTATAAAAGGAAATCCTGGGACGAGACTTTCTCGGAAATAATTTCAACTCCCGTGAGAGATCATTTCAGGTCCCGCAAGATGAGACTTTTTGCCAAGAGATTTTGTCAAGTCCTCTCAAACATTTACAACCATGCCCACGGTGCAATCACTTCTCATTCGTGTGAATACTATTGTCAGACACAGTTCTTGTACTCTCAGTTCCAAGTGGGGTCGAAAATAAAAGACAAAGAGAAGAAGACAATGTAGAACATCGTAAAGAAGTTCAAAAATGTTGGCGCGATACACATGCAGAGCAGATTAGAGATTATGAAAGTAATAAAATTCAAAAGTCACAAGAAACTGATAGTAAAGATCTCTTTAGCGCCAACAAACAGAAATTATTACTTGGTGAAATAAAAGAACAGCGAAAAGAGATCGGACATAGGGGATATGACAGAAGTATGTAGATATTGTTTGGCTTTAGACTTTAAGTCGGAGACTTGTAGATCGTCTAATTCGTATTGCCATCAGGGAAAAGTAGTGTTTCTTCCCAATGTAGAGGAGTCCGCAAGATTTAAAAGATTTTTTTGTTTTGTGAAAGTGAAATCCACATACGTGAGCGGCAGACATGAAGTGGCTGGTGTGTAGCGCAGGCCGGTGGGTTTGGCGAGTGAAGCAATCAGGGGGCAAAGCCCCCTAGTCCTGTAAAATTTACTACAAAGAGAAAATCATTATTTTCATTAAATTCGCATGTAAATTTATATAGTCCACACATATCAGTAACAGCGTTTGACATAACCGGCACCACATGGGGTTGGTCAGCCCTAGGCCCACACACACCTAAGGCTGCCTCTGGTTTTAAGAGTGTAGTTTGTTCCAGTGTTCCGCGTCTCTTTGCTTAAAGAAGTTTCATGTAGCAATAAGAAGAACATTAACGCTCACTCAGCCACTCCAGGATATTGACCTTGTTGTTTGTAAAACAGTTCTGTGTAGCTTTGGCTTTATGCTTGGTGTTCCTTGTCTTTCTTGCAGGCAAATATTCTCCCGAGGCACTGGTTTCCTGCAGACTACATCAGGATTTCCCACTATTTGGCTGCATTTGTTGTCCCCTCTACCCTCACAAGCCTTCCTGGGCCTGGTGCAGAGATACATCCCCACAGAATGATGCTGCCACCGCCATGCCTCACAGTATTTTTTTTTTTAATAATATGCAGTTATCAAACACGATGTTTAATCTGATGGCCAAAGAGCTCAGTTATGGTCCTATCAGACCATAATCTTCCAGCTGGCTTCATTATGTCCATTATGCCTTCTGGCAAACCCTAGCGGAGATGTCATGTGTTTATTTTATTTATTTAAAGCAGTGACTGATGATGCACACCCAGGCCACAGTTGGTGTCTGCATCATCTCTCCAATCTCAGTCGCTTGTAACTCGTTTAGTTACTCATAGGTTCCTTGGTGGCCTTCCTGTCTCTTCTTCATCTTGCACAGTCACTCTGTTCATGTGGACGGCCTGCTCGAGGTAGATTTAAAGCTGAGCCATATGTTTCCCATTTCTTAATGGTTGATATAACTGGATTCTGAGGGATGTTTAGTGACTTGGAGATTTTCTTGTCTTCATCCACTGACTTGTGCTTTTCATGGAGTTACCTGGGGTATTCTTCATTGTGTAGTTAGGCACGTGATACCAACTCACCACAAGGTAAACCTTCACGAGCATTTCTACTGCAACCCCAGAAATGTGATCTCCATTTAGATTATTAGGTGATTTGTATAACCAGATGGCTGATTTAGGTGTATTATATTAAACGGGGGTGAACATTTATACAATCAATCAGAGCCATCCATCCATCCATCCATCCATTCTCTTCCGCTTATCCGAGGTCGGGTCGCGGGGGCAGCAGCTTAAGCAGAGAGGCCCAGACTTCCCTCTCCCGGCCACTTCTTCCAGCTCTTCCGGGAGAATCCCAAGGCGTTCCCAGGCCAGCCGGGAGACATAGTCCCTCCAGCGTGTCCTGGGTCTTCCCGGGGCCTCCTCCCGGTTGGGCGTGCCTGGAACACCTCACCAGGGAGGCGTCCAGGAGGCATCCTGATCAGATGCCCGAGCCACCTCATCTGACTCCTCTCGATGCGGAGGAGCAGCGGCTCTACTCTGAGCCCCTCCCGGATGACTGAGCTTCTCACCCTATCTTTAAGGGAAAGCCCAGACACCCTGCGGAGGAAACTCATTTCAGCTGCTTGTATTCGCGATCTCGTTCTTTCGGTCACTACCCATAGCTCATGACCATAGGTGAGGGTAGGAAGGTAGATCGACTGGTAAATTGAGAGCTTTGCCTTACGGCTCAGCTCCTTTTTCACCACGACAGACCGATGCAGAGCCCGCATCACTGCGGATGCCGCACCGATCCGCCTGTCGATCTCACGCTCCATTCTTCCCTCACTCCCCAAGATACTTGAACTCCTCCACTTGGGGCAGGATCTCTCCCCCAACCCTGAGAGGGCACTCCACCCTTTTCCGGCAGAGGACCATGCTCTCGGATTTGGAGGTGCTGATTCTCATCCCAGCCGCTTCACACTCAGCTGCGAACCGATCCAGAGAGCTGAAGATCACGGCCTGATGAAGCAAACAGGACAACATCATCTGCAAAAAGCAGTGACCCAATCCTGAGTCCACCAAACCGGACCCCTTCAACACCCTGGCTGCGCCTAGAAATTCTGTCCATAAAAGTTATGAACAGAATCGGTGACAAAGGGCAGCCCTGGCGAGTCCAACTCTCACTGGAAACGGGCTGACTTACTGCGGCAATGCGGACCAAGCTCTGACACGGTTGTACAGAGACCGAACAGCTCTTATCAGGGGTCCGGTACCCCATACTCCCGAGCACCCCCACAGGATTCCCGAGGGACACGGTCGAATGCCTTTTCCAAGTCCACAAAACACATGTAGACCGGTCGGGCAAACTCCCATGCACCCTCCAGAACTCTGCTAAGGGTGAAGAGCTGGTCCACTGTTCCGCGACCAGGGCCGAAAACCACACTGTTCCTCCTGAATCCGAGGTTCGACTATCCGACGGACCCTCCTCTCCAGAACCCCCGAATAGACTTTTCCAGGGAGGCTGAGGAGTGTGATCCCTCTATAGTTGGAACACACCCTCCGGTCCCCTTTTAAAGAGGGGACCACCACCCCGTCTGCCAATCCAGAGGCACTGTCCCGATGTCCATGCGATGTTGCAGAGGCGTGTCAACCAAGACAGTCCTACAACATCCAGAGCCTTAAGGAACTCGGTATCTCATCCACCCCGGGGCCCTGCCACCAAGGAGTTTTTTGACCACCTCGGTGACTTCAGTCCCAGAGATGGGAGAGCCCACCTCAGAGTCCCCAGGCTCTGCTTCCTCGTGGAAGGCATGTTAGTGGGATTGAGGAGGTCTTCGAAGTACTCCTCCCACCGACCCACAACGTCCCGAGTCGAGGTCAGCAGCGCACCATCCCCACTATATACGGTGTTGACACTGCACTGCTTCCCCCTCCTGAGGCGCGGACGGTGGACCAGAATCTCCTCGAAGCCGTCCGAAGTGTTCTCCATGGCCTCTCAAACTCCTCCCATGCCCGAGTTTTTGCCTCAGCAACAACCGAAGCCACGTTCTGCTTGGCCTGCCGGTACCTATCAGCTGCCTCCAGAGACCCACAAGGACAAAAAAGTCCTATAGGACTCCTTCTTCAGCTTGACAGCATCCCTCACCGCCGGTGTCCACCAACGGGTTCGGGGATTGCCGCCACGACAGGCACCGACCACCTTGCGGCCACAGCTCCGGTCAGTCAATCAATCAGAGCGTGTTTTGTATTTGTAATTAATGCTGCAGAGATCTGTTTTCACTTCGACATTAAATTGTCTTGTTCTGTTAAAATCTGGCCAAAAGTTCAATCTAAATCCATTCAATGTTGTATAACAATAAAATGTGAAAAATTCCCAGGGGATGAATACTTTTTATAAGCTCTATATGGCAGTAAAATGTGACACATCAGCAAAGCATGGCAGGACACTGACATTTCGTTTTCCAGTCTAGCCTGGCCATCATGTTCTAAATGTGTGGCCTTCATGTGGGAATCCAAAGAGTGAATGGATGAAGTATTAGAAATCACAAGAAAAAGCCAAAGTGGTTAACGGATCTTGCTTTCATATTTTTTTCACTTGTAAAATTGAGTTTTTAACATCCTTCATTGTTATTTGTCCTTCCTTCTGCTCTCAGACCTGCTAATTCAATTATAGGTGGACCACAGCCCACCCGGGTAGCACTGAGTGCAAGGTGTGAACAAACTCTGGACAGGGTGCCGGCAAATCAAAAAGGCACAATTACTTACAAGGACAATTGACCTAACATGGGACATATGTGTGTATGTTTGATGGTTACTGCAGTTGGAAAAACTCACCCAGGCACAGGGACAATCTGCATATGACCTGCCTAATTCACTTAAGATGCTGGGGAGTCTAATGGGGACCACAGTCTATCCCAGTGGCATGGGGTATAAAGAACGGGACTGGGAATGCTGACACAAGGGCAGTTGAACTCACACAACGTTAGCGTCGGAGTTTCACGACTATGCATTTCACTACATACCAGTTTGTGTGTATAATTGTTTGTGACAAATCAATTTTGATTTGATTTGAGGAAAGCTGGAGTAGCTCACATGAACATGAGGAGAACTTGCAGTCTTCACACTGACAGTGACGGGGCTGAGATTCATAGCCAGTGTCCCGGAGCCAAGCACTTTAGTGTCCTGTTGTGGCTTTCAGCATGGAGGCAGAGCCGCCGCCAGGGGGAGGCAATCATGACACCTGTCAGTGTCAGGTCACATGTTTTTTTTTGTAATATGTTGCGGATAAATACATTTTTTATCTTTGACAGGTGAGGTGATTCACGTCAAGAACGTGTATGATGCAACATTCAGAGACTATGGTTCGGGAGCTCTTGATCTCTTGAATGTGATATACTCTCTTGGATTGGAGGGAATCTTTGGAGAACTTTGTGTGGCTTTACACATCTTTTATTGTCTTCCTGTGTCTGTATGAGAAGGGGAAAGATCATTCAATAAGTTAGTTATTATAAAGAAGTACTTGCGTTCTACTATGAGACAGGAAAGACTGAACAATCAGGCGATGCTGTCTAGAGGACACCACCGTGGTACAAATATCAGTTTCGATGAAATCATATCTGATTTTGCAAATGATTAGGTCCAAAGGTGGGCACTGTGATTGTTGATATTGTATCATGAGATACACATACAGCAATTAAAACGTTGAAAAAGATATGTTGACTCTGTTAGTAATTTTAATTCTGAGCTACCAGACCCTCCACACATCATTAGAAACACGACATGTGATATGATATTATATAAATTTAATTAGGGTTGCACGAAATTTTAGTGTAATTGATGTTAAACATGAGTGTAGCATAGGCACGTAACTCGATCAGCTTGGGAAGGCAAAACTATTGTAGTATAGAGGCAGAGGGCTCAGATGCTCAGCCATAATTATCAGGGGCTCAAGATTTTCTGGCAGCAGGGCTCATGGAGATGACTATTTAATAGTCAAAGAAACAATGGAAGGTTTTAAATTTCTATAAGCAACTGAACTAAAATTAAGACCCAAAAACTGTATTAGTAGTAAAAGTGTGTTTATAGTTCAATAGGCTGAAAAGTAAATCCATGCATCAAAGGGTCCAGGCTAATCTCTGCATTACTAAGAAACAAGCAGAAAAGAGCAGCCAGCCCAGTACTGGGTACACTGACAGCTTAAAGTCACCAGTCTGCCTAACATGTGTGTGTGTTATGAATGTGAATAGAAACCCGAGGAGAACATGTAGACCCATGCAGGAAGAATCAGGCTGGTGCTTGAACTACTAGTTCACCAGCCAAGGCACTTTCCAAAACAAATACTGTTATTTTTATTAGGAGCTGTGTTACCCTGTGGTATGGCGGGTCCACGGCTCAAATGAAAAAGCCAGTTTTTAAAAAGATAATTAAAGAGGGGCCGTGGTAGTATGGCTGGAGCAGTTTCCGGGCGGGCGGTCCTCTCTTAAGTGCACAGATGAGGAATCGTCCGCATCCGTAATTGATGTCGGGAACTGCTAATCGCCACACCTGAACCACGTCCCCATTATATATAGTAGGTGCGTGAGTGCGGAAAGAGGAAAGAAGAGAAGAAACAGAGGATGGAAAGAGACTACGGAGGTTAAGGGAGATAAAGGCAAGAGGCGATGAAGTTGGTGCTGGAGCGAGCAAGCGAGAGTGCGAGCAGGAGTAGGCTCATTGAAGGTTGCATGCAGCTTGTAGGAGAGCCCCGGAGGAGTGTTAGACCAACTCTCGGGGGACTGATTGAAGTGGTCACTCCAGCTGAGCAGTTTGGAGGAGGTGGAGTGACTGGCAGAGGAGACGACTTGCCATTGAAGGGAGTGGTGGTCGAGGAGGCTTGGGAGTGTTGAGCCCCAGCGTAAGCGTCCTGCCTGCTGGGGAGGGAACCCAAATCTTGGTCCGGATGGAGCCCTATGTAGCTGGGGAACAATGATGGATGGATTAAAAGGCAGAATTCTACGTGACCATCTTCATCAAGCCCTTCCATGAGAATCCTAACTCCAAAGAGGACTGTTTCATTTATGTTAGGTAGAATGCCCAGAAGGGACTGGGCGGTCTCATGGTCTGGAATGCCTACAGATTTTATTTTTTCTCCAGCCATCTGGAGTTTTTTTGTTTTTTCTGTCCCCCCTGGCCATTGAACCTTACTCTTATTCGATGTTAATTAATGTTGATTAATTTTGTTTTCTTACTGTGTCTTTTATTTTTATATTCTTTATTATGTAAAGCACTTTGAGCTACTGTTTGTATGAAAATGTGCTATATAAATAAATGTTGTTGTTGTTGTTGGGGAACGGAAGGCTACCGGAACAGAAGAGAAGGGAGCTGCATTTGCTGGTAGGGCGACTCATAGACATGTATAGGTAAACGCCGCATTCATCGTGTTGCCCAGTCGACACGATAGTCAGCGCGTCTGCTATATTGCGAGTGGCAAAAGTGCCATTTAAACTAATACAGGTAGACATGGAAACCGGGTTTTGTGATGAAAAAACAATAATGTTTAAAACAGTATCTTTACATACAACAGATTTTGGTGAATCGTTTAGGAACTTATGTGGCAGGAAGATGGGTTCTGGGTACCGGAAGTGGCGGCATCAAATGGTGCCAGAAGTGATATCATTGTTGAGTCGACCACTTGAGATGTCACTGAGAGGCATGGACTTTGGCTGGTATGCAGCGGGACAAAAGGAGGAAGGATCAATGCCAATCCCTGGTCCGACTGAGAAACAACACTATTTGAGTCTGTAAACTGTATCCCATGCACCCGTGTGTGACAACTAACATGCATGGCTTTGGTCACGTGTGAAAAAAAAGAGTACACCCCTAAAAATAAATAAAATATCCAGCAGGGGGCACGTTTTCTATGTGTCCTTTACTGATGCAGAACAGACTAGAGCCAATGCCCATCCCTTTTTTAACCATGGTGGAAATAATGAGATGAGAGAAATATGGTACAAAAGGAGATACTGTATATGTATTTAACTTGCTTTAAAATGTAATTTCCACCCCAAAGAATACAATGCACAGTTTATTTATACATACATATCCAGGCCGGAAAGAAGCCAATGAAACGTACAGTCAGTCTTCAGTAAGGATGATGACAGCTATATGAATCAGTCCTGCAAGATGGGGAGCAGCTTTAGTCGGCTTCTGGTTTTGTGATGGATCCTCTTCATTATATACACTCACATATTTACATATTTGCCAGATGTGGGCAACTTCCAACAAAGCCACCCATGTTGTTTTTGGACTCTGCCCAAATAAGACCTTCTCCTGTTCTCATGGCCTCTGCAAACAGTAGTCATTGGTCACTCTGGCCATTTATTTATTCAGCAAATGTCAGCATTTTAAAATAGCCCGCCTGGTTTGTTTTTTACATGTTTCTGTCCATTTCCCTGGCCAGTTTGACCCTGTCAGCTATTTTGTGTGGCTATTCTTTTATAAAATAATGTATTTGTGATTACCCTCACAGATCACAGTGGCACACTTGAAACCTTTGCCTACAGTGCCAGTGCAGTTCTTCCAGAGCAGTGCCACAGGAGAAGAATTTTTGATTGCCAAAAGAACCATCCACTTGAAGGCTCCACAAAGAACCTTTATTTATTTTGATCAGTGACAGGTTCAAGACATGGAGGATAACAGATTTGAGAAGTATCAGTGGGCTCCTGTTTCTAAAAGGACAGTTGCAAATTGCAGACACGTTTATTATACACCCTGACTTTTCACAGTCTGGCTAATATCTTTAATGAATGTTTGTGAAATTTTTAGTCTTGCTGATCGGATATAAAACCGCAGTAGAAAGACACAAGGTGAGGCAGACAGTACCGTGCTGCACCAAAAGGGGCACATTTGAGCCCAACCTGTTGCTGCTGATCTTCTACGCAGAGGCGCCAATAAGTTAGCGATGTCCGAAAGTCAAGTGCACTGTTTATTTTTATTTTTTGTTCCAACTGACTGCCAAAATGGAATAATAAGATTTTTAAAACTAAAGGAAAATAAGGAGGACTTTTACAAGAAAGTGACGGAGATTTTCATGGAGAAGGATAATCACATTGACTTCATTTATAAATAAAGGAAAGACCATAAATGGTTTTCAATTTTATAAAAAATGTGATCAGACTAAGACAATAACAATCCAATATTTTAAAACAAAATTTTGACCATAAATAAAATATTCTATTGTTATTCTTGTTATTCTTTTGTTGAACAGTCTGGTATTAAAATTGGTTAAAGCATCAGAATTAAAAGCTTTTAAAAACAACTAAATATTTCAGTGATGCGATTTTGGTTCTAGTCTTAGGTGAAGGTACAAAACCATTGTATTATTGTCCTAATTTAGGAGACTGCTCCTATCTTTACCAGGATTTAGGAGAGCTCGTGAACTGTCATAGGAGCTGCCAAAAGATGGCATTCAGGGAGAGATCCCGGGAAAAGCTTACTGTTTTGAAAACGTTGGACAACAATGAACTTGCGAAAATCTCTCTATATGCAGATGATATGGTACTGTATATACCAGACCCACAAAATTCTGTGCCGCAAGTCTTAACAGCATTTACAGAATTTCAAAAGATCTCTGGTCTCAGAACTAATCTGAATAAAAGTGTACTCTTTCCAGTGAATTCTCAAGCATAGAATATTAGATTGGACACCTTCCCTTCTGTCATTGCAGATAATTTTAAATACCTAGGGGTAAACATCACAAGTAAACATAGAGTTCTTTATCAACAATATTTTGCTTTCTGCATGGAAGAAATTAAATAAGACTTGCATAGATGGTCAACCCTTCATCTCACTCTAGCTGGAAGAATTAACACTGTTAAGATGAATATCCTTCCTAAGCTTCTTTTTTTATTTCAAAACATTCCAATATACATCAATAAATCATTTTTTAAACAATTAGATTCAACAATAACCTCATTTATTTGGAACTCAAAATATCCACGCATCAAAAGAGCGACCCTACAAAGACAAAAAGGCAGAAGGTGGCATGGCTCTACCTAACTTCCAGTTTTATTACTGGGCAGCAAACATACAAGCTATAAAAACCTGGACACAAATAGATGAACATACACAGGCCTGGTCCGCAATAGAAGTAAAATCCTGCAGTACGTCTTTATATTCCCTGCTTTGTGCCCCAATAAATGCAAGTTATCTGCAATATACTAATAACCCAATTGTGCTTCACTCACTCAGAACATGGAACCAATGTAGAAACATTTTAAGATGGAGAAGCTTTTATCTGTGGCACCTCCTCTTTCAACCCTCTCAAACATATGCAGTTTTTAATATCTGGAAAAAATTTGGGATTAATTTGCTCAGAGATCTTTATATAGACAACATCTTTGCATCCTATGAACAATCACATTCCAAATTTTACTTTCCAGCTACACATTTCTTTTACTATCTTCAAATTAGGAACTTTGTTAAACAGAACCTGCCCGATTTTCCTCATCTTGCACCCTCATCCATGCTGGAAAAAGTATTGCTCAATTTCGAGGACTTAGACACGATCTCTAAAATATATAAAATTATTTTACAGTCCCTCCCTTTCAAAGATCCAAGAGGACACTGGGAAAAACATCTCTTAATCAACATATCAGAAAAGGAGAATTAGTTCAAGCTCCATATGCGCAAAGCATACAATTATTCAACTCAAAATTATATATCGAGCACATCTGTCTCGCCTAAAACTCTCCAAAATGTTTCCAGGGCAGGACCCAATCTGCGAACGCTGCAATCAAGTCCCAGCCTCACTGGGTCACATGTTCTGGGCCTGTACCAAATTAACATCATTCTGGACCAAACTTTTTAATTACCTTTCAGACAGCCTTGGTCTCACAATCCCTCCTAACCCATGAACAGTTGTGTTTGGTGTTCTCCCAGATGGGTTTAAAGTGGAGAAAGACAAACAAATTGTGATTGCATTCACTACACTTTTGGCACGCAGACTTATTTTGCTAAACTGGAAGAATCCTAACTCTCCTCTTCTAAGTCAGTGGGAAACTGATGTTTTATACTATCTGAAATTGGAAAAAATCAAATACTCAGGAGCTGTACAGATTTTTTTTCAAAACATGGCAGGATCTAATCAATAATATTTTAGAATAAGGTCCAGAGGAAGCAATTATTTCCGTATTTCTTTTTCTTCTACATTCATCTCTATTGCTTATCAAACTCATCAGTTTAGGTATGTTTACAAGCCTTAAGTTTTACCCCATTGGCCATGCTCTTTCTCTTAGGGGTTGGAGTCAACCTGTTCTCAATCCTACATTTTGTAAAAATTGGTTGATTTGTATGGAATGATGACAATAAAATTAATAAAAAAACAAAGAGATCCCGGGAAAGCTTACTGTTTTGAAAATGCTGGACAACAATGAACTTGCGAAAAAGGCATTGATTTGACAGAGATGTAATAATATTTGTGACAAATTTTGTAAGTTATGTGGTGGCTCCATCAATGCGAAGAAGCCATGCACTGTCTTGAAATTAAAGTATAACTCTGCGTGTGATTTACAGCTTTTGATTTGTGCATGTCAAAACCAAACATTTCTCAAATGTTGCACCAAAGTTTGAACACCATTACAACACGTGAGGTAATGCACAGATTACGCATTTCCCCACCACTCCATGTAACGTAATGTTAAAGTAAGCTGCATTCATCCACTCAGCATGCACATAAAGATCACTGCCCCACGTGTGGAGGAGCACACATATGTGATATCACAGTATCATTACACAGGAGGTCATGTGTGCAAACTGTACTATAGTAGCCAGTACAGTATGTTACCCTAAAGATAGGTGGGGCAGAATGCATGAACGATAGTGAAATGTCACACAGGTATACCAAGCTTTGCATTCCATGAACCCCTGAAACATTACTGTTGCATTTTACAAGTTTGAGAATTTTCAAGAAAGCAGGCTGAGACTCCCAGGGCCAGTGGATAAAACAAGCCTTACAGTTTTGAAGTGGTATTTGTGAAAACAATCATATGTACTCAGATACAGAGATAACGGGGAAAGTAGAACTAGTGTTGAACTCCATTTTCAATTCAACTCCCTTCCGCTTCAGGAGATATCCAAATTACTAAGCGGTCTGCTCCACTAATGCTATTCAGCTTCAGACAAGGTAGGTCAGCAGTGTCTGAGCTAGTGTTATTTGAACTTGATGAATTTTCGGCCATCTGGAGCACATTTGTTACTTTTCACTTCTCTGTATGACTGTCATCTTTGCTAAGTATGCTTTTTTTCCTCTGTTCTGTGCACTATCTTAATGTGATTTTTCTTATGACACCATCTACATTCCTCATTGTTAAACCAACAGTCGTTTCCATTGTGAACAGGCTTGTCATAGCGATAACGTTTCTGTATAACGATCATTTTGGTAATTGCTCTTTCTGTTGGCCCATTTCACATCTCTACTGCATATTTTGCAGCAGTTTCCATTGATAGTGCTATGTTTAAAGCACGTTAAATTGTTAAATCTTTCTCTTTTAAAAGTCTCTTTGGTCTACTTTCACTATATAGTAGGCATACAAGTTTGGTTCTTAATACATCTGCTAGGCTGGTTCCAAACTGGCAATGCCCTGAACACCTGTGCAACTCCACCATGAATTCTGAAATGGTCTCACATTTAGAATGATTCCGCTTGTGGAAGCAAAACCTTTCAGCAATTACTAGTGGTTTGCAGTTTAAATGTCGACAATCTCCTTAAACGTTTTATTCACCGGTTTAGTAGGAGTTAACAAGCTATGAAGCAATCTTTATGTCTTTGTGCCCATAATGTTCAGTAACACAGAACATCTCTTTTCGTCTGCTACTCCATTAGCTTACAGTATAATTCCACTGGTTCCACATAAGTTGCCCAGTCCTCAATAATACTATCAGATTCAGCAAAGGTTCCTGTCAATGACATTTTGCCTCATTTCATTCTCAAATCAACTTGCTTTCAACAGTCAATAACGTGTTATTTCAATGACTCACAGTTGATGTTAGCATTTTTGAGGATAGTGGCTTCTTTGGTGTCCCTGTCTCTCTTCAGTCTTTCTTCTTCTTCTTCTTCTTCTTTTTTTAAACCAGGCTCCATTTTTGAAGGTTCAACTTATATCTCATCATCAATTTTGTTGTTTTTTTCTTATTTTCTGAAAGACAAGTACAGGAAAGTAATTAAACACATACACTAAAATAAACTACCACTGGGTTAACAATTCTTTATTGAACAACAATACACTGCTCACACATACCATATATATGTATACTGCTCAAAAAAAATTAAAGGAACAATTTTTAATCAGAGAATAGCATCAAGTCCAAGAAACATCTGGACTATTGATCTGCTCAGTTACGTGGCAGAGGGGGTTGTTAATCAGTTTCAGCTGCTTTGGTGTTAATGAAATTAACAACAGGTGCACTAGAGGGGCAACAATGAGACGGCCCCCAAAGCAGCACTGGTTTAACAGGTGAAGGCGACTGACATTTTTCCCTCCTCATCTTTTCTGAATGTTTTTTGACTAGTTTTGCATTTGGCTACGGTCAGTGTCACTACTGGTAGCATGTGGCAATGCCTGGACCGTACAGAGGTTGCACAGGTAGTCCAACCTCTCCAGGATAGCACATCAATACGTGCCATTGCCAGAAAGTTTGCTGTGTCTCCCAACACAGTCTCAAAGGCATGGAGGAGATTCCAGGAGACAGGCAGTTACACTAGGAGAGGTGGACAGGGCCGTAGAAGGTCCTTAAACCATCAGCAGGACTGGTATCTGCTCCTTTGGGCAAGGAGGAACAGGATGAGCACTGCCAGAGCCCTACAAAATGACCTCCATCAGGCCACTGGTGTGAATGTCTCTGACCAAACAATCAGAAACAGACTTCATCAGGGTGGCCGGAGTGCCCGACGTTCTCTAGTGGGCCGTGTGCTCACTGCCCGGCACCATGGAGCTCAATTAGCATTTGCCATAGAATACCAGAATTGGCAGGTTCACCACCGGCACCCTGTTCTTTTCACAGATGAGAGCAGGTTCACCCTAAGCACATGTGACAGACATGAAAGGGTCTGGAGAAGCTGTGGAAAATGATACGCTGCCAGTAACATCATTCAGCATGACTAATTTTGGTGATGGGTCACTGATGGCCTGGGAAGGCATATCCATGGAGGGACACACAAACCTCTACAGGCTAGACAACGACACCTTGACTGCCATTAGGTATCGGGATGGGACAAAATCCTTGGACCCATTGTCAGACCCTATGCTGGTGCATTGGGTCCTGGGTTCCTCCCGGTGCACGACAATGCCTGGCCTCATGTGGTGAGAGTATGCAGGCAGTTCCTGGAGGATGAAGGAATTAATACCATTGACTGACCCCCAAACTTGCCTGACCTAAATCCAATAGAACACCTCTGGTACATTATGTTTCAGTCCATCTGTCACAGCCAGTTTGCACCTCAGACTCTCCCAGAGCTCAGTGATACCCAGGTCTAGATCTGGGAGAAGATTCCCCAGGACACCATCCATTGTGCCATTAGGAGCATGCCTCTCCTTCACCTTGACATTGTCAGACATGCATACAAGCACGTGGGGGCCATACAAAATACTGAGTATGATTGTCAGTTGCTGCAATGAGATTTCAGCAAAGCGGACTAGCCTGCCGCATCATTTTTTCACTTTGATTTTTGGGGTGTCTTTGAATTCAGCCCTCTGTAGGTTGATAATTTTCATTTCCATCAAACGATGTGGCATCCTTTCGTTCCTAACACATTACCCAGTCCATATCAGCATAGATATCCAGCAGCATTTTTATCCCATTGAGATCTAATGTGTGTGTAAAGCAAAGAAAAAAGTAGGCAATAATTGTAAAGACATCTTTACAGATGCAAATTCCATGTAGAACTGACAGAGATGGCTGCACTTCTGGTTTTCAGTCCTTCTGGCAGGAAGGTGGATGGACACCAGAAGTGATGTCAGAGATGTTATACCCATCAATCATCTGGGGCCTCATGCATAACGCCGTGCGAAGAATTCACACTATAACATGGTATACAGACAAAAGTGGATTGTGAGCATGCACAAAAAAATCCATATGCATAAATCTGTGCGAACGTCAACTTCCACGTTCTTCCGCTACATAAATCCCGGTCAGCGTGAAAAGTAATGCACGTGCACACGCCTGCTGCCCCACCCCAACTCCTCCCAGAATTACGCCTCTTTGAATATGCAAATCAATATAAATAGCCCGTAAGCTCAGCATTCTGTGAAAAGGCAATGGCAAAAGCACAGGGGGAAATAGAAGAATTTCAGCAAATACCAAGTGAAGGCAAGGAAAAACTTACTATTTGTTGGTTTAAACAGTGGTATAAACAACAAAAGTAAGTTGATCAAGTGACATAGAGTGTCCGAGAAATTCGAAAGCTTAAGTTCACAAAGTCGCACAGTAACACAAAATAAAAAAGAAGGTGTCAGATATCAAAGTTGCCATGAAAAGGTGAGTCGTAGTCCACCGTCTGAGTGTCATAAGAAAGCTTATTAGGGTACAGAGAAAAAAAAATAGGCGCACAGTGGGAAAAAAGCAAGAAATGTCCACTTTAATCATGTAGTTTATTTTGTCATTAAAGTAGAACATCCTAAACTTCATATTAAAATATAATTTACTATTTTCTCAAATCCCATTGTAACTAAAGTAGCATGTTAAATTTGTTTTGTATTTGATCTTCTATGAGCTCTATGTGCGTGAATCAGTAAGCACTTCTTAAATGGGCTTTCTCTTCCTCCGACAGGACACAGAATCCATTACATTTGTGATATTACAGCTCTCTGAATAATTAAAATACTGAGATGTATACGTGATATTATTTTCATGATGATAGGTGTTAAAGCATGTTATTAAACATGGAAACACGGTGGCGCAGTGATTGTTCATGCCTCACGCAAGATGCTTGCTGCACCATGCGCAACCTTCGATGAAGTAATTTATTGCAGCAGTACTGTCTCTTTCAAACGTACTAACCTCTAATTCCTGTCCTTTCTTTTCTTTCTCCAAATACCCAATCGCCACACAATCAGCTCTGTAATAGACATTAAGCCATCTGTAAGCTTAGAATGCCGATTCTTCAAAACCTTTAAGGAACATTGAAATATCTTTGTAGCAAGAATACAGCACGAGGTAGGAAGAATCCGTGAATGGAGCGCCAGCTCCACGCTAGCGCTGCGGCACTGTGTCCTCACATGTTTAATTATTAACAATATAGATTATTTAAATGAAGTTAAAGTTTTATCTGTATAATATAATAAACATATTTTGCTGCATTTCATCTTAAAAATAAAATTTTCATCATATCTAAATACGCACTTTATAAAGTGACTCAGGTTGTGCAATACTATAACTGTATCGCAAGTTTACAGTGAGGTGATTGTACTTATAAGTACAAACAGTTCTACAAGGAGCACTTGATGGACTGATTGAGTGCGTTTAGAGTTCTTGGGATGAAACTGTTTCTGAACTGCGAGGTCCGTACAGGAAAGTCTCTGAAGCATTTGCCATATGAGAGCAGTTCAATAGGCAGCATGGCTGAGGCAGCGTGTGCTTGATGCTGTATACCGATAATTCTCTTTCCGATCAGCTGCTGTACAGCTGTGATTCCCCACTCAGATACAGTGATATAAATACTCTGAGTGGTGCAGTGAGAGTAATATGGAAAAAGATGATCTGCTGTGGCAAACCCTAACGGAAGCAGCTGAAAGAAGAAGAAGGTGCAGTGAGAGTAACAACGCTAAAGCAGCTATTGTATTTAGAATAGTTTGACCATTCTGTGGACCATTATATTGTTACATATCATTTACAATCAGATGCATTAAACTAATAAACAATATGTGGCTAATTTCAGTGTATTTATAAAGCCGCATCAGGGATATGATCTAAAAAGGAAGGGGTAACCACGCAGGAACAGTAGCACTGCTTTGATGCTGGGTGCCGCCAGTTTGCAAAACTGAGAGGAGAACTTGCGTACACCAGGGTTGGAGGTACCGTGAAAATGTGTGTGGCTTTATGCCAAGTTTAGGTTTTATACATCGCGATTTGAATGTGGAAACGTTCGTACGCAACATTTTTGTGTGTACGCACCATTTATATATGAGGCCCCTGGTCTACAGAGGGATGAAGCAAAAAGGTATTAGGACGCAGCGCCAAACCCTAGAGCAACAGTAGAATTATAGTCACTAAAACCCTTCAGTTGTCCCCTATGCACATGCATGTGACAATGTGTATGTTAGTGACTTTTTTTTTTATAAATTAAATCATTTGATTTTATGAATATATTAATGAAAATGAACACTAATTGTATCATTAATCTCATACTACTAGGAAAATTAATTTAACCATTAAGCCAGAGAGAAGTCAAATATTATGGAAATTACATATATTAAAAATGGGCTTGTGCAAATTTGTGGCAGATGAAATTAAATTTAAGTAAGTGTAAGGTATTCCACATCCATCTTAATTAAAGGATAGGTGTCTTTGTGCCTGTCTGGTTGCTATGTCTCTGTCAATCCAATAAATAGTGCAGAATATTTATTTTAGTAATAAAATGGATCCCATTTGTCATTCCAATAGATGATGCATCACAAACATTAACACTGCTTTTACAAATCCCATACCAAATGGCATACAACAGAGACATATGCATTGCCTTTGTCATTCCAACAGATGGCACAGCACAAACAGTTGCAGTAATGCATTTTATTATTACAAATGTTTGTGATGCTCCCTCTGTTGGAATGACAAATGTAATGGATTTTATTACCACATGTATTATAAAGTACAAAGTGGTGCACTGCAAACAGTAACTCTGTGTTGATTACAGGTGGTGCATCTAGCAGGAACATAAAATGTTAGAATTGAATATACAGTGAGAGTTCTGAGACTTGAAAGTACCCATCAAGAAAAGAACCTTGGAGTCATAGTGGACTCATCACTATCAACTTCCAGATGGCATTCAGAAGCCATTAAGGAAGCTAATAGGGTGTTAGGCCATACAGTACGATGTGTAAAGTGCAAGTCCAGGAAATGTCAAATAATGTAATGGTGAGGCTGTTTCTGCTCTACTGTGTGCCATTTTGGTCTTTGTATTACAACAGACATAGCAGTGCTAGAGAGGGTCCAGAGGACAGTGACTAGGTTAATTCCAGGCGAGAGATGTTTGAGTTTGAGGAGAGACTGAAGGAGCTTAAACCTTTCAGTTTAAACAATGGGATAGTAAGAGGTGAAGGAAATATAATCAAAGTGTTTAAAATTATGAAGGGATTTTGTAGATCCCAGCTGTTGCTTTAAAATGAATTCTTCAATAAGACACGGTTAGAAACTTGTTAAATGAAAAATGTGCACACATGTAAGAAAGACTTTCTTCACACATAGAACCGTGGACACTTGGAATAAATTACTAAGTAGTGTGGTGTAGAGCAAGGACTTTAGGGACCAACAAATCTTGACTTGACACTATTTTGGAGAATGCCGATGAACAGGACAGAAGAGCTTGTTGGGCTGAATGGTCTGCTCTGCCAAAATTATTCTAATGCTCTAAACTCGTCAGCTGAACAAACAGATCTTATGAGCCAAAATTGGTGAGACTGAATTTCAAGAGGCAAATATGAAATAAAGGGTAAATGTAGACACGCTTAAGTAATGAGCACACCATTCAAAGTTGCATTTAGAGTACTAAGTTTGCATTACTGTCGTGGACAAAGATTAAGGGGTGGCCATGGAGGCCTGGCTCCTCCAAAGGATGCACCATGTTACTAAAATTAGTTTCAAATAAAGGGTATTTTTTTCCTTAATTCATTAAGACCACAGTTAGGTAGATTGATCAAGTTAATATAAATGTGTTAATAATCAATGAATTAGGCACACCATGGCACAGTAGTTGTGCTGCTGCCTCGTAGTAAGGAGTCTGGGGGTCACGCATGTGGATTTGCTCCAGTTTCCTCACACAGTCCAAAGACATGCAGGTTAGGTGAAATGGCGATGCTAAATCGTCCCCTGATGTGTATATGTGTATGTGTTCACCATATGATGGGCTGGCGCCTTGACCAGAGGTTGGTCCTGCCTGGGTCCATTGCATGCTGGGATAGGAGTCAGCTGCCCCCTGCCCTGGATAGCCAGTTTCAGAAGATGGATACTACATTTTGATGTCACTACATTGGTTACCTGTGTTTATTTAGAATTTACTGCTTATGGTTTACAAAGCCTTTAATAATCTCACTCAATCTTATATTTCAGAATGTCTTTCACCTTACACTCCAAATTGTAACCTTAGATCTTCAAATGAGTGTCTGCTTATAATTCCAAGAGCTAATCTTAAAAGAAGTGGTGAGGCGGCCTTCTGCTGTTACGCACCTAAAATCTGGAATAACTTACCGACAGAAATGCACCAGGCTAATATGGTGGAGCAGTTTAGACAACTGCTAAAAACACATTTCTTTAACATGGCTTTTTATAGCCTCACTTTAATTTAATCCTGATATACTGCATTAGCATTTAATTATCATTATCATTCATGGTGGCTCCAAAATCCGTACTAACCCCCACTTTCTCTGCTGTTCTTTTTCCGGTTTTCTGTGGTGGCGGTCTGCGCCACCACCACCAAATCAAAGCACCATGCTGTCCCATCATTGATGGATTAAAGGCCAGACGTCCACATGACCATCATCATCAAGTTCTTCCATGTGAAGCCTGAATACCATGAGGACTGATTGAAGTCATTTATGTTAGGTAGAATGCCTAGAGGGGGCTGGGTGGTCTCCTGGCCTCTAAACCCTTGCAGATTTTATTTTTTTTCTCCAGCTGTCTGCAGTTTTCTTTTTGTTTTTTTCTGTCCTCCCTGGCCATTGGACCTTACTTTTATTTTATGTTAATTAGTATTGCCTAATTTTATTTTCTTATATATTTTGTCCTTTTTCTCTTTCATCATCCTGTAAAGCACTTTGAGCTACATCATTTGTATGAAAATATACTATATAAAAAAATATTGCTGTTGTTGTTGATAGCTCAATGAATACTAAAATCTGTCCTGCCCAAAACCAACTTTCTTTTGCACATTGTGTGTCCTTAAAAGAGACAAAGAAACATTCTGTACAATTTAATTTACGGGTTACAATAGCATACCATTTTCTAAACCCACCTAATCCTGAGCAGGGTCATGAGGGGCTGGAGTCCAGCAAACATAGGCTGCTGGACAGGGTGTACATATTAGTTTACTGCTTCAGATTTAGCTGGTTATTTCATCTTGTACATTTTGTCTACAATATTTTCCTCTTCTATACGTCCAACAGCCACTTCTGTCAGCAAAACAGATCCTCAGTCCACAATAATAAAGGTGACAAAGTGCTCATCCAGAGTGACGCTGTAGAGCAGAAGGTTGCAGTCTCTGCTCTGGAGGTACGCAGTGGCTGTAGCTTTTTGCTTTAATCAGTTTCTTAATTTCAACATGTCTATTTACTAATAAAGTAATATGCTTTTTGGGGATTAGTTTTAGTTAACATACTTGTCACAATTCAGAACCCTTAATTGCCTATTTTAGTTTTAAGCAGCTACCTTAAAGTTTTAATCGTTTCCTGTTTTCCTAACTAGCCATCACTTAATAATGAGGTGCAAATGATAAAGGAACCCCCAGCTCTGCAGCGAACATGCCTCCATTTAAACCTGTGGATGTGCAGCCTTAAGTATCTGTGTTAATACAAAGTTTTGAAATAAATGAGAGAAAATAAGGGAAAGACCACAAAACATATAAAGTTCTCAGAAGACAAAAACTATAATATTTTTGCATGGAAGAGCGAAAGCACTGACAAGCCATATATTTAAATACTAACTTGTCTGTTAGGCCTGTCTTCTAATGGTGAAACTGGGCAGAAGAAAAGGCTACACTGTGGACCTCCAGGACCGTAACTAAGTACCCCTGCCAACAATAATCTATTATAGGTTCCCAAAAGAACCATCCTTGTGAAGATTCAAGGAGGAAACTTTATTTATTTAGATCAATATCAGGTTATAAACAGAAATAAATAAATGGTAACTTCTTCTTCTGCAGCTATTCCCATTTTAATATAGGGTCGCTTTTTTTTTTTTTGAACTAGACTCCTCCAATAGAGGTTTTGGCATGATTCTTACAAATAACAGATTTACAAACACCAATGTGTTCCTGATTTTTAAAGAACGCATCCTGCATACTACATAACACAAGTGCAGGTATTCTTGATGTGTTGCATTCCGCTACATTAAGGATTTCTGTTTTGTCCACATATTAGAAACCTTTTGAAAGCCCAAGGAACCTTATATGAAAAGAACTTGTCCCGGAATGAAGTGATTCTTTTTTAAGCAATGACACTAAGAGGAACCCCAGACCCCAGTAAAATGCCAATCCAGCGTTGTGTATTCGGCACAAGCGATTAAAAGAGTAGTTACACTTGCGCGGGGCTCAAATGCCAACCTGTACAAACAGCGGCGTGGTGGTCTGAGTAAACCTTAATCACACATACCCCCTGACAAAAAAGGTGTCTCTTTGATGAAGTAAATGATAACAGAAAACGCTCCAACTTTCATATCAGTTAACTAGGTCGAACCCTAATATTACAATATAAAATGTGCTTATTTTTTGCCACAATTCAAAGACGTAGACAAACTTTGAAAAGCATCAATTTCTGTAATTTAAATATCGTTAAAGGTACTGTACTTGGGTACTCTTTCGGAATTTCGAAGTTTAAAAATGCATTAATGTAAGTGAGATTTACTTTCTATTGTAATCTTAGATTACGGACAATTCATATGTGACATGGGATGTGATGTAAATATGTAGCAATACAATTTTGTCTCATTTGTGACTCTGTTTTTTAAGTTTTGTCTGTCCCTCTGGAGTCTCATTCTAAATGTCAAACTCCAGTCTTGGTTAGTGATAGGAATCTCTGCAAGCACGAAAAGATAACATTTAAAGCACGAGTGTTCGCGTTTTACTTAGCAGATACAGAGTGGTCCAGATGTAATTATGCAGATCCAGATCGTCTGGATGACTTTGATTTATACGGGGATGATTCCAGTTCAGTGCGAAGACGATTCTTCATGTCGTCAGTTCGCACACTTCTCCATGGTCCGGGATTTTTCGGGTGATTTCCTATGTAATACACTTAATAAGTTATAGCGTAATGAAAATTGCACAATTAGATCTGGACCACCCAATATTAAGGCGGACATTAATGTGCGCACACGCGCTCCATTCGAACGGTTCACAACTACAAGACGCACTTACGTTTATTGACATGAACGAAATGGAGTACTAGAGAACAAAAGGAAGGGTAGACATTTAGAGGACGGTGTTGGTAGAGGCTGGGAGTCTGCGAGGTCTGTCACGAAGCAGAAGCATCTGGAGGAGGAGGAGGAGAGGTGCAGTTCTCAAGATGCGTGCAGGACACCTGGCGACAGTCTAATCATGCAATCGCGACGCGTGGTGTTCAGGTTCGGCGGATCTGTCGCCCTCTCTCTCTCTCTCTCTGTGTTTCTGTGCCTATTTACAGAACCCCAGAGGACTCCTTTGGAAATAAAGGATTTCCTTGTTCATTTTTTTTCCTCAGCAGCTGCAAGGAGACAGCCCGCTGTTTGCTCATGTCATGCCGCAACACATAGATGGAGCGTACTACTTGGGCACAGGGTGCACGCTATTAAGAAAGCACGTGACGGAGATTTCGAAGTTGCGCGCACTGTAGAGCGCATATTCGCTCTGCTTATTAGTTCAGCTGACTGCGGGCCCGAGAGAAAGAACAAGCGAGTTGCAAAGCATCAATCCCCCTCTATAAATGTGGGAAATGGTGCGTCCCTGGTGCTGAGTGAGTGACGGGGTGAGTGAGGTGTACGGGGGAAGGCTTTACTGAATTTCACTTCTGTATCCTGAGCATCATTTTCTTCTCAAGCATCTCTCGGCTCCACTTAGCATCCCTGTCGTGGACCTCTGTCCTTTCGGATCCCTAAGACTCTCGTATCTTGTTGCTTGCAGCCGTGCGATCAAACCGCCAGGTAAGTGGAGACGAAATAATAATGCGTTTCATTTATACGCCCCATTCCTTATTTGAGGCTAAAGCTGCAGGCGAACTGCATTTTATTTTTTTTATGCTCGTAATAAATATAAATGACGGAGCCATTTTTAGCATGAGCTTTATGCTTCTAGCATCTTGGGGAGGAAGACAGTTGTATTAAATAGTGTGCAGTGCTTGCTCTAATCAAAACGTACACCGATGTCATTAATTGTTTTAAATCCTTTTAGTCACTTGGTGCCACATATGAGTGGAGATCAAGCGAAAACTGAAAGAAAATCGAAAGCAGTAAGAATAGATACCCATACGCTTGAATAAACATTGTTGCAAATTGGTGTTTGCGCAACCTGTCATGTAAAGGCTATTTTTAGCATCTAATTAATGCTTGCTCTATAGCGTCACGATGCATATTTATATTTATAGATAGATCTATATATGCAAGTATATATGTGACTGTGTGGTTGTGTGATATGGTTTTATGACAGTAAGATTGCATTTGCAGATATATCCGTCAATGCAAAATGCAAACATTTGCTTGTTTGAGGCGGGGAGCTCAAAAAGGGCAGTCGGACGTGATTCCAATGCATGTCCCGATGACTGACAGCTGCTTGTCTTCGGAATTGTCCATTATCAGACAACATCTTGATCTAAACGAGCTTACCCGTTGGGATCGGTTGATTCGTTTTGGTTTTTTCCCCCCTCCTGTGTCTATCATTATAAACGGAGTTTTTCCATTTGTGTAAGGCGGAGAGCGCAGCTGCAGCGAACGTGAAATGTGACTGTGTTAGGTGCAGGGCCATTCATTTGTTCTGTAACCTTGCCTAAAATAGGTTTTCGATCTTCTGGAAATTGTGGCACTTTTAATTAGAAATCAGCCAGAGGGGAATGCACGGCGCATTTTTTTTTTTTGCTTGTGGGTGAAAACACAAATAAGTCGCCTGATTCCTCCTCCCATCCTTCTCCTCAAGGAGACGCGATGACCTTGTGGAAATCCACACGTTCTTTCGTGTAGTAGTTGTACGTAACCCAAAATGCCTGATGAACGGCTGTGGTTTCTTTAACCTTTTGCTTTAGCCTGTTAGGCCATTGCCTGTATCCAGGCTTTTAGTTCTGCTACAGTGACCTTGTCATAGTTAGCGTGTCACATACTACTGTATGCCCTGCTTTGGGCCAAAGATCACATGCGCCTTGCTTTGTGCATTTTTATATTACATGATGCCATTAAATGTAAGAGACCTCAGAGTGTCGTGTTTGAGTAATGTGTACCCGATGTGATGGCTGCTGGTATGAAGTGCTGATGTTGATAAGTTTATCTAAATGTCTACAGATGTGGGGTGTCTTTACTGCAGTCCATTGGAAATTTCAGTTTCACCATGATTCAAAATGCGCTGGTAGTCTACCTCCATTGTCCAACAAAGGAAACAAAAATATTTTAAAAATAGGCAGTACAGTAAAAAAATTCTAGTGTTTATGCTGCTCATCATTTAGGCCCCAGTTCGACTCCCACGGGTGTCATCTCTCAGTATTCACTTGATATTTCTTCAGTCCCTGTGGTTCCTTTTCAAATGTCCAAAGACATACTCTGGTCTTAAAAGGCAAGGTGAAACGGACCTAATGCAAGCGAGTGAACTGGCGACCCATTCAGGGCTGGTCATTCAACTGAACATCATGCAGTGAGGTTACACCCTGGCTTCCTGTGACACTGTCATTAAAAATTAGGTTTTTCTTAGAAAATTTTATTAGTGTGTATTTCTAACAGGTGTATTCATTGACTTGCTTATTATATTAAGATGATTTATTCGGTGGAAAAAATGAGTTGGTGATGCAGAAAAGTGCAAATCATCTGCCATTGATTCTTACACCTATAGGCTCCTGAAAGGCAAAACTAAATAACCTAACTGGTCATATACTGTAATGTGACATCATTTGGGTGATTGTGGATGTGTGAGGACCCTGCTATGGACTAGTGCAGAAATGTGGGCTTGTTTCTGTGCTGAGCCCAAAGCTGCTAAGACAGACTTTGAACCCGTAAGCCTGAATTTCATTTCAGTGAGTTTAAAAAGGGATGGACAGTATGGATTGGACATTCTTGACTAGTGTAAACGGAAGAGCTAAAATGCCATCTTTTTAAAATAAGTAGAAATTAAAAGAAAATATGAAAGACATGTCTTTTTACAATATGTTGAAGTTTTTGTTCTCTTATTTGGTTGACATCTTCATCCAATGCAACTTACAACATCTGGGATACAAGTGGTTTCATTTTATTTGTTTTTCCAGCTGGAATAGAGATTGAAGTGACTTGCTAATGGTCATTTGTGGGATGTGAACACACAATCTCAGGGTTAGAAGTCCACCAGACTGAAAGTTACAACTCTCTGTGTGCACCAACAATATGAAGGGGATATCTCCAAGGTTTCTCTTGTGTTAAGGGAATACATAAATATGTGAATATACCCTTGGAATTATCTATCTATCTATCTATCTATCTATCTATCTATCTATCTATCTATCTATCTATCTATCTATCTATCTATCTATCTATCTATCTATCTATCTATCTATCTATCTATCTATCTATCTATCTTCAAGTTTTTGCTTGTGTTAAGGAAGGCATAAAGGAAAAACTGGTTATCATGGTGGCACATTGCATAGTGTTGCTGTTCAAGCTACAATTCTCAGGCTGCTAACTGCCCTTGTGAAGTCTGTACTTTTTCCCATTTTTAAAAAGATTTTATTTCTAGACTTCAGGTTCTAGGGCTTGTTTATTGATAATTATGTTGAGGATTGGGGAAACAATGTGTGAATGTGTCCTGTCATACAGGATACAGAATCCTACCTTCCACTTGAGGTTCCTGGCAACCCTATAATGGATTCAGTGCCTTCAAATAAAACAAATATCAGACAGACAACTCCAAGTGTCCTCAAGGGGAAGAGAATACCATTGGTTGTCTGCTCTTAAACAAGGCCTCAAGCAAATACTGGAAAAGCAGAAACAGCAAAGACCCCTTTTATGTGGACAAGTTATGAAGTAGATAGACTAGCACCAAGAGCAGTCTCAATCAATATATGCTTTCATCCAACTACCTTTAGGTGGTCTTTGGGTAGAGACAGGGGTGGGCAATGTCGGTCCTGGAGAGCCACAGTGGCTGCAGGGTTTTGTTCCAACCCAGTTTCTTAATGAGAAGTCAATTTTTGCTGATGAAGCACTTATTGCTTAAGTGACATTTTGATGCTTCATTTTAGTGGTCTCGCGTGTTAAGGTTCCCCACCCTTAACTGTTCATTTCAATCTCATACAGCTGCATTCAGTGTTTTTAATGACTCCTTTTTTAGTAATAAGATGTAAATGACAAAGCAGCCTGCGGTGGGCTGGCGCCCTCCCCAGGGTTTGTTTCCTGCCTTGTGCCCTGTGTTGGCTGGGATTGGCTCCGGCAGACCTCCATGACCCTGTAGTTAGGATATAGTGGGTTGGATACTGGATGGATGGATGGATGACAAAGCAGCCAGCAGTTCTCCATCTAGCTTGTTTCCATTTACATATGTGTGTGTTCATCATGCTCTGTTCAATTTAATAAAAAACTTAATAGAAAAATGTGACAGACTGAAAGTATGTTTTAGGCTTCAACTCATTTGAATGATATCCATGGAAAGGAAAAAATCTACGATATAAGAATCTTACATTGTGGACTAACAAGCCATAAAATTAAATAAGGTCAGAGAATGGCAAGGATTGGTTTCTAATTAAGCAGTTGGGTTGGAATGAAAACCTGCAGCCCCTGCGACTCTCCAGGACCGACATTGCCCACCCATGGGTAGAGGGCATATAGTGAGGTATGGTGGCAGAGTAATTAGCATGTCTTCTTCATTACTCCAGCATCCAGGGTTTGAATCCTTTGCCCAACTGTTATCTGTGTGGAGTTTGCATGCATTCCCTATTTCTGGATGGGTTTTCCTTAGAAACCCCAAAAGATAAGCAGGTTGGATGAACTGGTGGTTTAAAATTGGCCCCTGCATTGTGTGTGTCAGTGGGCCATGCAGTGGACTATCACTGTGGCTATGGCTGATGCCTGCCTTGTTCCCAGTTGCACTGAAGCAGGCTCTGACTCCCTGTGACTTAATTGCTTTAAGTATGTTTGGAAACAGCATGTTATTTTTGAAATATATTCGGTGAGTAAAAACAGATTTAAGATGGTTCAGACATGTGGCGTGGAAGGCAGAGGAGTATTGGGTGACCACGTGCAGCAAGATGGAGGTGAAGGGGGAGTGGGAAGCTGCAGAAGACATGGGGAGAGGTGGTGTCAGAAATGTGAGAGGAATGAGTCTAACCCTCAAAGGAAGTCAAGGACCATGGAGCGCCGGGGGAGATCTGGGAAGCAACTGACTAAGCGAAGTAAACCTCAAAAATGAATGTCAAACCAATGATGATGATGATTCAGTGAGTTTTAAATTCTATTTTTTTGAATGGTAAACAACTTTGCTTTGTCTAGCAATAATTACAAGGTTTGTTGATGACATTCTTCAAATTGCTAAATATTTAGACTTTAGGCTGGTATTGGGGGTATTGGAGTATTAATAAATTATTTAACTAATGGTTAAAATCTCTATCATTTATCATAAACATCTACATCATCTCTCTAACACAATAACACTGAGTACTTTCATCTAACAAATTATTCAGCAGAAGTGTGTCAAGAAACTCTGCGGGGCCTCCTTTATGTCAGCAGCAATACATCTGCATAATACCTCACTGTGACTGTGACAGCCAAGTCAGAAGTTTTTGTTCTTTTGAATTTTCTTGCTTATCTATCTATTTATGTATTTATTTAGTTCAAGAGATTCTGTAAAAAGCCAAATTTCCTTCTAGGGACAAAGAAAGATCTATCTGTCTATCTACAGTATCTATCTATCTATTAGCCGACATAATAATTTACTCTACTTTCAATAAAAAAGATAACATTAGTATTTCTTTCATTTCCTAGGAACATCTGAGTACTGGGGTGCTTTTTCAGGACAAAGATTTTTAGTGAAGCAGTATTTAGTTGTATGAAATTAAATCAAATGTGAAAAACTGACTGCAAAAATGTGGGTCCCCTTGTAATGTTGCTGATTTGAATGCATGCAACTGCTCAATACTGATTACTTGCAGCAGCAAATTGGTTGGATTAGCTCGTTAAGCCTTGAACTTCATAAACAGGTGTGTCCAATCATGAGAAAAGGTATTTAAGGTGGTCAATTGCAAGTTGTGCTTCCCTTTGACTCTCCTCTGAAGAGTGACAGCATGGGATCCTCAAAGCAACTCTCAAAAGATCTGAAAACAAAGATTGTTCAGTATCATGGTTTAGGGTAAGGCTACAAAAAGCTATCTCAGAGGTTTAAACTGTCAGTTTCAATTGTAAGGAATGTAATCAGGAAATGGAAGGCCACAGGCACAGTTGCTGTTAAAAACCCAGGTCTCGCAGGCCAAGAGAAATACAGGAGCGGCATATGCGCAGGATTGTGAGAATGGTTACAAACAACCCACAGATCACCTCCAAAGACCTGCAAGAACATCTTGCTGCAGATGGTGTATCTGTACATCGTTCTACAATTCAGCGCAATTTGCACAAAGAACATCTGTATGGCGGGGTGATGAGAAAGAAGCCCTTTTTGCACTCACGCCACAAACAGAGTCACTTGTTGTATGAAATGCTCATTTAGACAAGCCAGATTCATTTTGGAACAAAGTGCTTTGGACTGATGAGACAAAAATTAAGTTATTTGGTCATAACAAAAAGTGCTTTGCATGGCAGAAGAAGAACACCGCATTCCAAGAAAAACACCTGCTACCTACTGTCAAATTTGGTAGAGGTTCCATCATGCTGTGGGGCTGTGTGGCTAGTTCAGAGACTGGGGCCCTTGTTAAAGTTGAGGGTCGGATGAATTCAATAAATTCTTCAGGATAATGTTCTAGCGTCAGTCACAAAATTGAAGTTACGCAGGGGTTGGATATTCCAACAAGACAATGACCAAAAACAAAGTTTGAAATCTACAAAGACATTCATGCAGAGGGAGAAGTACAATGTTCTGGAATGGCCGTCACAGTCCCCTGACTTGATGATTTGAAGCAGGCTGTCCATGCTCGGCAGCCATCAAATTGAACTGAACTTTAGAGATTTTGTATGGAAGAATGGTCAAAAATACCTCCATCCAGAATCCAGACACTCATCAAAGGCTATAGGAGGCGTCTAGAGGCTGTTATATTTACAAAAGGAGGCTCAACTAAGTATTGATGTAATATCTCTGTTGGGGTGCCCAAATTTATGCACCTGTCTAATTTTGTTATGATGCATATTGCATATTTTCTGTTAATCCAATAAACTTAATGTCTCTGCTGAAATACCACTGTTTCCATAAGGCATGTCATATATTAAAAGGAAGTTGCTACTTTGAAAGCTCAGCCAATGATAAACAAAAATCTAAAGAATTAAGAGGGTTTCTCAAACTTTTTCATATCTATCTATCTATCTATCTATCTATCTATCTATCTATCTATCTATCTATCTATCTATCTATCTATCTATCTATCTATCTATCTATCTATCTATCTATCTATCCTGAGTTTTCCACTATCATTTTCTTGGAGTGAATGGTAAGGTAGCACAGTGTCTTGGGTTTGAAACCAGTGCTCGGCTGTTTCCTCTTTGCACATTTTCTCCATGTTGGCATGGCTTTTTCTCTTGCTTTCTTGCTGCAACCTTGAAGAAGTATGGATTAGGTTGAATGGCATCTCTGCATTTACACGTGCATACATAGAGGCTATAAAAGATTGGAGCCCTGTATGGGCCTTTTTCTTACCTTGAACTTGAAACTGTCAGGATAAGTTCTGCTTCACTGTAACTCTGAATTCAATTAAGCAGGTTTGAGATTGTTCTGATCTTTCTCAGATTTTTGGAGTAAATGTAGAAGAGGATGAATGCTGTGTCAAGGCTACCTAGGAGATGTCCTTTTTTGTTTCTTTTATTATAATGTAGATACTTGCCATTTGGAACAGGTCAGTATAAATGGAATTTCATGGGGGCTCAATGTGCAGCATAATAATTAGGGCCTTCTTAACAAATTAGTGCACTGGGGCCCTATTTCGATAGCAAAACAGAAACATACATAGGTATCAGAAACATTGCGAGTCCTTATGCTCCTAGGGCCCCCAGTCAGTGCCCATTGTGCCCATACATTAGGACAGTCTTGACAAATTGATGGATAAACAAATGGAAGGAACTAATCACTGAGTGTAAGAGCCAATCTTACAGAGTTTAATGTTAATGTTAAATTTCAAGTGTTTGCTTTTTTGAATAGAATATATGTTTCACATAATACCTAGATAATGGTAGAATCCTTTGCCCCCTGTAAGCTAACATGTTGTGAGACTTTCTCAGCTCTTTTTGCAATGATGCGATATAAATTAACCAGTCAGGAAATAGTTTATCTGTGAAAAGCATGGGTTTACAAAAAAAACAAAACAATGGCATACAGTTTTCTGACCGTTTTACAAATATGTGAACATTTGAAGTTATGACTGTATGACCATAAATACAGCAAAATAAAACAAGATATGGAAATCTTAAACAGAACTTTCTTTAAACAAGACATTTTCCTATTTTGCAATATCAAGTTTTCTCTTTACTCTTTTGTTAAATATGTTTACTTAGGATTTTATTAAAATGTTCAAAAACAAAGGTACTTGACCTGTGGAATTATTTGAATACATGTCACACTTTTGCCTGAATCGTCTTATGAAGTAATCTGAAGCCATTGAAATGTGGAAATCTTGGACTCATGCAGCAACACTGAGTATTAGATTAAGAGCTTGATATTATTATTATGTTTACACCAGTTTACATTCCCAGATATTCTGACTATATTTATCAGATTCACGAGTATTTGCGCTGTTCTTTCAGAGCCACCTTTCCGAGTGATGTGAGCTCTCCTTTTTTGACTCCCATTAGCTCACTATTATGCTGTTGTTTCTAGAGGGTAATGTGTGTTATTTCACTACATTATTAAAGAAAAAAGGGTAACCGCAATGTTTCTGAGCTCTGCATATCAGTGGGCTGCTTTGATGTTCTTGACGCTAATTGTGTGGAAATCTTTGACAAGCCAAAACCTATTAAACACTAAAGATGAATGATCCTGAATGATAATACACACATACATTTGCAAGGCGATTTTGTCCGATTGTTAAATATAGCAATGAAGAAATGCACTTGTGTAGAGAATGCATTAATTAAGGAAGGCATTGAATAATCTGAATGTGGGAAATTGAATCTTTCTTCTCCTTTCGGAATCTATAGTATATAAATTGTATTGGTCTTTTAATAAACAAATGGCATGCTTCATAATACTGGATCTAAAAGGCTGTCCATAGTCAGGGCAGTGTTTCTGTTTTTTCTTTAGAGTTCTGGTTATCTGGAAAGAATTTTGAATGAATAGCTTTGCATCATACAGTGCCAATGTGTGGCATTGCTTAATAATCCATCCACCCGTTTTGTTAACCGAGCTGGCCATACTGCTACATTTTTATTTTGAGAGCTTGTAATATTTTTGCAAAAGCTTGCAATCATGCATTGAGATGAAACAAAAGTTAGCCAATAAAAGAAGACTGAGAAATATTTTGTTTTTTTGGTAGGGCTGCTGTTCATTAAAAGTAATCACAATTAATTAAACGATTACAACTTGTAATTAAGATGAACTGTTTGTTTACTGCAAGTATTTCCTTCAAGCATATTAACCTTTTTCTATAAAGCAGAAATAATCCAGTAATTAATTTCTAATAAAAAACTATTTTAAAAATGACTTGCCTATGCATATTAAATTATTATAGTATATTGAGTAGTTTTGTGTAACACAAACAATGCCCAACAACCACCAAACACTCCCCTCCATCCTCCGGGGGTTGCTATAATATGTGGGAAATCCAACACGTATGGCTTGGACTGCTATGTTGTGAGACAAAATGCCAACAGCACTAACAGTTAAACAAACAATTAAATATTAAAAAAAAAAAAAACCAGAAACTTCAAATTGTTGTTCAGCATTTGGGCTCAATCAACACTGTTAGAGCGGAGGTTGTGTTTAACTATGTGTTTCACACGAGTCAACTCTGCAGCTGTTATCTGGAGAAAAGTCATTAATTGGATTGAAAATGTGAATGGATTAGGCTTTGAATTGGCAAAGGATAGACTGAAAAAAAAAGTCTAAATATTTATCTGATAGGGTAAATTAAATAGATGCTGTAATTGCACATGGTCTTAGAATATATCATTTATGAATTTTAAAATGAGCCTATCTTAACCTTCAGCCTATATGGTTGGAAATTTTAGCACTGAATATTGCCTACTTTTATTGGTTCCAGAATTAATGAACATTAATGTAGGTTACAATGTAGGCTACAGTAGGTAACATACAATTAAACAACAACAACATACCATGTCTGCTTTGGGGGAAGTGTGAGTGAAGTATAAAGAATCGAGTGATTCCACTCTCATTTGCTGCTTGAACATGGGTAGAATCTGCACCGTGCTGTTTCAGGTCACGTATTTCACTACAGGCAACCTAAAGAGCTCCACAGTAAACATTTTCAATGCCAGGGACAGGGCTGACCAACTGACATTCTGTCTCACACTCAAATCTGTATCTTGACAGCCTCTTGCGTTTCAAGGGCAAACTTGCATTAGCAGACATCTCTGCTGTAAACATTCCACTGTATTTTTTTAATTTTTTTCTTTAACACCATCAGTATGTGAACACAGCATAATAATGGTAAGGATGATGGCTGATATGCAGTCTCGCTCAGAGAGTAGTGATTGTCCATCTGAAATGTTGGTATGACATGAAAATTAAACGCATTCACTCTGCTTGTATAACTGGTTTAATTTTAATTGTTCTCATGGTATTCTCAGCACTTTGGAGAGCTAGTGAACTGCATATATTAAATGATGTACAGTATATGAAAATACTGGACAAATTATGTCCCTTACTGATTCTATATGGTATGCTGTATTTTATGTTCCAATACACGGCCATCCTGCATTGCAAAGGATGAGTGGCAACTCTAATGGTGTGTGTGGATGAAAGCCATTATCAAGAAACAACACAGGAGATGATCAAGTGCTATTAATAGGCCTGGGTTCATTTGACGCAGTTTCATTGAGTGTGAAGTGCAGTCAAATTGACCAGATTAAATTAACGTATGTAGGAGCTGTGTTGAAAAATGTAATTGCAAGCATTTTTAAAGTGTTAAACATGCTCATTAATGGTGAATAAGGAGCAGCTCTAGTTTTTGGGTTTTAGTTGGAGACTCTCAGTTGGTGTGTGAGTGTGTGCCCTGTGATTAACTGGCCCCTTGTTGAGTTACATTTTCTCCTTGTGCTTACTGCTGACAGAATTGGTTTTCAGCTTCCCACAACCTTGAGACTGGAAGAAACAGATTTAGTAAACGGATCATTGAAGGAAACAAGTTTGTTAAACACTGTCCTTATAAAACCAGGTTTTGGTTAGTGAATGTTTTATATTAAAAACTCTTATCAGGTTTTTGATTCAGGCAGCGGAATCCTCCTTTGGTTCAGCAGTATAATGTCTTGCTTTTCCATGTCCCTGTAGACTGAGGAAGCATTGACTGACCTGGTAGTAGTGAATAAAGAAAGAAGGGAGTCTCTTCAAGTGGTGCCTGTCCATGGTACTGAACTTAGCAGTAAGGGCGTAGCTACTTGCAGTATTATCTTCTGTAAAAATTGCTTCCACTAATAGATGCCCGATTACCTTACTGGCCTACACCTACTTGGATCAGCTTGATCATCTTTTTAGGTGTGTTCGTATCTAATGCAAAAAGCGCCTACTGCCATTACCATGTTTCGTTGTGTGTCTGTTTGTCTGCCACCTGGCTCCCAGTAGACAAATTTAGTTGAAATTGGGCACACATATTCTTCAAGGAAATTTGTTGGAAAAGATTAAGCTATCTTGAATAAAGTGTGCTGTATAAAGTTTTGAAAATTCAAAACCTCCCATTGGCGAATTTGCAAATTTGTGTATCTTAAAACAAAGGAACATTCTGTGTGACTTAATTTATGGATTAGATAGATAGATAGATAGATAGATAGATAGATAGATAGATAGATAGATAGATAATTAGTATACTGTTTCAAATTTAATTTGAGAGAGGTCAGTTCAATTTGTATATTTCCTTGTTTCAATTGCTCCTGATGGTGATTTGGATCCCTAACCTAACCTAGTTAAACACAGGCAGAGGTACGTATGTTCAATCTGTGGGTACAATCACTCACTGCTCTCACAGCTTAAGGTAAGATAAACCATAAAAGGAAACAAAAGAGTCACTTATCTAGATATGAATGTAAAAGGAAGGAATAATGTGAGTGAACACATATGTACTCAATATTTATGTTACACTAAAAACAACCAAATAATGATTCAGTATTTCTCAGTTACTACAGCTTGAGATTAACTAACTGTTTTGGCAATTTGGCCTAGTGACTAAGACACAGTAGTGTACACCTCAGAGATGCTGGTTCAATCCCTGCCTGAAAAAAACTCTCAGAACATCCTCAGCTAGCGAAATTTACAGTGCTGAGAGACTTAAAATAGTGAAATATTTGAGAAGGAATGTGGAGTAACTATTATAAATAAAACATCGGACCTGTTCTTGCTGGGTCACCTGCTCCAAGATGAAATTACAAGTGCGGCTGAATAGCCTAAATGGAGTTTACACAGTTGTGGGTCTGCATAGAGTTATAATTCTTTGGGTTGTAAATGAGTCAGTTTTAGTCTTTCCTCACTGTAAACTGGAAAATTTATTATTTTTGTAAAGGCTTATTCTTTCCCACACACAAAACCCTAGTACCTAGTTTGGCTGTGTGTAAAACCACTAATTGTAAAACATGTAGGTGGGTTAATAAGCAGACACTAGCAAGATAAATGAACACGCATGCATTTATTCATTAAAATTCAAACCACTACCAATTAAAATGCTTCAAAGAAAAGTTATAAAATTAGTAATTAACAACCAAATAATTCTGAGCTAATGGCAAGAGTTCCCATTGACAGACACCTGCTTCCTTCTATTTGCAGTGGAGCAGGAAATCAATGCCTTTGCGCTTCTCCCTGTTAAAACAGAATTTTCCTCTCTGAAAATGTGCCTCATACTGCTTATGGTGCCTTGTGTTTTTTTTTTCTTTCAGATTTTCTGAGTGTATGCCTGCAGCTCACTTTACTCATTACTGTATGATTTATAGTTATGATCTATCAGATTGTTGTAAAGTTCAGCTTTTGTTTCTGCTTCTGATACATTCAGTTAAGTGTTTTGTTGTTTAGTGTCTTATGAGCCAAACAAGCAAAATCATACATAGGGCAAGAATATTCGTTGCTGTATGGAATTATAATTAAAGAAAAATTGGGATAAAAAAAAATTGAGATGTTTTAACGTTGACCGCCACAAAAGACTTTTATCGCTGAAAACATATTCTACAGATCTGTTATAACTTATCAATAGAAAATCTATTTAAACTCGGCTCAAGTCAACTTTAACTTTATTATCCCATAGAGTAACATTTATTTGGTCTGTGCTTTGACAATAGGCTTAAATAAACATAGGATTTGAATATAAAAAGACAAAGAAGGAGAAAATACAGTATAAAGAACCACATATACAGTATTTGAACACTGTGGAGGATGGCTGGCCGTTTATCCCGGCCAATATCCCCAAGCCACCAGGTGGAGCCCTCCTTGCAGCATCGAGGTCCCCAGAAGACCAGCAGGGCATCATGGACAATGGAGTTTTTATGCACAGCCCTGCTGGATGCCATGGGGGCCACAAGAGGGAGCTGCAGGGAGGACCGAAGATTTTTTTGTGCCCTATGACCCAGAAGTTCATCATAAGAAGAGCGATGGGCTTCCGGGTTGAAGAAAAGAACTTTTACCTGACCCGGAAGTGATTGAGAATCACATGGACTGGGGATTAGGAACACTTCCGGGTCAGGAGATATAAAAGGACTGTGGGAGCTCCCAGACGGCGAGCTGAGCTGGGTGGAAGGGTGGCAACGCGTCTGGGAGCTGGAGGATTGTATTTGTGTTTATTGTAGTATTAGTGATTATTATATGAGTATTGTGGTGGAGAGTGTGCTTTGTGCACTGTGGAAGATTAATAAAGTCAGAATTTGGACTTTTACCTGGTGTCTGGAGTCGTGGACAAGGGTTCAAGGGAGCGAGAGCGCCCCCTATCTACCACAACACCAACATGCATACAGTACATACTGTATGTGAAACTTGCATACATATGTATGCAAATACGTACGGAAAAGACCCTTTGCATTGTGACGATGGGGATCTTGCTCCACGCTCCCATTTCCCTTTTGGGAGCCCTTGAAGCCAACACCGTTGGTAATGTAACTGGATGAGCTGGACCATGAGGACACCAAACGAAGCAAGGGGAATGATGTAAAGTGCAGAAGTGCTTTTATTAAAAACCAACAAAACAAACCCAAAGTGTTCAAATAGTTTAGTGCAATCAAAAATCAATAAATAAATAATCCATTAAAAACAAGTGGTCCAAAGTGGAGGTTAAAATAATTCCAATAAATAATTCAATTTAAAGCAACGTTAAAAACAAGGGCAGGAAGCAGTCCTTTAAAAACAAAACCCGGTGCCTTCTTTAGCTGGCAGCTCCCCTGCTTCTCCCATCCGGGCCCTGCACCAGGGGAGTCGCCCTACCTGCAGACGACCTTCTCTTCCTGCTGGTCTGGTAGCTTCCCAATGCCTAGCTTCATTCAGGTCATCCAGACAAGGCTCGGGTTCCCCAGCGACCAGGGTGCTCACGCCGGGGATTCAGCCTCCCAAGACTTCCACTGCCTTCCGTGGCCTTATGCGGCGAGCCAAACCACCTTCCGGTCACTCCTGCTCCTCTTAAGCACTCTGCAGGAGCGACCACTTCTTGCTGCCCCCAAGTGACGGCCAAATACTCTACCAAAGGGCTTTACTCCCAGCTGCCAGTTAATACAGCAAGCCTGCTTTTGCTCGCTCGCTCACTCACTCACTCACTCACTCACTGGCTCCTTCACTTCCTGCCTTCTTCTCCCTTAACCTCCGTTCTGTTTTCTTCCTCTCCCTTCCGCACTCGCGCTCCTACTATATTTAATGGGGACGTGGCACAGGTGCAGTGATTAGCAACTCCCGGCATCAATCACGGATTTAGGCAATCCTACACCTGTGCACTTCAGTCTGGAAACACCTAAGCCCGCATCGCGCCCAGTAACCGCTCTGGCCACACTACCATGCCACCCTCTTTAAGCCATGGGTCCGGCGATTATTTATTTAAAACTGGCCTGTTATTCTGAGCCGTGGACTGGCTATATCACATGCACCCTTCTATACAGTGGTGCTTATGAATCTGCCATGTTAATGATGGATTCTCATTAAACACCCTCATTGCTGACACAGCTTACAACAACAAAAAGAATTTATTTCATGTAAAGCCCAAAATCACACAAAGAATGGGCTTTAACAGGTCCTGTTTCTGACAGCACCCCAGCCTTGACTCCCTAAGAAAACAAGAAAAAACTCCCCCAAAAAACCTTGTAGGGGAGAAAAATGGAAGAAATCTTGGGAAAGGCAATTCAGCGAGAGACCCCCTTCCAGGTAGGTTATGCATGCAATGGGTATCAAATAAATGGGATAATTACAATACACAAAACAGAATACAAGTAATCTTCTTTAAAGAGCTAGATGGCCAATCTATCACTGCCATCTCAGAAGCGAGGATACAAATGATCTCTTATATCTGGAAGTTTTTATTCGACATTGTAAGAATTTGCTCAGCGTCACAGAGTTGAAATTAAATTTATGATGTATTGGTTGTGTAAGATTGTCAAAGATTTGATGAAGCTTTTCAAGAACCAGGTCATTGTTGCACTAATTTTTGTTCCCCTCAATGACCATACTCGCTGCCTTAATGAGGCGCTTGAGTTTGACTTAGCCTTGGGTATGCATATTGCCAAATACATCGATTAAACCAAGAAAACGAATGCTCTGCAGTACAGACAAGAAAAAGATCTGGAAAATGTGGCAGTTCATACTAAAGTCACTCAGTTTACATTAGAAAGGCAACCTTTTCTGAATTTTTTGTTGTATCTAAAGCACTTTGATTGAATCATGAATGGTTATCAATCTCCTTCCCAAAGTATTTGTTAGAAGTGACTTGTTCTACTAGTTCACCATTTACTGTATTTCTCTACACAGGTCCTCTGTCTTTAATTCCCTAAAATTATTTGCTATGTCTTTAGTTTTCTTAGCATTTGTTTTCAAGTAAAGTTTCAGAGCATCATTTGGAAAAGTTTTCTACGTCTCTGTCAAAATGCTGACTGGACAGATTGTCTGCCTTTATGACCCTCACCAATGCTGTGCAGCCTGCATATTTATAAAGCATTCATTTATATACAGTACTCATTTGTATATAAATTGTCCATAATGGGAAACAACACACAGCTAGGGGCATTGTGGGATTAACATTTAGTATGGAGGGGGGAGTGCTGTTTAATCTCACTTGCCTGGTGTGATTTACAAGAAAATTGAAAAGCCATATAGCAAGTAGAGAGTTACCCCGAGTCTTGCCCCCTCTCTTTAAGCTGTAAAATGATAATCTTTGCAAAGCTGGACAGTTTTGTTTGCTATTCTTTCTTAAATTGCTTAAGTTTAATGGAGACTGTTAGTGACCATCAATGTTTGAGTCCAGCCAGGGACAGCACCACACAGTATTCATTTCATCATTATTCCTCTACACCAGTGTTTCCCAGACTCGGTCCTGGTAGACCCCTGTGGCTGCAGGTTTTTGTAACAACCAGCTTCTGCTTTTAATTGAACTCCTGGGCTAATTAAGTGAACTGATATTCCCCAAGTTCTGTGTTTAGAGAACAATATAGAAATTAGAAAACTAAGTTTGCTAAAATATATATATATATGTACTAGCCATGTGCGCCCAACTACGTTGTACGTGTTAAAGTTGTCTGTGAAGGGCTCCCTGTTTAAACGCGGCTGCCAGTCGTGAACTGGGCCCTTCATCACACATCATTATGATTTTTTATAAGGGAAACAAAATTGCAAAAGAAAACCCTTGGATATTGATTCGATAGGAACGGCCTACTCGGAATTACTGTCCAAATAGTAATTATGTGGTGGTGTAGCAGCATTTCTGCTTCTGTCCGTTCACAGTCTGTCTTGTTTTCATGACGCTGTCGTTTCCTCTCATGATGTCTTCTAAACCTTTCTCCAATCTCGCAGGTTGCTTTGTGGCAATCCAAAGAGTAAGGCAATATACAAGGAGCAATGGTTATAAAAGGGGGGCACATAGGTATCCAGGCTCTTTAAAGCATAAATAGGGATCACTTCACTGACATGTGAGCAAGTCACGGTACAACTGTGAGACGCGCAGCACTCGCCGGCTACAACGTAACAATAATAATTTCCGGAACGTGCTGCTACGTTGTCATTCATCTCACCCACTGTCTTTCTTTCATTCAGATGTTACGTAGGCACGTACCTTTTATCTTCAGCAATCTCATTCTCTAACCAGGCCTCAGGAGCTAACCAGCGTAACACTGTCTACCACCCCTTTCGTTATTCCGGCACATTGTTGACATCTGTGAGTAACAACAACGTACTAAACTGGAAGGTGGTCTACGCATGGGTGGAATTCGTGGACAAACAAAGATCAAGATCTAAATGAATCTCTTTAGTTATAATTTAAAGCACAACAATTTGTTTAGTTTGAATGTCTGTGTTTTGAGATGTGACTGGCCTACTACAGTCTTCAGTAGTATAAGCCTGGAGGAGATTCTTAATGCAATGCCTATGTTTTAGCTGTCTCTCTACTGCCATCTAGTGCTTCTTCTTCTAATTCATTCGCGGACAAACAAAGATCAAGATCCAAATGAAGATTATATATAGAGATTAAAATGTACCAAGCAGTTATATAGGAATAATGTAATTTTTTTCTTTTTAACAGTTTTTTCATCTTGATTTTCATTCTACTTTTCAAGGTGTTCTAATTGTTTAACTAATCTATTATTTACTAATTAGTGGGTCTGACGCTAAAGTAGTTTCAGCCTTTGATTATTCAGTGTTGTTTGCCTGGGTGTCTGATCTGCTCATTTTAAATTGTCATTATTAAGATACAACGAAGGGGGGAAACCTGCACTTGGAAAGGGCAAAGTATAATGAAATCAACAAAAGAGAGTTAAGCATTTAAATCTATAACAAAATCAGAAATATTTATAAATGTCTTATAAATGTATAGATCACGCTGCTATGCTTTTCTGAATGTCAAATAAAAGAAAAGAAAATACCAGCTAATTAAATGAGCTCAGTGTTACCAGGTGTTGTCACTGATTAGAAATCAAGTTGGAACAAAATCCTGCAGCCACAGGGGGTCCTCAGGACCGAGTTTGGGGCACACAACTCTACACTGTGAATGCTTTTGATCATTGTCAAGCTAAAATACAAGCCATCTCCTAGTTCCAGTATTTTATGCAGTGCAGAAGGCTTTCCTTTCAGAGACTGTGTAATTTTGCTGCTTCTTTTTGAATTGTCCCTAGCAGATTAAAATGCTGAGAAGAATAAAAAAAAATCAAACTGCTGCCTCTATGTTTCTGGTCGGGGACGAAGTGCTCAGGATTACAACATCTACAATGTTATCCTTGCACTATCATGCTTATTTTTAAGGCCAGAACCATTCACTGCTGTCTTTTTAAACCAAATAGCTTTCTTCCTGTCACTTTGAGTCTTCATGTGGTTTGCAGGTAACAGTTTTAGAAATCTGAAAGTATTTTCATTGGTGTAGTGTGCTAGTAGTTCGATCATCTAGACCAGCAGTTCCCAACCTTTTTTCTTTCCCATACCCCTTGATTAGGCTTTTCATTTAGATAGATAGATAGATAGATACTTTATTAATCCCATGAGTGCCCTCTCTCTTTATCACCCCCACCCATCCCTCAAAGTTTTTTTTTTTTAAATTTTCTTAGGTTAGCTAAATAATCAAACAACTCAAATTAACCTAAGGACATTTATAGGCTTTTATTTTTGATTTTACAATTTATTTTAATTTTTTATAATAGCAGCCTAACATAAGATCAAAACAAATAAAAAACAGCATTAAAATAATTTTTACCAACATTAACTTATGATGAAAGTACATAATCATTCATCTTGATATACAAGTCTTCCTTGGTGGCTCTTAATAATTTTAATGCGATCCTTGAGCTTGTTTCATGGATCCAAGTTTTTTAAAATCAGGTTTAAATGAAGACACATATAACCTCAAATCATAAGCTTATCGTGATATTTATTCTTAATATATGCATAAGACGAGAACGCTCTTTCGACAAGCTCTTCTGTGAATGAAAATCCATATCTCAAGTATTCAACAGAATATTTTCTCTTCTTTAGTGGAGCACTGATGTTTTGAGTTTTTTAAATAGTGTTAACTTTATCTCTTGCAAGAATAGGCCCATCAGCCCCTGCACCCTGGTCCCCTTATGCTTGTAAATCATCAGACTACTTCGGAAGTACTTGCTGCTGCCGAATCAGCAGGTTGAATTTCAATGCTAACTGCAGTTCTTTTAAGAGTTCCAGTTTTCAACCACTTATCCATTTTGGGGCAGAAAACAATATCAATAGAAAGTTACTCAAAACAATAAATAATAGCTAAACACTTCAAATTAAGAAACAATCTATGCCTATTAATAGACGTTACTCACTTGACGCCCAATCGAACACTAAAATAATGGACCACTTTCAATCACAGTGACAGTTTTGGCGAAGAGGGGAGTGCTCATGCACAATCTCGTGATATGACTAGTGGTGGGCGGGTCTAGTGACAACTTTCACCTAAGTCTCTCTTTGTAAACCAAAACACTATAACTTTGTTTTTGTGGTTTTATTTTAACTCCTTTTTTTTGGTGTTTTCCACCATTACCAATATTATTTTCACGTACCCCCAACCGGTCTGCCACATACCCCCGGGATACGCGTACCACAGGTTGGGAACCACTCATCTAAACATTAAGGTCAAGTGCTGGCCTGGTCACAGAGAACTGTACCTGCATGAGCTTTTGTCGGGGTACTCTAGATTTATTTCCACATCCTAAAGTCATACTTGTTAAGTTATTTGTCAAATCTAAATTGAACCTTTGTGAGTGGGACCCACATGGATTCCTCCAATCCACTGTAAACCAAAATTAATTAATTACTAGCATTAGTTCACTTTTTAAGTTTTTAAAGCTTAATACATTTTCCTATATCCTTCCCTGTTGCTATTTTTCAAAGACTGTATCCCAGATTTACATTGATTGCTCCTTTGTCCTCATGGTGTGTGGTAGGATCCATACTTAAACAATTGTAGAATTTCTCTAAGACTGGTATGTTAAACTTGATCTCTGGGGAAACATATTACGTGCTTAGGGGTGGACAACTTTCTGCAAACTATAAGATTACTAAAAAAAAACAATCTGCTGCACCTGTAAAGATTTTCTCCAATGTTTTGAAGGAATATTAGTTGGGGAGTGTTGTGTGGGGTCCGCTCTGGCATTTCACTTCCCTAGGCCAAACTGTAAGTGTCCCCTTAAAACCACCCCACCCAACCAATCATTCATAAATGAAGGTGTGGTACCCAGATGGAGGTGATACCCAGCCGGGATGCCCAAGAAGACCGGAGGAGAGCTTGTACCTCCTCCAGACCTTGGGGCCGCGGGTAAAGAGCTGGGAAGCTTGACCCTGTAGGGACCCGGGGTTACCGCCAGGGGGACCCCAACACCTGGAAGACCCTGGACTCCAGCACTTCTGCCACACCAGGAAGTGCTGGGGGGAAAAGGAACAGGGACACCTGGAGTGCTTCCGGGGAGACAGCCGGCACTTCCGCAACACTGGGGCGTGTAGGTGGGAGATTGCCAGGAACACACCTGGAGCACATCCGGGTGCTTATTTAAAGGGGCCGCCTCCCTTCAGACAAGAGTTGGGTGGAAGAGTGGGCAAGGTCTCTGGAAGAGGGAAGAGGCGGCCTGAAGAAGAGAAGAGAGAGAGAGAAGGCATTGGATTGGCCTGGACTGAGGGGTATTGGGGGGCTTGTGAGCATTGATTTGGGAAAAGTAATGCATAATAAACGTGTGCTGGGTGACATGAGTGTGTCTGCCTGTCTGTGTTTTGGGCAATGTCCACAAAGGACTATTTCTGTTTTACTCTTTGATATAGTATTACCTCTGTAACATTCTGTTTGTATTCTGGCAGTTTAAATGCAGTATTAGCATTTTATGTAGACTATACATTTATATTTATTTTAATGAAGTTCATAGTTTGTGTTAAATGATGCCAAAGAAAACTAACAGTTTACTACTGACATTGGGTAAATGAATAAATTATAAATTTGACATAGTATTTTGGAACTGAGCATATTTTATTTACAAAATGTGTAAAAACAAAGATATATATATATAGCATAATATTTATTTGACAAAAGTTTCATTTTACAAAGACAGTACCAGCTTTAAAAAGCAAATAATAATAATAGTTCTTTACAACTATGCAAATACAGATCACTAAAATAAAAATAAAATGTGAATTATTAAATAATTCCTTTGAAATTCATTGTTGAGATAATTCCCCCTCCACTATAATCATATGAGTCACAAGCTTTGTCCTCATCCACCCGAGTCCAACTTGCCTGGGTCAGGCAGGGCATCTCCTTTTATCTATGTCTTGAGGGTTACTTCCGGTGCTAGGATGTTGTCCTTAGGAAGTACTACCATGTAAGGCGAAAGCCCCACAAAGCAGGAATCAGGAATCCCTGCAGCACATAGTGACACCACCCATGGAACCCAACAGGGCTTCCCAATGTAGATTTAATTTTAAATAAATACATTTCCTTATCAATATATCCTCAAAAACCCATAATGACCAAATAAAAACATATTTTCAGAAAGGTTTGCAAATTAAAAAAAAATCAAAATCTGAAATTTCTCATTCCTATAAGGATTCAGTACTTTTAAAACCCTCTTTGGCAGCAATTATAGCTTTGAGTCTTCTTCAAGGCTCAAGGATCTTTATTGTCATTCCTTAACATCCATATGAAGAAATGAAATTCAGTACTCAGGTCCTGGTAATTAAACAGTACCCATGATAACCTCATAAAAACTTTGTAATCAAAAGTACCCCATAAGTAGCCCCTTAACCACATAAATTGCATAATAAAGGCATCACAGATGAACACAATAAAGCAGAACAAAATAACATTAATAAATAAAATAAAGTAAGATAACAAAATAATAGTTAAAAGAGATACTATTGCAGTATGCCCTGTAATAGGCAGCAGTAAAAAAGGTAGCAGCAAATAGTTTAGTTCATAAGACTACTGAAAAAAAATGTAAAGTGTACAGTCAGATGTAGTGATGATGTATTCATTAGTTTGATAGCATCCAAGAAGAAGCTGTTCCTCAACCCGGTAGTGTTAGACCATAAGCTGTGCAATCTTCTGCCTAATGGAAGAGGGGCAAACAGTCCATGTGCAGGATGAGTGACATTTTCCATAATGGAGGAGGCTTTACTTTTGCCCCTGCTGGTGTAAATGTCATTGGTAGTGGGTAGGCTGCTGCTGATGATCCACTCTACAGACTTAACCACCCATTGCAGTGCTCTCCTGTGTGCGGCCGAGCAACTGTTGTTCCAGACCGTAATACAGGAGGTAGGGATCCTCTCTATCACACACCTGTAAAAGGAGATCATAATAGAGGGGCACAGATCAGCTCACTTCAGCCTCCTGTATTGTAGCTCTAAGAGAGGTCATTTGTAATATGCAACCCTAGGTATTTGAAGCAGGTGACAATTTCAACCTCTTCTCCACTGATTTAAAGGGGGAGAGGAGGGAGAGTACTAGTACACCAAAGGTTAATTATCCTTTCCTTAGTTTTTTGACATTGATGCTAAGGTTGTTGTCCTTACACCAAGCTTCCAGTTTAGCCACTTCCATCCTGTGTGCTGACTCATCATTATATGTGACAAGTCCTACCATCACAGTGTCATCTGCAAATTTCACTATTTGATTGTTTGTATAGTGAGATATGCTGTCATAGGTCATTAGAGTATACAGCAGGGGGCTCAAAACACATCCATGGTGGCAGCCGGTGCTGAGAATGATGATAGAAGATGTAATGCTGTGGATTCTGACTGACTGGGGCCTGTTCATTAGAACATCCAAAATCCAGTTTCAAAGTACTGAATTTAATCCAAGTAGTGACAGTTTGTTCACAGTGTTTGGGGGATGATGATGTTAAAGGCAGGGCTAAAATCCAGGAAGAGTAATCTGATGAAGGAGTCCTTCTTCCTCTGGGTGGGCGAGAGCCAGATGAATCACAGAAGAGATGGCATCAAATGGGATGATTATTTCTTGGTTATGCCTCCACAAATGTTGCACATCCTCTGCACTCTCCACAGATGTCCTATGCAGTTTACATCTGGGCTTTGGCTGGGGCACTCAAGAACACTCAGAGAGTTGTTCTGAAGCTACTCCTGCATTGTCTTGGTTGTATGCTTCATGTTATTGTTATGCTGAAAGGTGAATTGTCGCCCCAGTCCAAGGTTGTGTGCACTCTGGAGCAGATTTTCTTCAAGAACCTCTCTGAATTTGTGTGCATTCATCCTTTCATCATTTTTAATCAGTCATCCCGAACTTGTCTCTGAGAAGTAACCCCATGCTTTACCATAGGGATGGGATTAGGCAGGTGATGAGCAGTGCCTTGTCTTCACCAGACATAGTACTTGGTGTTCTGCCCAAAGAGTTCAGTTTTAGTCTCAGAAGACCAAAAAATTATTTTCTCATGCTCTTATTGTTCTTTACACTGTCATATGCCTTTTACTCACGAGTGACTCCCATCGAGCCACTCTTCTATAAACACCTGACTGATGGAGTGCTGCTGAGATGGTTGTCCTTCTGAAAGGTGGTCCTATTACAGCAGAGAATTTCTGAAGCTCTGTTTGACTGACCATTGGATTTTTGATGAAATCCCCCAACAAAGGCCTGCTTATCCAGTTATTTAGTTTGGCAGGGTGGTCTACTCTAGGAAGAGTCCTTGTGGTTCCAAACTTCTTCCATTTCATAATTGTTGGGACTTTAGTGATCCTGAGAACACTCAGAGCTTTGGAAATGGTTTGATAACCTTGCCGTAATGTGTGCTTCACCACCATTTGATCACGGAGATCTACAACGAGTCCCTTGGACCTCATGGCTCTGTTTTTGTACCTTAGAATTAATTGTTGCATTATGTGATAGAGGTTTTTCTATACCTTTACATATTATTATTATTAATTATAATAATTTAAAAGAGGCAAATTATAGACAGTATTAAATATACAATTCAAGAAATGCCAACGTTGTTAAGTGCAAACTGACTAGTTTAGTGATTAAAAAGAAATCATGCATTGGAGTATTATATGAATGATCTTTCTAAAACCACTCATAATGGCAATACACTGTGGTTGCAAAATAAAAGAAGAAACTGAAAGAAAAATATATGTATCAATATATCAATATATAAATAATCAATAAATCAAATATGATGATTTTTTTTTGCTGTTGGTGAAGGAAATGGTTAAGTATTTCAAACAAGTAAATCACAGTTTTTTTTCTATAGCACTCCTCACATTATAGCTTGGTTTACAGAGCTGAACAGACCAACAAATAGAAAGCTATTTATCAGTGCAGAACAAAATCAGACAAAAGTACAAATAAAGAACAAACACAGCATAAAGACAGTAAATACCATAAGCACTGAGAAAAAAATATTCTACTGCCTGCCCTGTGCAAGCAGCACAAATACAGTCTAGTCTATGTGATTCTGATGGTGATTACAAATTGAGTCAACCCTGAGATCTAACTAGTGATGCTATTCCTCCACGACTCTAAGTTGTGTTCCATAATTGTGATTGGAGTGTCTCTCAAAAAAGGGAGACAGAGTTGAATAAATCTTTAAGTTCACTCTTATCCTGCTCCTTCCGGTGAGTGTTGTAGCAGTAAGATGCCAGGCCACCCTCTCCCTAGCAACATTCTTCAGGTATTCCATTAGAATTGCCAGGCATTCATGGGTCAGTTGATGCTTTGAAACAAAGGAGTGACAGTCCGTATGATAACTAAAATGATTAGAAGAAGACAGCGAGAAACTTTGCCTTTTAAGTAGCAAGGGTCTGAAACCAAAAGATTGGATAGATCACTAAATAACGAAGCCCAACCAAACTTATAGTCAAAAAGAGAGAACAAGATTCCTTGAGAAGAATTACTATTGTCGCACACATTGTTTTCGATCTGCAAAGTATCTGACAACTTGGACACTGAAAGAAGGTCGTCACCATCTTATATATAATACCCATAACCACAGTATTGCTACCGGCTTTAGAAAACTCATAAAATAGTCACCAAAACTAAATAAAAAATGGCAATGTGACCGATTTAAACTGTGCATACCGTATAAATCAAAGGTATGTGCCATGATTTTAAAATCAAGACAGCCGATAGAGATGACTGTACTTGTAGGATGCACTCTGGACGTGTTTTCACTCCTCCTTACTCTGAGGTACCCCATTTTTGCATAGGTATCCTTCCATATTACTTAGGTCTTGACCATTTGACAGAAAGTAAGGCTATTGGTGCATGAAGTCTCATTCTTTTGGTCAGTTACCTCACACTTTACCACCTCAGTTTTGCACAACATTGGTAAAACGTCCACTGTTAAATGAATTTATTGCTCAGTCTCATGTTCACCTCCTTGCTTGCTTGTGAATAGAACCCTAAGGCACAAAAAGCAACCCACTTTATATGTGGGTAACCATGACCATTTGGAGGTTTGGATTCATCCTGACTGCATCACTGTATTGAGGGTTTTCTGTTTGTGTTGGTGATCAGTCTGATGCGGACAAGGCTTGGCTGGACCCTCATTCTTTCCATGAAAACATGAGCACTTCCATGGTGAAGTCGTGTACCTACTTAAAGTAAACATAAGTCAATGAGAAGTGTGTTAACACTGCTATTATTCTGCCAACACTGGCACCAAATTGTTGTTGTACAGCCAGGATTGCTGGCCTGGCTCAAGTTTATTTCTTGTTTAGTTTGGCTTTTTCTTGTCATTTAAATACTTTCATATATTGTTATCAATCCTGTTTTGGTTTCCTTTTGGTTTTGTGTAATATTTGATATTGTTTATCAATTTTGCAATGATGTGTTATGATATTTGTATTGTATTTAGCTGTGTGGTCTGTCCCCTGTATGTGGAGTTTCAGGGATGGGGCCACTGTGATGTTTCAGCTGGAGGATCATCCTTTATCTGTACAGTATATTCCAGACAGAGGTTCAGGTTTTCCAGACTTGCACCGAGTGTTATTTATGAAACTTTCATTAATTAGTAAGTACTTCATGGATGTTTTGGTTTTTCAACTCTTTCCTGATCTGTGTTTGTGGATTTTTGATAATCGCTATGTGGACTGTCGTAGCTTGTTCTGTGTTGCGTTTTTGGTATTTTGCAATTATACATTTTTCTTTTATAAAAAATCTTTATTATTTTTAAGAAGCCAGAGTTTATCACATTTTTCTTTCTCTCTTTATTAATTTTTGGTACTGAAGATTAGTAAGGATTGTTCTGATTCCGGATTTTCTCGTTCGTGTGCCCTGTCCCTTGTATGTAGAATTTCAGTGGGCGGGGCCTCCTTGACATTTCAGCTGGAGGATCACCCTTTACCTGTGTATTTCAGGAAGAGGTTCAGAGTTTCCAGACTGACACAGAGTGTTGTGTATTGAACTTTCTTTATTTACTAAGTACTTTTTGGAACTTTTGGTTTTTCAAATTTTCTTGGTCTGTTTATGTGGATTTTTGATTATCACCAATTGGACTGGATTAGCTTGCTCTGGGTTGCCTTTTAGTCTTTGTGATATTTTCTAATTATACATTTTTCCTTTATAATACTTTTCACTATTTTTATCACATTTTTTCTCTCTTTTTAAATTTTTTGGTACTGAAGATTTGTAAGAATTGTGTAGGACCATACTTATGGTATGGTGGAGAAACCCACATTGAACACTAGGCCTTAGTTTAGCCTGGGCCTCAACTAAAGAAGCAAGGCCTAACTTTTGGTATGTTGTGGCAGAAAACACCACACAAATGGCATGTAATAGCAATTGCAGAACCCATTTCTCTTCTAGCACCTTTCAGAAGATTCTGTGGACAGACTTCTACAAATCTACACATCATGTGCCGATGGCAAGCTCTCATGATCCTTTGTGTATTGTGCAAAGAAAAAACATTTTGCAATATATGTGAATATTAAAGAAATATCAGTAACATTTTTGTTTGGGTATCCATTGTAGGTAGCTATAAACTATCCACATGTTATAAAGCTTGGGTAGAGGCCATTTTTACTGGATATAAAACAATAAGAAAGCAACATAGTAGTGTATTCCCAGAATTTTATTTTTAATGATAGTCAGTTGTTAACAGTGTGGCTAATAAAATGTTTAGAGGCTGTTAATATGTGCTTAATAATGGATGCCTAAACTAAAGTGTAACCAAAATATCTAGTTAGTTAAGGAAACACATACTTGCTGAAGAAAGGGTGGTCTGGGTCCAGTATTTCTGGCTATTTTCATTGAAGCTGCTGCTTTTCAGCCTAATTCTTTAATGCTTAATGCTATGACAAATAAACGTTATCGGTGGGCATTTTGTGCTTTAGTGCTCCCCGGCTGCATCACTTCTGAGAGGGTGCTTTTGAGCAACATCTTGAAGATGGAGTTAATACATTGTGATAGGCATAAAAAGAGAAGTGCTGATCCATTTTTCTTTCCAGAACAGGCTGCTTCCTAAATCAGCATAGAAGTGCCTCTCACAACAAAAGTGTAAGACTCGCAATGCAATTTTTTGGTTAGGATTTAGTTTCTTAATTATGTCATTGGATGGTGTCCTGTAGCACAGTCTTGTGTAGTGTTGCACAAATATTTTTCTTTACTTTGTGGTAGTTGCTTGTGAATTTCTGCTTACCTACTGTGCAAATATATTTTCTTTCCCTAAGTAAGGCCATTAATTATGTATATGGCAGACATTTCTACGCACTGTGATTTTTTTTAAGATTGGGAAACATTACAGCTGTTTTCATTTATGATTTTACAACTGACAGACTCGCTGGTTAAGTGACATGCTTGGGGTGACACTGTGTCTCAGAAACAAGGAATGAACCAGCAGCTATGCACTTAAATTCCAATGCTCAAGCCAGTTCTACAGTATGTAGGGAAAATGTCCTCCATTATTCTGCCCACTGCAAAGAATCCCTGAGCGCTTGAGTCTGTGCAGACAGCAATGAAGCAAGACAGGAACCAACCCTGGACAGGATCACAGTTCCCTGCAGATCTGTCAAATTTCCATTTTTTATTAACATAGTTATCCAGGTTTTGCTGTATGCAACCAGTTCTTTGATTTTTGTCTTTTCCTTTCATTCAAAGGAAATTCAAAAAAATAATTAAATGAATCAGTAAAGATTAATTTGCAATAAAACCCATAATTTGTTTAATTTGTTTCTGTGGCTTCATTATTCACATCACTACTTACATCCCATAGTCAGATTAACACTTGATTTTTTGTTTGTGATGAAACGTTCACTAAAGTTTAAATAACAAAAACTAGCAAAAGAAAAAGTGATAATCAGTAGATTTCTCATTAAATTAAAAGTTAATAAGAAGGCAATGATAATAACAGAAATAACAATAAAATTGCTCCATCGAAAAGAGTAAAAAGAACTATGCCTGAACAAAACATTGGAGGGAAACACTACCTGGATGTCAGGCCCCATTGGAAAAAATTTAGGGAGAACGAAGGAGAGCAATGGTAATGATGGGTCATCTGACTGTGCTATGTCTTCCTGTAACATGAACCAAATGATATGAACTCATTGATCACTGCTGCTGAGAGTTCCAGAAGAGCAAGAATGAAAAATGAAGCCTGCCAAGATAGAAAGGAGATAGAGACATCAGGTTTCTAGTGAGAAGCTAGAGATATCTTTGCAGCGAATGTGTCTGAACAAAACAGCTTCTGCTGGAGAGAAGAAACGCAGAGAGACGAGAGGTCCAGCCAAAGATAAACTTGGGAGAGGAAAGAGTTGTTAGTATGACAGATAGTCGAGAGAACTTGATTTTTGAAAGACATTTTGAGTATGCACTATGGTACAACTGTTACATTCATCCATACATTTTCCAACCCGCTGAATCCGAACACAGGGGTCTGCTGGAGCCAATCCCAGGCAGGGTGCCAACCCACCGCAGGACACACACACGCACCAAGCACACATTAGGGCCAATTTAGAATCGCCAATCCAATCCACCTAACCTGCATGTCTTTGGACTGTGGGAGGAAACCCACGCAGACATGGGGAGAACATGCAAACTCCACACAGGGAGGACCAGGGAAGCGAACCCGGGTCTCCTAACTGCGAGGCAGCAGTGCTACCACTGCGCCACCGTGCCGCCTCATTACTGTTAGATACAAATTGTATCAGTAATAAGGGTGATAGTACTGTATATTATACCCTAACAAACTGTTTTCACTAATATCTGGGTCATGTTCCTGTATGCACAGAGGTGAACATTGCTGCATGTTTTTAAAAAACAAACGTTTTTCAGATGCATGAAGGCCATTTAGTTCATAAAGCTAATTTCTCATGAGTTAATAAGCTGTCCAATTGTCACATTGTGATACTTTTTAACAATTCTTGGGAACGCTGCATCAACTACATATTTTATTACTAATTTTCACAAATTTTTGCTTGAAGAAATGCTTCCTACCATCTGAAGTAAATGTACTTTCTCTTTAATTCCCACACATTATAGTATCTGTTTCTTTAGATTTGTATTTTTGACTATATTTTGGGGTTTTAATAGATTCATTTCTGAACTTAGTTTAACTTTTGTGGTTGTTGTTCTATATTACTGCTATATATCTTTTATTTTCTTGAACCCCTTGTTCGCTTTATGGTGAGGTTCAGATTAGCGATGTCGTCAGCAATTCCGGTATAAATATGGCTGAGTGTAGCAGTTTCAGTATTCCTTTATTCTTAGTGATAGTTTTTCCTTTTTCCTAGTAGGCCCTAGCATTAGTTTTTGTATATTTTGCTTCTTTTTCTAGTAGGCCATAGTATTAGGTTTTGTTTTTGTTTTTGAACTTCTTCTGTTTCCTGACTTTGAACTTTGCTAAGCCGTTTAATAATGTTTGTCTCATTAATATTTATATCTATGGCTTTGAACCTCAGTCATTTTTGACCACATCTTTTAGTTCCTGAATCATCTCCTGGTTGTTGCTTTTGCTCACAGTAATCTTTTTTGCACAATCAATATTTTGTCACTACAAATGCATATTATTAACAGTTTAATTGAAGGATTCTGCTGGATCAGCTTTATTAGTGCTTTTGCTAACTTTGAAGACCTGGGTTTACTTCTCATGCTGCTTTCTATGCTCCTGACTGAAGGGGTCTAGTTCCCTCGTCCTGTTGGAGTAGGACATGATCTTTTGTTCATGGATTAGACTTTTCTGACAGCTTCTGCAGCGTCTTTTATGGTGTGCTTTCTACAAGTGCACACAATGCTCTCACTAGTTCAAACACAAAGATGCACATAATGATCCGTATTTTATATTTAACACTTTTTACAATGTGATCAATTTATTTTTTATTTGGACCTTTAAATACCTCTGTGTACGATCTACATGATGGAATTGTTGTGTTGTTCAGACCATTTCATCTCCAGAGTATTCCATCCTCTCATTTAATTTTATGAGACCACTTTTCCAGATGAGGGGATGAGGTTAGCCCAGACTTCCCTGTCTCCAGCCATATATTCCAGCTGTTTTTTTTAGAATTCCCTGACATTCCTAAAATAGATAGAGGTATAATCGCTTTGGTGTTTCCAGGGTCTGCCACAGGATCATACTCAATAAACAACTAAGCAACTCTAAAATGTGTTAAAATGGGGAGAAGTTGAAAGTCTAATGTGGTAAACTCAGGGCCTGCACTATATACTGCACTATATCCTGTATTCCGATCAGTTTACAGTAGAAAACTGCGGGACTTTTTAAACAGCTCAAGATCCTAAAATAATATTTCTATTGAATTTAGAATGCAAGGCTGTGTTGAGATGTGACCCAAAGATTTAGTATTGCAGAGACTGGAAGGAAATAAGTAATTAATCAAGTCAAAGACCATTCTGAGCTTGTATTTGATCTCACTTTTTAATTGTATTCCGTTGTCTCCATTAGAAAACCTTGGCAGTGTTCGATGTTTATTATCATTGCATGTGAGATCAGTTGCTTTTAACTGTTTGATTAGATAACAATAAATTAATTTTGCCAAATACCTTTATAAAAGGCAGCTGGGATCTGTTGCTCATTGCATCATTGTGTACTGTACATCTAAAAATAGCGGCATGAGGAACACCTGCATTATTTAAACAAACAGAGGAGAGGCCAGCTTTACAAGCACATGAAAGGAACAGAATGCTGTTTTGTGCTTATATAAAGGGTCAGGAAGCACATCATGGACACAGAAATATGAAGCATAAAGTTATGAAACCCAGATTAATGAATTAGCTCCTGATTAGAAGCTGAATTGCAAAGAAATCAGTGAAGGCAGCAATGGTGTTCAGTCTTGTCACCTTTGGGATGGAATTGCAGACAAAAGAGGCATTGTTATCAATAAACAGTGACTAGTGACGACAAGAAATGTGTGTTCTGCAGCTTATGATTATTTACACGTGATATCACAAAGCTAATTAATTTTTTATAAATATTACATGAAGTTACTTCATAGCAGAACACGCTGAGTACAGTCTTGTGATGTTAAAGAGTTGTTCTGTTTTATTGAACTATATAAAATAATAGAACTCACACTGGTCGGAACTAATTGAAGGTTGAAAGTTTTGGAAGGGGTGTGAATTATTAATGATATTATTTAGGGTTGTGGATTATCCTAGTGATTAATTGTTCAGGTAATATAAAAATATTTGGCTTCTAGGACTGTCTCCAAGCCTGGCCTAAACTGTACCATCTTTGGGTTTTTCAAATGTTCCCTTCTGCCTTCCTTTCCATTAATTTCATCCATCACTGCTATATACATTACAGGGCATTGCCTCTTTTCACTTTGTGTTAAAAATATAATCTAGTATAAAAGAGAAGGATTTGGAGAACACTCCCTATTAAATTAAAACATCTGATGCAGGTCAGTGTGGAGAATTAGCCGTCCTATAAAACTGATTACTTCTGACTTCCTACTGATTTTGTCCTACTTGTTCTGTATTCTCATTAGCTCATTCATGGCTCTTTCTTCAGAGCCTATTTTGCCTTCTCCATAAACTATTATGACATTGACCTCTTTTTGCTTTCACTGTGCTGCTTTCAGGCTATCATGCTGAGAGGTACAAAATGGAAGCCTTATGTAAAAACAAAAAACACACAAATAAACAAAAATGTTCTCACATGTTTAAGGTTAATAATATAATTGGTATAATGTTGATATAATGATATAGTTTTAATTAAATGAAATTTACTAGTTCCACAGACCTATTTGAGATGACAGGACAAACGTGGGACATAATTTGAGTATTCTGAGCCAAGTTACATTGTAGGCAGGAAGGTACCCTTTGAATAAAGGAAGGAGGAACAGAACAAATTATATGTTGGAGCATCAATATTTGAATCTTAGACAAGGCTGCTTATTAATGATATAAAAACTCTGAAAGCATTTTACAGTAGTTAATTTAGAGTTTAAAATGCAAATGCAAGTAAGTATTTCATTGTGCTGTGAACAAATCTCTCTATTATATAAAAAAATCTTTAGACGTGACAAGACTTTTTATGAGTCAAGACTTTTTGTAAAAGACGAGACGAGAATATTGCCATGAGATTCTTTCAAGTCACGGCCACCTATCAACCATTTTCAAACAAGTCCATGGTACTCTCACCTCTCATTCACGTGAATGCTTTTGTCAAACACACTTCCTGCGCTCTCAGCTCTTATAAATTTTAATGTTTTCCCAATTAAAGAAGATGTATTCTGTCCAAATCTTATTGAAGAATTTCATCACGAAGGGTTATCAACAGTAAAAATGTGTACATGGGCACCGAGAAACGAGGAAGTCAAACAAATTTACGGCAAAAATGTCGATCGGTAACACGGCAAAATGGTTAAAGCGTATAAATAGACTATGCAGTTGGTGGTGATCGTCTGGAAGATGAAAACAACAAATCACGAAGAATATCTACAACTGTTAATACCATCAGGTCTTCCACCGTACGAATTACTGCAGAAAAAAGGATGCATCCAAGAAAGGTAATGTAGTACATCTTCCACAGATAACATTAAACAACAAAGGAGATCTTGATATGACATTCGTATTAAAATGTTAACAGTTTCCCTCTAGAATAGCTTTTGCAAAGACAATTAACAAATCTCAGAGCCAAACATTCGAAAAATTCATTTTATTTAATAGAGAGAAAGAAACAAAATTAAGTCATGGGCAGTTATATGCCAGGTTAATGCAAATGTAACACTTCAAATGAAAATAAAAATCTGTTTAAATTGTACATTTGCATCCCCACATGTGATCGGCAGAATGGAAAAATGGCCTGTGCGTAGCGGTAGCCCAGGGGGTTGGCGAGCAAAGCAAGCAGGGGGCAAAGCCCCCTAGTAACAAAAATGTTGAACTTGAAACTGCGTCTTCAATTACTCCAATATTTTCTTAGGTTGTGAGTTATTTTTTACCTTGTTTAATCCCTGGTTGGTGGCACTTTAAACTGATGGTGCCTCGAATAATACAGATTATTAATTCATGAAACACCTATCAAGTCCTACTAGGGGTGAACTCTAGAGTTCAACTGATTCTCCTCTTCTGAAAAGCCTAAAGTAGCTGTACAGGTAACATTTTTTATTTATTTTTTTTTTTTTGCAATTTTGAATTTGAGTTCATTAGATCAACGGTTCTTTTCTTTGATGGGACATTTTAACAACAGAAAAGATACTGCATTTGTTTCAGATACGGCTGCTTGAAACTATACAAGCAAAGACTCATATCTCTTCCTTCCCACCGGCAATATGAAAGGTGTGTAAAGTAGATAAAACAAATTAAATTTCAAACATTTTATTATTTGAGATTTTACTGCATTGTGATGTTTTAAACATATTCATTGCTGATCAATTTAGCTTTGAAGTTGACGAATGGAAGTTTTAAAATGTAATTCACAGTGGTCATTGATCTTCATGACAAACATGGGAAGCCACACGCAAAATAATGTAAAGCTAAGCAACTACACTGAAAAATGTTTACTTGACACACTCAACAGAAATTTTATTAAGATGAGAAAGTGATGTGTGAAGTGATTTTAAATTTCAGACCAGCCCAGTGCTGCCACAACAGGCAAATTTGAAAATGATAAATTAATTTATGTTTCTTAAAGCCTGGTTCTGCATTGTTTCTTTAATGGCACTTTATGGTTCTTCAATGGGTTGCATGGTTTCCTTGTAGAACTGTTACTTGACAAAGCACACCATTTCATTCTTGGAAGGGTTCTTTGAATATGAAGTTGGTTATTTGTGCTTTGAAAAACGTCCTAATACAGTGGTGTGAAAAACTATTTACCCCTTCCTGATTTCTTATTCTTTGCATGTTTGTCACACAAAATGTTTCTGATCATCAAACACATTTAACCATTAGTCAAATATAACACAAGTAAACACAAAATGCAGTTTTTAAATGATGGTTTTTATTATTTAGGGTGAAAAAAAATCCAAACCTACATGGCCCTGTGTGAAAAAGTAATTGCCCCCTGAACCTAATAACTGGTTGGGCCACCCTTAGCAGCAATAACTGCAATCAAGCGTTTGCGATAACTTGCAATGAGTCTTTACAGCACTCTGGAGGAATTTTGGCCCACTCTTCTTTGCAGAATTGTTGTAATTCAGCTTTATTTGAGGGTTTTCTAGCATGAACCGCCTTTTTAAGGTCATGCCATAGCATCTCAATTGGATTCAGGTCAGGACTTTGACTAGGCCACTCCAAAGTCTTCATTTTGTTTTTCTTCAGCCATTCAGAGGTGGATTTGCTGGTGTGTTTTGGGTCATTGGGGTCATTGTCCTGTTGCAGCACCCAAGATCGCTTCAGCTTGAGTTGACGAACATTCTCCTTCAGGATTTTTTGGTAGACAGTAGAATTCATAGTTCCATCTATCACAGCAAGCCTTCCAGGTCCTGAAGCAGCAAAACAACCCCAGACCATCACACTACCACCACCATATTTTACTGTTGGTATGATGTTCTTTTTCTGAAATGCTGTGTTCCTTTTACGCCAGATGTAACGGGACATTTGCCTTCCAAAAGTTCAACTTTTGTCTCATCAGTCCACAAGGTATTTTCCCAAAAGTCTTGGCAATCATTGAGATGTTTCTTAGCAAAATTGAGACGAGCCCTAATGTTCTTTTTGCTTAACAGTGGTTTGCGTCTTGGAAATCTGCCATGCAGGCCGTTTTTGCCCAGTCTCTTTCTTATGGTGGAGTCGTGAACACTGACCTTAATTGAGGCAAGAGAGGCCTGCAGTTCTTTAGACGTTGTCCTGGGGTCTTTTGTGACCCTCGGATGAGTCGTCTCTGCGCTCTTGGGGTAATTTTGGTCGGCCGGCCACTCCTGGGAAGGTTCACCACTGTTCCATGTTTTTGCCATTTGTGGATAATGGCTCTCACTGTGGTTCGCTGGAGTCCCAAAGCTTTAGAAATGGCTTTATAACCTTTACCAGACTGATAGATCTCAATTACTTCTGTTCTCATTTGTTCCTGAATTTCTTTGGATCTTGGCATGATGTCTAGCTTTTGAGGTGCTTTTGGTCTACTTCTCTGTGTCAGGCAGCTCCTATTGAAGTGATTTCTTGATTGAAACAGGTGTGGCAGTAATCAGGCCTGGGGTGGCTACAGAAATTGAACTCAGGTGTGATACACCACAGTTAGGTTATTTTTTTAACAAGGGGGCAATTACTTTTTCACACAGGGCCATGTAGGTTTGGATTTTTTTCTCCCTAAATAATAAAAACCATCATTTAAAAACTGCATTTTGTGTTTACTTGTGTTATATTTGACTAATGGTTAAATGTGTTTGATGATCAGAAACATTTTGTGTGACAAACATGCAAAAGAATAAGAAATCAGGAAGGGGGCAAATAGTTTTTCACACCACTGTATATAGAAAAAACTGTAATTGTTTATATATGTTAGGCTACCTAGCAGGACACCAAAAGATGAAGAAAGCTTGAACTTAGCTTGGGTGATTGTATGCAGCAATAAAAATGATGAGTATTTGGTATTTCACAAATCTCTTCATGGTTATTTACTGTAAGGAGCCTGTTACAGATATACAAAAATAAAAATTCTGTCCGGAACCTTCATGTGAATGGGTCTTTTGGGTACCAAAAATAGCTTCCCTATGGCAACACCCTGAAGAACCACTTTGGCACCTTTGTTTTTAAGAGTGCCGGTGCTCACAGTCTATCATCCAGCAGTAGATTGTGCCCCCCAACCAACCTTTTCCTCCTTTCACTGAACACCTATAAATATACATTTGATTTTTGAAACTGCTGAACTTAATTGAAGTGGATGTTGTATATAATCAACAAATGCAAATATCTCTATATGTGCATGAAAGCATGATAGTCAAATTGTCCTTGCAGAGATTTAAAAATATAGTGTCAGCATCTATGTTTTATATCATGAAGAGATCATCACATTGTTTTGTTACTTGCTCCACATGTAGCACAGGAAGAAACTTTATAAAGGAATTGAAATTTCACACTTAATATGTAACAGTTATTTAAAGCTTACTAACCAAAAGGCTTTTACCTTCTATACTTAAAATAAGAAACTGAATGTTTGCTGCACTTTTTGTTTCATTATTGATTTAGAGCCCTCTTAAGTTTGGCTTCATGTGGTGTGTAAGATTAGAATCTGGCCCTTGACACAGCCAGTGCAAAACATATTTGTTATGGTAATCAAAATGAAAGACGCCTGTATTCATTATGTAGGCAAGTAGTATTTCATCTCACAAGTGCGTCAAAGGAAGGCGCACTGGGCCACCAAATATAATTCACTAAAATGAGAATGATTTTTCCCTTTCTACTATAAGCAAAGAATTACATTGCTCAGATTCGTTTTGCTGCTCCCCAGTCTCCTAAGTGTTTGAAACAATGTTTACCTAAATTGCGCAGTGTTCCTTTACATACACCTAGGGACAAATTGCATTTTTGCTTGCCACAGACTGTGCACTTTTGGTTGCTACAAAGTGCCTCATAGCTCTTCCCTTTGATAAAACAAATTGACACAGCAGAGTTTCATAAAATATACTGTAGGAACACATCCTACTGCACATTGATCTCCCCTAAGTTTTTGAACAGAAATGACGGTTGTATCGTAACTTTAAATATTAGTCATTCTTGCTGTGACCAGCTAGCTTTGCTAATTATTTTTAACTAGCTGTGTAAGCCCATGCTGTAAAAAACCTGGAGTCCTATAAAGTATTGAAATCGTCAGAAAAAAAATCAAAAAACAAATGTAGAGATGTCAGGTAATTTGAAAGGAATTACTTTGGGCATCTCACTCCTAGGAGGTTTTGTTTTGCTGGCATGGTGGGAGGAAAATTTAAAAGGGATACCGTTGTGCCGATGTTAGTGGTTAAGTGACTTTGTCTTTCTCCTGGATGAAAAGATAATCTGTGTGAATTAGTTAATAACTATCAATACTTTACATATCACTGATTACATATTGTAAAAAAGAAAGAAAAGCCAGAAGTAAGAAACTGGAAATGTTTGCTGAGACATTTAATATTCATCCTGCATAATGAGTACTAGAGAATATGGGACATTTTTTAATATTTTTAAAAATTCTTTTAATATCCTTTTTTTGCTGTTTCATATAATAATAATAAAACCAAGCAATTACTCAAGTTCAAGTTCATAGAGGCAAGGATGCAGCACTTTAAGAAGAAGCCACTGCAAGGGCGGTTCTTGAAAAATCCAGACAGGCCATACGTCGAGACAAACATGGCTTTGAAGTGCAGGTCTCAAGGGGGAAGCAGAAAGCCACATCACAGCAGCTCAACATAAGGCCTGGAACACCTGGCATCACCAGAAGTAGATCATAGGCTCACCATTCAACAGCAAATAGCCTCTGGGTGGTCAAGCAGAGGAGACCATCAGCCACTACTTCCTGGATGCTGTGTACAGGTTCCAAAGGAATATCTAAATGTTACAATAAGGTCAATATGTACCTACACTGGGCACTATGCCAACAGCTGTGTGTTCCGACAGTGGACAAGTGGTATAAGCTTACATCAGACGCAGTCATTGACACAAGAGACTTTGTCATCATATGGGGCAAGACCATTCCCACAGACCGAACCATCACAATCACCAGGCAAGACATCGTGCTCCATGACAAGAAGAGCAAGTCATGTGTCTTCATCAAAGTGACAATCCCAGGTGACAACAGCTTCCTGAGCAAGGAGACAGAGAAGTTCGTCAAGTATAAAGACCTTGAGATCAAAATCAGACGCATGTGGAACAAGAGGACAAAAGTGGCTCCAGCAGTCATAGGTGCACTGGGAACCATCACGACCTGGTTCCAGGAGAAACTGTAGAGTCAAGATTCAGAAGATTATATTTCTCGACATGCTCACATTCTTCAATGAGTCTTCAGCTGAACAACAAGCTGAATTCAAAGCCTGAGAGGTCTGGTTGACCTCTGGCCGAATGCACCAGCATATGTTAGTGCACTGAGAGGGTGGTGATAATAATAATAATAATATGAGAAGGTTCTGTTTTAAGGCCTTTTTCAGCCTCAGTAAACTTCCATTATTCTATTCATCTATGAATCTAATTAGTTTAACTTAACAGTTGCACAATGTTTGAAGCAACATATACTGGATGGGATGCCAGGACACCATAATGCACACACTTGAATGGGGGCCATACTCCATGATGGTTAGCATATACATATTATACACACCTACCCATACACATACTCTTTGTGGCCAGTTTATTAGGTACACCTATCTAGTATTGGGCAGAAATCTCCTTTGCCACCAAAAGAGACAGAATTCTTTGATGCCAGCTATGAATATAATGTTGAAAGCAATGGATTTTGGTTCCTGCTTTCTCAGTAACATCATACAATTCCAGAAGATTTTTTGGCCACACATTCATACTGCAACCTCCTGTTGAGTCAAATTTAAAGGTATGCTAGATTGGAATCAAGCGACTATATTCAATTTAACTGAAGTTACTGTCATGTGTAGGGAACCAGCTTGAGAAATACAGCATGTCACACAAGAGCTTTGTCCTGCTGAAAGTATCCGTTAGAAAAACATGACTATGCCATATAGCCGATAACAATACTCAAGTACCGTTCAAACAACAATTACTTGTTTTTAAGTGGCATAATGTGTGCCTCAAAGCATTGCACACACCATTAATATACTACTAACAATCTATTGTTGACACAAGGTAGGTGGTACGTATGATTTGGGTTTATTACAAAAAGGCTAAATAAAGAACAAAATCTTAAGAGAACCAAATGCAGCAAAAGTAATCAAGTCCCAATATGTTTAATAGAAATCAAAATCCTCAACCACAGCCAAAAAATGTGATGCAGTCAGAAAATCCAAAGGGGTACAATAGACATAAAGAGGAGGAGGAATTGAACTCACCAACGCCAAGTGCATACAGTGTACCAGGATGGACTGCAATTTCAATGAGTCTTTATTTGACTGGATACAGACCCTCAACTGATCTTGACAGGAGTTTTTAGCCCACCCGCAAAACACAATGGACATTGCAGAACAAGGATCCACACACAGAAACCAAACAATAAACAAAACTGATACAAATACATAATTATACAAATAATAACAATAAATAACTTATTAACATAAATGATAACAAACAAAAAGCACATATTAACAAAAATGAATTTAAACCTGGCTTAAATATAACAGATGGTAGATGGATGGGTTAAACATGGATTTACCTCTGTTTAATAGTAAAAATCATGGTGTGGACTTTTTTATTTTTAACAATGCAATCATTTCATGGGGTATTATGTGGTAGCAGGTAACACACTGTCTCCTCATAACACTTGAACCCCAGTTTATTTATTTCCTGGCAGTCTTTCTTGTGTATGGAGTTTGCATGCTTCTCCAATGTTTTTATGTGTATTTTTATTTTTCTGTCCACAGTCCAAAGGCATTCACACTGTTGTGGCTGAGCACCTGAATGATTCCAGTGATATTTTGACACCCATCACCACATGTTCTGCATGTTGTTATCAGACTCGGATCTGTTTCTATGTGAATTAGGGATATGTCAGCTTGGACATCAATTCTGAATAAGATGACCAGTTTATACGGAATCTAGGTGCTTAATTCCTTTCAGATTTTTAAGAAACCCAGTTGCCACTTAACTAGAGAAGTAAACACCCCCACTGACATTTGCATTATGACAGGCATGACACACTGGGATAATGACATCTGTGGCAGATGTGACACACTGGGATAATGACGGTGTGCTCCTCTACACCTGATGGATGCCTGCCATGTAACCTTTGAAATTCTGCTGCAGACCTTTTACCTGCCCTAGTAATGCCTGCCAGCAGCCACTAACTCCTGTCATTAGTTGTTGACTGTGGCGAAGCTGTTCTAAGTGCTCTGTGTAAGAGGGCAGAAAAGAATGCCATTTAAAAAAACAAATCTTTCTGCCAACTGAAATGTTGTTCAGTTTGTCACTGATTAGATCCATTTTGCTGGAGTTCAATTGTTTTTGGGACACCATTTCTACATCTGGTTCCACCAAATTAATGGACTTGTCACCTGAAGTACATTAGAATATGTGATGTAATTATTCCCACATACAGCAGGTGCTGCCGCAGTGCTTTGACAACTGTCCTTTTCAAGTGATATGCTAAGAAAGTCTAATTTAAGAACAGGCATTGTAAGTCAAATATATTAAACATAAGAAATAGACAAGCTGAAAATGGAATAGATTCTGCTGCTTTCTGTGAATGTGCTATTTAAAGTAACACAAGTTCTTTTGTTTTAAATGGCGCTAACAGATTAAAAGTCATTGTCTCTGCATCAAACCCCTCTGTAGCCTGTGATGTAATATGTGGTTTTCTTTAAGGAGGTTAGTAGTTTTCAACAGGGCAGGGAACCACATTGGCTGAAGGTTGTTGTTCCAACCCAATTTCTGACTCATGCTATTTTTTTTTACCCCTTAACCACTTAATTAATTTTAGTTAACTTGCTTGGTAAAATTCCTAAACCCTTAGTTTCGTCTTTTAATCTTAACAGCTGCATTTACTGTTTTTTAATTGCTTCTTATTTTCTTAACGAGCTGCCAATTAACGATGAGATGTAAATGAGAAAGGAAGCAGCCGCTCATCATCTAACTTGGTGCCATTTACACCTGCATGTGTTCATCATGAAATGTTAGATTTCATAAAACATTTGGAAAGAAATGGAAATGAAAGAGTTGAAAAGTACTAATCCATACCTGGCCAAAATAATTTGGATGACATTCTTAGAAACGAAAAATCTACAATATATAAAAAAATGAGATGACTTGGAAGAATGAGAACACTAATGAGCCATTAAATTAAATAACAAGTTCCATTTTGGAGAAAGAATTAAGAAATTTGAGTTGGAACAAAAAAATGGCTGTTACTGTGGCCCTCCAGGACCAAACATGAGGACTGCTGCCCTAGATGTTTACTTAGTTCTTGTGACCAAGATGAACAGGGTTGCAGCGATGCCAGTAAAATGCTGTTAAGACTGCTGAAGATTATCTTGTGGTGTCAAACCCACTAAATTAAAAAATGCTTAATTTACCTTAAAAATGAAGCTAAGACTCTTCAGACCTAGCATTCTGAATTAGCCACAGGCCATGTAGCTAGCCTGTGATACTTTATAAGCCATTGTGGAAGACTAGGAAGGAGCCTGAAGAAAATAAAAGAGAAGAGAAGAAAAGGTGAGTTGATAATAAAACACTCCAATACTAAAACTGGAGGAATGGTTGACACTGAAGGGGAAGCCAAAACACTTCACAAAGGCCCGGGCAAGCTTCAGAGCTGGATGAACACTTTGAATGTACTCTTTAATGTAGAAAAGTGCAATGTGCTACTTGTGGGCAACAGGAGCATCAATTATAAACAGCAGATGGGAGACTCTGACCTACAGGAAGGATTTAGGGGTTTATGTTGACACAATATTTGCATCATCTAAGCAATATGCAGAAGCAATTAAAAAGGCAAAAAAAATGATGTACCGTAAAATTCTGAATTTAAGCCAAGGGACCTTGTGCTTAGACTATATAACACACTAGTGAGAACACATCTGGACTATTGTGTGTACAAGAAAGACATAGCAGCAGTTGAAGTTATAAAGAGGAAAGCGGTTTGGACCATTTTGATGTTTTGGTCCTGCTTTGTTGTGGTCACTAGAGGGCTGTCATCTGTCCTGAAAGCTTACCTGCAGTCAGGACATAGTGGAACAGTGTAATCCATAGTGTCTGGCAATACTGGTTCATGACATGCCTTCTGCAGCATGCCAGTGGCCCTCTGTCGAGCTTCTCATGACAGTTAAGGCTGCATGTAATACACAGAAAACTGACTAACAGTGGCATTTGTCTTGCTGTGACCTAAACTTGAATTAAAAGAATACTCCACCATAAAGTGATACATCATGTACTTTGTAATGGTGGTTGAGAGTCTCTTTCCTCTCATTCATTGGTCAAGAGCTCTGTCTTCAGTTTGAGTTTTAGTTTCCTATTTCGATGTGTGCAGATAGTTGTATTTAACAATATTTAAACTAAAAAGCATGAGTTTTGCACATTTTGAGCATGAGCCTAGATAATTGACATGTGGATTACGTGAGATTTTTTTTTCTATGACATTTTTCACATTGTTTGCCTTTGGACAGCATTGGTCACTATTGGTTTCTATTATGTTATCATATTTTTCTCTCTATTTTGCATGGAAATATAAGATTTTAAAAATTCTGAGCTGAGACTAAAAACTACATGATGTAAATAACATAAAAAAATATCAATTTGTAGTTGGACTATTCCTTTATGGCCCTTTTAAAGGTCATTCTGATCTCACTGGGGAAATTTCACCCAACGAGTTTATGTTCAACATGTTGCAATGCGTAACTACAGGATATGCAAACATGCTAAGGATTACGTTGAAATATAGATCTAAAACATTAACTTTAGACATACAAATACACAAGAGCCAAACAGCAACAGATTTTTTCACTCTCTGAATCTGCAAACAAGGGATGGAACACATTTATTGTGTTATTGTGTATATAAAAAAAGATTACATTTTTATATGTTTTTTCATGTTGTGTGTGTCTGTCATAATGGGCTCTAAGCTGGTAAATTACACCTAAATAAAATTAGATTAGTGTATATAATCAAACCAGTTTCTGCAACAGCTTGATTTGAATTGGACTGTCAGACACGTCTGAGCCATTGCTTCATCTCACAGAATTATTAACCTCTCTTTAGGCTCCAGCTGAGGTCCTTCTGGAATGAGTAATGGCCACTTTAAACGTCATCCCTGAATTTCTGCCATGGGTACCATTCAGTCTTGGCTGCGTAGGCAGACGCTTGTTGCGAGAAGTCAGAGCAAATTAGAAATTAAGCTACGTACTCTGCGCTGTCACTGAGATCTCTCTCTCTCTAGTGAAGCATGAGATTTGCCACAGCAGGGAGGCAGCCCCGCAGCCTCCTGGCGCTCATGTCTCACTGACAGAAGGAGACAGAGAGAGATTCCCTGCACTGAAACGCTGCGCCATGACTCACTTTCTAGACCCTCCTTTTGAAATCCACTGTCAAGGTCAGAATACACACTCTGACGGTCTGTCTTGAGAATAATATGTCATCTAGGGCCCAAATGGAATATTCATTTTACCTTTGCTGTCAGTAAAGCAACTGCCCTCAATCTTTTCCTCCATTCACGTCTACTGACTATCTGAAGATCAGAAGACATTTACAAATGTTTTCTTTCATAAAACAGTGCATGCATTAAAATGGTCCTTATATACTTTTTTTAATTGTTTTTTTTCTCTTAAGTTGCTGTTCTTATTTTAAACCTACAAAAGAAAAGGTATCTACCACTTTAATACTTTTAATATTCCATTTAGCCTGGTGCCTACTCTAGTCATCATTATTTGTCATTATTCTATATATACAGTATAAAAGCCAAATACCACTGACTCACTCATCACGAAATCTCCCAAATCATGAGAATTTGGTACTTGCAATTTGGAATGTAGGTTACCCTTGGCCCATAGGTGCTCGCTAAGAAACGATTTTAAAAATTTCATGGTCCAAGCATGAAATTCCTTATAGTTTTTTTAGACCTGTTTGTATGTCTGTACACTTTTCACGAGAGAACTACTTAATGGATTTAGATCTTATTTTCCTATAATTTGCTTGAACATTCCGGTTGATTTTGCGACTTTTCTCATTGCGCTAAGAATCATAGTTTGCTTGCAGGAGATAATCCGAGATAGAGGTTGCGGGCCGAGGGCAGAGTGACGTCAAGAGTAGAGAGCTGGGCGGGGCCCTCCTCACTGTCCTGTTTCACCAATATGCGGGCGAAGCCACGGGGGATGGCTAGTTAGGATATAAGAGCAACCTCCACAGAACAAAAAGTGACTTAAAGATAGTTAAGAATGTAAAAATAGGGCAAAAATATTTGTAAACGTCCTATAAATATAATCTGACACTATTACTACCATGTCTCAGCCAGTTTTGCTGCCCTGACAGGTTTTCAAATTCATATTTGTTCATTTTTGATTCTTTGATTTATGGTAATTATGTGCATCATTCTTTATTTTTGGTTTTATCTTTGTATATCAGTTGCTTTTGTTATGTGCATGTGTTTTGTGGGTGCCCCACAAGAGGGGGGGTGCCACCTGCCAATCACCACCAGAAAGTGCCCTAAATCTGGAGAGTCTTCCGCAGTTCATTGTGATGCCCTCTGGGTTCGGTGAGTTAATTGTGTTTTTGCTGTGGTTATGCTTTGGCATATTTTTGGAATTTTGACCTTCACGCTCTGTGTACTGTATTTGGTCATTGTTTGCATTGGATTGCCGTACAATTTTTGGGCAGTTCTTTTTTTTTTCTTGTGCTCCATGGAGCTTCATTGTTATTAAAGGGCATTCTGGAAGTATACACTTTTTATTTCATAAAGATTCAGTGCTCGACCTTATTACTAGCTGGGGTTTGATGGTGATACCCCCCTCTAGTGGACACTTTTTGGAAGTGCTTTTTGGACTTATTTGGACTTCGGTACTCCAAGTTCATGATATCTACTCTTTTTTAATTGCAGAAAAAAAAGAAATAAACAATGAGAACAGTTAAAGGCAATTGTGACTGTGAAACTGGTTGGAACAAAAACCTGAGGTAACAGGGGTACTGAGATTGGAAATCACTGGTTTAGATACATAAATCTTTCCAAACTGGTCATTTTGGGGGTTTGGGTTCTTATTTTATCACACTTTGTGTCACACATTTAGATTTCTTTAGAATATGAACTCATTCTTTAGAAATAACTGAACACACCCAGCTGTAATGCTGGGATCCTTTCATAATTTTAGTAGAACATCTAGTGCAAGATCATCATCAAGTCCTTCCATGAGAACCCTAAATCCAAAGAGGAATGTTTCATTTATGTTAGGTAGAATGCCCAGAGGGGACTGGGCAGTGTAATGGTCTGGAATTCCTACAGATTTTATTTTTTTCTCCAGCCGTCTGGAGTTTTTTTTTTTGTTTTTTCTGTCCACCCTGGCCATTGGACCTTACTCTTATTCTATGTTAATTAATTTTGACTTATTTTATTTTCATATTGTGTCTTTTATTTTTCTATTCTTATGTAAAGCACTTTGAGCTACGGTTTGCATGAAAATGTGCTATATAAATAAATGTTGTTGTTGAAGATTTAAGTACATTTTCACCCAAATCACACACAAACACAAGTGTTTACAAAACTAATGCATTTTTCATTAAACATATAGGTACCATTTATTTTATGATAATGGCTTGTGGCTGGCTGAGTCAGCATTGCCTCTGATAGTTCCTCTGTGTACTACTTCCAAAGTCCAACGTGGCACTTTGAAGCCATTAGCCCGAAGAACCATCTCCACAGGACAGGCCAGCACATGAGAGTGCCTGCCTGCCGAGACAAGGTCTCTACTTTCAGCTGAGCTGAGATCTGAGAAAAAGTGGTTCTGCCACCCTCCAGGCCTACTTTTACAACATCACTAGCTAGGAGACGATAGCCATGGAACATTCCTTATGAAACTGTATGTGTTGTTATTTGTTAGTGACCAGTCAACTCTCTTTGTGACCAAATGTAATAGAGAACCCAGATTTGCAGAAGTGGCTCCCAAACTGAACATCTGCCCGTATGTGTGGTTCAAGGACTCAACTCATCAGCCATCTAAGCACATATATATACAGATAACCTTGATGGACATCACTCCTGTTTTAAATAACCACATAGATTTTAGGTTGGAAAATTGTTAATGTGAGATTTGCACAATTTCTTTGGCATTTTAGTGTATTTTCACCGTCAACTTAAAATTTTTACATAGTCCAAAGAATGTAATTAAATATGATGTTTAGTATTTGGATTTTATTGGATTGACTAGGGTCTTTGGAACAATAGAGAAATTATTGTCTATTTTCTTGGAATTTCTACTCATGCTTTCATTTGCTCAGGACCATGACCACTCGTTATTTTTGTAAAATTCCTGGAATTGCCAGTATGTTGTTGTCGTGTAAGGTAGGTTAACTGGACTGGATAAATGTTGGGGCACTACCTGGGTCACCCCATTTAATAACAATTTGAAGTTTCATAGGAAAATGGTGCATGATGACACTATAACAAAACATAAACTGCCCACTGCATGTAATCAGAATTGATCACGTCTACTTTGGCGCTCTGTCTCGCTCGAGTATCAGTAAAGAATAAATCGTTACCTTCTGTGAGTTGCCTTTATACTTCTCTGATCAGAAGGGGAAGAATCAATTGCCCTCTCTGGGCATCTTCTTCTATTGGTAACAAAAAGAGATAAAACTGTTAGCAATGGCTTCTCCCTCTCATCCTGGGATGGGACTTTTTACCCAAGATGAGTCAGGATGGTGATCCATAGGCACCGATGCATGACAATGTTGTCGTAGATGGCCAGGGGCCCTGCCCGGCCAGGACTTCAGTTGGATGGAAGGACTAGGGGAGAGAGTATGTTCAGGGCATTATTTCCCCCAGAACACTAGATGGCAGACCCCTGGGTGGATTCCCAGAGGGCATGCTGGGAATTAGAGTTCACTGCAGCCATGTAGGGTTCCGTGGGTGCTGCCATGGGGAGCTGCTGAGGCTGCAGAGCCCTATTATATCGGGCTTCTGCCACACCTCAGGGTACTTCTGGAACATGCGACTGGGTCACCTGGTGTGCTCCTAGGTATGGCTTAAAAGAGAAAAGAAGATGAAAAAAGAAGTGTTGTGTGCTGTACTTGTTGTACTGGGCTGCTTGTGAGAACGGTTAGGGAAGTCTTTCCCACTTAATAAACATGTGCTGTGCTTGGAATTTGTGTCTGGTGTTTGTCTGTGTCGGAGTTGGATGAGTGGAGCGTCCCCTGCAGGGCACAATGTGTAAATGGGGTTTCTGTCTTTGACCGTAATATAAATATGTTCACACTTGCTTAATGCAAATAAGGGCTGCTTGGGGTGAACATTTTCTTGGCAGCACTGGGACTATGACCATGACGGTTTCCATTCCTGCACACATCCAGACATACAGAGGGCCATTCTGGAGTTATCAGTCAACTTACTAAGAATGCCTTTTGGGATGGAAGAGGAAAGCTGGAGTATGTTGAGAGAAACCCACACGGACATGAGGGCATGTGCAAACTCCACATAGACAATGACTTGGCACAGGATATACAAGCTGAAATAACCTCTGTCAAAGTAATTTTGAAACAGCAAACTAATTAAAAGTCTCACGGGATAATTCTCTGTTTTAAATTAGACAATTTTGAGAATTCACCCATGATGTTTAAATACTTTTTTAAGTTTCAAAAATATATAAAAACATGCACTATTTTAAACATTTCAATGAAAACTGAACATTTCTGGCAAAATTTTCTTAAAGAATAAGTGTACCAATTTTAATGAAATTGGTCTATCAGGAGCAGATATCAATAATCCAGCTAGCGTATGAATAGAATAACTTTTATTTGTAGAAAGTATTAGAACATTAGAAGAACCTAGATGTAAACAGGCAATTCAGCCCAACAAAGCTTGCCAGTCCTATCCTCTTAATTCTTCTAAAAAAACCATCAAGCCGAGTTTTGAAAGTCCCTAAAGTCTTACTGTCTACCACAATACTTGGTAGTTAATTCCAAATGTCTATGGTTTTCTGTGTAAAGAAAAACTACCTAATGTTTGTACGAAATTTACACTTAACAAGTTTCCAACTGTGTCTCCGTGTTCTTGATGAACTCATTTTAAAATAACAGTCTTTATCCACTGTATTAAATCCTTTCATAATTTTAAACACTTCAGTCATGTCGCCTCTTAATATTCTTTTGCTTAAACTGAAAAGGTTCAGCTCTTTTAATCTTTCTTCATAATTAATCCCCTGTAGCCCTGGAATCAGCCTAGTTGCTCTTCTCTGGACCTTTTCTAGCACTGCTATGTCCAAAATTGCACACAGTACTCCAGATGTGTGTTATAAAGCTTGAGCAGAACCTCACTGGACTTGTACTCCACACATCAAGGTGCTATATAACCTCACATTCTGTTAGCCTTCTTAACAACTTCCGAACACTGTCTGGAAGCTGATAGTGTAGACCACAATACGACTCTTAAATCCTTCTCATAAGGTGTACAGTAATCCCTCCTCGATCGATAGGTGAAAATCCGCGAAGTAGAAACCATATGTTTGTATGGTTATTTTTATATATTTTAAGTCCTTATAAACTCTCCCACACTGTTAACATTATTATAGCCCTCTAGACATGAAATAACACCCTTTAGTCAAAAGTTTAAATTGTGCTCCATGACAAGACAGCGATAGCAGTTCTTTCTCACAATTTAAAGAATGCAAACATATCTTCTCTTCAAAGGAGCGCCGTCAAGAGCAGAGAATGTCAGAGAGAGAGAGAGAGAGAGTGTGACAGAAAAGCAAACAATCAAAAATCAATATGTGCTGTTGGGCTTTTAAGTATGCGCACCGCGATAAAGCAGCCGCAACAGAAGGGAGCAATGTGAAGGTAGTCTTTCAGCATTTTTAGAGTAGTGTCCGTATCTTCTAGGCAAACATCCTCTGTGCAAACAGCCCCTCTACTCCCACCCCTTCCGTCGGGCGCATCGAATGTCAAAGAGAGAGTGAGAGAGGCAGAGAAAAGCAAACAATCAAGCACCGCTCGGGAAGCACATCGTATATTATTGAGGAGTTTTAGTTAATACGTAATACATGCTCTGATTGGGTAGCTTCTAAGCCATCCACCAATAACGTCCCTTGTATGAAATCAACTGGGCAAACAAATTGAGGAAGCATGTACTCTAATTAAAAGACCCATTGTCCGCAGAAATCCGCGAACCAGCAAAAAATCCGTGATATATATTTAGATATGCTTACATTTAAAATCCACGATGGAGTGAAGCCGTGAAAGTCGAAGTGCAATATAGCGAGGGATCACTGTACTCTCAATTTTCAGACCTCCCATTGTGTATTCAAACCTAACATTTTTACTTCCTATGTGTAATACTTTACATTTATTGACCTTAAATGTCATCTGCCACAAATTATTCCCTCTGTAATGATTTAACAGGTTCCAGATTATTTTCCAATTCACCAATCTTGGCATCATCTGCATACTTAACCAGCTTGTTACTTATATTCCTTTCCAAATCATTTATATATGAATATCTTTGGATCATCTTTCACCTTATCTGCTATATTCCTGTACAATTTCCAAATCCCTCAGTACATCCTTAGTAGTCCCAATTACTGCTGGGAGGTTATCCACTTCCTCACCGATGACCTCAGAAAAATGTAGTTTAGATCATTCTATATTTCACTGTTGGTGTTTTTTAATTCCCCTGTACTATTCCTGATGCACTTCACCTCCTCCTTGACTGTTCTTTTACCACTTAAATACTGAAAGAATATCTTTGGGTCATCTTTCACCTTATCTGCTATATTCCTCTCCAACTGTCTTTTAGCCTCCCTTCTTAATGGTTGCCCAAATGTTCTCATATGCCGATTGATTCACATTGGATCTATTAGTCTTATACTCTTTATGCAGCTGTTTTTTCCTTTGCTGTTTCTTTTTTTTTTACTTTTTACTAACCCACTGCAAAGTTTTTTTTTTTATTTCCTAATAAGTTTAGGTATGTACCTGTCCTGCATTATCTGTAAAATATTTTTAATCCTGTTCCACCTGATCCATTAATAAAGGAATTCTGTCAACACTCCTGGTATCCATCCATTTTCTGATCCTGCATTTCCCAGTACTTAGTTTCAGTGAGGTAGATCATATTATTGTAACATAACAGAACATCCTGAAACATTCTTAATTTATTTCAGGGTCATGGAGTGCCAGAGCCTAGATCTAGGCAGCACAGAGCACAAGGCCATTGCTTTGCTCACTCATACTGTACACACATCTGGCACCAGTAGATATCCTAATTTGCAAGTTTTTGGGGTTGTAGGAGGAAAGCCCACATAAACAATGACCAAATGTAGATTCTAACTCATTATGTTGGATCCATGAAGTAGCAGTGCTGCTAACCACTGCATCACCGTTCTTCTCACCAGATCATCAGTTATATTTAAATATTTTTAATATTTACTTCTGAGGCATACCTTTTTTGGTAATGATTAACACATACAGTAGCATACAGTATATTTTAGTATTTTTTAAATGAGCCTAATTTTACAAGATAAATAAATTAAAACAAAGAATAAATTCAATTAGTGCCCTGTATATAGTGGAGCTAGGATGGTATATTATTGTATAAGGTCCTATGGTGACCCTATTTTCCCTTGTATGCTCTTTATTGTGTAGATCTTAATAAAATGCCTAACATCCCAGACAATTAACACACTTTGTTCATGTACTTTAGCACTCCTCCCCACTTTCCTTGTACATCTGTAATCTCAGGCAATTAGAGCGAATAAAGAAACAGGCAGGAGAAAAGTTAGACATTTAATTATGTATTACTGATAAAAATGCCCAGATATAATAAGAAAGTAAAATGCAATGTGAACATTGGCAGATCATACCCGTACAGCCTAAGTAGCAGTACATAGGTGTCTCTCAGCTTATCTTCAGTCTAGCTTGCTTTGCTACCACATGGCTTTTAATGGATTATTTAATGCGACTGCCAAGATAGAGTTTTTCTTCATCATGGTCTTCTCTTCATGGCCAGTTGGTGTGAGAGATGGGGTAAAGGCAAACTGACCAACTTTATAAAATACTTACCATAAAAGGCAAACCAATGGGGTGTTGTAGTACAAAAAAGCCTCAGATTCACAACCGATCATAAACAGCCATAATTTAGACTAATAGAATTAAATTCCCTGTCCCTTCCTGATGAGTTACCAATGAAAGTGCTCAGGGACATCTCATCTCCCAATTGCTTTGTTTAGTCAGTTTATGGCTTTCCTGTGGTGGATGGCTTATAGGCTCATGTATAAGCTGGTCTGATACAGGCTCCATCCCCTCACCATTAGTTTAACACCCGGATTGAGTCCTAAAGACTTTTTTGGAGGTGATTGGTAAAGTAAACATTAATTAAAGCACTGCTGTTCTCATCAATTAAGTAAAACCTGCCTCTTGTAGCACTGTCTAATATTACATTTGATTTGTCTAGTTTACAAATAAAGACATGCAAAATATTTATCAACTTACATGCTAGAAATCACTCCACCACAGATGGGTACTGCTTCCAATGATCCTGAACTACATAAATGGTTATAAAAATAGAAGTATGGCTGGATATTCAACTTCATGTCAAGTTGAGGATGACTGCAAAGCCTCTGTGTGTTTATCAGGGTGATGTATGGTCCTGTATTAAATGGTGATCAATCTGGCCATCATTTAAACTCCCTCATTCAAATGCATGAAGCTACAAATTAAAATGACTGCAACTGACAGATGATTGACTGACTGCAACTGACTTTTGAAACAATAATAATAAATATATAAAAGTGTTAATAATAAGGCCTCGTTCCCTTTAAAATACAGCAGAATTTGTGTGCTTCTTGAGGTGTAGCTGCAATTTTGACAGCATCTCCTCCTCTGTCTCTCTTGTGCAGTGGGGTAGTCTCTCCATCTCTCTGCCTTTACTCACATTTGCTGCTCCTGGGTTCCCACATATATCACTTTATAACTCCTACACATACCAGAGGACAAAACCAACAAACTCAGATAAATCCTGAAATGCACAAAGCACCTGGGCATTGGTACAAAAAACAAAAGTGTGAGCAAATTTGTTAAAGTAGAACCCCATTATGTAGAAGCGGGTTGTAGAGGAAACTCAGACTCATAGCAGAAGCTAAAAGATGACACATAAAGTAAAGGAAATACAATAGAAACACAGTAAAATAAAAACAACATTAAATAAATATTTAACACTCGTTTCAGAAAGAATTTAAAAGCATGGCTGAAACTATAGAAGTAATGTAATTAATTATTTACATTACATTATTTTTCTAATTTAGTCTTTACCTTTAAGGAGGTAAGCACTGCCCATCTGTCTATCCATTTTATTTCTAACCCATTTAATCCGATTCAGGGTCATGTAGGGCCAGTACTGCCCCAGTATACTAAGCACAAGGTGGAAAGCAGTTTTGGACAGGGTGGCAGTCCAGACACTGTCAGTCATGTGTACGCACACGCCAACCTGTACCAAATGGAGCCAATTTAGGGTCACCAATTAAGAACACAATTTCCTGTGGCAAATTAATGTATACCATGATTATGAAAAATAACCAAACTTTTCCTTTAATATGGCTTACTCTACGGATATGTAAAATCTTGAAAATGGCTCATAAAAAAAATCATGTTGAGGTCTGCATGGTAACAAAGGTAAATTCAATGCATTTCAGCATTCACCTACTATCAGGTAACATTCCCTGAGGCACAGCTCTCGTTCTGACTATAGCTGACGGTCAAAATACCAGAAGAAAATATTTGAATGCCAATCAATGAACTTTCAATGCACCAAAAATAGATCTTGTGAACGCTGGCCCCGGCACAGACAGACGGACATCATTTTTGCACCCACACACCGTTTATTTACACTTATTTACAATATACAAATGTCACGTGCACTCACGAACCCCAGTGCCTCCAGCACTGATTCCCCCAAGTCCAGGGCCCACAGTTCTGTGCCTTTCTTCCTGGCCGCCTCCTGTCCTCGCTCTCCAGCTCAGTCCGCTTCCTCCCGACTTCTACCAATGACTGGAGGGAGGCGGCCCCTTAAATAAGGCTCCCGGATGAGCCCCAGGTGTTCTGTCCTTAGCCACGCCCAAGCGTGGCGGAAGTGTCGGCTGTCTTCCTGGCCGCTCTCCGGGTGCCACACAAAGTCTTCCCCCCGGCACTTCCTGGTGTGGCGGAAGTGCCGGGCTCCCGGGATAATTAGGCACCGGGGCGCCGCCTGGCGGTGGCCACGGGTCCCTACAGGGCTGGGCTTCAAAGCCCTGTACCCGAGGCCCCCTATCTAACCAGGACGGACGCCCCCACTCGTTCTGGAGGAGGCACACGCCCTCCTCCAGTCCTCTAAGGCGTCCCGGCCGGGCTCCATCCCCGGCCGAGGGCCACACGGGATGAACCGGCATCGGGGCGCCGCCTGGCGGTAACCACGGGCCCCTACAGGGTAGGGCTTCCATGCCCTCGACCCGTGGCTCCCAATAGAACCAGGACGGACGCCCCCTCGCGGTCTGGAGGATGCACAAGCCCTCCTCACGTCCTCCTGGGCGTCCCGGCCGGGCTCCAGCCCCGGCCGGGGACCACAATCTCCACCAAGTTTTGTAACTATTCAGCCTGTCAGCACAGCAATCATCTTATTCATCACCCTGCTTCTCAGAAAACCGTTCATCCTGAAGTCAAAGTCAAAGCATGCTGATTGTGGATCGACATGAAATGGCCTCCAAACGTAAAGCAATACCATCACTTCTTAAACCAATACTGCCAGTGCAAGTTATTTCAGAACCATAATGTAACAGACCTTAATGTTTTATGTTGAAAGAGCTCAGATTTTGACAGAGACATACTGTATGCAAGCCAACTCAGGATAATTGCCTTCGGCAAGCTTGATGCCATTGGCTAAAAAAAATTTGAGAGCGAAAAAGGCAAAATACGTAGAATAAAAAAGCTGTTTTTACATTTTTATGTTGACTGTGACAAACATGTTTAAATCTTAAAATATCCAGCTGCATCCCTGTACTCTGCTTTTGTGTTTGTAATTAAATTCAACCACTTTGCAGAGATCTCTTTTCACTCTCACATTAATGTCTGTTCTTCCATTGATCAGTATCAAAAAAGCCAGATTTAATCCATTGTGATTCAATGTCGTGTAACGATAAAATGCAAAAACTTTTTGTAGGTGCTGTAACTTGCAGTCCCAGTTTCAAATCTTTTACATACTGAACATGGCTTTGTTCAAGTCTTTCTTTTGATCCATCCACGTCATCTCCTGTTTTAATGAGCTTGCCAATGCTTGCCAGTTGAAAGGATGCCCACATAATGCTGTATGACAGATTGGGTCCGCTATCACTCCCTTGAACCCTTGTCCAAGACGTCAGACACAATATAAAAGTCCAATAGTTGATTTTATTTAAACTGCACAGTGCACAAAGCATCCTACTCTCCACAATACTCATAAATACAATAACAAATCACTAACAATAATTCCTCCACTCCCAGATGCATTGCCACCCTTCCACCCAGCTCAGCGTGCTGTCTGGGAGTTCCCAGAGTCCTTTTATAATCCCTGACCCGGAAGTGTTCCAATGTGATCTCCTATCACTTCCGGGTCAGATCAAAAGTCCTTTTCTTCTGTAAGGCAAATACTCGTTGGTCCTCCCTGCAGCGTCTCCTAGCGGCCCCCATGTCTCCAATGTCCATGATGCCCTGCTGGCCTGGCGGTGTGGCGGTATTGGCCGGGATGAATGGCCGGCCATATATCACAGCTGCTACCACTTTACATAAAACTAGAAATGGATTTTTATAAGTGACAAGCTATGTCCTTGGAATTAAATTCAAATAGGCTTTTACCACTCCAACAGGCTTCAACAGACTTTTTATGCAAATTTAAAATGTGGCTTAATGTAAGCTTTTCTTCAAACGGTGCTCCCTCCATTCCGTACTCAAAAATATAGTCCATTTTAGTGGAGTACCTGAGCCACTGCTTCTCAGGCATGACATCCTGCAAATCCTTGGACCTTGACCTGTTCCATAGCCATTTGTTTCCTTTTTCAACAACCAAGTTTCAGAAGTCCGCCTGTAACTTGACAATAATCGATAGTTTTGTGCATATTCCATTTCCTGATAATTGATTTAACATTACTGCTTTGGATTCCCAGTACTTTTAAAATCTTTTCCTGACTTGTGTATGTCCACAGCTCCGTTCCACAGTTCTTAGAGAAGCAGTTTATCTTCATTCATGTCTTTTGTACGCAATGACTAGCAGGGTCATCTCACACCTAACCTTACAAAGACAGCTGGATTCATTTTGAATGGTTAAGTGCACACAGGGGTGTTCTGCTTTAATGGTAGCAGGATGAGGCTGCCCTTTCTAATAGCAGTAAATGCTAAAGAGGTGAATACTTTGAAAAACTGGAATTTCACTGATGCAGTTTTTATTAAATTTTTTGTAAATAGAAATGATTGCAGTGTTTCATAATGTAAGATATGTTTTATTAACCAAATACAATTTTTAAATTAAAATGTGCTATAAGTTTCATTTATAACCCTGCAAATTGTGGTAAAAGTCTGGGGAGAGTATATTCATTGTACACCTACAGTGTGTGGCGATTGGTGTTGCATCTATGTGGGAATCTTCCAATCTGTGGTATCATTTTTCCTTATTTTTCATGTTCACAATATTACATTATGCAGATCCTGTCTGCGAGGAGTTTTATTTAACAGATTCTTATATAAGAGTTGGCAGTGGTTTTATTTTTGGATATGAAGACTTTACACAAAAACTGAATTTTATCTTAACTGAGATTGCATTATTACCTTTAGAAATGCCATTTACTGTATACCATGCCTTTAACAGTCAATGCTTTGTTAAACTGTGTGTGTTACATTACTTATTATATCATTACTAAACTTGTTTGGGCAACAAAGTATGGCAGTGACCACGAGCCCTGCTTTACTCATTCAGTACTCTTTGTTCAAGTTTCCCACCTAGTTATGCATTTTGAATATTATTCTTATTTTTATTTATTTTATTTGAAGAAAATAACATTGCATGCAATCAAGTTGCACTTTTGCAAGAAATTAATTCATAGTCAAACCAGAAAAAAAGAAGAAAAGAAAAAAAACATCAGAAAGTTGGGTGGATGTGTGTGTGAATGAGTGGGACTTTTGGTGGACCTGCCTTCACCCAGTTCTGCTGGAATCAACTCTGAATTGGATTAAGCAGTTTTGAGAATCTTCTGTTATGAATAATCCTGTTTTTTTTCAGACATCATTCTGTTATATTGTTATGTATTTATATGAAAACAGTAGCCGTTACCGAAGATCAATGGACCAGAGTTTGGGTACTGGGCCTGCCTGCTGGCCATTCATATTCATGGGGGTTTTATCTGGACATTCCAGTTTCCACCCACATTCAGAAATATGCACGTTAGGTCAAGTGGTGACTCAGAATGAACTTTTGTGTGTGTGAGTTTGCTATGTGAAACACTGTTGTCCCTCCCAAGGTTGTTTTTTTTTTGCTATTAATGATCTTTTAATTGAAAAAGGCATGCTTAAATGATAGATAGATAGATAAGGTTTTCATATGCTGGAAATTATAACAAAAATTAAAAGCATAATTTGTTTGATAAATGGATGCCAAACCTCACTGATGACTCAGTCTTCATCAGAAATCAGTAGGGGAAGCAGTAGTTGATTAAGCAGTATCAAAAATGCATGGTAAGAAGTTTTACTTCTTATGATTCTTAAAAACAAAGACTACTGTGGGATTTTACACCATTTATTTTCCATCTGTTTATCTAGTATGGAGCCAAAATAATCCAAAATGGGAATATTTGTTTCCTACAAGCTAATTATAAAAACAGACAGGTAAAAGGCAGTTTTTCAAAGTGTGCTTTCGAGCCGAATAAAGAACCTTTTCAGTCATGAATGTTGATATTGAATGGATTGCTTTGTTTAAAGAATCTCAAAATTTAATTCATTTTTTTCAGCAATTGAAATTTACCTCAAGAGGTATGAAAGGAGACAAAACAGGTTTGACTGTTTGAAGTTAGCAGAAACCTTAATTAATGGGTATATTTAAAGGAACTGCTGAATGTTTTGAAAGAGAAATGTTGTTAAAGAAAACTCTTAGATGAAACATGCAGTAACAGCCCTCACATTACCAAAGGTGGTTCAGTGATATGTGAGGTTGCTTCTGGCAGCATACACTTCTTGGAAGCTGCATTAACACTTTATACTTCTATTCTGTTTTATAGTTTATGCTGCCTCTGCTACTTATTATATCTATCTGCTACTTATTATTTATGTTTATCTTTATACGTTGGTTTTGTCATTTGGTGTGGACAGCAAAGAAAGAATTTCATTGTACAGGGAAACATGTTTCCTTACTGTGCACATGACAATAAAATTTGAACTTTGAACTTTGAAAATGCTGTCAGGAGGAGAATGTGGAAATCCACAGTTGAATTAAATTTCTAGTTTTGGTAAGTATTACATCTTGCCTGAAGAAGGGGCCTGAGTTGCCTTGAAAGCTTGTATAATGTAATCTTTTTAGTTAGCCTATAAAAGGTGTCATTTTGCTTGGCTTTTCTCTACATTCATAATGGCTAACACGGTACAACACCCTAGTACTATAGTTTTGGTAAAAAAATAAACCAAGACTTTAAATGTAGTAAAAAAGCATTACAGAAACAGTGATGGAGAGTGAAGTTGTATTTCTGGTAAAAGCAAAGTGCAGTAGATAATGGAGAAGTAGTATATCTGTGTGACTGTAATGGAAATACAGTTCCTAGATGATAAGATGCACAACATGCCTTCCAATGTATGAGAGCAGATCAATGGACAAAATCCCGAGATGGTAGTTTTACCTTTTAAGAAATGGATGCATCCATAAAAAGTATGATGCTGATCAGGGCCTGTATTTACCAAACATCTCCGAATTACTCCTAGGAAGTACACTAAAAGTCTGACCAGGGTAAAAATTTTTCCTGCCTCAGAGTAGGACATGAAAAGCATTTATGGAGCATCCTGCTTGTACTCCCTGCTAGTAGTAAGAGTTCATGTTTGAGATTGAATGACATCACAATTTTATGGCAACCCGAGCATCAAAATTTCACTCATGGAAGCGTTTTGTAGTTTCCTTGGAAATCATGGTGACACATTGTAACAGTCAATGGGATCCTGAAGTTTGAATTACTATGGGTTCTGCTTTGCAACCAGCAATGAGGTCTGATTAATCACCGTTACCTTCTTCAATGGGGTAATTCCACAAAAAATAAAAATTAACCAGTACATCTCAGGTTGTGATTAAAATTGCTGTACTGCATTTTCTCACATGTCAAAGGCACTGGTGTGAATAAAAATTCCCTATTCCTTATGGTGTTCAAGTTATGGGGGATAAACTATGATTATATAAGATAATTTGTTTAAATAAAAACTTACCGACATGTTGTCCTTTAAAATGACCGCAAGCAACGAAATATGCCTTCATTTTTTGAATGCAACTATTCTAAGATTAACAATTTTAATAAATTTTAAAATTTTCTGTTATCATTTTCTGTTTTTAAATTTTCTGTTATAAATGTTAATGGCCTGTGCTGGGCTGACACCCTGCCCGGGGTTTGCTTCCTGCCTTGCACCCTGTGTTGGCTGGGATTGGCTCCAGCAGACCCCCGTGACCCTGTAGTTAGGATATAGCAGGTTGAATAATGGATGGATGGATATATATTTAGAATGAAACATCCTTAATTTGAACGTCTTTTTCGTTTATGGCTAACCTGCACTTTAATATCCTTTAAATTTTTATTTTACCTAATATTTTGAATTGAATTACACTACATTATTACTTCTTAAAAACTCTTCTCATACAGTAGAAACCTTAACATTTAAAGCAATTTGGACTAAAGTCACTTCTGGGGTCCTGAAGATTAAGCTTCATTAGTTTCAAAGTAGATCTGCTCCTGACAACAACATCATAAATTAAACTGAAGTGAGCTCTGAGATGGAATGGCTTAGACACACACAATGAATGAGGGTAAAGCCTGATAACAGGCATGTTTATTTAGCAATGAATGATCCACAGCCATACTTTCAGAAGAATCACCTTACTGCTGTTTTGACCACAAGAAGCACCTCAGAAAGTAGGAGTTATACTGAAACTAGCCACAGCTATAAGTTGTGTTCACTCTTCCAGTGTGTTTAGGTGTACTGTATCTCTCTCTCCATGAGATTTGAACTTTCTCCTCTTCATCGGAGACACCCTGTAGGCCATAAACTGGACAGTAACCTCATCCACAGTGTATATATGATGAGTAACTACTGCCAAGCGTCCCAGCTTGTCCGTCGAAACCGTAGGCCATCTTCTCAATAGAGGCTGCACCTCCTAGGGCTGATCACTCATGCTAGCTTCTGTTGGACCCAACTCCTTAATTGGTTGTGCCACATAGTAAAAAAGATTGGGCCAACGTAGCTCTTCCTGTGATCTTTCTTCAAACCTGAACACCTCTCCTCCGGGCAGTATGTAATCCCTGGACCTCAGACGCAAAATCATGCCAGCTACAATAGAAATGCCAGGTGGATATGCAAGACCTAAATATTTTATGGCACATATTTAAATCAGGATAAAAATCAGTGTCAATGAAATGAAGAGAGGAATGTAAAATTTTCTGATGTATGGAGATTACACTAAAGCATTTACTGCATGGGAGAGAAATTTGTGACAGATTTTGAAAGAGACGATAAGTTGCACCTCAGATGACATCTCCATGAATCCTGTGGTGAGCAATAGCACAAAAGTTGTATGGATAACAAATTGGAAAGCATTGTGGCAATGCAGACAGACTTAGCTTTTTCATACCATGAAGAAAAAGAGTGACCCAGAACTGGATATGGCACATTCCAAATCAGTATGCAATAATTATAAGTAAACCAAGTGATAACAACAATCTAGAATATCTAGAATAGTATGTGAAATAACCAAATCATAAATACATATACATGCTGCAATCATCAAGACCTGGACGATTTCATTAAGGTGTTAGATCTACACAAAAAGTTTCCAGTACAAGCCAATCAATAATATGTAATTGCAAATGCCCTATAATGTACTATTTATAATGTAATTAACTATTTTAGAGAAGAAACCCAAAATAAACATACTTATTTCAGCACAGGCTTGTAGGGTTTCCTATCTTAACAGCATTGGATAAAAAATAGAAATAAGCTGAAGTTGGGCTCCCAGTCCATTGCAGAGCACACTTAATCATTTGGGGCCAATCCACATTTGCCCATGAGCCTAACTTGCATCTGTTTAGGATGTGAGAGAATATGCGAGTACCCAGACAGGAGGCACATAGCATATACAAACCTGTCACCAATGGGAATCCAGAGCTCTGGAGTAAGAAGGCAGCAATGCTGACTACTGCATCACTTTATCATGTACAATGCTTCCCTTTAATGCAAACAATATGACCTTCACAAGCATTCATAAATTAGTTAAGATGATGGCAATATTCGAGCCGTGGACGTCACACGTGATCTGACTTGGGCACATTGTCAAACTGTCATAAGTCTACCTCTGCCAGCTCAATACACTCATAAACTATTTTCAAGGTTATCTTTGAATCACTTTTAAATGAAATACGTCACTTAAATCACTTACCTCAGTTTAAGTGACTGTAAAAGGTAGTTAGGTCTAATGGTTTAGATTTACAAGCTTCCAAAGAGAGTTAAATTTAAATATTTAAAATTATTATAGCAAATTAAGTATTATTAGGTGTAATGATGAAACTCAAATGAAAAGTGTAAACAACAGCTGAGTCAATTATTTTTTTTTATTTTTTTGGAATATTCCATTGAAGTTGTTTGTAACTCAGCTGCTCTCAAAAATAAATCCTACCAATTACATGAATGAATTTCACAAAGCAGTGTATTAAATGGTATAAATGGTGTTATAATCATCCTGACTGCACTTAACATTCATTTCTCATAGCTGCACCATCTGTTTAAAAAAAGTGCATTTAACTAAAGCTGCCATGACATAGCAGAACTGAATCTAATTTATAGTGAGGCCTAAAATATAAATTAGTCTTACCTATGGCCAAGTTAACAGTTTTAATGAAGAGATTGTTTTATTTTCAGATTTTTTTCTAGCTCTCATTTAAATCACTGGAATTAGAATGATTAGACAAAGATTACATGGATTTTGCAGCAGCTTAGTGCATTTGGCTTTGCAAACACAGATTTTTTGTGTGTTTAAGAAGACTGTTTTTTGGCTCATGTAAACTTGCTCCTCTTCTTCTTCTTTCGTCTGCTCCCATTAGGGGTTGCTATAGCAGATCATCTTCTTCCATATCTTTCTGTCCTCTGCATCTTGTTCTGTTACACCCACCATCTGCATTTCCTCTCTCACCACAACCATCAACCTTCTCTGAGGCCTTCCTCTTTTCCTCTTTCCTGGCAGCTCTATCCTTAGCATCCTTCTTCCAATATACTCAGCATCTCTCCTCTGCACATGTCCAAACCAGTGCAATCTTCCCTCTCTTACTTTGTCTCCCTGTTGACACTCTAATGTACTCATTTCTAATCCTATCCATTCATCCTCGTCACACATCCTATCCATTCACATTCACATCCTATCCATCCTTGTCACACTCTACTCATACTAACTTGCTCCATTTTTATAATATCACCTTTGAATTATTTCTCTCTTGATTTCAACAGTTCTGGTTTTTCATTACCTGGGTTTTGTCTCTGTTGTCATCCTTTTCATCCTCTTCATTTTGGCTTGGACTCTAGTGGCACATTAGCAGCAGGTGCCAATGGCAGGAGAATATGGACCAAAATGAGGTTTTGCTTTTACCCGAAGTGTACCTTCAGCGCCTTTCCTTGGTATCCTCGTGAGGCTGAATCTCTCTTATTGATGCTCCTTCTCTCAAGTGGGTCATTTTGAGGTACCTTGCTTTTATACTTCCCTTCTTTGAAGGTGACCCTTACCTTGTCTCCTAAGCCTCTACTCCTCCTTGTGTGTCCCACAAAGCTAAACTGACCAATCAAATTCACTCAGGGGGACCACATAGACCTTACGTCTACTACTATGTAGTAGATGAGAATTTAAAATAGGGACAAAATATTGTTTAACTGTTGCTTTCCCCACATGATAAAATTCTTTTTATAAGGCATACTATATAAATATATATGTGTATGTATATATATGTGTATGTATATATATGTGTATGTATATATATGTATATGTATATATATGTATATATATATATATGTGTATATATATATGTGTATATATATATGTATATATACAGTATATGTGTATGTATATATATATATATATATATATGTATATATATATATATATACATACATATATATGTATATGTATATATATTGTGGTAGAAGGGGGCGCTCTCACTCCCTTGAACCCCTGTCCACAACTCCAAACACCAGGTAAAAGTCCAACAGTTGACTTTATTTAATCTCACAGTGCACAAAGCACACTCTCCACCACAATACTCATATAAACTCACAATAAACCAATCCTCCAGCTCCCAGATGCGTTGCCACCCTTCCACCCAGCTCAGCTCGCCGTGTGGGAGCTTTCATAGTCCTTTTATATTCCCTGACCCGGAAGTGTTCCCAATCCCCAGTCCATGTGATCCTCAATCACTTCCGCGTCAGGTAAAAGTTCTTTTCCTCAACCCAGAAGCCCATCACTCTTCCCTTGACGAACTTCCGGGTCATAGAGCACAAATAAGTCCTTGGTCCTCCCTGCAGCACCCTCTTGCGGCCCCTGAGGTATCGTCCATGATTCCCTGCTGGTCTTCGGGGCACCTCCATACTGCAGGGAGGGCTCCATCTGGCGGCCTGGGGGTATTGGCCCCAGCCGGCCAAATATCACATATATATATATATATATATATATATATATATATATATATATATGGATGCTGAAGCCCAGCTAGAGCACAAGGCAGGAACAAAACCTGGACAGGGTGCCAGTCCATTGTGGGGTGAACACACATACACACATACCCCAACCACACACTAGAGCCAGTTTAGTTTTGACAATGCACCTAACCTGCATTTCTTTGGACATTGGGAGGAAACCGGAACACACAAAGGACACAGGGAGACCATGCAAAATCCATGCAGGGGAGAACTGGGGCATGAACCCTGATCTCCATAGTGCGAGGCAGCAGTGCTACCACCTCACCACTCCCTTTATAATTGTGGTCTCAGAAAATAGATGGATATGTCAAATTAAATAAAAAGCTTTATTTCAAGTAACTGTTAGCCTAGAGATTCAGTTTTCACCAGACATATTGGTTTGAGTATTTTTCTTAAACCTGACAGTAATTTCAGTTTGCATAATTACATAAATTAGACAATCTACAGTTGACAGCTCTTTTATCTGCTGGTAAAAGTCACTCGCCACAACATTGCGCTAGATGTACTATAGCTAATCAGTATTTATTCTCGCTTAAACTTGCCAGTAGCTTTGTAATTAATTTAACTGCAGCTCTGACACAAACTTCATTAAACTACTGTAACTAGCCTTTACACTAGAGTGTCATGATGGCATGGTGGTTGGCACTGCTGACTCACAGATCCATTGTCCTGGTTCGATTGCAATTCCCATTTATTCTTGCACAGTTTCACCTTTTCTCTGTGGATTTTTCTCTAGGTGTTCCACTTGTTCTACTTTTTATATGAATATTACCCTGCTGGTATTATCTAACTTCATTATTCTACATGGGAATACTAAGAAATAAAACATAGCCTGCAACAACATTTTAAATTTGGCTCAGTTGCATAAATGTGTCATACATAAAATACTGTATGTAACTGTTACCCATTTGGCTACAACAAACATCGCCACAATGGATACTTTTTAATTGGCAAAGAAACATTTATGTAAAAATTGTTACTTTTTTCCTTTAACACCTTTACCTGTATAAGAAGTGACCCAGATTTAAAGAGGATACTGCCTGTCTGTCTTTATTTCTGTTTTAAACCAGGCCTCTCACTTTTTTCCATAACTTTCCTTCATCAGAACTGACTGCTAAATCAGTTGGGCTACACCTTGCCTGATGAAGTGTCCTTAGCATGCCTTGAAAGCTTGCATTTGTAATCTATTTAGATAGCCAATAAAAGGTGTCATTTCACCCCACTTTCTCCTGTATCAATCTATGGCTAAAATGGTACAACACTCTACTGCAAAATCAGTGACAGCATCAAGTGTAATGCAGTAAAAATCTCTGGCCACAGGGCCAGGGAAACTAGAAGAACATTATCCAGAACAGAGACAAGCCCACTCTTTGGCCAATTCACATACGCATGCATCCGCGATCACACAAAGGATAAATTTGGAATTGGTCATTCACCCAACCATCATGTTAGTGCTGTTCACCTATGGATGGTGTGTTTTAATGATTCAGAAGGAGAATGGCCAAGATTTAAGTGGACTTGAATGCAGTATATTAGTGAATGCCAGACAGGCCGGCCTTTGTGTATAAGGAACAGCAATTCTGATGGAGTTTTCACATAATGTAAAAGCATCTTAAAGGCAGTATTTGTCCTAAGGAATGGACAAACACCAGTAACACGTGCCCAGAGTAATAGACAAGCTGCAGTGCATTGAATCAAATATAACAGCAAAAGATGGGGCCTAAAGAGTTATGCTGGAGTTTCATGTCTAGGTTGGCTGCAGCTGGCTTCACATCGATAGTCATGCACCGAGGATGAGCCAATGCAATGAGAACTCATAACAAGCAAGGGTAGGTGTATCAAAAAGTTTTCAGTAGTTTTTATTTACAACAGTTTTCCAAACAAAAATATAGTGCAGTCATTTCTTCAAACTAATAATTCTTCACGAAACAGTGTTCTAGTGGAGATTTAAAGTACTAATAAATAATCCAAACTTGGTTAAAATTCACAGGTTAAAAACACAATCAGGACCTTCTCTTTTAAAACCACCTTTGTTTGTGGGGACTCCACGAGCCCTACTCCTTTCTCCCGCTACCATCCCTTAGCCTCCATGGGATCCCATTTAGATTGATTGCCTGCTTTTCCTCCTAGGAGTATAGTCTGCTTACACTTCTCGAAGCCCCATTCCTGACCACCTGCTTCCTCTCCACCCTGCACAGTCTGTGCGTGAATGTGGGTTCGGCAATTACCCCATCAACACCCTGTGCCACTGGTGCACACAGCACCCTTTTTATTTAAAACTGCGGAGCCCTAAATTTGTTTTACCATGTGGAGCTCCTATTTCTTAATATTTAGTGTCAAATGGCAGCCAACTTCCCAACAGGCTTCTACTGTACTCCTCTCAGTCAAAAACAAAAAAGGTATTTTTGTAATGGATCAAAGAAGACAAATGCTAGACAGTGAAAGATTTTAAAAACATCACCTTGGATGGATAAGCCAGTAAAACCACACTAATGTCAGGACCAGGATATGGCAGAACTCTCATATGTGAATGGATCTATGATGTAGAGCATGTTTATATCACACATTGCATATTTTGTTATGCGCACAGCCCCATTTGAAATATAAATACAAATACAACATTTATTTATATAACACATTTTCATACAAAAAAGTAGCTCAAAGTGCTTTACATAATGAAGAAAAATAAAAAGACAAAATAAGAAATTAAAATAAGACTACATTAGTTAACATAGGGCGGCACGGTGGCGCAGTGGTAGTGCTGCCGCCTCGCAGTTAGGAGACCCGGGTTCGCTTCCCGGGTCCTCCCTGCGTGGAGCTTGCATGTTCTCCCCGTGTCTGCATGGGTTTCCTCCGGGCGCTCCGGTTTCCTCTCACAATCCAAAGACATGCAGGTTAGGTGGATTGGCGATTCTAAATTGGCCCGTGGGTGTGTTTGTGTGTGTCCTGCAGTGGGTTGGCACCCTGCCCAGGATTGGTTCCTGTCTTGTGCCCTGGGATTGGCTCCGGCAGACCCCCGTGACCCTGTATTCGGATTCAGCGGGTTAGAAAATAGATGGATGGATAGTTAACATAGAAAAGAGTAAGGTCCGATGTCCAGGGAGGACAGAAAAAACAAAAAAAACTCCAGACGGCTGGAGAGAAAAAAATTAAAATCTTTAGGGGTTCCAGGCCACGGGACCGCCCAGTCCCCTCTGGGCATTCTACCTAATATAAATGAAATAGTCCTCTTTGTATTTAGGGTTCTCATGGACCCTCTTGATGATGATGGTCATGCAGACTTCTGGCTTTTAATCCATCACAGTGCTTTGAGTAGATGGTGGTGGCGCAAGCCACTACCAAAAAGACACCAGAAAAAGAAACAGAAGAGAGAGTAGGGGTTAATGCAGATTTTAGAGCCACCATGAATAGTTATTATAATGAACTGAACATACAGAGTATCAGGATTAAATTAAAGTGAAGTTATGAGAAAGCCATTTTAAAATAATGTGTTTTCAGCAGTTTTTTAAAGTGCTCCACTGTATTAGCCTGGCAAATTCCTATTGGCAGGCTACTCAAAATTTTAGGTGCATAACAGCAGAAGGCCGCCTCACCACTTCTTTTAAGTTTTGTTCTTGGAATTCTAAGGAGACACTCATTTGAGGATCTGAGGTAACGATTTGGATGTCAGACATTCCGATATATAAGATGGGACGAGATTATTTAAGGCTTTAAAAACCATAAGCAGAAATGCCTCCAGATATCTTATCATTGTTGCTGTTGTGATAAGAAAGAGTCAAAGACATCATAAAGATTTGGGGCAGCCACCCGTATATTGTTTTTCCCGGCTGCAAAGCTGATTTAAAGTAGCACGATGTGCATAGAATAGAGTCCAGAACAGAACTGATTGCATGGAGATAAGATGGCGGTTTTAACTGATAAAACGGGAAATGATGTCTTCCTGCCCGGAAGTGACATTGTCATCTGTGCTGGGACTGGAAGTGACATTTTCTTGACCAGAAGTGAAGTCATTGTCTGCGCCAGAACCAAGTAGGATTTCCCGAGAATGGTCTGCAAGAGACAGAGAGAGACAGTTAGCACACTCCACCACCCCCCGGTCTGGTGTATAATTACCATTTTGTAGGCCCTTTAGCTGTTTCCCATGTGCACGTGTGTGACAATGTGTAGGTGTGTCCCTGTATGGAAGGAGGGGATTCATCTACAGGTGGACTTTTTCAGAAGGATGATGTAAGTTTTGAAATAGCTTTAGGAATGCCCTCTTAGCACCTTGGTCTCAGTGTTATTGAGAATATGGGAATGGAAATCAATGAAATATTCAGAACAGAAAACCAATGACAGCCAGAGAGCAGTAATTTACAACAATTATGAAGCACATGTTGAACTTTTGACACCATATTCATATTCAGGGTGTGAAGCCACCAGGGGTCATACAGTTGCCCTAACCTGGCATAACACAGGTTCAACACAACACCCTGTTTACTTACAGCTTAAAGTGCACAATCACCAGTACCAATACACAGTCCTTTCTTGCCACTAGTCCTACCTTCACACCTCCTCAGGCTTTGTCTTCTTTCTCCCGACTCTGGCCCACGAATGGTGGGACTGGCCTCTTTTTATAGGACTCCAGGTGCCCAACAGGCTTCTTCTGGCCACACTTCCGGGTGTGGTGGAAGTGTGGTCAAATAAGGCCTTGGAAATGTCTATGTGCCCCCTAGCCCCATTGGAAACCAAGAGGGCTGCCCTCTGTCTGCCAGTGGGGAGAAACTGTCCTGAAAATACTCTATCCTCCGGTTCTTCCACACTCTGGGTGTCCTGGCTGGGTAAGGATTCCAGCCGCCCACCACAAGGGATAGTAGTGAGTTAATCCCGTTTACCCCCATTTGTAGTACAGATAAATGGAGGAGCAAGTTACTGAGGTGCAGATGAAAGTATTAGTGAATAATCAGAGTGTGTGTATTCTGAGAGTTTGTGATTTTTCAATGAAAGACTGGGTATTCTACCTTAATTTATGGTGGTATATCCCTATATGGTTTTCTATATTTAAAAATAAGTTGCCTTTATTTTGATTTATACTGAAAATCACTATTTCTGCCACCTGTTTTATAAGTGTGCAGCAAATAAATTGACAATTTTTTAATGGTTCACATAAATTGCTTCAGTGTTTAAGGTGCAGCACCTTAGTGTACAGTGCAAAACCATATAACTTATTTTTGTATAGTGTATTTCACTGAGTGCAGGCACAGAGCGCTGTTAACAATTCTCAGTTAAAATACAAGTATAGGATATATTAATTACTAAATACAGAACTGGCACTCCTATATATGCAGATTTATTAAAACACACAAAGAACGGGGTAGAACTGATTAAACATGTATGGCGATAATATCTGTCCATTAATTAACTGATGAATTATGGTTGGTTGACAATGATGGAGATTAAAATTAAGTCAAAGTCCTGGAGACCTCAGCCAACTAGCTACCTGTCCCCTCCTGGGTTTTCCATAGTGAAGTCTGTGCTGGGTGTCCAATCTGATGAGAGAATCTTTCAAACTGATGATTCCAATGCTCCTTTATCTGTAGAGCAGTGGCATCAAGTGCCACATCCAAATACTGAGAAGAGAACCCGAATAGAGGAGGGTTAGTAATGTTTTATAAATATTGTATTACTTATATTTCTATACAAATGACTAACAGACAGAAATGCAGTATGCATAACTAAACGGCAGCTCTAGTCAGGGAAGCTCGACTAAGGTAGTGAGTCTTCAGCCAGGATTTAAAAACTTAGATTGAAGGGGTAGAGGAACTGATTGCTTCATACTGTTCTTGAACCAGATTTGTGATTTTTGTCACTTTTACAGTTCACTTGAACCTTCTCCTAAATCATCAGGAACTATTTATATTCACAACCAAGTGTATGGTGCAAGAGAGCACTCACTGTCACCCCTGCACATACTGGGTAACTCCCTTGTTAAATATTTGTCCACCCCATTAGACATTTTTCATGGCAGTGGTCAGATTTGGGCCAGCTGCATTGTAAGCACAACCATTGAACAGGGAGAGAGAGAAGTACAAAATACAAATGACAATTCAGCAATTCATGTTAAAAAGTCAAGGTGCATTATTTTTAGATTTAAATCTACTTTTTTTCGAGGATGATTCCTATTCATAAAAAACTCTACTTTCAGTCAAAACCTTGTAGTCTTGAACATTATCTCAAGGTGCTTTATAAAAGCAGAGTTATAGTGCAATTTTTTGTAAGTGGCCCAGAAGCGTGGGATTTGTTTAGGGGTATACAGTGAAATGAACCAGAAACGCTGCAGTTTAATGTCCACTGCCTTAGATACTAAGCCACATAGACCAGAGGTTCTCAATGTTCAGTGCTCATGACTGTCTGTGGCTGCAGGTGTTTGTTCCAACCAGTTTTTCAATCAGTCAATTAAATTTGAATTGATCACATTGCTTAGTTAGCCGATTATTTTTTTGCTTTTATTTTGTATTTAGAAAAGTGCAGTAGTGTCAGATTTACACTTAAAGGAAATTAAGACATGCAGCTACTAGCCAGATGTTCTTAGTTGTGCTGAGATTGAGGTTGAAGCAAAAGGGAAATCAGGCTTTTGCTGTGGGTGCTCTTTTTCTTTGGAATTGCTTGCCTTATTACCTTAAGTCTGCCCCAAGACTGGCCATTTTTAAGACATCATTAAAGTCTTATCTTATCTCCCTGGCCTTTAACCCCGCAAAAGGTTGATATTATGTTTGTGTGTGTTGGCTGATGCACATTCATGTGTATGCAGTTTATCTTTTATGTAATGGTGGGTTTTTTTGCAGTTCGTAATGAGAATATATGTGTAAATATATACACAAGTTTTATATATATATATATATATATATATATATATATATATATATATAATATAAATATATATAATATATATATACTAGACATTAAGCCCGTTACAATAACGGGCGCTAGTAGTGCATAAACATTAGTAGGAACAGTCTATATTAAATGGCAAGGGACCTTATATGTGGCTGTAATATGCGTCACTGTATTGTGTGCCTTTAATTTTCTCTCCCAGTAATACTGGTTTGTATTTCTGTGAAATGCCTGTAATTTTGTCTGACAGTAATACAATGGAACCTCGGTTCACGGCCATAATTTGTTCAAAAACTCTGGTTGTAACCCGATTTGGTCATGAACCGAAGTAATTTCCCCCATAGGATTGTATGTAAATACAATTAATCTGTTCCAGACTGTATGAACTGTATGTAAATATATATTTTTTTAAGGTTTTAAGCACAAATATAGTTAATTATACCATTGAATGCACAGTGCAATAGTAAACTAAATGTAAAAACACTGAATAACACTAAGAAAACCTTGAACAACAGAGAAAACTAACACTGCAAGAGTTCGCGCTATAGCCTTACAACTTAATAAACAACCAAGAAAAGTAACATTGCAACAATGCACGCGCGCATCTGTGTGTGTGTGTGTGTCTGTCTCTCGTGCGTGTGTGTGTCTGAAAAGCGCACGGCTGTGTTTGTGTGTGTCTGTCTGTCTGTCTCGCGTGCGCCTGTGTGTATCTATTTGTCTGTCTCGTGCTCGCATGTGTGTGTCTGTCGCACGTGCGCTTGTGTGTGTGTGTGTGTCCGTCTCACGTGCGACTTGTCTGTCTGTGTGTCTGTCTCGCACGTGCCTTTTCTGTCTGTCTGTCTGTCTGTCTTGCGCGTGCCTTTGTTTGTCTGTCTGTCTGTCTTGCGCGCGTCTGTGTGTGTGTGTGTGTCTGTCGTGCACGTCTGTGTGTGTGTGTCTTCTCTCGCACGCACGCACCTGTGTGTATCTCTCTCTCTGTACAGGGAATGCACAGGAAGAGACTGAACGTGCCGTGTGGCCCCGCGCATGCGCACTTCACCAGAAGACACACATACGCGGACACCTGGATGCACACGGGGGTTTTATTAAAGATGATATTTATTTTATTTTATTTTAATGCTTCTTTTGCCCATTATTATACAGCACTGGTCAGTTTTGGCTGTTTTAAATGTGCTTTATAAATAAAGTTTCTTGACGGTATTCCATCCATCCATCCATTATGCAACCTGCTATACAAGGTAACTACAAGGTCACGGGGGTCTGCTGGAGCCAATCCCAGCCAACACAGGGCGCAAGGCAGGAAACAAGCCCTGGGCAGGGTGCCAGCCCACAACAGTTGACTGTATTTTAAATGCTTATTTTTTATTTACTTTTTCTGCAGAGGTTACTTTATAATTGCATGTGAATACAATTAATGTGGAGAAGAGCAGACACCAGCACAAATGACTCTGAAAGTGTTAATCTATAGTAATTAAAGGCAAAGCCTCACTCACTCACTCACTCACTCACTCACTCACTCACTCACTCACTCACTCACTCACTCACTCACTCACTCACTCACAAATTCTCCAACTTCCTGTGTAGGTAGAAGGCTGAAATTTGGCAGGTGTATTCCTTACAGTTTCCTTACAAAAGCTGAGCAGGTTTCATTTCGAAATTCTACACATAACAGTCATAATGGTCGATAACGGTCAACAACGTCCGCCATGTTGAACTTTCTTATTTATGGCCCCATCTTCACGAAATTTGGTAGGCGGCTTCCCTGCGCTAACCGAAACAAATGTACGTACTTATTTCGATGGTATGATGCCACTGTCGGTCGCCATATTGAACTTTCCAACGTCACTAATTTTCCAACTTCCCGTGTAGGTAGAAGGCCGACCCCATCTTCACGAAATTTGGTAGGTGGCTTCCCTGCGCTAACCAAAACCGCTGTACATACTTATTTCGGTGGTAAGACACCACTTTCGGCAGCCATATTGAACTTTCCAATGTCACTAATTCTCCAACTTCCCGTGTAGGTAGAAGGCTGAAATTTGACAGGCTCATTCCTTACAGCTTACTTACAAAAGTTAAGCAGGTTTCATTTTGAAATTCTATGCGTAACGGTCATAACGGTCAACAACGTCCGCCATGTTGAACTTTCTTATTCATGGCCCCATCTTCACGAAATTTGGTAGGCGGCTTCCCTGTGCTAACTGAAACCAATGTACGTACTTATTTCGGTGGTATGATGCCACTGTCAGCTGCCATATTGAACTTTCTAACGTCACTAATTCTCCAACTTCCTGTGTAGGTAGAAGGCTGAAATTTGGTACTTATTTCGGTGCTATGATGCCACTGTCGGCCGCCATATTGAACTTTTCAACGGTCTTTGTTACTTATGGGCCCATCTTCATGAAATTTGGTAGGCGGCTTCCCTGTGCTAACCGAAACCAATGTACGTACTTATTTCGGTGGTATGACGCCACTGTCAGCCGCCATATTGAACTTTCCAACGTCACTAATTCTCCAACTTCCCGTGTAGGTAGAAGGCTGAAATTTGGTACTTATTTTGGTGGTATGATGCCACTGTTGGCCGCCATATTGAACCTTTCAACGGACTTTGTTACTTATGGGCCCATCTTCAAGAAATTTGGTACGCGGGTTCTCAACGCTAACTGAATCCTACTTATGTACATATATACGTCCATAGCCTGCAGCTCGGTCACCGTGTGAGGCGGCATTGGGTCCCCCATCCCAATGCCTCCCATGTTGTTGGCTGCCTGCCTATATAAGGCCGTCCGTCGCTCCAGTCTCTGCATTCCATTCCTTGCTTCGCCATGGGATTCACGTCTCCCTGCTGATAACTACAGCCTTTTTATTTAATCCACGGCTTCTCCGCTGTTTTATTGTTCATTTATTACGATATTTTAGACTTACCCATTTCCCTTATTATTCCAACCGTACCCCCATTACCATGTCTATCGAGGTGATCACCATCGATCAAAGAACTGTCACTTACCGAGTGGTTTCCATGCCCGGAGATGGCACCTACCTTTTCCATTCTCTTTGTTACATATTGCACGGCCATATCAGGCTAACTCTTGATATCCGGAGGAACATTGTGTCTTATGTATTGAATGACTGGGACAGGTTCAAGGTGTGAACTGATGACGGTACAGGAAATAATTATACTACACAGGAGCACTATAACAGTGAAATGCTTAAGCCCTTCACCTATGCATCTGCATGTCAGTTGATGGCTGCTGGTGAATGGTTTGGTTGTCGCTTTCAAGTGTACCGAAATGGCCAAATATTTTACACCTTTCGACAACTGCCAATGCCTCTTAAACATCTTAGACTGACAGGTGACGATTTCAGTAGTGGACACTTTGATGTTTATGAATGTTTAAACTCTCAAAAGCTGTATGTGAAGTTATCGATGAAACCGGTTGTATACTTACAACGCTTGACAGATGCCGAATGTCTCTTCAACACAAGTCCTACAAATACTGTCATAATTGAAACAAACCATGAAACTCAAACTGATTATGACAGCAGCAATCCAAGCTATGAGATTTCAAACAAGATTACTTTTCACATGGCCAACTGTACGTTGCATGCTCAAGAGTAAGCTCAGCGCACAGCTTGGTCATATTACAACCGGAGGGCCGAACTCACACAAAGAGATCCTTAACAAATAATTATTGGTATATTTTCCCTCAGTTTAAAAAGGTTTAATTTTCTTCTTAATAAACATTTTACGGCAGTACTTCGTCGCTGTGAAGCGCGGGTATTTTGCTAGTTAATAAATAATTGTCTAACAGCCAGAACATTAAAAAATGAGGAAGTTCTTAAAAGGATAAAGGAAAATTAATTTTTACCCCTCTAACACATATAAATTCTGTCTCATTCAGTAATAATATAGCATAACCAGTTTGTAATTTATGGATAGTTGTAAAAAACATAGAAACTGGGAAATAATGGCTTGCTTAACTGATGTAGGAGTCCATTTAAGCGAAGAAGTGGGGTGAGACAAAAACGTGTAGTGACAGGGGCCCAAGACCTGAACTTTGAGAATCACTGACATTGACTACAATCCACATTAATTAAAGTCTGTGTGTCTGCCTGAGTATCCAGCTGATTGCTATGCCTCTGCTATCCAACAGATCCCGCATCATAAACATTAGCACTGCATTTACAAATCCTGTACCAGATGGTATGGAACAGAGACATAGTAAATGGACACACACACTGTACTGCAAGCGCTAACACTGGGGTCTACATTGATTAATTAGATTTCATCACAACTAGTCTAGTAGCCCAGCTAGTATATCTTCTTTTTCTTTCGGCTACTCCCGTTAGGGGTTGCCACAGCGGATCATCTTTTTCCATATCTACCTGTATTCCTTCTTCTGCCAACAGTAATCCAATTTCTGCCAGCACCCTGTTGGCTAACAGTACTGATGGCGGCCGTTGTTAACCATGGCCTGGAACGATTTGGTATGGAATTTTGTATTTTTTTCCACATATTGATCTGGCAAAATTTTACACCAGATACCCTTCCTGACATAACCCTCTCGATACTATTGTCTCCTACACATGTCTCAAGTACAGATTGAAAATGTTTTGGTGTTTGTGGGTTAATATCTGATTAATGGGCTATCAGCCTTATTTTGCCAAGTACACATACACGTAAACATTAGATCAAGTGTGTTTGGTCTAAAGACAGCTTTAACTACATTTCCCAATAACTTGTATTCCATAGATAAATAACAATACAACACAAGTTTAGACAAACTTCATGTTTAACTTAATAAATTAGAAAGTACAGTGCAGACTGCAGATGTTTACAATCAGGGGACCCCCCATGATACTGAAAGAGTGACAGTGTGCTGTTTATTATAATTACTGTATAGTAGATAAGGCAACAGCAGGAGACTTCAGCTAGGAGGGCTGGTTCAGTAATGTAGGGGGCATAGGTAATAAACTGCTTATGTGCTGGGCAGTTCTCAGTCTGAAGGACTGATAAATATTATCCAAATAATGGTTTATAAAACAGATGGTGACCATGGTAGGTGGGATCAGCAAAATATTTGCTACTTGCTTCTTTGCTGTGGAGTTGTGAAGATTTTCAAAGTAGAGAAGACAGAGGCCAATGGATTTCTCTGCAGAGGAGGTGACATGTTGCAATTTGTCCTTGAAGTGAGCAGATGCTGTGCTTAACCAGACAGTGACTAAGGATGTGAGGATGCACTTGATTGTGGCTTTGTAAAAATGGAGCAGTATTGACATACTGACACAATGTTTTTTTCAGCTGGCAGAGGAAGTAGATTTTCTTCTAGACTTTTTTTCAGATAATCTAAGATTATTCCATTTCATTGTGATGGAGGTTGTGGTTCCCAGGTACTAGTTTATTTCAAGTATTTTTATTTTTACAAAAGTCAATGATAATTTCTACTGTTTTAGCTTTAAGTTTAAGAACATTTTTAGTACATCATGATATCTGATGGTTAACCTCACCTTTTTATCAATGATGAGACCAATGGCCAACCATCAGTTATTTGACTAATGGGTCTGAAGACATATAGTCAGTCATGCACAGGGAGAATAACAGAGAGGAGAACAAATGCTCTGTACAATTCCAAGTCTTAAGGATCATTCATACTTATTTCTCCCTTTGTGTCAATAAGTCTGAAATATACAGACAAACACAGCAGGAATATTTGTTATGATTTAATTTTGCTACAAATTTTTAACATCATCTTTCATTTTTTACTTTCTCATATGCAAAGTACAGGGAAAGTATTGTAATTGTCCAAAAAGTCAACCTAGAGATTTTGATGACCTCTCTGAGTCCGATTTGCTTTTCTCGTAGGGAAATTATTGTAACCGTCCAAAAATTTGATTTCAAGATTTTGATGAACTGTCAATGCTTTAGACCTCCCTGAAACCGAAAATACCATTTTTGGAATTATGTCTGTGTGTGTGTGTATATAAACACGATAACTTGAGTATGCTTTCACTTAGGTCAACCGAATTTTGCATACAAGTATTAGTACAAAACGTAGATTTCTATCAACTTCTTCTGTACAATTTTGCACATTCAAGGGTTTTGAAGATTTCTGAGTCTTTGGTTGTAATTCTTAGTAAAAAATTATTCAGACATGTTAGAATATTTTGATGTCTTTCCCTGACAGTGTTTTGTTTTATGTGGGGCACCACCACTTTGAGCTTAGTTTGTGCAATGTTTTTATGTTTTTGACAACTAGAGTTCATGGCCCATGATGTCACGAGTTAAAGGCTATAAAGCTTAGTTCAAAGACTTCTCGCTTGTCCAAGGTCTGGATGAAAATTTTAGTGGTGAGTGCATTTACCCTCAAGGGAATCACACTCCTTAGCCTCCCTGAGAAGGTCTATGCTAGGGTTCTGCAAAGGAGGATTTGACTGTTGGTTGAGCCTCAGATTCAAAGGAAAAAATGCAGACTTCATCCTGGTCGTGGAACCATGGACAAGAACATTACCCTCACATAGCCAGTCTATATGTGTTTTGAGGACTTAGAAAAGCCATAGGACTGTATTTCTTTGCTGTGTCCTGTTGGGGTTGCTTCAGGACTGTGCGGTAAGGGGCCTACTGTCCTGGGCTATTCAGTCACAGTACAATTGAAGCAAAAGCTTGGTTTGCATTGTCAGCAATAAGTCAGACTCATTCCCTTTGTCACAGATTCTGTTCATTGTTTTTATGGATGGAATTTCCATGTGCACCCAAAGAGTGGAGGATGTTTAGTTTAGTGATCTCAGGATTGTATCTCTGCTTTTCACAGGTGATGTGGCCCTATTGTGACCTTAAACACACTGAGACAGTTTGCAGCTGAGTGTGTAGCGGTTAGGATGAGGATCGACACCTCCAAATCTGAGGTTATGGATCAAGAGGGTGTGGTGCCCTCTTCAGGTTGGAGATGAAGTGCTACCTCAAGTAGAGGAGTTTAACTTTCTTAGGGTCTTGCTCAAGAATGAGGGAAGAAGGGAGCAACAGGCAGAATGGAGCAGCATCTGCAGTCATGTGGACACTGTACCGTTGCAGTGATAAAGAGAGAGCTGAGCTAAAAGGCATTTCTCTCAATTTAAAAATTGATCTATGTTGCTACCATCACCTATGGTCATGAGCTATGGGTAGTAACTGTTAAAAAACTACATTGCATATATAGGCATCAGGGTGTCTTGGCTCAGCCTTAGGGACAGGGTAAGGAGTACAGACATTCTGGAAGAGCTCAAGGTAGAACCACAACTCCAATGCTTCGAAAGAAGCCAGCCAGCTGAGCCGAAATCGGCATCTCATTAGGATGCCTCCTGGATACTTCTCTGTGGAGGTGTTTTGGGCAAGCCCAACCATGAGGAGAACTTGGGGGCATACCCAGGAAATGCGGGAGAGATGATATCTCTCAGGCATGTTAGCACCTCGGTATCCCTTAGAGGAGTTGGAGGAGGTGATGGGAAAAAGGAACGTCTTTACACCTTTGTTAAGACTGCTGCTCCTGCAACCAGTACCCGGATAAGCATCACAAAATGGAATAATGGGTGGATTTTCTGGTTTTGACTCACGGCTTTGTTGTCTTTTGACTTTTATTCTTGGTATTTCGGTTAAGATTAATGATGGACAGTTTAGCCTTCCTGGTTTTAAATTTTGCAAGGCTTTAGACTGCATTCCTCTCCTGACTCTTTATGATTAAAAATATACCTCATTTCTTTCTGTGGTACAATGATTCTTCAGTTGAGCAATTTTGAAGGATTAACTTTCTGGTATTGTTGTATTAAAGGTTGAGCTGAAATCCTGAACAGAATTGTTGCATATGTACCTGGGCAACCAAGATGCTGCAGGAAAGAGTGGAGGTCCATGCTGACATCACCCTATACTGACATATTGGCTCTGTGCAAATCGAAAAGGTGGGCTCTGTGGTAGATTTCAGATAAAAGGATATCAAATGCTCAGATATTTTCATGATTACAAATAAAACTGTCATAGGTCATTAATCGTTAAGTCCAGTTATCTCATCCTTCTTTCTAACAGGAGTAATGGTGGATGATTTGAAACAGATATGAACCCTGGCCTGGTCTATTGAATAATTCAGATCTGGCCAGCTTGTTAGAACAGTGCTTCAGGTTAGGACCAGACTACTTCCCAGCGTTTCTGTTTCTTGAAGATCCATTCCTGCTTCTTGATCAGGTGGGGGGACTGGGGGAGGGTGTTGGGGGTAGTGGTGAAGCTAACAGGAGACTCCAGATTATGTTTAGACTGACAGGGTAGGGGAGCTGTAGAATGGCTGGATGATCATTGATACGAACTGCGGTCACTAAAGGTCTTTTAATAATCAAATCTGAAGTATAACTCATGTAGCTTATTAAGGAGTGATGGGTCAGCAGTTACATTAGACCATTTGTTTTTCTTCAGTCCATATGAGAGTAGAGAAAAATAACCTTCTGTGAGAGCTGGGTTCTGTAATAGCTTGTAAATATAGATAACTGCAGAAGCCTGCTTCAGACATGCATCTGCTCTTGCTGTCTCTTATCCTCCACTGCTATTTTCCTTTTTTAAAGGGTTTGGGTAAAAGAATGACTGTTTGACTATTGTGTCTTTTTTCACCATTGCAGCAGAACACTTACATTATGTAGCCATTTAAGACCTACTACTGGCAACATAAATATCCACTTAAAAACCCTTCATTTACTGGAGGGCTTCAAGGACATCATTGTGAACCTTGAAAGGAATTTTCCAAGTGGAAATAGAGAAGGACTCTGTTCTTATCTATTACATTTGCTAATTCAAAACCATGGATTTGTTCAGTATTTTATTTTTGAGTAATGAAGCATAAAGTAGCCTTGAAAGTATGCTGATAAGATCCTTGTGAGAGTTATACCCCTTCAGAGAATGTGTAAGGTCAATTGAGGCCTGATGTCAATGACCAACTCCTTAACCCTCATGTTTTGTGGTGATTGCATTTATCCTCTCTTTCTTTGGGGTCCCAGAGCCTCCACTGATGTATGTATGAAAATAACAATTTTGAAACTGAACCATTTTTCCCCTTTAAATATTTTTCCTTCCTTCTTAACTAATTAAACCCAGTAGACAGTAAATGAATGAAGCCTTAACCCTCCATTTTGCCACAAACCAACCTTTGATTATTTCAGAAAGGAGATGTTATCCATAAATAAACACAAATATTATTAAAAGGAAATGTCTTATGCTTTTATCTTATAACAACAATACTTAGACAAAAACAGATTTTTTTTTTCTTTTTTTGCCAAAAACATAATTTCATAGAAAAAGAAATGTATAGAATGTTGTCCAACAATGGTAAGGCTATTTATGTTGGGGGTCAATTTGATGCCAAGGAGAACACACATTTTAAAAGGCAAAAAACAAATTCAAATATATCGGTCTAAACAGTTGTCCAACAGATAACCTAACTATGGAGAGCTCTGAATCCTGCCAGACACAGATCATTGTTCCCCAGAACTCAGGTATAACACACATTTCTTCAAATGTTTATGCTTTTTTCATTTACAGTTACATTTATTGCTAGAAGATGCTTTTACCCAAAGCAACCTACAACAGAGGTGAGCATAATTGAGTAACATCAGTCTGGGGACTGTTTGGGGAAAAGTGTAATTATAGTACAAAATCAATCATCCCAAGGGAAGAGCTTGGAATAAAATACAGTACAAATGAGTTACAAGTGCCACATTTATTAAACCTAGCAGCCAATATCAATTAGACAGACTCTTCAAATTCTTCTTGAACACACTGAGAGAATCAAAGTTTTGAAAGGAGGTGGGCAGCTCATTCCACCAGCCTGGTATTACACATGATGAGTCTGGACTGAGACTCTTTCTGGTCTGCTGTCTCTTATTTTGTCTGATAATATTCCCTTTTTGCCTTATGCTGTACATTTCTTCTCCTGGACCTCTCTACTATAACCATCATTTTGACCCAGGAGATGCTATTTTGCCTGTGTAGAAAATTTCATTTGTTGCCGAATTAATCTTGGGCACTCATTGTAAATCTCCTGATTTTTTTCACCTTAAATTTCCTCAAATCCTCTTTCTTTAGCCTAATCTTATTTGAGCATTAAGCACCATGGATCACCTGGCTCCAATCCTGCGAAATGGCTGTCCTCTGTGCCTTTGGATTGGGGGTGGTGACACCTTCTATTCCCAGTCTTAATCCTCAATTTGTCCCTTTTGATGTGTGTCTCCTCTGCCTTATGACTTGTTTCTGGTGAGCTTCTCTCTTTGGTCTACACAGTTATCAATTGTTTTTAATCCTTTGGGGATTTATTTTACTGGCAATGTGGAAGTGATGGGGGTTGGTCCGTGCACTGCGGGGGTTGGGTTGTTTTGTGACTTTGTGGTGGGTCCACAGCTCATGTAAAAAGGGCCATTTTTAAATAAATAATCACCGCGCTCGTGGTTTAGCGAGGGGGCGTGGTTGTGTGACTGAAGCGGATCCTGAGATGATTCGTGATGTGGGTGTTTCTCATCTAAGTGCACAGGTGACAAATCATCCACATCCGATATTGTGCTGGGGGCTGCTGATTTGCAACAGCTGCCTTGCCCTCTTGATAAATAGAAGTGTGAATCGGCTAAGGAAGGGAAGAAAGAAAGAAGGGAAAAAAAGAAAGAGAAAGAACGGGAGGTTGTAGGAGAAGGCAGGAAGCAGGTGGAGAGAGTCGGTCTGAGGGAGAAGAAGAGTGAGCGAAGAGAGCGAGCAAGAACAGGCTCAAATGAGTGAAAGCAGGCAGCTGGGAGGTGAGCCCACGAGGGGAGTGTTTGGCCGACACTCGGTGGGGCTGAAGGAAGCGTTCGCTCCAGCTGAGTGATTAAGAAGCTTGGTTGGAGGAGTCCTTGTAATGAGTGTCCTGGTTGTCAAGGAAACCAAGTCTCGGTCAGGGTTGAGTGCGCGACCGAAGCCAGGGATCGGAGAATATATATGGAGAATAGAGAAAAGTTCAGCTGCTTAGAGGGTGACTCTCCTGTTGAGGAGCCCAGATGGGAGGAGCAGGGGAGATGTCAGGTAGAGAAGTCACCGGGCTTGTTTTTAAAAGACTGTTTCCTGCATTGTGTTTTAACCTCGTTGTTTTTAGAAGATTTTTCTAATGGTTTTTAACCTCCACATTCAGCACTTGCTTTTATGGATTATTTATTTGAATCTTTGAAGCACTGCACTTTATTTTGAACACCTTGTTCTTTAGATTCTTTTAATAAAAGCACTTTACACTTTTGCACCATCCCCTTGCTCCATTGTTGTTGCCTCACTGCTAAGCTCACCAGTAACATTACCGACAGTGTAGGGTTCAAGGGCTACCAGACAGATGATGGGAGCATGCAACTAACCCGCATCGTCAGACTTATCTTGATTGTTAGATTTTTGACTTAATTAGATTTTCATGGCTGTTGTTATAAGTTTGTATAATAAATTCAATACAATATTGATCATGAAAAATAAAAAACTCAGGTATAAAGGTCCTTATCCTCATAAGATGCAAAGGCAATCTAATCATGTACACATTTACTGTAGTCACATCCCCTAGCCAACAGGATAGCCTCATTTCCCAGAAATCAACTTCAAGATGCTTCTAAATACTTCCTAGCCATGCAAGACACTATGTTGGAAAGAGAAGCACAACCTTACTTCTTGCAAAATATGAGGCTTTGTGTGTGTGTGCACTAAATATATGTTATGTTAAGTCATCTCTTTTTGTGCAAACCCGACACCTGCCATGTTTTCCAGCTACTGCTGAAATTTGGGGTGGATTGGGCTGATTCTGAATCTCCCTCACAGTGGATGCAACTGGTCATGATGTGGGAAGACGATTCCTTCTCTCTACATAAGACTTCACCAGGGCATGACCTTGTTGCCTCAAGAAAATTCTCCTTGGGGTCAGTTTGCAGCTGTACCAGTCATTATTGATTTAACTCCAAATAACAAAAGCACTGTAAGAGACAAAATCAATAATGTTAAAAAATGGCAGCAGCTGTATGTGGCAATGTGTTCATCCAAGTTGTCTAACCCACCATCTTAACTGGGGTACTTCACAATTAGTATGTTTACATGCACTTCAATAACCTGATTGTTTGCAGAAACCCAATTTCTAAAATGTCATTTAGACTCATATTACAATATGGGAAATCAAGTAATTTGCCTCTGAGAAAACTGATTAACAGAGGTAAATTTCTCCTCAAATAATCCGATTATATGGCCTTGTATACCATTTACCAGGTTACTGTTAAGGTCTTTGTAGTCTGTGTATGTCCGTTGCACTCTGCCAGCCTGCACATGTATTTACTTTGCACAAACTTACAACAGCCATAGGTAGAAACACTCACAAAATAAATTTCCACATGCAAATGTTCAGGTGAGCACATTATTCTTTCTTCTGGCTGAAATTATCTATCTCAATATTTCAGAAATCGAAAAATGTATGTTGAGCAGAATGTACAGTGCTAAACTTAGCAACACAATCTCAAGAGCAGTAGGGTAACATGTTAAAAGTAACGTGCATTTGTGGTGTAGCGGTTCCACAGCTCAGATTGAAAAAGCCAGTTTTTTTAAATAGATAATCGCCGCACTCGCAGCCTAAAGAGGGGGTGTGTTAGTGTGGCTGGAGCGGCTCCCGGGTGCTTTGTGATGCGGGGGGTCCTTGCTTAAGTGCACAGGTGTGGAGTCGTCTGCATCTGTACTTGATGCCGGGAGCTGCTAATCGCCACACCTGATCCTTGTCCCCATTATTTATAATAGGAGCACGAGTTGGGAATGAACGGAGTGAGTGAGTGAGTGGACTAACTGATGTTTGCAGTCAGCTGGATGAGCCGAGCCCTAGCGGGGTGTTTGGCTGACGGTAGTGGTCGCTTCTGCTGAGCGCTGGCGTGGAGCAGAAGTGATTGGGAGAAGGTTAGCTCGCCGGCAGAAAAGGCAGCGGGAGTCTGAGATTTGGAGTCGAACCCTACCGTCAGCATCCTGGCCGTTCGGGAAAGCCAAGTCTCGGTCTGGTGGATGGCTGAACGAAGCCAGGGATTGGGAGGCCTCCAATCGTTCAGCTGCAGGTAGGGTGACTTCCCTGGTGCATAGCCTGGATGGCAGAAGCAGGGGAGTTGCCAGTATAAAGAAGGCACAGGACTTTGTTTTTAAAAGGACTGCTTCCAGCCATTGTTTTTAACCTTGTTTTAAAGGAATTATTTATTGGATTTTAATCTCCACATTTTTCACTTGTTTTTAATGGATTTATTTATTGAACGTTATGCACTGCACTATTTATTTGAAAACTGTTTTTGGCTTGGTTTTAAATAAAAACACTCTTGCACTTTTTTTGCACCACCCCTTGCTTCGTCGTTGATGTCTTCTCTGTCTATCTCATCCGGTTACATTACCGACCGTGTCGTGTTCAAGAGCTGCCCAGAAGCCAAATGGGAACATGGATCAGAACCCGCATCGTCACAGCATTATATAGTTTGATTATTTTTTAACATAACGAGTTACCTCATGCAATACTTACCTTATTGAAGTTAAAGTGCCTGCATTATTATTCCAGCAGAACTGGGTATAAGGCAAGAAACACATGTACCACGTTCTTTACAGGGCTCAATCGCACAGCCAAGCACAATAGAGCATACTAGGTGCAATCCGGTAACAGAAACCTATAAATACAGTAAAGTGTCAATTTGACTAAACATATTTATACCACACACAAAAATTATCACTGGCTTTTCTTGCTTATTTTTGAACTCACAGTGGCCAGTGATGACATTTAATTCTTTCTTGCATGGTTTAAGGATGTCAGAATGTTTCGCTGAAGAACTCTAGAAGATTTCTTGCGTATGTAAACAAGAATTAATAAGAAACCGGATTTCTGCCTTAACTGGGTTATTCACCTTATCCTGATTATGTGTGTGCATGTAAACATACTGAATCTCATTCATTTTAGAAACATCCTGATCAATTTCTTTATCAGTAAGACTCATTTTCAGAACCTTGGCAGCAGTAAATTGTCATCAGTCTATATGAGAGTAGAGAAAAATAATAACCTGTGAGAACTGGGTTCTGTGATACCTTATAAGTCTGAACTAGGCTTCTGCAGTGATACATAATTACATCTACTCTTGTTGTCTCTTACTCCCCACCACTATTTTGCTTTATTAAAGGGTTTGGGTAACAGAATGACTGTTTGATTAGATAGATAGATAGATAGATACTTTATTAATCCCAAGGGGAAATTCACATAATTAGTGGATCTTTTTCACTATTGCAGCAGGACACTTACATTATGTAGCCATTTGAGTCCTACTACTAATCTTGTATTTATTTTCAAATTCAAAGCAGAACCAAAATTAGAAAGAAAACAACTGATACTTGAGAAACTGTCATGGTTCAGAAGGCTTTGTCTTCTTCTTTTCATATGCATGCCTCACCCCTGCGTTCTACAAAGTACAATTTGTCCCTACGTGGTCTGCATGTTGAGAGTGACAGGTATAGAGAACATTTGTGAAAGATGTAGACCACTGTTTTTTGTGTTTCTTGTGCTACGTCAGATGCATCCCCATGAGACCTTGATTGCAAATGTAACAATGTTGCAACCTGGTGTCAGGTCTTTCTGTCTCTGTTTGTGAGAGAGACCAAGATGAAAAGACAGAGGTGTTTTTTTGCAGAGATCTGTGTATACGTGCATGTCATTTATTTAACACATCAGAAAGCATTTGTGTTTATAGATTTATTTAGAAGCAGCAGTAATGGCCCCCTGAAAGCTTAGCACCTATCAAAGAATCAAAGTTTACAGGGTTTTAGGGTCATTATTGTCATGTGTACAGATTAAAGTGAAATTCTTACTTGTAAGTGCTAATTAACATGCAACATGTGTCACTCTCCAGTGCCATGACTATGAAAATCCATTGCATTTAATTACATCTAATAGCTGGGATCTCTGTGTAATTTTCTGTAGAGGACTTGTGAAACAAGTCATCAGGTTAAATATCATGTTTATAAGGAGTTCTAAAATAAGGAAAAATCATGTAGCATCAAGCTGATAAAACAGCTCCAAACCAGAATGGTGAGAGGGCATTTGAAATGCTAGGGAGACATATGAGTGTGAAGCCAGCAACAGCAACAGACAAGGAGTGCTTCATCTGGTACGGTCACATTTTTGCTTCCCATTCATTCCCAACCATATATCCTTATCAGATGATACATTTAATTCTCCCACAGCACAAATTTCAATACAAGCTTTACAAAACAATTCAGATAAAAAAAATAAAAAAATATATATATATATATATATATATGTTATTTTGGGAAAAAGTAAAACCACAAAAAATGATCAGCTTTATAACTACATAAAATGTATAATCCAAATTTGAATGAGAAATTAAATTTGCCTTTATCTTTGTCCTCGGCTGTCCTCTCCCCTCACTAGAAGAACTACATAGTTCCTATTGTCTCAGGAACATCGAGAAAATTCTTCAGGACCCATCACACCCAGGACATGCATTGTTTGAGCACCTGCCTTCAGGCAGATGTTTCAGATCCATAAAGACTAAGACAAATAGACTGAGAAACAGTTTCTATCCTTCAGCCATCACCATTATGAATGCTGCTAAGTGGTCAATCTGACCTTCATTCTGAGATAACATTAGATATGGGACAAGTGCAATATTATGTATGTATGTACTGTATGTATTAGTGGAAAACATTGTTCTGCTGTTATGGACAATTCTGGATACTTATTTTATTCCCTTATTTTAGTTGTAACTTGATTAATTCTGTTTTGTTTTTATTTTTATTTTATTTTTTCTGCATTGGAAAATTGCACCTACAAATTTCGTTGTACAATGTCTCATTGCTACAGTGACAATAAAGATTTTGATTTGATTTGTTCTTCTTTTGGTTACTCCCATTAGAGGTTTTCACAGTGGAGCATCATTTTCCATATCTTCCTGTCTTCTGCATCTTGCTCTGTTACAGCCATCACCTGCATGTCCTCTCTCACCACATCTATAAACCTTCTCTTAGGCCTTCCTCATTTCCTCTTGCCTGGAAGCTTTATCTTTAACATCTTTTTTCCAATATACCCAGCATCTCTCCTCTGCATATATCCAAACCAACGCACCTCTATGACTTTGTCTTCCAACCGTCCAACCTGAGTTGGCCCTCTAATGTAGTCATTTCTAATCCTATCCACCCTCGTCACACCCAATGCAAATCTTAACATCTTTAACTCCAGCTCTGTCTCCTGTTTTCTGGTCAGTGCCACTGTCTCCAACCCATATAACAAAGCCGGTCTCACTACTGTTTAGTAGATCTTCCCTTTCACTCTTGTGTCAATCACAAACCACTCCTGACACTCTTCTCTACCCATTCCACCCTGCCTATACTCTCTTTTTCACCTCTCTTCCACAATCCCCATTACTCTGTACTGTTAACCCCAAGTATTTAAACTCATCCACCTTCGCCAAATCTACTCCTTGCATCCTCACCATTCCACTGACCTCCCTCTCATTTATACACATGTATTCTGTCTTGTTCTTACTGACCTTCATTCTTCTCCTCTCTAGAGCATGTCTCCACCTCTCCAGAGTCTCCTCAATCTGCTCCCTACTATTGCTTCAGATCACAATGTCATCAGCAAACATCATAGTCCACGGGGACTTCTGTCTAATCTTATCTGTCAACCTGTCCATCACCATTGCAAATAAGAAAGGGCTCAGTGCTAGTCCTTAAAGTAATCCCACCTCCATGTTAAATGCATCTGTTACCCCTACCGCAGACCTCATCACTGTCACAATTCCCTCGTACATATCCTGTACAACTCCTACATACTCCTCTGCTACTCCCAACTCCCAATACATACCACAATTCCTCTTGAGGCACCCTGTCATATGCTTTCTACAGGTCCACAAAAACACAATGCCACTCCTTCTGGCCTTCTCTATACTTCTTCATCAACATCCTCAGAGCAAACGTCACATCTGTTATGCTCTTTCTTGGCATGAAACCATACTGCTGCTCACTAATCATCACCTCACTTCTTAACCTAGCTTCCACTACTCTTTCCCATAACCTCATGGTGTGGCTCATCAGTTTTATCCCCCTGTAGTTACTACAGCTTTGCACATCTCTCTTATTCTTAAATATCGGCACCAGTACACTTCTTCTCTACTCCTCAGGCATTCTCTCACTTTCCAAGATTCCATTAAACAATCTGGTTAAAAACTGCACTGCCATCTTAATACCTCAGCTGTATAAAACATGTCCCGCAAGTTAAAAGATGTCTGCCTTTAAGG